>NC_090272.1:181948192-182559977 GCF_040414725.1 Anabrus simplex | reverse complement strand
TTCGAATATTTAAACCTGTAACACAATTATCAGACTCGTTTTGCACCATGTGAGTTCCACACCTTGAAGATACGGCTAGATCCTCATCACCACTTGAAACATTTCCGTTAGAAGATATTTCATCATCGAACTCTTCATCACTTCATCACTCATCATCACTTAGACATTCGGAGCCTGTACCAGCACACAATTCACGAATAATTTCATCCCTGTCTAAACACGTGCGATCGGTGGGCGCCGCCATCTTGCACACTGCATAGCTCTTAAACTTTGTAAACATGTTGTCAGGAAATGCAAAGAATAGCTATGATAAGAAAAATAATTGAAAAGAAATGCGACTATCGATTGTGTAGAACCATACATTACAGAGTTCTATCACCCTTGACGTCTAAATAGTTCTGATATATCTCAAAAGATAGCACTAAACTTCAGTCTGCTGCTAACACGAGATAACTCAAGACCGGTCCGCAACGCTCGGCCAGGCAAACACGAGTTTTCTCGGGACCGGTCCGCATTGTATTAAAAGCTCCACCACTCAAGCTTATTCATATACTAGCCAATGTACGCGTGCTTTGCAACGGTATTCTACATTGTATTCGAATATCGAAGTAAATAGTGTGCATGCAGTAAATAAGATTGTTTTAAAATTGCATGTCTCTTAGCGTTATCCGAGAAAGAGCATGGGGAGGTCCCCGTACGTTGTTTACAATGTAAGGTGTTTGTTATGGATTTGTGATATAACGGCAGGCTCACTTGCCTACTGCCATTCACAATCGAGTTGGGAAGTTTACATTATAATTGCAGGCCCCATTGCCTACTTCGCGGACAGAATCGATTTGGGGAGTTTTCGTTAAAATGGCAGCCCCCCTTTCCTACTTCCAGACAGATTACAGTTTTTATTATAATGGCAGGCAATTACCCTACTATCACTCGAAATTGAGTTGTGCAGTTATCATTGTAATGCCAGGCCCATTTTCCTACTTCCAGCCAGCTTACTGCCAGTCACACCAAGTTGGTGAGTTTCCATCAAAATAGCAGGCCACTATGCCTAATGCCAGTCACATTTTAGATGAGGACATTTGTTTATAACGGCGGGCACCCTTGCCTACTGCCAAACACAATCGGGTAGGGGAGTTTTAAACAAAACTGCATGCTCACTTGCCTTCTGCAAGTCAAATCAAGAAGTGAACTATTCATTACAATTGTAGGCCTCCCTTACTAATGACAATTACACAGGAGTTGGAGAAGGAACCCTTTCATACTGCCAGTCAAAGTCGGTGTGGGGAGTACTGATTACAATAGCAGACCCACCCTTTCTCGATCGCTAAAAATCGACATCAGTGAATATATATAGATCGACTTACGAAAGTATATGCGTGTTTACAATATTGAAGACCTTCATTTACAGATTAACTGCTACTAAACGTACATCATATCGACAAAGGATTATACCATAAGACACACCGGATTTAGTGGCCTAAATGGCTGGTCCTATGATATGTCATCTATTCTTGGGTCAGATTGAGTTAGAAACGTGGAACAGGGTAACGATTTTGTAAGATTATCTCACATTACATTACTTTTCGGATAATTATGTGACAGCTACATACATAGCATTTGGCTCACATATGGCTACTGGGTGGGCCAATTTTCGTGAAGAGTTTGATGATTCTGTATTTCATATAAGTAATCGAAAGTATGAATTATGCATGTGAAAATTCCAAATTGATTTAACATCGATTAATAGAGAAAAATCAAACGTAAAAGGGATACAGATACGGCAAAAAGTCATAAGACCAAGGTTGTAGATCATTCCAAATTGAACGGAGATTGTGCAATCTGTTATGTGATAGGAATTTCCGAAGGTCTGCACCATCATTAAAATTGCCTGCATATTTCGATATTCTTCGGGGATAAAAAGTGAAAAATTTAATGACCTTGGATGTTTTCCGTTCATTACAGGCTAAAACGTATAATTTTGTCAAATTTCAATTATCTTCTTTTTCTTCTGGCAGATTATGCCGCAATCTGAATTTTGGGCAAGGCGGGTTAAAATTAGGACTTTCAGGAAACTAAACCAAAAATTATGCAGATCGTCATTATTACCCCTTAAACGGAAAGCTGTACGAAAATTTCGCCAAAATAGTCGATGTAGAGGCACACAGTCGTTACGATTTGATTTATATAGATAAGGAATCTGCTCCATGTAAAACACCTTTTTGGCTATGTCCGCTTGACTTAACCTGCAAAACTGACATGATATCTCCCTTATTAATCCTCCTGACAAAAAAAATGCACGTGAAAAAAGGTTTTAGAGATGGAATTCCATCACGTTTGGTCGATTTCCAGTCAGGTTGGTCTTGTACTGTATATATTGTGGAAGAGCGAAATCACCATTTCGGTTCCCTATAAACCACCAGTCCATTCCGGGTACATGAAATGTTATTGACTTTTAAAACCTACCTTTGGACAGGTGGATGCTAAATATAAAGTTTGGTTCGAATGTCTTCAGTAGTTTTCAAGTTGTAAGGAATACGCTTTACACGCACCCGCTCGTGAGTTAAGTCCGATGGGACTTGTACAGAAAAACGGTCCGTTAATGATATCTCCCTTATTAATCCTCGTATCGAAATGATGCACATGAGAAAAAAGTTTAGAAATTAATTTCTACCAAGGCAGGTAGATTTAAATTAACGTTGGTTGTGTATATTTTGTGGAAGTGAAAAATCACTGTTTCGGTTTCGTATAAACCCCCAGTCAGTTCAGGGATTTAGAAACAACATTTGCCCTAAAACCTATCAAGGACAGGTGTATTTTAAATATGAGTCTTGGTGGAAATACATCCAGTAGTTTGTAGCACTCGCGTACATACGGCGTAATTAAGGAAGAAAATAATACAGTTAAGAAAGTTGAAAGTAATAGAAAATGGATTACCGGGCGAGTTGGCCGTGCGCGTAGAGGCGTACGGCTGTGAGCTTGCATCCGGGAGATCGTGGGTTCGAATCCCACTGTCGGCAGCCCTGAAGGTGGTTTTCCGTGGTTTCCCATTTTCACACCAGGCAAATGCTGGGGCTGTACCTTAATTAAGGCCACGGCCGCTTCCTTCCAACTTCTAGGCCCTTCCTATCCCATCGTCGCCATAAGACCTATCTGTGTCGGTGTGACGTAAAGCCCGTAGCAAAAGAAAATGGATTATAACTGAGGACAGCCGGATAACGACAAATATGTAAATGCCAAGTTAATGTATTGGAAAATCAAATGCCCCTCAATAAATTATGCTAGTGTGAGTTATGGATATAATAAAGCGGTAACAGAGGAGAAATTTAGGTCCAGTGATTCCTAGGTAAACAAATAATAATAATAAGATGACTAATGGTGTTATTACTTAATCTATTCGAGGGCGGTTATAACATCCAACGATATTCCGCCAATATCCCGCATATAGGCCGACTGACGCCTCTCTTGCCTTCTACCCAAGGAACAACCACGAATTTAAAAGCATGATGAGGAAAATGGCAATACGTTACTTCCCTGCTGGCATGCAGTCAGAGACGTTGCCATGGTAACCTGTAGGTTCGTTGTCGGTCTGTCGGTCACTCAGTGCAGAGCATGATACCAGCGGAAAATTGTAAATTTCTCCGTCATGTGAAGAGTAAGGTAAATTATGAACATAACGAAAGTTGTTTATAATGAAGAGACGTTTCACGTACGGTAAACGAAGTTTACAGAAAATCAATAGTATTCCTATAAACCCCCATCTATTCAAAGATTTTAAAATGATATGCATATTGAAACCTTTCCCGGGATGAGTATACTCTAAATATGAAGTTTGGTTGAGATCCATCCAGCCGTTTCGACGTGATGGTGGAAAAACCATTCTGGTTTTCCTATAAACCCCCCGTCTATTCAAAGATTTTTAAATGATATGCATATCGAAACATTCCCCGGAATGAGTATACTCTAAATATGAAGCTTGGTTGAGATCTATCCAGCCGTTTCGACGTGATGGTGGAAAAACCATTCTGGTTTTCCTATAAACCCCCCCGTGTATTCAAAGATTTTAAAATGATACGCATATCGAAACCTTCCCCGGGATGAGTATACTCTAAATATGAAGTTTGGTTGAGATCTATCCAGCCGTTTCAACGTGATGGTGGAACAGACAAACAGACAGACAAACAAACAGACACGAAACGTAAAAACCACCGATTCGGTCTTGAGTTGACCTAAAACGGATAAATATCTGAAAAATTGGCAAAACAAAAGAAATTACAGACAGCGGACGCCCTACAATTTTATTTATATAGACTAATATCATTCCACGTCATCTCTCCACTGATAGCCCAGAATTTATGGCTCAGTTGAGCATCTCGTTTCCTTATTCTCAATTCTTTCCAGCACCAAAGTTTGCAATATTTTTGCAACACTACTCTTTTGTTGGAAATCACCCAGAACGAACCATGCTGCTTTCCTTTGGATCTCTTCCAGTTTTCATATTAAGTAATCCTGGTGTGGGTCCTCTACACTAGAACCATAATCTAATTGAGGTCTTAACAGAGACTTACATTACTCTCTCCCTTGCATTTTTTTCCCCTGCTCATTATATTCAGATAATCTGCTGTTGGGACATGGTCAAGTAAATCAGCTGATTCATATATTTTGATATTTATAGTTCAAATCTTTGGCATATTTTCAAAAGAAATTATTGAGTCACTGTTTTAGATATCTTCCCCAGTACTTTCAATGTTGCAGCAAATTAATGGATCTTGTCCTTGTGTAGTATGCATGTGCAATCCTTTCAATACAGTGGAACCTCGATTCTCCGTTTTTGGAGGGACCCTGGGGAAAAAAAGAACGTACCACACGGGAAAACGGAAAATCCGGGAACGAATGAACCATCAACAATTTGGCTAAACATCACAAAAATGAAATATGTAGGTATACTTATTCATACGTCCCTAAACAAAACCAAGCTACAGCCCCAGTGGGCCTTCCGCCTACCAAGCGACCGCCCTCGGTCCAAAGGCCTGCAGATTACTAGGTGATGCATGGTCAGTGTGACGAATCCTCTCGGCCGTTATTCTTGGCTCTCTAGACCGGGGTCGCCATATCACCATTAAGATAGCTCCTCAATTAAAGGTACCAGTAATCATAGAACGACTGAACCTGGAACCAGCCCTCATATCCAGGTAAAAATGCCTGACCTGGCCAGTAATCAAACCCGGGCCCTCTGGGTGAGAGGCAGCCAAGTTAGACCATGGGGCTGGCTTCAGACATGAATTACCGGTACGCGACTTTAAAATCTCAGTTTTATCCGGGAAACTTTGTCAGTTTCCTCTGAAAACTTCGTCATATTCCTTTGAAAACTTCTTTCAGTTCAACAACTTTGATCAACCAACTCTTCGAAAAATCTAATTAATACCTGTAATGCCAAGCCAAACAACAATCGAGCACAAGTAGTTTTTCATTCTCTAATCTAATAAAATAAAGCACATTAGATACAAAAGCGTTCAACATGATGCCAAAATTCTTTTTTGTTTTAATCTTCCATTGTAATTTGGTCACCGGTATACTGTTCCTAGTCAGTTTATGGAAATCTTGTACCGCGTAATTTAGGCCTACATCGACTTTTAAACGTTATGTTGAACTCGAGAATGTGGTTTCGAAAGTATCAATCCTGAAGTTCTCGAATGCATAATATTTAGTTCTGCCCGTCACTAATCACAATCAAATTGGAAAGAGAAAAAATACCATTAACACTTCCGAAATTACAATTATTTGCAACCTTGAGCTCAGCTGGTAAGCGCACTCGCTGTACAAGTCGGTACGAGTGCGAAATGATACAAAGTTTTTAAATGTAATGTGCGCATATAGGCAATCCCAAAACCTCCCATGGCTTTATGTATGTAAGGTGCAACATCTGTTCTGGTCTCGATAACATAATTGTATAAGATAATATTAAAATACTACTGTAAATTTGTGTTACTTAAGAAGGAACAGTTTTGATTCCTGCCTGAAAACCCAGTGACTATGCAGTGCCCTGAGGGAAATGCCGAAAACCTGTTCGGCAATACACTCGAAAAAAGTAAAAAAATAAACAGCTAACCCTAGACAATAATGTACACATTTTGCAAGTACAAACATTTGACAAAACTCGTTCCGTCTTCAAATAGAGCTGTTAAAATATGCTCTGTCTCCTTCCAATTGTTGTGGGCACTCTCTGCATTATGATTTCCAAAGATTCTCTAAACAATTCTACCTGAATGTGATGCTAAGATGATCCCTTATGCAAATTCACCGCCGATCGCTTTTCCAGTACAGTATTTCTTCAAATTACCACAACGACGGGACGTCAATACCAAGATCCGTAAGTATGCTGTAGCCATCCTTTCGTAAGATCCAGTTTCTTGAAAAACGCATGATCGAGGATTTAGTGTTGATGGGACTGAAATTTCTGGACATTTGATCCGGGAAATCGTTTGTTCGAGGAACGGATGATGCAGAATTTTTACAATGTGATTTAATTAGGATGCTCTCGGGACCACATAATTTGAGCTAATAATACGGGAAAATGTAGTTTCCGGGAACGTATAATCGAGGTTCTATTTTATGCCAGGTTGAGTGGCTCAGACTGTTGAGGTGCTGGCCTTCTGACCCAGACTTGGTAGGTTCGATCCTGGCTCAGTCTGGTGGTATTTGAAGGTGCTCAAATACGTCAGCCTCATCCTGATAGATTTACTGGCACATAAAAAAACCTCAACATCTCCAAAAACCATAAAAAGTAGTTAGTGGGAATAAAGCCAATAACATTATTATTTATTATTGCTGTTATTTTATAATTAGAATATGCCTGAATAGTACTGTAGTGTAGTTATTTTAATAGTGTCTTGTTTGTTTTACAGCTGTGTAGGCCTGGTGTAGAGTACAGCATTTATTTCCTTTAATTATTTTAAATTCCCATAATACGTTAGCTTATTTTTGTTGATTTCTTTCTTATTTCAGTAAAGAGGATTAAAGAATGGCTGAGAATGCAGGTTTAGGGACTGTGGGTATGACGGGGCATTAAAGAGTCTGAAATTAAATTAGAATGTATACTTCTCTAGATACGGCAGTGAACATCACTGATTTCAAAGGTTAGGTTATCTGGTTAAATTTCAGAAAAACTTTTCCCATGTAAATTTTTAGCGAGAAGGTTAGCATTAGGGTTCAGATGTTTAGGACCTAAAAATCACCCAAATATGCTCTTAGAAATAACTGCATATGACCCGAAAAATGAAAATATATAACCAAACATACATACTGTATTTCTCCAAATCCAAGACAACCCCCACTTGTTCCATCAAAAAAATTAAATCAGGCTTAAAAAGTTCTTTGTAAAATCATATGAATGTCTTTCTTGTACAGTACGCATTTTTAGACTATTTTTGTCTTCATGCCAGCACCGAGCATTGGCTTTAGTTATGACGGGATTTACATTTTTTTTTTTTTGCAGCTGCACAATTGTTCTTTGTTTTTGCGGGTTTAATAACCGTTAACTTAAAATTGGCATCATAATGTCAAAGAAAACCCATTGAAAATTTGCTGGCAATACCTGTTCCACTTGTCTCTACAACGATCCATCAGGAAATATTCCTGCTGTCTATAAAACTGTTACTTTTACTCACCGTAAGGTTCAACTGGCTGCCACTACACGTACATCTTGCTTGTCAGGTTCGGCCAACTTCAGCGGCTAGCAATGAATAGGCCTAATAAACATGCAAATGTTGGAGATCAATGAACAAGTTTATTGTGCCATAGTATGGCCATTTCGCCCATGCATTCTTTGCACGCGCACATACCTCATGATTTCATCTTCAACTTCTTTAAAGCACCCTTGTTGTAGGCCACTGATTGTATTTTTTTAAGCTACCTAATAATGTCCAGTAAAGGACCATTTATATTGGTATTATCTTTGTCTTCACGCTAACGCCAAATATTGGCTTTAGTTGGGCCTATGCCATATTTTCTTGCAGCTGCACAATTATTCTTCATTTGCCCGTGTTTAATAACCATTAGCTTAAAATTGGCATCATAATATCGCCGAGAACCCGTTGAAAATTTGCCGGCAATACCTGTCCCATGTATTTTATAATACAATGATCCATTACGAAAATATTCCTGCTGTCTATAAAACTTGATTTTACAAAGCATCAGGTACAGTAAACGCCTTACAGCTCTGCCACCGAGTAGCCGTGGCTTTTGTCAGAATTCGAAGGCTCACGAGTTTTGATGCCATTCTGCGAATTTGAGAAAAGTTTTTTTAGAGGCTAATAGAATGTCATTCTCTCTTCTCTATTTCACGAGATCCATTAACGTTACACAGAGACACTGTAAAACTGGTAACCGCGGCTGGTAATGTATAATAAAGTACCGGGCGTTGATTGTCAACAAGTTTTGTGTGGACGCAGGGGGTGAAAAGCAAAGTGGTTACCGTGGTAGCTGCCAGTGGTGTTCATTATTGTTAGGTCGCGAATGCAAGATGACTCTTGATGTTTCACATGAGATTCTGAGAAAGAAACATCGTCTTGGATTCGGAGAAATACTGTACTTCCCCGAAGGTTATTTTGCTACTAGTTCTTTGATATTAAATATACAATTCATTACACAGTTTTATTGCACTACTTCAGTTAATTCCTCACTAGCTCTTTCAACTTAATTCCACTAAGCTTTCTCGTAAATGAATTTTCAGTCATTAAACTATTAGTACTGAAGATATTTTAAATGAATATCACTGACTTACACAGTGGTGGCAGAGAGACCACATTGCTGTTCCTGCAAACCAGTGAAAATTGTATTTACCGGAATTAAGACAGGTGCCGTGACACAAAATATTTAACTGAAGTGAAATATAGAAAAAAATACATTCCTCTTATTCCCCATTCATCTCAGCATTTTTTATCTAGGATTGTCACTAATCTGATGGACATTAAAACATTTTATAGCACTTTAACTTCGTATACTTTGCAGAAGAGGATTTTTCCTTTGGTAGAGAAGCATTTCTCCCTGAACGTTTTTGTTTTATGGACTTAATAGAGTTCATTCTTGACAGTGAGGAGTGTGGGGGATAGTATGCTTCCCTGGCAAAGTCCTCTTTCCACATCAAGTCATTTTTGTTTCTCCTATCTTTGTCTTTACATTACTCATCATCATTATTTAACATTCGCCAGTTTCTACTAAAATATATAATTAAGGATACTATTAAACTAAGTGGACCGAGTAAGTTGAAGAACAGACTGTGCCATAGTGTTGTGAGAATGATTAGAATCTTCCTGTTGAACCATCTGAAGTTTTATTCTGAATTATGTAATGTTCAGAATGTAAACATTAGCTTGGGTTGACAATTTTGCCAGCCATTAGCCCGTTTACTAAAGATGCACATGACCAACTAGGTTCAAAATATTGTAATGCATCTACTTCAGTTTTGATAACATCTCTTACATGGTCTGTTTTGTTTCTGTCTCCAAGGTTTCCTGCCTAGTTAGTCATGGTTAATATTGAAACTCTCCTCCAAGTAATTTTTTAATAGTTTAGGAATGCTGTATGGCTCATTGTCTGGATGGTCAGCATTGTGGCCTTTGGTTCAAAAGGCTCCATGTTTGGATAGTGGCTGGGCTGGAGAATTTAATCATGTCTGGTTAATTTCTCTGACTTTGGGACTGGCTGTTTCTGTTCATCTTAATAAAAATCTTCATCTACATTCAATACACCACACTACCAACCACCACAGAAACATGTCATAGTGAATACAACCCTTCACATAGGGTTGGAAACAGGAAGAGCATCTGGCCTTAAAACTGGGCTGAATTCACTTAAAGTGCTGACGCCATGTAGTTGGGGAATAAAAGCAAGGATGAAGAAGAATCCTCCAGAAGAATACTGGGATGATGCCCCTAGCTTATACACTGTGGTTGCTTTGTACTATAGAAATGTGACAAGATGTAACTTTGTGTGAGCAGTAATTATTTACTTCTTAGTACAGTCATCTTATGTTCACATAGGTGTAATAAGTAAATTTTTCGTTATTGCAGGTCGCAAAATTGCTGCCAACTGTGTAAATGCCCCAAGAACTTGCCAGCTCATCGACAACTTCCCAGCAGCTCGAGATTGTCGTCGCGGCCAGGTTAAGTTCAGCGTGATGCATGCAGGAACACATGTATGGCCTCATTGCGGGCCCACAAACTGCCGCCTGCGTGCTCATCTTGGTCTCGTAGTACCCCAAGGAACGTCCATCCGTGTAGCAGATGAAACAAGGTACAGTCAGTCTATTTGTTTTGTATGCTTTAATATACAACTCAGAGTAATAGAAAAGTTGTTATTTATATTTTCACTCAGAAAAATGCTTTTTTATAAAGCTATTAACACCTCATTAAAACTTGAAAGAGAATTAAGAATACAATAAGTTGAAGGAAAAGCATTCTTCTTCTTCTTCTTCTTCTTCTTCTTCTTCTTCTTCTTCTTCTTCTTCTTCTTCTTCTTCTTCTTCTTCTTCTTCTTCTTCTTCTTCTTCTTCTTCTTCTTCTTCTTCTTCTTCTTCTTCTTCTTCTTCTTCTTCTTCTTCTTCTTCCTCCTGAGTAGCTCAGGCAGTAACCCACTGGCTGCGTGAGTCCAACTTGGCAGGCTCAATCTTGGCTCAGTCCAGTGGTATTTGAAGGTGCTGAAATACATCAGCCTTGTGTCAGTCGAGGTACTGTTACATAAAAGAATTCCTGCAGGGCAAAATTCTGGCATTTTGTTACCTCCAAAAACCATAAAAAATGTAGGGAATGGGATGTAAAACCAATAGCATTAATTATTAATTTTCTCTTCTCTGCTTTTCCTCTTCTTGCTCATACAATAGCACACATTCCTAAGCAGCCTCCACTACTACTCTTGTAACTGCAACCCTAAGAGTTTAAGTACAAAATTAAAACAGGTTATTTTTGTTCTGAAAGTTTATTTTCTATATAGATTATGAATACCTGTGTATTTGATTCGTTTTATATTTTTATATATGTCTTACCAATATACTTCCGAATGCATTTGCAGTGATTCCAGTTTTTATCAGTAATCATTTTACAATGTTTCCGCTCTTCTTTCGAAACATTCAAGTTTGTTTTCAAAGCATGAACTGCTTTCTTTAAAGATTAATTTTCTTCGAGTAATTAGTCATAATGAATACAGTATTCCCAGCCCTCATTCACTTCTTGAGTCAAGATATCCATAGAAGTTTCTTCTATTTCTGTGTGTGATTTCTTCGGGCTTAGATTTTCCAGTCTTTCTAAGGCAACTAAACAAGGTTTTCATTACTTTAAGTTGCAAAGCCAAATTTGAATTACTTGTATCCATTGTTCCCCATGACCTGGTCATTTCAGAGATGGCATAGCACCTGACTTCAGTATTTTCCTTAGAGATAATCCTAACAAACTGTTTTTTCAAGTCATCTTCATAAGCAGAGGTAGAAAACTGTTCGCTGCATACATGTGCATTTTCACACAGTTAACCGAGTCCAGCCGTTTACATTTAGTCAATTAAATTTTGCTAGTCACAGGTTGTAAACTGTGTATCTATTCCCTGGTGGTGGTGGTTTAAAAAAGAATAATTTTTACGCATGTAGTAGCTACCACACAACAGCTCATTCTACCTCTTGGTGGATTAATGACTGTTACATTTTTGTATTACTGCTGTCATGTTGTTACATTTTTTAATGTTTACATTTTGTGTTACTGCTATTATGTTCTTACGAACTGTTACTATGCTGTTATCAACTGTTACTAGGTTATTATAGTACTCTGGCACCATGTGGTGACTGTATGTTAGGCCTAAGCTACTGCTCAATGACAAAGTACAGATTTAACATCAATATTACTGATAATAATAAAAATAATAATAATAATAATAATAATAATAATAATAATAATAATAATAATAATAATAATAATAATAATAATAAAACTTTTGTGCGCAGTGGAATATAGGCCAGAGGGGTCTGGGACGTAGAGGATGGTAACAAGATATACAACTAAATGAAAAGATAATTTTGATTATAATAATAACAACAACATTTTACTGGAATGTGATATACAGTACGTGTGTGTACACAACCGACCAGCGGGTACAAAGCATCATCATCATCGGTTTGCCCTTCCAGCGAGCCGGGTAGGGTGTTTAAAAACGAGCGTCTTCCAAAGTTGCCTATTCAAAAAGATTTTGTTGTCCATGACAGATTCCCAATTCCACCCTCTTCTCTCCATGACTTCCGTCATTTGGTCCATCCATCTTCTTTTTGGTCTTCCAGCTGGTCTTCTACCTGTTATTCTTTTTTCCAAATAAGCACATGGTAACCTTGTGCTATTCATTCGTTTAACATGCCTAAACCATTTAAGTCTAGATTACCTAAGTCTTTCCTCCATCGATTCATTTAGACCTAGGTTAGATCGGATCTCATCATTTTTCACATGATCAAGTCGTGTCTTTTGGAGGGCAGTTCTAAGAAATTTCATTTCGCAGGCTTGAATCCTGCTACAATCCTTTGATGTTAGTGTGCAGGTTTTCAGAGAATATGTAAGGATGGGTGCAAAGTATGACTTGTACAGGATCATCACTAATGGTAAAAGGGGCTTCAATATATTCATAGGCTTGTTTTGTGGAACCTTCTCATCCCATAGTAGGTGTCTAACGATACTGTAAAAGTCAGAGTTTTTGGTTACTCTGTTTGTTATTTCTATCTCAGCTCTATTATTACTAGCCATTACACTTCCTAAATATCTGAATTGGTATACTACTTCAACTTGGTGGTCCTGTATTTTTATGTTGCATTCTGTATTATGTCTGCTAATTTTCAATGCTGCTGTTTTTGATGGGTTCAATTCATTCCATAATCATCAAACTTCTTACACCATGCATTCAGATTATTTTGCACTCCCTCCTTTATTTCATCCGATATTGCTATATCGTCTGCAAACACGATCTTAAGATCTTTATTACCTTTTCCTTTTAGTTCCTTTAAAATGATATCCATAACTGCTATGAATAGAAGAGGTGATAAGGCACTTTCCTGTTGTACTCCTTTGGTTGTATTGAACCATTCAGAGTGACCATCTCCAATACTGACACAGCTTTTACAATTAGTGTATAGCATTTAGATCTTCCTAATAAGGTACTCTGGTACACCAAGTTTTCTAAGACTTTTCCACTGAGTTCGATAGCTGCAGTTGCTTAAGTGCAGCCAGTATCCGGTAATCGGGAGATAGTGGGTTCGAGCCCCACTGTCAGCGGCCCCGAAGATGGTTTTCCGTGGTTTCCCATTTTCACACCAGGCAAATGCTGGGGCTGTACCTTAATTAAGGCCACAGCCACTTCCTTCCAATTCCTAGACCTTTCCTATCCCATCGTCGCCATAAGACCTATCTATGTTGGAGTGGCGTAAAGCAAATAGCAAAAAGACTTTTCCAAATAGTTTATCTAGGAACATTATCATACGCCTTTTCAAGGTCCATAAACACAATAATTAGGTCTTTTCCTCTTCCCCAGTGTTTCTCTGCCAACATCCTCAAAGCAAATATCAGATCTGTTGTGCTTCTTCCAGCCCTAAAGCCATGTTGTTCCTCTTCGAAGATAGGCTCTAGTATATCCCTTACTCTGGCTTCAATGATCTTCTCCATAATTTTAATGTCATGTGATAGGAGGGTAATGCCTCTGTAATTTTCACTTTTCCTTCTACTCCCTTTCTTAAAGATAGGAACTATCATCCCTTTTGTCCAATCTTCAGGTATTTCGTTATCCTTCCGTACGTTCTGAGAACTCTATACAGCCAATGTATTCCTGGTGGGCTAGCAGCTTTGATCATGACAGCTGTAACTTCATCAGCTCCTACTGACTTACCACTTCTCATCTTATCGAGAGCTTGCTCTACTTCTGTCCATGTAATTGGGATATCTTCCTCTATTTTTTCTGCCCTACATCCTCAACCGAAATCTCCTTAGGGCCATTTAGGAGCTTGTCAAAATACTGTCCCATTGTATCCCTGATATCTTTCATATTGCGAACTATAGCCTGTGGGGGTGAAGTACAGTGGGGACTATGTGGGTCCCGAGACCGCTACGGTAGCTGTGAAGGCCCTACAGGAATCCTAAAAAGGATGGCGGCTAACAGGGTTCTGGTGAAGTCACGACAGGCCTAGCAAGCCGGTGATGAATATTAACTTGCTTTCAAGGAAACAAGGAACGATAAGCCGGATGGATGTAACAGACGACGACCCTGGTGAGGAACTGGGTTACGAATTGGCACACTGAATATACAAACATTGACTGGAAAAGTAGAAGAGTTTGTAGGCATGATGGAAAGAAGAAAACTGGATGTGCTAGGGCTGGCAGAGACTAAGTGGAGAGGTGAGGGTAGGAGAGAGTTGCAGAATGGTTTTTGGTTGTACTGGAAATGGAGTAGGAGTGGTAGTAAGAAATGGATTGAAAGAGGAAGTAAAAGGGATAAGTGACAGGTTGATAAAAGTCAAAATAACAGTCAAAGGAATAACCTGGGATATTGTACAAGTGTATGCTCCACAAGCAGGATGCATGCATTAAGATAAAGATGACTTTGAGGAAGAATTGGAGAGACAATTGAATGGACAAAATAACGTGGTAATTGGGGACTAGAATGCCCATGTAGGCATGGAAAGGAAAGGTTATGAGAACGGGCTTGGATTTCTGCAAAAGAAATGGGATGATGGTCGGGAACTCATTGTTCAAAAAGGGAGAAAGCTATAAGATAATGTGGTATAGCAGTGGAAGGGGAATGTTATAGATGTAAGGGTAATACCATCAGAGGCCCTAGATCAGGGCCACTCAAACGCTCAAAATCTCACGCGTGCAAACTGAGGCACAGAATTCCTGTGCACAGTGCAGCGGTCCCATTCGGCTTGGCTCAAACTAACGCTTCATCTCTGGGCTACTCGGCTAAGCTTGGCTCAACTCGGCTCGGATTTGGAGCGCTACAGAGCAAGTGAGGAAGCGGGAGACAGGCGGAGCAAGCAAGACAAGTGTGGGGAAAGAGAGAGACAGCGCTATTGCTCCAAATCTAGAAGTGGGGTTCTGCACTCTGGTCAACCAAGTGAAGTCGTCTTTTGCACTGTGCACAGGCCCTGCCCTAGATAGTGACCACAGACTACTGGTAATGAAACTGAGAACAATGACGGAAAGGAAGAGAACAGAGAAGCAAGAAAGACGTATCAAAATATGGAAACTGAAGGAAAAGGAAACCAAGGAAGAATACCAGGAAAAAATAAGATTGAATGTACCAACAGATGATACAAAAACAAATTCCTAATTGTCAAGCAATTTAGTATATCGACAAAGTGAAAAATCAAAAATACTTAGTTATGAATCTGTTTAAGTGCGATACGGACCATGAAGCTGATTTTATGTAAGACACGACTGACACAAAAAGAGTTCTAATAGGAGTAACGGCAGTCACATGAAGATAAAATTTGCTTGAAGAGTGAAGTAGTTCAAAATAGGGAAAGCATGTAAGTCCAAGCTTGCGCCTCTATGTCTCACCTGAAACCTAAACAGCAGCAGTCAAAGGGACTAGAGAACCAGCTCTGACCAGTGTGATGTGCTCGCACATCCAGCGGGGAACAGCCTCTCATTCATCCTGCCCAGCTGCATAAGGTGAGGCGTATTTATATGATCGACAGTTCATTCTAGAATGTGTGAGACATTAGAGCGATGTCAGATGAACAGGAGAGTCAGCTGATTGTTCAAAATGGCGGTCGGTCTGTGGAGAAAAAGTCCGGCGAATGGTAGTGTAATGTGAGTGGCTGGTACACAAGGTAAGTCGCGGCACAACAGTACATAACAACAATGTACTACATGAAACTCACTCACAGTTAATGCTTTATAAATATTTACAAACATGAGATTACAAAACTTCAGCACTTAAGGGCACAAAATTCCCACAGAACTGGTCTATTCAGCCATGGACTAGCACATCGTAAATTCATGACTGACTAGATACACAACGTTTCACGTTCTGCTATTCAACATCGATCCGGTCAGCCGTGGCTAGTCAGAAGTCGCAAAGACAATCATCTCATCTCACAGTCGTAGAGTATTTGCTCAAATTCAATGACCACAAACTTACAGAAGTTTTTAACCGACTATAATTGTAAATTTTCAACACAGTTGATTGTAAAAAAAAAAAAAAACCTACAACCTGTTTTCCAGTCAGTGACTGGGTCAGGGATGAAATGAATGAAGCCCCCATCTTGCGGTGAGGATGGGAATTGTGCTGGCTGCCGAGGCCTGTCGTACTCCTCTGGGGCAATGATTAAAGACTGACACATGAAATGAAATGATAGTGGAGAGTGTTGCTGGAATGAAAGATGACAGGTAAAACCGGAGTACTTGGAGGAAAAAACCTGTCCCGCCTCCGCTTTGTCCAGCACAAATCTCACATTGAGTGACCGGAATTTGAACCACGGAACCCAGCGGTGAGGGACTGATGCACTGCCGCCTGAGACACAGAGGCTTTACAGTTGATTGTACTGTATATCAAATTCAAGGGAATCCATACCATGTTGTAGATAGTTATTTAAGACATGTGCAGAACATCCAATACCTATCAGTTTATCCTCATTTGAGGTTTTCAACTTTGAGTATATGTTGTTATGAGGAGATCTAGCTAATGCCCCAAACATCATATTGCAGTTACCACCGGAAAAGGCAATAGTTGGTTTTTTTTTTTTTTTTAAGGATGAAACTTTGTGAGTGATGTTTTCACGTAATCTGCAATAGTTAGTGCAGTCTCATTTGACTTGCTTTGGAAGTCTTAAGAGTTTAGACTGTATTGTCCTATTTTTCCAAATGAAGTACTGAATCAGGATGAGAAATAACTTTACTGCTAGATGATTGTTAGCGTTAGTAGCTACACCACTAAACAATAAGTTTTTCAGTCGAACACGGTTTGTACTTCATTAGGAGACAACACCAAATTCACAATTGCTTCTGTGTTTTTCGTGCAGGCACTTGAAATTTTCTGTACAATTTTAGAATCAGGAAATATTTTCATCACAAGAGCAGTAGTACACTGTTGACCTGTAGCTATTATGATACTCCACACAATGGAAATCCAGCATTCCTTCTGCTGCATGAACACCATCTCTGGTTTCTGGTTGAATGAAGAAACTTTTTATTGTTGATGATAATTTTTCAACTGTTCTTCAACTTCTATTCTACAACTTCATATCCTCAATGTGTTCTACAACTTCACCATATGCCTCTGACTTTCGTCTTTTATCTTCAAGATCATGATTAACTTCGGATCTCTCGACTAACTTTGACTTTCATTCTCTCTTCTTTACTTTGATTATATACGATTTTTCGCCATCGTCTAATTACAACCGCCCGACTATCAACTTTAATTTTTATGCAATCTTACTACTTGTTGTATAACAATCTGTTGTTTTATCCATTGCACTTATTTTAGCAGCCTTCTAATGTTAATTTTGTTAATACTTCCACTATTATATCTCATCACATTGTATTTTTAAACCATCATTGTTATTTTTAATGTTATTTTACTTCAAATCTCTTCAAGATTCTAAAATTCATTTCATTATTACATGTTATTTAGACGCTTATTTTTAATTTAAGGTTAAGACTATGGCGGATGATGCCTTCAGGGAAGGCGAAACATGTATCACTATTAGTTAACAAATTTATGTAAATCATCCAAGACGATTTTGTATTGATTAGGTGATCTAATAAATAACTTAATGTTATTATTTCAATCAAATATCATCAATACGGACCAAAAATGATATTTATTACATGTAATTGCTATCCAATGAAACAAGTGTGATAAATGCATATTTCTAACCCTATAATGTTAACATTTCTGAAGCAGATGATTAATACAAAACAGATTTGATAGCTTACTGTACACTTGCACAGTTATTAATTAATAACATTAGAATTGTATGACCCCCCAAAATGAAAACCCAGACAATTCTATCCTTTCACAAAAACCTGGCTGGATCATTTTTCAATAGACAAAAAAAAGAGGACATGTCCAGAAAAAGAGGATGTATAGTAACACTGAATTCCACTTGTCATATAATTGAGGAGGCAAAACCTTGCTTGTGTTCTGTTGAATGTTAATTATAGTACTTTATGTTTGTATAGTAGTAGTATAGTAATTTACCTATCTCCTAGACATTCTCCCTTTTGATGAGGTAATTAAGGCCAAATCCAGTATAAAAGTTTGAGGAGATGGCTTTATTCTATATATATGCTTCTTACTGTGTGGCTGTATAAAATATGTTCCTTTTTTTTGCAGGAGTTGGGAAGAAGGAAAATTGTTTATATTTGACGACAGTTTTGAGCACGAGGTGTGGCACAATGGTACCACCACAAGACTTGTTCTTATCGTTGATGTGTGGCATCCAGAATTGACAGAGGAAGAGAAACGGACGTTACCAGCTATTTGACCAGTAGGTACTGTAAAGGCTAACATAATAACGTTACTGTGGATGTCTCTTGAGTTCAACTGAAGATAATTTACCTGCAGGTGTACCACATTCGTCAGCTCCTAACCCTGTCCAGAGAGTTGAAAGATAGCCAGGGATTATATATCTTATTTTTTTCATTTCAGTGGAAAAACAGAATATATAAACCAAGCAAATGCCATAGATGCTGCAATGGCAAAGTGGTGGTGAATTAATGATTGGTTTGTGTTTGGTCACGTCAGTTTATGCGTGCATAGTAATCACACACCTGGTTGTTGTAAAAGCATCATCGACTACTAAAGGATTCTACATGAACAAAATAATTATAAGCTCTCGTTGGACCCTGTTCAGTAATGTTGTGTACATAATTATAGTATATTGGTCTCAGGTAACTTTCAACAGTATCTTAGTTCATTTCTTTCTTTGATCATGTAGCCATACTTTGTCAAAACAAATCCATTTAAAAAATACACAGATATTTTTATGACATCTGGGAAAAATCAGGAATCTTAAATCCTGACAACCTACCTGGAATCATTTTTTTTTTTCCCTTGTGTGTTCTGATGCTCACAATCAAATAAGATAATTCAGTAATATATCAGTAATTGTGCTTGCTCTTCAGATACCTAATATCTTTGTCCTTTGAACATGCTCGTAAAATGTTGTCATCAAACAAATACTTACCTGGGGGAAAAGAGAAAATGGTGATGGCCTGAGTTCTTTATTAATACTCTGATTTTAGTATTTATGGTATTGTGTAGAAAATGCATGCCAAAGAGTGGAGGGAGTTTGTTGATTATACCTCACGTTACAAACCACAGAACATCTTGACTTATCAAATACAGTTTACTGTTATTATGAGAAATACAAAATAGTTCATCTCCTGTATATTGTAAATAATATTTCCTAATAATGTAGTTTTGTACATTCTTACGTGAGATGTTACTTGTGTGAAAGCCATCAGATTTACTTCGAGGAAGTCTTTTGATATTAATACAAGCCGTCAGATTTACTTTGAGGAAGTGTTTTGATATTATTCCATGCCATTGATCCATTTTAAGAAAATGATGCTAGATCCTATGATTGTGTTCGGATATAAGGCCTTGTACTTTGTTTACTAATTTTATAGTTTATTATTGACATCAGTTTTGTCCGTTTCCTGTGTTATGTTCAGGTGTATTGTGATTGTATGTTACCCAGTGCGATGTAGTTAGTGATAGCAGTATTTGAGTTTGTATGTCAGGTTCATAGTCAGTAGATGTAATATTATGAAAGGGATGTTGAGTGCTATTTATGAGAAAATGTCCAGCTGTATTTATTAAGTGCCTTATACATGTGCAAATAATTTTGATACAAATAAACTATTTGAGACAGGGAATATTGGTAGTTTTATTGTACCTGGCTCCAAGATGTCTTCTCTCACATGTCAGTGGTTTTCAGATTACAATAGAAGGTTGAATAAGCAATGTGATCTTTTCCCTCCATTGCATTCATATTGTATAATTACAAATCAAGTTACAGCTTGATTTGTCATTTTTGTGTTCCTCTCTATCTCTTATATTGACCCACTGTGTTCCTTTTCTCCTTTTATATTTGTCCTGTGTTCATAGTCTTTTAGCACTTTTATTAATCTTTATTGTTTTGTCTTTTCCTGTGTTTTCTGGCTTTCTTCTTACCCCACACTCCCCACATCAAGATTAACATGCGTCAAGATGGCTGCTCAGTAGGTGTTGATGCCCATCCTCTTGATGAAGCTAGCCATCAGAATTGAGCTCATCGGGGGCTAAGAAGAAAAGGATGTAGAAGAACTGGGATTTAGCACGGAACCAATTTATTTGAAATTACAGTAGAAGTCCGCTTTAGCAAGTACGGCGTATAACGAGAACTCCGTTATAGCGGCAACACTTTCCTGTCCCTTCAAAATTCCTATATTAAACTGTGTATCGTCCTTCGGTTACAGCGAGAACCCTATCACTGGCGCATCCGTTATTACGAGCAATTAAGCGCGCGCGATTTTTCCGTTACCGATATTTATGCACCCCAGCGATGATATTGCATGCAATCGATTACCTTCAGCATCGTTTTCTCGCTATGTGCACTAGCGATTTCTCTCGTCGACATTCGAAGGCGATGTCGGAGTCGATTAGTAATATCCGTCGACAGTTGTTCCGTAAAGAAAATTCGAAATGAAAGAGAACATATTTTCGTAATAAATGCATAAATAACGTGTCCGATAACGGTTGTTAACTCATTAAAATTAAGGCTGACTAAACGACCGCTTAATTTTGAGGCTAAATACTGCAATTAAGTAAGGATGGGATACACCTTGAGATATGGCAGAGTGCTTAATTGATTTTAGAGGTTGGTTTATATTTTGTCGCGTCTGGTTAAATTACGGAAAGGCTAATATGAAAATTTATTCACAATTAAGTATTTATTTATTTTCCACCTAGTCGATACAATGATTGCTTAAGGCAACTTTTAATGGTCAAAAGTGGTACATGTTTCGTATATTATCAACATCTTCAGCCACATAACACTGTTTAGATGAAAAATATATAAAATTGACAAAGTAATGCTTTAGATGAAGTGTCCTTAAAATTAACATAAGATTGACAAGATTAAAACAAACAAATAACTCAAGAGAAAATATATAAATTATTTCTACAATAGAAAGCAGTCGTCAAGGAAACACTTGTACAATATTCCATAGAGAAATTGTCCTAATAAATATTCTTTTCTTAATAATTCATGAAAAAAGATCAATTTATAAATTAAAAATTATACAATTTATAAGTAATTATCGAAATGAAGAAATCCTGATATCACAGTGCGGCTCTTATTATTAATGTAGATGAAAATATAACTAATTCCTAGTTGTCAAATTTTATTAAGCCTGCTTTCCTTTGGAACAGTAACTCCTGTCATTCTTTCACAGTTTTGCGCCGGGTGTAATATTGATGATGCGTTCTTCCTTGCTCTTGCACCTGAGGAGGTGGAGGAGCGGGGGATATAGGTGTGTCAAGAACTTCCTTGCTGTCACCTATAGCTTCAACTGAGGAGGAATAAGTTGTAGGGCTATCTGTAGGTGGAGAAATTCCAATTCTTTTTTCGTGATCCTTCTCAAGCATTTTCAAATATACTAGAATTTGATAATATAATGGATTCTTATATTCTACAGCCTCATTAAGGTTATCCTTTTTCTTTACAAGTTGGTCTAGATGAATGTACAGGTCTTCATAAGTGTTCATTAAGCTGCCCTTTTTTAACTTTTTAAAGCTATAGGTGACAGCAAGGAAGTTCTTGACACACCTATATCCCCCGCTCCTCCACCTCCTTAGGTGCAAGAGCAAGGAAGAACGCATCATCAATATTACACCCGGCGCAAAACTGTGAAAGAATGACAGGAGTTACTGTTCCAAAGGAAAGCAGGCTTAATAAAATTTGACAACTAGGAATTAGTTATATTTTCATCTACATTAATAATAAGAGCCGCACTGTGATATCAGGATTTCTTCATTTCGATAATTACTTATAAATTGTATAATTTTTAATTTATAAATTGATCTTTTTTCATGAATTATTAAGAAAAGAATATTTATTAGGACAATTTCTCTATGGAATATTGTACAAGTGTTTCCTTGACGACTGCTTTCTATTGTAGAAATAATTTATATATTTTCTCTTGAGTTATTTGTTTGTTTTAATCTTGTCAATCTTATGTTAATTTTAAGGACACTTCATCTAAAGCATTACTTTGTCAATTTTATATAT
Organism: Anabrus simplex; assembly: GCF_040414725.1. Classification (NCBI taxonomy): domain Eukaryota; kingdom Metazoa; phylum Arthropoda; class Insecta; order Orthoptera; family Tettigoniidae; genus Anabrus; species Anabrus simplex. The sequence goes on along the minus strand of NC_090272.1, from coordinate 182,537,683 downwards.
TTTTCATCTAAACAGTGTTATGTGGCTGAAGATGTTGATAATATACGAAACATGTACCACTTTTGACCATTAAAAGTTGCCTTAAGCAATCATTGTATCGACTAGGTGGAAAATAAATAAATACTTAATTGTGAATCTATTGAAGTGCGATACGGACCATGAAGCTGATTTTATGTAATGAAAATTTATAGCGAGAAATGTATAGTTTCTCTACTGGCGCTTGAAGTGTGTTTTCATCATACGTATAGTACGGTTAAGTTAGGATACGTGACGCTGTTTGAATAAGAAAACTGAAACGTTTGCAACAAAATGCTATCGATCATCTTCGGTACGGTATAGTTTTCTCACTTTGTGCATTTGCGAGCTCTCTCGTTGACATTCAAAGGCGATGTTGGAGTTTATTAGTAATACCCATTGACTGATGTTCTCTAAAGAAAATTCGAAATGAAAGAGAAAAACACGTTTTCATAATAAATGCGTAAATAACGTGGCCGATAGCAGTTGTTAACTCGTTAAAAATAAAGACTGAAGTAAACGATATCTTAATTTTAATGTTATATACGGAAATTAAGTAAGAACGTGATACACCTCAAGATATGGCAGAGTACATCACTGATTTCAGAGGATATTTCATATCTTCTCGCGTCTAGTTACGGCTATTTACATGTAAAATTTTCGTGAGGAGGTTATTTCTCTACATGCGTTTCAAATATGTTTTCATGATAGGCTACATATACGGTTAGGTTAGGTGACGCTGTTTGAAGAAGAAAGCTGAGGTATTTGCCGCAGAAATCTCTGTAGTGATACCGTATTTCTCCGAATCCAAGACTTTTTTTTCTCAGAATCTCATGCGAAAACTCAAGGGTTGTTGCATTAGCGGCCTAACAGTAAGTTAAAGGATACCACTGGCAACTACCGCGGTAACCACGCTGCTTCTTTTCACACGGGCACAGAACTCGTTGACAATAAACGACCGCCTCTTTACTACACATCGCTAGCCGTGACAACCGGTTGTACAGAGCCTGTGTGTTTCTCAAATCTGCAGAATGGCATCAAAGCATGCGACCCTTCGAATTCTTAGAAAAACCATGGCTACTCAGTGGCAGAGTCATAACGCGCCTATTGTACTTGACGCTTAGTAAAATTAAGGTTTATAGACAGCAGGAATATTTTCGTGATGGATAGTCGTACCACGTGGAAAAGGTATTGCCGGCAAATTTTCAACGGGTTCTAGTCGATATTATGATGCCAATTATAAGTTAATGTTTATTAAACACTCGGAAATGTAGAATAATTGTGCAGCCGCAAGAAAATACGGCATAGGCCTAACTAAAGCCAATATTTGGCGTTAGCGTGAAGACAAAGAGCTAAAAAAATGCGTACTGTACAAAAAATGCATTCAGTGGTCCGCAACAAGGACGCTTTAAAGAAGTCGAAGATGAAATTGTGAGGTATTGTGCACGAAAAAGCAAGGGCGGAATGGCCATACCGTGGCGCAATAAACTCGTTTGTTGACTTTCAACGTTCGCGATTAGGCCAATACATCGCTAGCCGCTGAATTTGGGCGAACCCGACAAGCGAGACGTGCGTGTAGCGGCAGCCGGTTATATCTGACGCTGCGTAAAAGTAACAGTTTTATAGACAGCGAGAATAATTTCCTGATGGATAGTTGTATTGTAGAGACGCATCGAATAGGTATATTGCCGGAAAATTTTCAACGAGTTCTCTTCGGTAATATGATGCCAATGTTAAGTTAATGGTCCTTAAACCCGCGGAAATAAAGAATAATTGTGTAGCCGCCAAAAATAAAGAAATACAGCGTGACGAAAGTGAATTTTCGCGTCTAAAAATAGTCTAAAAATACGTAGGCCTACTGTACAACAAGGCATTTATATGATTTTACAAACTTCTTTTTGATCCTGATTTAAATTTTTTTGAAGGAAAAAGTGGGGTTCATCTTGGATTTGGAGATATACGGTACTATATTTTTTTCAGAATGAAATTAAACATACACTTTCACGTAGTATCGGATTACAAAACAAACAAGTAAGCCGTAGTGTGGATATCATCTACGGAAACGCAAGTTTTGACAAACTGATTGCCGTTTCATACCGATTTTAAATTGCATGAAGGGTTTTCCGGCTTTTATACAAAAATCGGATATAACGACAATCCGTTATAGCGAGCAAATTTTTCGCTGTTATGAATTCTCGCTTTGACGGACTTCTACTGTATATGAAGATTTAGAGATTGGCCTTGTCCTTTTGTGCTTTCATGTTTGTCCTTGTCTCATTTTCTCTTTCATGCTAACCTCTCTTTGTGTTTATCCTATTACTTGTTCCCACCTTTTTATATATAACTTGATTTGTCCCAATTGTTTGTTCCTTCCATTGGTTTTTTTTACATACGAAGTAGCAATCAGTGAAGTCTGGTAATGATGCTTCCACACCAAGCTCTCTGTCCTTGGTCAGTAGACAGTTGCTATCTCTTCATGTCACACCACACTGGTGGTTGTTCTGTGGTCCAGTATTCTGAGTTTCTTCAGGACATTTGTATTAACATTATTCAATATGCTATTATAATAATAAAAAGAAGAATTTTTTTAAAGAATTTCGTGTGGCTGTTAGCCTAGCGCAGCTCTTGCAAGGCAGGTCCTCTGAAGGGAGTGGGGCATGTCTGCTGTGTATAGGATATTGTGTATTATTGTATTGTGTGAAGTGCAGGAATGTTGAGGACAGTACAAATACCCTGTCCTATAGCCACGGGAATTAACCATTTTAGATTAACATCCCTCCAACCAGCCAGGAATCGAACCCAAGAACCACCCTGCCTTGGAGCAGGACATGATGATGATGAATTGGCTGCATTACAGAAGTTCAGATATTTTAAACATGTTCAACACAAATTATTTTTATCAAACTTCTCTTACAGTGTTCTGATCTCACCTTCCTTAATGTGGAACATTCAGTGCATAACCGAAACTTAGACTAGGATTACTGATCTGTTTTCTAAGAATGCTTATTAACTGCAGGTAACCGTTGTGTCTCATTTTGTTGAACGAAGAAATAGTTTATACATGACACATCAAAACCTTTCACATTCTAATGATCATAGTAAGGTACATTTTGTGATGCACAAAATTCAAAAGTAATTATATCTTTTTAGCACATTGAATACCCTTTACCTATTATTAGGAATGGTTCATTCCTGCTTGATGTCGTGAATTGTTTGTGCAATATGTTTTGTTTGACTAGCTGAAAATTTTCTACTGCAAAATAGAATGAGGGATAATCTTGTTTCTTGATATCGACAAAAATATAGACAATCTTCACTTTTTTTCCTTTATTTTCTGAGTGTCTCCTTATCCTAGTCTGCTCATGTCAAGGATAAAGCTCAACCATGAATGTGCATTTCATGAATGTGTCACATTCGTTATGGTAGCATAACAAATAAAGCAAAATTTGTACTTTCATGAAATTGGAACTTGCTGTTATTTGTCAAGGAAAGCAGACACAACATTTGCAGAACAAAGATTAATGTAATTAGATGCCAGCCATGCACTTATGTCTAAATGTGGATTTTGGCACATTCACGGTTTTGGCATCTAGGTGACAATGCCATAAATTCAAAGTCCTGATTCCCATCAAATTCTATATAAAAATACCTTTCCTTTTTGCATCACAATTTTTTACTATTGCTGCTTAGTAAAACTGTATTTTTCCCAATCCTGAAAATGTTCTTTGCCATCCCTTGCATGTTGAATCCAACACAGAAAAGAGCCCTTATCATTGGGGACAGGTTGGGGAAAATTTCATGAAACAGGAAAGGGTAATGAATTCCTGAACTTTGCAGGGTAAACTGCACCTTTGAGGAACAAGCTTTTAGCTTCAGGAGAGTTCATTCTGCCGAGAACATCGTCTTGCGGCTACTAGATAGAACTGTGGTCTGTTAAGTGTGGGGGTGAGGGCATCCAAGATGGGAAGTTCATCTGACAATACAGACTTCATCACATTCCATCCATTGTAGCTTAATGATAATAAGCCACTTGACAATGTTACTGCCACTACCTCGCTATAGTATGAGAATAGATTCTTTCGACCGAGCGAGTTGGCCATGAAGTTAGAGGCTGTGAGCTTGCATTCGGGAGATAGTGGGTTCAAACCCCACTGTTGGCAGCCCTGAAGATGGTTTTCCATTTCCCATTTTCACACCAGGCAAATGCTGGGGCTGTATCTTAATTAAAGCCACGGCTGCTTTCTTCCCAATCCTAGCCATTTCCTATTGCATCGTCGCCATAAAACCTATCTGTGTTGGTGCAACATAAAGCCAGTTGTAAAAAGCTTCTTCTGAAACTAGTCTGTCAGTGCAAAGACTATGAGTGAACAGTACACGTTGCTATACACATGGATTTCTGTGCATTCTGAGTAGCAGAAGTTAACTTATTTTAGTAGTAAATGTATCATTATAATCATGGACAAGTGCCTGATTCACAGTGGTAAAAAGTAGTCCCTTGAGTGTTTCATCAAGTGGCTGTTCACACAGGAAAAAAGGTACTGAATAAAGAACAGGATACATATTTAGTTACATGTTCACCTTCCACATCTGCTTCATCTCTCACCGCTATTGTTAATTATTTGATGAAAACAAAAGTGCGCAAACTAGGTTTCACTCATATTCTTGTGAATAACCAGGAGCGGCTTTGCTAGAATATTTTAGCCAATGATAGTTTGAAACCTGCAAAAGTTACAAGACGCTTCCAGACAAAACTTCTGGATTATGCAAGTAAACCTATTGACTTTTTTTAAGAGTCACAAACAGTAATTGAAAGTAAATGTAATATTCCTAGAAAATCAGGCTACAGTGCCTAAGAAAGCACTAAGAGCATCCTTAGAGGTTTTAACTAGCACCATTTGTTATCGCAGGCCACTAATAATTATTATTATTACTGTATCATTATTAACAGAAATTCATTTGAGCCAGACTTTTGTGCAATCTAATGAGTCAGGGAGGGGAAGGAAGACGGGGGGATGGGGCAAGAAATGTTGTGCACAACATATAAAGTTTGTGGAGGACTGCTCTAAATATTGTATACGAACACTATATTCTTATTATTCATTATTTTCTAAATTTGATGTAATCTTTCCACTTGTATTGTGCTAAATACAGTCTTAAAAGACTGCAGTCCTTGGTAATAACTTGACAAATGTTTATTTAAAGCATTTTAACTGCTACACTCAACACAGCCTAGGCTCCATTCATCAAGCCCTTTGGCTGGAAACACTAGGAAACTAGGAAACACTATACCTAGAACACCTGCCAAAGAATCAGCTCTTCTTGAAATTGTTTCCTTCTTTAATTACCATACCTTTTTTTCTCTCTCATGTGTTTTACCAACTCTTCATTTAGCAATTACAATGTTATGGTCTCCTCCAAAATCCTCTCTTGGCATATCTGTGACATCTTCCAGCTGCCATCTCTCACCTATCTCTGGTCAAAATTTTCCACATACTGTACTAGGTCTTCTCTCAGAATAACACCAACACCATTTCTTGTATTCACATCCCCATTCCAGTACAATCTATATTCTTTCTTCAGTTCTTTCTCTCCTCTTCCTTTCCTCTTAATCTCACTCATTGCCATCATATCTATATCTTTCTTTTCCATATAATCCACCAATTCCTCTTCCTTGCCACTAGAAGTAACAAATTAATTCTTGCAGTGTTTGCGTCATCTGGTCGTCCACTTTTCACATTTCCCTCAAGAGAGCAGGAACTGTACATCACCTGCAGGGAACGGCCTAGCATTTCACTGAATTTCATCAATAGGGTTTTAATTTGATGTGCTCTGCCACCCAAAGGCATTTTAGAGCTACTACCAGCAATTGATCAGTATGCTATTATCATTGAGTGCAGACGCCTATCACCGCCGCCTATAACTTGAGAACAGATGCTGCTTGATGGGCTCCAGAATCATTTTGTACATTCAAGGGTTCACCTTGCCTAATGGAACTCATCCACCCAAAGCTGTTGGCCCCCTTAGTGGGTAGAGTTGCTACCCAAAACACAGCGTTGAGTCGCTGTCTGTACGGTCTACTCCATTACCATAGGGAACCGATTAGTTCATTGTTTTAATTGTTATCATTACTGTCACACTGTGATTTGTAAATGTAATTTTATGGTAAAAATACCTTTCTGAAAATCTCATACGTAGGGCCTACACAATATGAGTGCTAAAAATAAACACCCAGACTTAAGTGGGGCAACATTTTGTATAATAGAAGATAATTTTTTTTAAATGTGAAGATTTGATCAAGTTTGCTACATTCAAAGTAAGGCAAAATGTCTATGATTAGTAAATGAATTTTCATCTGTAACAGCCGGGCTGGGTAGCTCGAATGGTAGAGTGCTGGCCTTCTGAGCCCAACTTGGCAAGTTTGATTCTGGCTCAGTCCGGTGGCGTTTGAAGGTACTAAAATACATCAGCCTCATGCTGGTAGATTTACTGGAGCATAAAAGAACTCCTGTGGGACAAAATTCTGGCACTTTGGCATCTCCAAAAACCATAAAAATGTAGTTAGTGGGACATAAAACAAATGACATTATTATTGGGACAATGCATAAGTTCATGCAATATTCTTTTGAGTTGGCAACAATGCGGCATGAAAGGATTACTTGTTTGAATGGTAAGAATTTCATTTTGTCCGTATTGAACTGAGATTACAATTAATTTAAAAATATATTGTGGTTCCACCTATTCATTACAAGAAAACTTATTAATGCAAGGTTACATTAAAAGTCGTCTGGCTCCATGGCTAAATGGTTAGCATGCTGGCCTTTGGTCACAGGGGTCCCGGGTTCGATTCCTGGCGGGGCTGGGAATTTTAACCTTAATTGATTAATTTCGCTGGCACGGGAGCTGACCTTTAGTCAGGGTAATCTTCAGCCTGTCGTTCAGAAGGTTCAAGGTAAACATTCACTGGCAAATAACAAGAGTGCTTAAAAAACAAACTTTTTCACATGACGAAAGTTTGAAGACATATAAGAAAGATGCACTGAGTATACAAAGGTCTTTTAAATTTTTCAAAAGGTGTAAGGTAAAAAAATCAAGAGCAAATAAAAGACTTAGAAAACATATACTTTTTCACAAGCGAAAGTTCAATATCACATAAAAAAGATGCACTGAGTATTCAAAGGTCTTATAAATCTTGATGAGTGGTGTCTTTAAAAAAGTTGGAAAGATCGCAATATGAAGATAAAGTTGGAATTCAAGAGGACAAATTGGGGCAAATATTTGTTTATAGGAAGGGGAGTTAGGGAATGGAATAACTTATCAAGGGAGATGTTCAATAAATTTCCAATTTCATTTAAGAAAAGGCTAGGAAAACAGATAGGGAATCTGCCACCTGGCCGACTGCTCTAAATGCAGATCAGTAGTGAGATTGTATCTCGATGTTGGATCTTGTAGTCATATGTTTTATATTAAGAAAACAAATATCTGGTTGTTATTGTTTTTACATAGTAAAGATAAAGTTAAGCACCAGTGAGAAGAGAAATAAAAGCAGAAATTGGAACAATTGAGTATCACAGAAGACGACTGAAGGTCTCATTAAATGAATGCTCAAAGAGTTCTTAAGGCGTTTAATTAAACAAACCTTAAAAAATACTTCTTATCTCTGCATCGCTTGAGAAAAAACAAAACTTTACAACATGAACCCAGGTTTGCCCATGACTAAAGCCCTCCCCAAGATTCATAAAGCCGACATTCCATTCGCCCAATAATCAATTACAAACCCAGTCCTTTGTATAATATCTCCAAGTTCATCCAAAGAGTTTTAAGGAAAAACTACAAATTTTTATCAAACAAATCCATCAAAAACACCATAGATTTAATAGAAAAAGTAAAAAATTTCAACAACCAACCAAATCATTCTCTGCACTCTTCTGACATCATCAATATGTACCCCAGTATTCAAACCTCAAAATCACTCCCCATCATTGAAAATAACCTAAATACCCTCACCTAAGTAAACTAGATTTCAGGACTTAATTTCTATTTTAACATTCGCCATTAATAATAACTTTTTTACCTTTGACAACACTATGTATCAACAAGATGGCTTAGCAATGAGTTCACTGGCCACAAGCATCTTGGCAGAGATCTACCTAGACTTCTTAGAATACACAAAAATTGATAATAATAATAATTTTACCAGTATCCTCTTTTGGGACAGATATGTTGATGATACGATCGTTATTATGAATGAAGAAATTAACACCACTGCTTCTACACTTCTACTTCTCAACAACATTGACTGTCATATTAAATTTACTCTTGAATCCAAAACTAACAAAGCCTGGAGACCAGGTACAAAATCAAATTGATTTTATCCTGATCAGAAGTCGTTGGAAGTCATTTGTTTTAAACAGCAGAAGTTACCCTGGTGCTGAATGTGGTTCAGACCATATCCTTGTCATCATGAGAATGCGACTGAAACTCAAAACCACAACAAAGGTACGGGAAATTAAATTTGATTATAGAGCTCTATGTAGCTTTGGCGAGGCTATTTGTCCCAAACTACAGTCATTAGGAATAAATCCCACTGACACTGCAGATTCGGATGGAACAACTTGAAGACTGCTGTGAGTAGTGCAAGCAAGGAAATACATGGGCAGAATTCAGGAAGTCATGGTTAAGCGCCAAAACTTTGAGGCTAATAGAGGAAAGGAAACAGCTAAAAAGAAACAATTATGAAACTGATGAATATTTAAAAATGCACGCATCACTTCTCGGAAAATTCAAAAGCAGTGCAGACTTGATAAGGCAAACCAGATTCATGAAATCTGTGAAGAGATTGAACTGCATAAACAGCACTGTCAACCTCGTGATCTCTTTATGAAGGTAAAGAAAATTATCCACGACTTCAAGCCCTGTTCATGGGTTGTAGAAGATGAAGATGGTACCCTCATTGGAGAGAAACAACTGGCCATTGAAAGGTGGAAAAGATACTGTGAAAATCTATATGCAGATGTGACTACCAGGAATGTTTGCAATAAGTACAACCCTAATCAATCTGACTGCGAACCAGAGCCTTCAATACTGAGGAGAGTAGTAGAAGATGCAATTAAACACCTGAAGAATCATAAAGCATCAGGAAGTGATGGCATCACTGGGGAAATGATTAAGAAAATGGGAGAAGAAGGGGTACGATTAATGCACTTCATCTGTAACAAGATATGGGACAGTGGTGTATGGACACAAGACTGGCTCATTTCCATCTTCATTCCACATCACAAAAAGGGATCAACAAGGAACTGCGGGAATTATCGAACCATCTCACTAATATCACATGCAAGTAAAAAATTATTGTATATCATAAATGAACATTTGAAACCTTACATTAGATATCAGCCCCCGTCAGAACAGGCTGGCTTTGTCAAGGGAAGAGGGACTAGAGAACAGATTCTGAATATACGTCAGTTGGTTGAAAAGGCATAAGAATTCAACATTCCTTTGTTTCTGTGCTTCATTGATTACCAAATAAAGGCCTTTGAATGTGTTTTGTGGCTGAAGTTGTGGTGTGTTCTAGAGGAAATGGGAATTCCATCTCATCTCATTTCACTTATAAAAGACTTATACGATAACAACTTGGCCAAAGTCAGAGTTGATGGTGATCTATCATCAAGTTTCAAAGTCTCCAAAGTGTGAGACAAGGATGCATCTTATCACCTCAATTGTTTAACTTCTATGGTGAATATATCATGAGGCACCCGACAGTTGGGAAGGAGGATTTTCGATTGGTGGGAAGAGAATTAATAACCTCCGTTTTGCAGACGACACCACACTTGTAGCCAGCAGTGTACAGAAGCTTGTCGAGATAATGGATTGTGTACAACAGGAAAGTGACAATCTTGGCATGGAAATTAATTGGAGCAAGATAAAACTAATGATTGTGAACAAAGGTGCAGAGATTCAGCTGCCACAGCACCTGAACAATCTCCAAAGAGTCTGTCAGTTTCCTTATCTTGGTTCAATAATCGAGGATACAAGTAGCTGTGAAAAAGAAGTCAAACATCACATCATTCTAGGATGTACAGCTATGGCAAAATTAGAGAAGATCTGGCAAGATAGAGCAATATCTATGAATACGAAGGAAAGATTAGTCCATATGCTTGTGTTCTCGATCTTCCTGTAAGGATGCAAAACTTAGACCATAAAAGTTAGACAAGAACCGAATCAACGCCTTTGAAATGTGGTGTTGGAGAACGGTGTTGCGAATACCGTGGACAGCCAGGCAAACAAATTATTCTGTCATCCGGGAAATTGGAATACAAGAGAATCTATGCCAAGTTGTGTACCAGAGAATCCTACAATTCTTTGATCACATTATGAGAAGAGAGGATGACAACCTGGAAAAATTAATTGTCCAAGGAAAAGTTTCTGGCACAAGGACACGAGGACAGGTCGCAAAAAGATGGGTTGATCAAGTAAGAGAGATCATGGACTTACCATGGAGAGTTACTGTCCAGAAAACGCAAGTGCGTACAGAATGGTATCAGCTTATAAAAGAAACGACAAAGTCCTTGGATCATGATACTCAGTCATGAGTGGAACGACTGGAGAGAGAGACATAGTTCCTATCCATGTCTTTCGCCCCAATTATGTCGACCACCTGACCCAACATAGATCCACTCCCCTTACTTCCTTACTTTTATCTCTCTTTCAAATCTACTTCTTTTTTCCCCTCCTTTTTCTTACTCCTTTCCAAATATTATCCTTCACTGCATGTCATAAACTCTTTACAATGAAAATGAAAACCTTCAACCTGTTTTCCAGTCTTTGACCGGGTCAGGGATGTAATGAATGAAACATATAGGCTGTTATTACAATGGGGTCGCCACTCCCAAGGTGAAACTCTTTACAATATGAAATTTTATGTTATATTTTCTCACACCTTTTTACTCCTATCCACCTCATAAATTGATTTTTACTTTCTATAAATTTCTCTATTTTCTCATTGAACTGAGAATTTCTAAAATATGATTCAGAATGACTTGACCTTCAGATTGACAACTTCGCCGCCCTAAGAACTCTTTGAGCATTCATTTAATGAGACCTTCAGTCGTCTTCTGTGATACTCATTTGTTCCAATGGGGCCGATGAACTTCGATGTTAGGCCCCTTAAAACAACAAGCATCATCATCATTGTTCCAATTTCTGCACTTATTTCTCTTCTCACTAGTGCTTAACTTCATCTTTTCTATGTAAAAATCAATAACAACCAGCTATTTGTTTTCTTAATTTATAAAACATATGACTACAAGATCCAACATCGAGATAATTATTTATCTCCACATCAAGCTTTAAATGACCTTTGAACACTCAGTGCATCCTTTTTATGTGATATTGAACTTTCGTCTTGTGAAAAAGTATATGTTTTCTACGTCTTTTATTTGCTAGTGACTTTTTTTTTACCTTACACCTTTTGAAAAATTTAAAAGAAATTTGAATATCCAGTGCATCTTTCTTATATGTTTTTGAACTTTCGTCCTGTGAAAAAGTTTGTTTTCTATGCACTCTTGTTATTTGCCAGTGAATTTTTACCTTGCACCTTTTGAACGACAAGCTGAAGATAACCCTGACTAAAGGTCGAAACCAGTCCCAATTGTGATTGACTTATAATGTAACCTTGTATTATTAAGTTTTCTTGTATTGAATAGGTGGAACTACAATATATTTTTAAAGTAATTTTAAGGGATTACTTATCGTTATTCTGTTGTTTTAACTGAGTTTGGAGTTTGTGTGTTGTTAAACACAGGTTTTCTTGATTGTGAACATATTATTTGTGTATATTTCAGATAAACAGATATGGAATGTCAAGTTGAGAAAAGTGAGCATTTCCGACACATTTTACTCCTGGAGTTTAACCAAGGATCCAGTGCAGCAGGAGCTGCGAGAACAATTTGTGAGAACGGGAATGAAGCAGTTGCTGAAAGATCAGCACAAAAATGGTTTTCCTGCTTTCGAGCAAGGTGATTTGACTTGTCTGATGATTCACGTTCTGGAAAACCTTCAGATTTTGATAAAAATTGCTTGAATGAATTGCTTCATGAGAATCGTCGCCAGACAACGCGGAAAATGGCGCAAGTTTTTTCATGTGATCAGTCAACTATAGTACACCATTTGCATTCGGTGGGTAAGGTACAGAAATTGGGTATTTGGGTGATGGTAACAAAACTCAACGAGTAAACATCTGTTCATCATTGCTTGCCTGGCACCGTTTGGCTTGTAATAGGCACGAAGCATTCCTTTCGAACATTGTCACCAGTGACGAGAAATGGTGCCTGTATGTCAACATGAGGGAGAGGAAAGAGTGGCTCAGCCCATCAGAAAAAACAACTCCCTATGGCAAGGATAATGCCCATCCACAGAAAATCATGTTTTGTGTTTGGTCGAACAAAGATGGCATTCTTCACCATGAACTAATTCCGAAAAACATAACGATTACCTCTGCTGCGTATAGTGACCAGCTAAAATGGCTTGCCATTCCTATTGACAACAAAAGACAAAGACAACAACCAGTCTTATTGCTCCATGATAACTCTCGTCTGCATACAGCGCAATTGACATAAGGTGTGATTGCTGAACTTGGCTGGGAACTTATTCCTCACCCTCTGTATTCAGCTGACCGTGCCCCCTCAGATTTCCATCTTTTCCACTCTCTTTCTAACCACAATCAAGGGCAAGTGTTTCCTGATGAAGCTTCTCTTAACCAATGGCTAACAGATTTCTTCCAGTCAAAACCAAAACAGTTCTACAGGCAAGGCATTCAACTGCTACCTGAACGATAGCAGAAGGGTCATAGAGAATGGAGGTGAATACATCAGTGAGTTACAGTGTGTGACAGTGACTGTACAATAAAATAAAATATAAGAACCGCACAAACTTATGCATTGACCCAATATTACTATCATCATCATTATCTAAGAGTTATCAGGTTTTGAATACTCTGGTTTTGTGTAATTTTAAATGTTATTGTATAGTGTATGACATTCTGTAGAGTATAGTTATTTCTCTACTTGACACTTGTTCTTTTTTTTTTTTTTTTCAAAGGGTACATGATATAATTTTGCCTAGGGATGCAGAAATGTCAAATCCTCCACTGGCTATGAATGGAAATCTGAGATTACTGGCAGTCTCCTGATTTATCCAGTAGACCGAAACATCACTGCATGTTATCGCTCTCAGTGTACCAACTATACTAATGATTACCAAAAAGGGCTGATGACCTAGATGTTAGGCCCCTTTAAACAACAATCATCATCATCGATTACCAAAAGAATTAATGTTTCTAAGGAGAACTGGACTACTATTGCTGAGAAGAAGAGGTAGATTGTGTGTATGCATAAAATAGGTGGAGAAACACTGAAAATACACTGTCAGCACTGTCAAAAGGATGTATCTTTCTTATATCTATCACAACAATATGGCAGGCAGGGAAAAAAATGGCCGGACTAATGCCCATAAAGTCTGTGGCGCAGAATAAGTCTGCCAGAAATGAAATAGATCAAATTAGATGCAACAACAATGTTTGTCCACAACACCAAAGTGCTCAGTGGCAGCTTGCCAAATTCTGTCAAACTCAGCTGCCCAATGCACCTCCTTAACTTGGGTCTGGTCATCCTCACGAGATGCTGGTGGTTAGAGATTGCTTGCGAAACGTCCCAAAATCTACAACCGACTCCAAGTCCAGAGATTAGACAATGCAGTGAAAATATTGATTTCTCAGATTTCTTTCTATCCCCTGAACATGTGCACGGTGGTTCCTGATATATTTAGAGATTTTGCAAATTTAGCACAGTTTTTGACTTTTCAACTGGCCTGATCACAAAGTTATGGAAGTTATGATGAGCAATGGTAGGTAGTATGATAGAATTCTGCAAAACAAATGTAGTGATACCATCCACAACACTCCAGCACCACGGATTCATGAGCTATGCTAATTTTGCTGTGTCATGACAACCTCAAATTCAACACAATAAGGTGGGTGCCCTCACCTCTCATCATCATGTCGCTGATTATTAAAACTAATTTCAAAGAATTTCTTCGCCGTCCACCTTTCTAACCTTCATTAACCATTTAGATATCATTTATAGTTGGAAGGTTATGGAAATGAACTTGCTATGCATTATCTGATCCTGTAATGATTAAGAGGTGGGTCCTGCAAGGCAGTACTATTGGACCTTTATGCTTTCTTATATATATAAAAAATGAGTACAGAACTGGAATCACAGAGAAGGCATTTTGTGAATGATTTCATACTGTATAGAGCAGGAGGATTGTAAGCAACCGCAAAATGAACTCAGCTGCATTGCGAGATGGACATTAGACAATGGTATGATGGTAAACGGGATGAAAAGTAAGGTTGTAAATTTCACTCAGAGGAAAAATCCTCTCACTTTTCATTACTGCATTGATGGGGTGAAAGTACCCTATGGAATCACTGTAAGTACCTAGGTGTGTTAACATAAGGAAAGCTCTTCATTGGCATAATCACATTAACGAGGTTGTAAATAATGGTTACAGATCTCTTCAAGTGGTTATGAGGGTACTTAGTGGTCATAGTAAGGATGTATAGGAGAGGGCATATAAGCCTCTAGTAAGACTCCAATTAGAGTATGGTTCAATTGTACGGTATCCACACCAGGATTATTTGGTACAAGAAGTGAAAAATGTATGTATGTTGGGTAATCAGCCCGAAGGCTGGTTTGATCCTCTGCAGCTTCGCCAACAGCTGTCATAAATAGCCTAGGCGTCACTGAAGAGGCGTACTAGGGAAACGAGGAGTGAGGTAGTTTCCCGTTGCTTTCCTCACCAAGCCAGCAGTTGCTCTTACATATCAGTCTGCCAAGCCCACTGAAATGCATGCACCAACTGACCCTATGAGCGATATTTTCACACCATTCATAACAGGGACTGGCTGCATAAGGAATGGTATTACTAGCATCACTCATACCTCAGTCACTTTCATATTGTCAAAGCCAAGGATGAGACTGTGACAGGTCAATGAAAATAACAAATTTGATATAGCCCATACCAGAAGACATAGTGCACTGTAAACACTACATCTCGCCAGCAAAGGCAAAAGTGAAAAATATCCATAGCAAAGCAGCACAATTCGTTTTGGGTAATTTCTGACAAAAGAGTAGTGTTATGAAAATGTTGGAAACTTGAGATTTGGAAGTAAGGAGCCAAGTGGATCGACTAAGCAGAATGGTATAAACATGGCCAGATTAATGGCCTATAGTGGCCTGTATTGACTAGTTACAGTGACAATCTCACCACATTGAATAACAGGAGATAATATGAGTCTGCCTTGTCGGAACGTTCCGAGCTATCAGTGGAGAGATGGCATGGACTGGCATTTGTAGACGAATAACCTTGAGTGGAGCTTTTAAAAGTAGGAAAGATCATATAATATGAAGACAGTTGGAATTCAAGAGGATAATCCAAAGTTATAGGGTAATGTCAGCATCCAGGTAAAGTGCAGATTATCTATTCTCCTTGCTTTAGGGATTGGGATAATTAATCAGAGAAATGTTTGATAAATTTCCAAGTTCCTGGAAATAATTTAAGAAAAGACTGGGTAAAAAATTGATAGAGCATTTGCTGACTGGACGACAGCCAAAATGCAGATCATTGATGATGCTTTCCCATGTAATGCTCGAACATCTGCTTGTGGCACAGTACACTAGTGAAAAGAAAGACACATTCTATGTTAAAAATATTCTAGTATTACATGATATTATTTTCTTAAACACAAATATCACGCTTTTGACTCCATAGTCTACAAACTTGTTACGTCAGAAAGGCTATGCAATCATACGTTCGAGAATTTGAATATCATGGCCCTATTGACTTTGTCACCATATCCAGATATTTTCATTTTTTCTTGTGTTGGTTATTTTCAATATTACCAAACAAACTCCATGGCACTACAGCTTCTGAAGGGCCTTGGCCTACCAAGCAACCGCTGCTCAGCACGAGGGCCTGCAGATTACGAGGTGTCGTGTGGTCAGCACGACAAATCCTCTCGGCCATTATTCTTGGCTTTCTAGACCGGGACCGCTATCTCACCGTCAGATAGCTCCTCAATTCTGATCACATAGGCTGAGTGGACCTCAAACCAGCCCTCGGGTCCAGGTAAGAATCAATGACCTGGCCGGGAATCAAACCCGGGGCCTCCGGGTAAGAGGCAGGCACGCTACCCCTACACCACGGGGCCGGCTCTATTTTCAATATTCTTGCTAACTATTTTAACACAAAAATTTTAATGACAGTTTCAAGACCATCAACTCAGATGCGATAAACAGGTAGAAGCAGTTTCAAGACGATTTCAGATGCTACGAACCACAATCAAATAACGGTTCCATTTCCTAAATATTGGCAGCTCTTACGGAACAATGTCTAGGTGAACATCACTTGTGATCTCACGTCTCTCTATGATGACCAAATAATGTGCATAGTTCCCTTCACTTCACTACACACCACACAGTTGGTGAGCTCAAGAAATATCTAGCTGCAGCTCTGCACACTGGCCTTAGGCTCACCCCCATTCAGCTCGCTTCTGCTCTGCAGCAGTCGTAGGCAGCTTTCTGGAATCATTACGAGCTGTTCTGTTCTCCCATTGCCATTTTCGAAAGTGTCTGAGGTATTTGTTATGTGGCTCATCTATTTTTTTTTTTTTTTCAGACTCTGATGTGATTGGTACGATATTTTGCGAATCCGGTATCCCATGATTTTGTTTTAATTATTAATCGACGTGGTTGATCCAGACGACTTGTTTGACACTAAGAACAGCATCCTAGCGCAACGAGATCCGAAGCTGTACTAATTTATAGTGATGTTGGCGAGTGATGCCTGGAATCGCGGTACTCGACTCTTTCGAGTCCAGGCTCGGACTCGTTTCGCTTGGGAAGACTCGATGACAGCATGACGTCACACGTTCGCTCTCTCGCCCGCTCTTGGATGGATGAAGCATGCGTATACAAGTGGTCGCTGACGTTTTATGGGATTGCGATAACGCGGTACGATATTAAAAACTTAATGAATGAGCAAAAGAAGTAATCTAAATTTGACGATGACTTGAGAACAATAATACTACAACTATATAGGCATAATATTTAATAAAATATGAAAATATCCGTTCACGGCGTCTCTCGCCACTCCAGTGAATATGCTATCTCCATTCTAACATTGATAATATAGCTTATCTGGCCTTCGGAGCCCAACTTGGCAGGTTCGATGCTGGTTTAGTCCGGTGGTATTTGAAGGTGCTCAGATACGTCAGACTCGTGCCGGTAAGATTACTGGCACGTAAAAGATCACCTAGGGACTAAATTCTGGCACCTCGGAATCTTTGAAAACCATAAAAATGTACGTAGTTGGACGTAAAACTCATAACATTATTATTATTATTATTATTATTATTATTATTATTATTATTATTATTATTATTATTTCTTTCTTCGTTATGCCCATTCATAGTGCGCGTTTGAACTTGTTAGTTGGTTTGATGGTTTGTGCCTTCTTATCCTCCCAAAATCTCTTCATGAATGCACTGTGTTGCATCTTGCGTTCTGTCGACCACTTCCTACCAGTAGTCTTTCTGGTTTTATCCCTAAATTTATGATTGGCTACTTTTGTTCTAAAAGCTCCACGATTTTCCATGATGTCGTCTGTGATATCTATTTCTCGGAGGTCCGCCTTAGTTTCTTCTAGCGCCCCACTGTCGGCAGCCCTGAAGATGGTTTTCCGTGGTTTCCCATTTTCACGCCAGGCAAATGCCGGGGTTGTACCTTAATTAAGGCCACGGCCGCTTCCTTCCACTTCCTAGGTCTTTCCTATCCCATCGTCGCCATAAGACCTATCTGTGTCAGTGCGACGTAGGCCTAAAGCAAATAGCAAAAAAGTTTCTTCTAGCCATTTTATTTTGACCTTCTTTGAGTTGATTACTTTGAATAATCTTTTAGTTAGTCTGTCGCTGTTCATTCTGTAGATATGGCCATATAAATTAAGGCGTCTTTTCCGTACGGCATCAGTAAACCTATCGGTGAAGGAGTAGAGGTCCGCTGTTCTCCTCTTAATCCACATTCCATTTTCTCTCGTAGGACCATAAATTTTCCTGAGAATTTTCCACTCCTGCTTTTCAATTTCTGTAATTTTAGAGTGACCACCTAAGCATATGGTTTCTGAGGCATATAAAGCTTAAGGCAATACAACTGTCTTGTAGTGTCGTAATTTTGCATTACGCGATATGACTCTTTTGTTGTAGTAATTCCACGTCAGTCTGTATGCCTTATGTAGTTTGGTGTTTCTTTCTACATTGGCACTGCTGTCTAATCCTGATGGTAGTATAATTTCTCCAAGGTATTTGAAGGAGGGCACCTGTGAAATTGTGCCGTTTTCCATCTCTAGCGGAGTTCTTTTGCTATTTTGACGTAGATTTTCCATGTACCGGTACTTGGTTTTCTCGTAAGATATCTGGAGGCCTGCCTTTGATGCTATATTGTGTAGTCTCTGTATGGCATAGGCCTATCTTGTTTCATCCTTGGTCTTAGTAATGATTGCGAGATCATCAGCAAATGCTAAACATTTCACATTGACCTTGCTTCCTAAATTTCCGATGTTCACACCCTTGATATTCTTTTCCCACTCTCTAATAACTTTGTCTAGAACTAAAACAGAATAGGGGAGATTCCGTCACCTTGACGAACGCCCGTACGTATTTCAAAAGACTCAGAGATTTCTCCAAGAATTTCACTTTAGAGGTCGTATTTGTGAGGGTCTGCTGGATAAGTGTTCTGGTCTTCTTGTCCACTCTGAGTTCTTCTAGAGTATCAAATACTGTCTGTCTCTCCACAGAGTCATACGCCTTCTTAAAATCCACAAAGGTGACGATCGTGCTGGCACTTCGGCGAATCCTTAATATCGTCTTCAAGTTCCATATTTGTTCTGCACATGATCGACCTTTCCTGAAACCCGCTTGGTTCTCGCCAATCAGATGATCTGTCTGTTTTTCTAACCGGTTCAAGAGAGCTTTGGAAAGAATTTTGTATGCGATTGGCAGTAGAGATATGCTTCTATAGTTGTTTGAATCTGCCTTGTCACCTTTCTTGTGCAATGGGTGTATTAATGCACACTTCCAATTCTGTGGAGTCATTTCCGTTTCCCATATATCTACTAGGATTGCATGAATTTTGCTTACAAGATCATCTCCAAGTTTACACATCTCCGCAGTGATGCCATTCTCTAGAGGAGCTTTATTATTTTTAAGCGATCGTATGATCTCTGCTGTTTCCTGTATTGTCGGTGGTTGTGAATCGGGGTTGGGCATGGGCTTTTCAAAGTTCAGTCTTTCCTTTGGAGGATCACAGTTGAGGAGGTCTCGGAAGTAGTCAGCTAGAATGGTGCATTTCTCTTTGGTGTTCGTTTCTAATGTTCCATTTGCTCGACGGAAACATAAAGATGGTGGTTGATAACTGGATAAATTCTCACGGAAGGTCTTGTAGAAATTCCTGGAGTTGTTTCTAAGGAAATCTTGTTCGATTTCTATGAGTCTATTTTTGTCATAGGCTCGTTTCTCCCTGCGGATTATTTTTGAGGAGATTTTCTGAACTTTTAGGAAGGTCTCCCATCTCTTAGTTGTTTGATGTCCATTCCACTGATCCCATGCTTTCGTCCGTTCATCAATGGCTTTATCACAGGTTGTGTTCCACCACCTATGTTTGCGTTTCCTTGGAGGCTGTCCTAATTTCATGGTTGATGTCTGAAGTGTTTTACGAAGGCCTGGCCAGTCCTTGGGGTCCTGCTCTCGTGTCTTGTAGAAAGGTCGTGGCGTTCTATCGAAGACATTCTGGATCAGCTCTTAGAGATCTTACGTGTTTAGGTCTGCATCTGTTGGGTTGGAATCTCACTTTGATTTGTATTAGGCAGTGATGCGATTCGATAACTCCCTTCCGTACTCTTAACATTTTGGATCTCACACATATTCTTTCTGGAGATTGCGACGTGATCGATCTGGAATTCGCCCAATAACGGGTTTGGTGATTTCCACGTTTTTTTATGTGGGGGTCTCGCAAAATGCGTAGACATGAGTTTTAAGACAAAGGTTTTACAGAAGTCTATAAGACGTTCTCCGTTCTTATTCGTTCTCCAATGTGCCGAGTGATGACCAACAATCAATTTGTGTTTCCTCTCTCTGCCAACCTGTGCGTTAAAATCACTTACTAAGATTTTCACGTGATGCTTTGGAATCTTGGTAGTGGTTTCTTCTAAGAGTTCCCAGAAGGCTTCCACTTTCTCTGGGTTTTTCTTATTATCAGTGTTTGTGGGAGCGTGGGCTTTGACCAAGGAGTAAGCTTTATTGCCAGATTTCACAGTAAGTACTGAGATTCTTTCAAATGGGGATGTAATATCAAGTACAGAACTGATGATAGTTTTTCGTACCGCAAAAGCTGTTCCAAGTTGTGTTAAGTTCCCATGGATTCTTATGGCAGGTTTACCCTTAAATATCCTGTACTCTTCAGAGTCAAAATGGTTTTCATCCTGGTAGCGCGTTTCCTGGAGTGCTATGATTTGAATATCGAACTTATCCAGGGTGCCCGTTAGCTGTTTAAGCTTGCCTGTTTTCAGTAGGGTGTTGACATTAATTGTACCTAAGAAGGTCTTTTTCTTGGGACGAAGAGATTTTGAGAAGCTCCGACTCTTCTCTGCATGATGCCCCCGATCCCCCAGAATCCGATGATCGGGAGAAACCGGACTAGGTGTGTCCAGAGCCTGGGGTAGTTGCTGTGATAACGTGTTATTCATCATGCCAATGTTGCAAGTTGAAGATACATGCAGGGGGCGATCATACTGGTATGATCACAAGGTTACAACTCGATGGTTAAGATCGAGAGGTGCTTCTTGGTGTCTTCCGGCTAAATTATCATTTACGATTAATTAGGAGTCCGTGGTTAGAACTTCTGTTGTAAGCCGAAGAGTCAGTTCTTCCGCTCTCTCAGCCGTTGGGAAATATCCTCTTCCGCCGTCGAGACCGTTGACTGCAGTCCTTTTTGCCTCAGTTGATCCGCGAGTCATTATTTGGCTTGGTCTTATTCACACCTGTCCTGCATATCTACAGGAACATCCCCTATCAGCCATATGGGACACGCCGTGTCGGGGTTGAGGCCCCCCACACCAGTGTCTTCCGAGGAGTTATGTCTAGCGCTTACTCAATTCGGTGCCAGACCCCCACGAAAGCTGACTGGGCACGGTATTATTATTATTATTATTATTATTATTATTATTATTATTATTATTTCTTTCTTTCTTTCTTCATTTCTTTCTTAATCTGCTTACCCTCCAGAGTTGGTTTTTCCCTCGGACTCAGAGAGGGATCCCACCTCTACCACCTCACGGGCAGTGTCCTGGTGCGTGAGACATTGGGTTGGGGGTACAACTGGGGAGGATGACCAGTACCTCGCCCAGGCTGCCTCACCTGCTATGCTGAACAGGGGCCTTGGTTGGGGATGGGAAGATTGGAAGGGATAGGCAAGGAAGAGGGGAAGGAAGCGACCGTGGCCTTAAGTTAGTTACCATCCCGGCATTTGCCTGGAGGAGAAGTGGGAAACCACGGAAAACCACTTCGAGGATGGCTGAGGTGGGAATCGAACCCACCTCTACTCAGTTGACCTCCCGAGGCTGAGTGGACCCCGTTCCAGTCCTCGTACCACTTTTCAAATTTCGTGGCAGAGCCGGGAATCAATCCCGGGGCTGCGGGGGTGGCAGCTAATCACACTACACCACAGAGGCGGACGTTATTATTATTATTATTATTATTATTATTATTATTATTATTATTATTATTATTATTATTATTATTATTATTATTATTTAAAATCACTGCCTCGGAATATATGTTGTATTTAGTGTGCGGTATTTTAAGCTCGTGTCATGTTTATACACGGTCTTTCTGCATACATTGTATTGCTTCGCTACTGAAAGTTAGATCTCAGGTAGCCATTATGCCATAGATATGCTAACATGATCGGTAGTATGACAGACTTTGATAAAACACCTGAATGCAGTACATGGAATCAGTGTGAAAATGCCTGAAGGGCAATTACGTCATCATGGTGGGATTGACAAGAATCATAGCACATACCGGTACCCAGCTAAATACTGTAACATAGTTAGTAAAGAATGTAAACGTAATTTAATAACAGAAAATACATTTTGTAATGCATTACTTACATAAAACAATCTATTACTTAAAATAAATATGTTGTGCTCCGCTTTCTTCTAGGTCGATGAATACCAATATTTTTCTTCCTACAGCAACAAATATAATATACAGTAGGCTATACTGTAGTTTCGTTGCTCACAGTTGTAACTGTCTGTTAGGTCATCAGCCCAGAGGCTGGTTGGATCCTCAAATAGCACCACCAAAGGCTATGTAGTTAAAGGGAAACCGCAAAAACCAATGGCGGAGCCCAAATGAGGCGTACTATACTCCGAACGGCTCTACTTCTAAATTGACGTTTAGGCCGATTTTGGCTCTGTCTGGTGGTTGTGCACCGAAGCATAGACATCCAACCAAGACCGACTCCAATCCTCAGACCGTAATATAAGAAAAACATGGCGGCCGAAGTAGCCGAATTGCTGGTATTGGCTAACACGAAAATATCACGTGCATTTTATATAAACGGCCGTAATTTAATATGATAAATGTAACATCGTAAGGAAAATCACTTTTACACGTATGAAATCGCTTCGCCAACAAGTACGCACCACATATAATCAACTAGAATCACATATATTTTACTAGAAAAGAGACCAACAAGCTGATTATTTAGACATTTCAATTCGTCAAATAACGTTTTCTCTAAGATTTCACTTCGCTGGATAGATGAAAATATGTGATAAAACTGTTAAAATGATATTTCTAACATCATTTTGAATATTTCAAAATAAATTAAGGTGCAAAATTCCTCGATTTATTCGCTCTCATGAGAACTGTGAAACACAAACATAACTTGTTGCCTTAGTTTTGAAGTGGTAGATAATTTCTTAAATTCACCACCCAATGAATGGGAAGTACACCCGAAATCATAATGTTATTCGTTTTACGTCCTACTAACTACATTTTTTACGGGTTTCGGAAACGTCGAAATGCCGAAATTTAGTCCTGCAATAGTTCCTTTACGTGCCAGTAAATCTACCGACACGAGGCTGACGTATTTGATCACCATCAAATACCACCGGACTGAATCAGGATCGAATCCAGCAATTTGGGATCAGAAGGCCAGCGCCTTAACCGTCTGAGTCACTCAGATCATTGCTAGTTTTTTGATAATTGCTTTACGTCGCACCGACACAGATAGGTCTTATGGCGACGATGGGACAGGAAAGGTCTAGGAGTGGGAAGGAAGCGGCCGTGGCCTTAATTAAGGTACAGCCCCAGCATTTGCCTGGTGTGAAAATGGGAAACCAAGGAAAGCCATGTTAAGGGCTGCCGACAGTGGGGTTCGAACCTACTATCTCCCGAATACTGGACACTGGCGCACTTAAGCGACTGCAGCTTTCGAGCTCGGTGTCACTCAGATCAAGTACACCCGAAATGATTATATTAACATGATGTTAATATAATGTTGACATATGGCATAACAGCACTTCACGCAAGGATAGTAACCTTAGTAATGAAACGTTCAGACACTAAATATATAGCCTAATAGGTTTTCACCCATTAAATAACATGAGTGGAAAAACTCTATTGACTAAACATTGATATTTAACCACATGCACGAGCTTCAGTTCGGCACAGTCAGCTTAATAACTGATAGCCATAGCATGAATCGGAAGGTGTTGGTAGTGTAAAACCCTACGTTACAAACCCAGTTAATCCCTCTAAGTCACTATTTCTTTTGCGTAACAGTATGCAGATTGCTCCATCCGTCACACTTATAAGTTTTGTTATACTCCAAGTACGAGCCAAACATTTCCGCAGGCAAAGCACAGATTATTGTAAAATACACTTGCATCTAAATCACTAGACACTTTGACGCACATAGACACTGACGGAATAACACAATATCAAGTATATTCTATCTAAGTTAATATTTTTCGAGGAACACGAATAGTTTGGAAGTAGAGGACTAGATTTCCTAACCTCAGACTTATTCTCAAAATTATGTATGCACGCTACGGTTTTGCCATGGACTTCAAAATAATCACGATGTATATTCCTAATCGATTTCTCTTCAGTAGTATAATTGGATGGTTCGGCGGCCACCTCCACCTCAGGCTCCCAGAGGCCACCTCCACCTCAGCCAGAGGCCTCCCAGATGCCTCCTCCACCTCCACCTCAGCCAGAGGCCTCCCAGAGGTCTCCTCCACCTCCCGCGGGAAATTTGAATTTGTAAACAAAGCCACGTGCTTTTTGACAGCTGTCATCGACAACAACGCAACGCTAACCTCAGTACTGCCATCTTGACGGGCCTAAACCTCACTAGTGCCAACTTAACCTCACTAGCGTGAGGTAAACAAAGCCACGTGTTTTTTGACAGCCACGTGCTTTTTTGACAGCTGTCATCCGCCATCTTTAAACCACAAAGCACTGTGCCGCCCTCTATATCGCAGTAGCTGCAAAATTCGTCACCTGTCATCGGCAGTGCTGCCATCTTGACGGGTCTAAACCTTAGTGCTACCAACTTAACCTAACTAGCGCGAGGTAAACAAAGCCACGTGTTTTTTGACAGCTGTCATCCGCCATCTTTAATCCATAGAGCACAGTGCTGCCCTCTTTAGCTACTTACCTTTGAAATGTGGTGGCGGATAATTTGAAAAATGCTTTTTGACAGCAGCCATCTTGCATCGCAAACCTCAGTGCTGCCCTCTTTAGCTAGATACCTGTGGTAGCAGACAATTCCACGTGACAGCAGCCATCTTTAATCAAGAGAGCACCGTGCTGCCCTCTATGTGGTGGCGGCAAATTGAAAAATTCCACGTGCTCTTGTTTGGAAACAAACTCACGTGCTTTTTTGACAGCTACCATCCACCATCTTTAATCAACAGAGCACAGTGCTGTACTCTTTAGCTAGATACCTTTGAAATGTGGTGGCGGCAATTTGAAAAAATCTATGTGCTCTTGTTGGGAAACAAAGCCACGTGCTTTTTTGACAGCTGTCAAAGCCACGTGTTTTTTGACAGCCACGTGCTTTTTGACAGACAACAACGCATCGCTAACCTCAGTACTGCCATCTTGACGGGCCTAACCTTAGTGGTACCAACTTAACCTCACTAGCATGAGGTAAACAAAGCCACGTGCTTTTTGACAGCCACGTGCTTTTCGACAGATTTGTAAACAAAGCCACGTGCTTTTTGACAGACAACAACGCATCGCTAACCTCAGTACTGCCATCTTGACGGGCCTAAACCGCAGTAGTACCAACTTAACCTAACTAGCGCGAGATAAACAAAGCCACGTGCTTTTTGACAGCCACGTGCTTTTTTGACAGCTGTCATCCGCCATCTTTAAACTACAGAGCACCGTGCTGCCCTCTTTCGTCACCTGTCATCGGCAGTGCTGCCATCTTGACGGACCTAAACCTTAGTGCTACCAACTTAACCTCACTAGCTCGAGATAAACAAATCCACATGCTTTTTGACAGCCACGTGCTTTTTTGATAGCTGTCATCCGCCATCTTTAATCTATAGAGCACAGTGCTGCCCTCTTTAGCTACTTACCTTTGAAATGTGGTGGCGGATAATTTGAAAAATGCTTTTCGACAAGCAGCCATCTTTAATCCGGAGAGAACTGTGCTGCCCTCTATGTGGTGGCGGCAAATTGAAAAATTCCACGTGCTCTTGTTTGAAAACAAACTCACGTGCTTTTTTGACAGCTGTCATCTGCCATCTTTGAGCACAGTGCTGCCCTCTTTAGTTTGAAATGTGGTGGTGGAAATTCCACGTGCTCTTGTTTGGAAACAAAGCCATGTGCTTTTTTGACAGCTGTCATCCGCCATCTTTAATCAACAGAGCACTGTGCTACTATCATGCGGGCAATTTCATCACCTGTTATCCGCCATCTTTAATCCACAGAACACCGTGCTGCCCTCTTTATGGCTACTACCTTAAGCACGTAGTAGCGGACAATTTGAAAAGTTCTGTTAGCTATCATCCGCCATCTTTAATCAAGAGAGCACCGTGCTGCCATCTTTAGCTAGATACCTTTGAAATGTGGTGGCGGCAAATTGAAAAATTCCACGTGCTCTTGTTTGGAAACAAACTCACGTGCTTTTTCGACAGCTACCATCCGCCATCTTTAATCAACAGAGCATAGTGCTGCCCTCTTTAGTTTGAAATGTGATGGCGGCAAATTCCACGTGCTCTTGTTTGGTAAACATAGCCATGTGCTTTTTTGACAGCTGTCATCCGCCATCTTTAATACAGAGAGCACCGTGCTGCCCTCTTTATCGTAGTAGATGTAAATTCGTCACCTGTCATCCGCGGTGCTGCCATCTTTACCTAGATACCTTTGAAAAGTGGTGGCGGATAATTTAAAAAGAAAAATTCTACAGCAGCCCTCTCTCGACGCTAATTGCGTAAGATGGCGGCTATACATGACTCCTTAAGGGTGCTTACGCAAGATGGCTGCTATACACAGGTTCTTATGAGACGCCCTTGGGATGCTTGCGCAAGATGGCAGTTATACATGGCTCCTTATGAGATACCCTAGGGATGCTTGCGCAAGATAGCGGCTGATCTTATGGGACGGCTTAAGGGTCCTTGGACAAGATGGCTTGAGACGCCCTAAGGATGCTTGCGCAAGATGGCGGACACAAGATGGCAGCTATACATAACTCCTTATGAGACGCTTTAAGGGTGCTTGCGCAAGATAGTTGCTACTCTTAGCTTAGAGGCTAACGTGTCGTGATAGTTCGATTCATTAAATTTAGGGCTTAAATGCAAAATGTTAAATATATCGAAAACGGTGCACCGTAGAGCAAAACGGACAAAATTTTTCTGCCTAATACCTAGGTTCGCAGTATGAGGAACATGAAAATCATAGTCTAATGATGGGATCAACGGTTCGGTTCCTACTTAGGCCCTTTGGCATTTGCTCTGTTTTAGCTTGTATTGAAGCGAGTCTTCGTAACATGATCAGGTCTAGCTATGGTAGAGAGTATAACGTACCGTGCAGGTTCGATTCATTAAATTTGGAGGCTTAAATGCAAAATGTTAAATATCACGAAAACGATGCATCGTAGAGCAAAACGGACAAAATTTTTCCGCCTAATACGTAGGTTCGTAGTATCAGGAACAAGAAAAAACATAGTCTAATGATGAGATCAACGGTTCGATTCCTACTTAAGCCCTTTGCCATTCGCAGCTATCTATTTCTACAAGATGGTGGCTGCTCTTATGAGAAACAAGATGCCTTGAGACGTCCTAGGGATGCTTACGCAAGATGGCAGACACACAATGGTGACTATACATAGCTCCTTATGAGACGGCCTAGGGGTGCTCGCACAAGATGGCGGCTACTCTTATGAAGAAAGCTAGCTTAGAGGCTACTGCGCAAGATAACAGCTGCTGTTATGCATGTGGTGGAGGGCAATTTGAAATTCTATGTGCTTAATCAACAGAGCACCCTGCTGCCCTCTTTAGCTGAAATGTGGTGGTGGATAATTTGAAAAATTCTTTTGAAAGCTATCATCTTTAAAAACAATGGCGACTATACATAGGCTGTTAAGGTCTTATCATTCTCCTCCTCCTCCTCCTCCTCCTCCTCCCCCTCCTCCTCCTCCTTCTCTACCTCCTCCTCCGCCTCTTATGTCAAGGCATAGCTTTATATCGAACAAGTTTAAACCTGCATCGCGAAGGCAAGCGTGTGCAGCGATAACATTATTGTGCATGTTTAGACTTTCGAAACATAAGAAGAGTAGAATCAAACGCTGTACTCGATACGACATGTGATCAGAACATTGATTGATGCGTTCAGAAAAACAAAATAAGTGATCAAGACTAGAATCGAACAATGTACTCAATACATCATGTGTTTAGAATATGTCAGGGGATACGCTTGTTCTAAGAAGATCAGATTGAAACATAACAAGACTAGAATAGAACACTGTAATCGATGTTGTTAACTTCAACATGTGATCAGAACATTGATTGATGTGTTCAGAACACAAAATAAGTGATCATGACTAGAATCGAACACTGTACTCGATACAACATGTGATCAGAACATTGATCGATGTGTTCAGAACACGAAATAAGTGATCAAGACTAGAATCGAACACTGTACTCAATACAACATGTGTTTAGAACATGTTAGGGGGTACCCTTGTTCTAAGAAGATCAGAATGAAACATAACAAGACTAGAATCGAACACTGTAATCGATGTTGTTAACCTCAACATATGATCAGAACATTGTTTGATGTGTTCAGAGCAAAAGTACAATTTTGATGATTTGCGCAGCTAACTCGCTCGGTAAACGATATAGCCAAAGTATATCTTCAAATTATTTACCTTCCATCATTCGTCTTGTGTGTAAAAATCAGTCGAACAAGTTATCGCATAAACATGGCTGAAAAAAAATCGTGATAGGGTATGGAACCCAGGGGTTACATCTTATCAGAAGGGCAAAAAGGATGAAAGGACTCTTCCTCCTCCTTACCGCACATTCCTTGGCTAAAGGGCTAATGGGCTAAAGGGCTAATGGGCTAAAGGGCTAAAGGGCTAATGGGCTAAAGGGCTAAAGGGCTAAAGGTGCAACAACCTCATCGATCGCTATCAGCAAGAACGCTTGTACTTTGTTAAGTGTAGAAAATTAATCTTTATTGGTAAATGGTTTTATGTTCAGAACAAGGAATGGAACCTAGGGGTTACGTCTTACCTAATAAAATCCCCGAGGTGCGATGAGTTACGTTTTTCGAACTAGTGTTTGGAACACTGAACTTTTCAAGATGGCAAAAGTGAGGTTAGCAATGTTCTGTTGTTGGATTTTAAATTCCGCGCTACAACATGCATAAGGTGGCAGCCCTTGAGGTTTACTCCCGTAAAGATGGCAAGAGTGAGGTTAGCAATGTTCCGTTGTTGGATTTTTAAAATTCCCCGCTATAACATGCAAAAGGTGGCAGCCTTGAGGTTTACCGCCGTAAAGATGGCAGCAGTGAGGTTAGCGACGCTCCATTGTCCTTCAAAGTGAGGTTAGGGTTCGTCAAGAAGACAGCTGTCAAAAAAGCACGTGGCTATGTTTACCAAACAAGAGCACGTGGTCGTGACGTCACGGTCACGTAGTATGCTGCCTCAGCATGCAAAGTTCAATGTCTACACCTACGTAGTTAACACTCTGCTATGTTCACAAGATTTTTATACATCACTATTCTTTATGCTTTAAGTTCATTCACATAGGCTATGCTAAGTATAGCAGCACAAACACATGCGAACTTTGTACATTCTAATGGAATAAGTTTAGTACTGTGTGCGTCATGGATACATGATGTGTGCACGCATTTAATCTTGACTATACGTAATGCTGCTGCTTTGTTTACAAGATTTTTATACATTGCTATTCTTTATGCTTTAAGTTCGTGCACGCACAAGCGATACTCGTACGCTCTAGCAGGAGAAGTTTAGTACGATATTCGATACATACATTATCGATAGGTGATGTGTACACGCTTTAGAACATAGCTCATCTTTATGCTTTAAGTTCGTGCACATGGGTTAGGGATACACAAAAGCGATTGCTACATGCTCTAGCGGAAGAAGTCTAGTACGATAGCAGATGCATGTAAAATCGATAGGTTATGCTAAGATAGCAGCACACTTACATGATTTTAGCACAATCTAGTGGGAAAAGTTTAGTATGATAGTCGTTTCGTGCAAAATCATTAGGTAATGTGTAAACGCTTCGAAACAAGGCTATTCTTTGTTCTTTAAGTTCATGCGTACAGGTTATGCTAAGATAGCGGCACAATCTAGCGCAAGAAGTTTAGTACGAGAGTCGATGTATGTAAAATCGATAAGTAATGAGTACACGCTTTAAAACATGGTTATTCTTCGTACTTTCAGTTCATGCATCTTAGTTATGCTAAGTTAGCAGCACAATCTAGCGGAAGAAGTTTAGTACGATATTTGTTGCATGCAAATCGATAGGTGATGTGTACACACTTTGAAACATGGCTATTCTTTTTACTTTAAGGTCATGCGTATAGGTTATGCTAGGATAGCAGCACAATCTAGCGGGAGGAGATTAGTACGAGAGTCAATGCATGCAAAATCCATAGGTAATGTGTACATGCTTTGAAACATGGCTATTCTTTGTACTTTTAAGTTCATGTGTATAAGTTATGCTAAGATGCCAGCACAATCTAGCGGAAGAAGTGTAGTACGAGAGTCAATGCATGCAAAATCGATAGGTAATGTGTACACGCTTTGAAACATGGCTATTCTTTGTACCTTAAGGCCATGCGTATAGGTTATGCTAAGATACCAGCACAATCTAGCGGAAGAAGTTTAGTACGAGAGTCGATGCTTGTAAAATCGATAGGTAATGTGTACACACTTTGAAACATGGCTATTCTTTTTACTTTAAGGTTATGCTAAGATAGCAGCACGATCTAGCGGAAGGAGTTTAGTACGAGAGTCAATACATGCAAATTCGATAGTTGATGTGTACACGCTTTGAAACATGACTAATCATTGTACTTTAAGTTCATTGGTATAGGTTATGCTAAGATAGCAGCACAATCTAGCGGAATAAATTTAGTACGAGATTTGATGCATGCAAAATCAATAAGTAATGTGTACACGCTTTGAAACATGGCTATTCTTTGTACTTTAAGTTCATGCGTACAGGTTATGCTAAGATAGCAGCACAACCTAGCGGAAGAAGTTTAGTACAATATTTGTTGCATGCAAAGTCGATAGGTAATGTGTACACACTTTGAAACATGGCTATTCTTTTTACTTTAAGGTCATGCGTATTGGTTATGCTAAGAT
The DNA here is from genome assembly GCF_040414725.1 of Anabrus simplex. Taxonomy (NCBI): domain Eukaryota; kingdom Metazoa; phylum Arthropoda; class Insecta; order Orthoptera; family Tettigoniidae; genus Anabrus; species Anabrus simplex. The sequence continues at coordinate 182,506,628 of NC_090272.1, read as the reverse complement.
AGCAGCATGATCTAGCGGAAGGAGTTTAGTATGAGAGTCAATACATGCAAATTCGATAGTTGATGTGTACACGCTTTGAAACATGGCTATTCTTTGTACTTTTAAGTTCATGTGTATAAGTTATGCTAAGATACCAGCACAATCTAGCGGATGAAGTTCAGTACGAGACTCGATGCATGCAAAATCGATAGGTGATGTGTACACACCTTTTTACTTTAAGGTCATGCGTATAGGTTGTGTTAAGATAGCAGCACAATCTAGCGGAAGGAGTTTAGTACGATATTTGATGCATGCAAAATCAATAAGTAATGTGTACACGCTTTGAAACATGGCTATTCTTTCTACTTTTAAGTTCATGTGTATAAGTTATGCTAAGATAGCAGTACAATCTAGAGGAAGAAGTTTAGTACGATATTTGTTGCATGCAAAATCAATAAGTAATGTGTACACGCTTTGAGACATAGCTATTCTCTGTACTTTAAGTTCATGCGTGTAAGTTATGCTAAGATAGCAGCACAATCTACCTGCACAAGTTTAGTACGAGAGTCGATACATGCAAAGTCGATAGGTAATGTGTACACGCTTTAAAACATGGTTATTCTTCGTACTTTCAGTTCATGCATCTTAGTCATGCTAAGATAGCAGCACAATCTAGCGGAAGAAGTTTAGTACGAGAGTCGATGCGTGCAAAATCGATAGGTAATGTGTACACGCTTTGAAACATGGCTATTCATTGTACTTTAAAGTCATGCTAAGATAGCAGCACGATCTAGCGCATGAAGTTTAGTTCGATGGTCGATGTATGTAAAATCGATAGGTGATGTGTACACGCTTTGAAACATAGCAATTCATACTGCTGCTCTGTTCCCAAGACTTTTAAGAATAGCTAATCCTAATGCTGCTCTTAGCGACGTCGAGCTAAGGATTGATTACGTGACCGTGACGTCACGACCACGTGCTCTTGTTTGGTAAACATAGCCACGTGCTTTTTTGACAGCTGTCTTCTTGACGAACCCTAACCTCACTTTGAAGGACAATGGAGCGTCGCTAACCTCACTGCTGCCATCTTTACGGCGGTAAACCTCAAGGCTGCCACCTTTTGCATGTTATAGCGGGGAATTTTAAAAATCCAACAACGGAACATTGCTAACCTCACTCTTGCCATCTTTACGGGAGTAAACCTCAAGGGCTGCCACCTTATGCATGTTGTAGCGCGGAATTTAAAATCCAACAACAGAACATTGCTAACCTCACTCTTGCCATCTTGAAAAGTTCAGTGTTCCAAACACTAGTTCGAAAAACGTAACTCATCGCACCTCGGGGATTTTATTAGGTAAGACGTAACCCCTAGGTTCCATTCCTTGTTCTGAACATAAAACCATTTACCAATAAAGATTAATTTTCTACACTTAACAAAGTACAAGCGTTCTTGCTGATAGCGATCGATGAGGTTGTTGCACCTTTAGCCCTTTAGCCCTTTAGCCCTTTAGCCCTTTAGCCCTTTAGCCCATTAGCCCTTTAGCCCATTAGCCCTTTAGCCAAGGAATGTGCGGTAAGGAGGAGGAAGAGTCCTTTCATCCTTTTTGCCCTTCTGATAAGATGTAACCCCTGGGTTCCATACCCTATCACGATTTTTTTTCAGCCATGTTTATGCGATAACTTGTTCGACTGATTTTTACACACAAGACGAATGATGGAAGGTAAATAATTTGAAGATATACTTCGGCTATATCGTTTACCGAGCGAGTTAGCTGCGCAAATCATCAAAATTGTACTTTTGCTCTGAACACATCAAACAATGTTCTGATCATATGTTGAGGTTAACAACATCGATTACAGTGTTCGATTCTAGTCTTGTTATGTTTCATTCTGATCTTCTTAGAACAAGGGTACCCCCTAACATGTTCTAAACACATGTTGTATTGAGTACAGTGTTCGATTCTAGTCTTGATCACTTATTTCGTGTTCTGAACACATCGATCAATGTTCTGATCACATGTTGTATCGAGTACAGTGTTCGATTCTAGTCATGATCACTTATTTTGTGTTCTGAACACATCAATCAATGTTCTGATCACATGTTGAAGTTAACAACATCGATTACAGTGTTCTATTCTAGTCTTGTTATGTTTCAATCTGATCTTCTTAGAACAAGCGTATCCCCTGACATATTCTAAACACATGATGTATTGAGTACATTGTTCGATTCTAGTCTTGATCACTTATTTTGTTTTTCTGAACGCATCAATCAATGTTCTGATCACATGTCGTATCGAGTACAGCGTTTGATTCTACTCTTCTTATGTTTCGAAAGTCTAAACATGCACAATAATGTTATCGCTGCACACGCTTGCCTTCGCGATGCAGATTTAAACTTGTTCGATATAAAGCTATGCCTTGACATAAGAGGCGGAGGAGGAGGTAGAGAAGGAGGAGGAGGAGGGGGAGGAGGAGGAGGAGGAGGAGAATGATAAGACCTTAACAGCCTATGTATAGTCGCCATTGTTTTTAAAGATGATAGCTGTCAAAAGAATTTTTCAAATTATCCACCACCACATTTCAGCTAAAGAGGGCAGCAGGGTGCTCTGTTGATTAAGCACATAGAATTTCAAATTGCCCTCCACCACATGCATAACAGCAGCTGTTATCTTGCGCAGTAGCCTCTAAGCTAGCTTTCTTCATAAGAGTAGCCGCCATCTTGTGCGAGCACCCCTAGGCCGTCTCATAAGGAGCTATGTATAGTCACCATTGTGTGTCTGCCATCTTGCGTAAGCATCCCTAGGACGTCTCAAGGCATCTTGTTTCTCATAAGAGCAGCCACCATCTTGTAGAAATAGATAGCTGCGAATGGCAAAGGGCTTAAGTAGGAATCGAACCGTTGATCTCATCATTAGACTATGTTTTTTCTTGTTCCTGATACTACGAACGTATGTATTTGGCGGAAAAATTTTGTCCGTTTTGCTCTACGATGCATCGTTTTCGAGATATTTAACATTTTGCATTTAAGCCTCCAAATTTAATGAATCGAACCTGCACGGTACGTTATACTCTCTACCATAGCTAGACCTGATCATGTTACGAAGACTCGCTTCAATACAAGCTAAAACAGAGCAAATGCCAAAGGGCCTAAGTAGGAACCGAACCGTTGATCCCATCATTAGACTGTGATTTTCTTGTTCCTCATACTGCGAACCTAGGTATTAGGCAGAAAAATTTTGTCCGTTTTGCTCTACGGTGCACCGTTTTCGATATATTTAACATTTTGCATTTAAGCCCTAAATTTAATGAATCGAACTATCACGACACGTTAGCCTCTAAGCTAAGAGTAGCAACTATCTTGCGCAAGCACCCTTAAAGCGTCTCATAAGGAGTTATGTATAGCTGCCATCTTGTGTCCGCCATCTTGCGCAAGCATCCTTAGGGCGTCTCAAGCCATCTTGTCCAAGGACCCTTAAGCCGTCCCATAAGATCAGCCGCTATCTTGCGCAAGCATCCCTAGGGTATCTCATAAGGAGCCATGTATAACTGCCATCTTGCGCAAGCATCCCAAGGGCGTCTCATAAGAACCTGTGTATAGCAGCCATCTTGCGTAAGCACCCTTAAGGAGTCATGTATAGCCGCCATCTTACGCAATTAGCGTCGAGAGAGGGCTGCTGTAGAATTTTTCTTTTTAAATTATCCGCCACCACTTTTCAAAGGTATCTAGGTAAAGATGGCAGCACCGCGGATGACAGGTGACGAATTTACATCTACTACGATAAAGAGGGCAGCACGGTGCTCTCTGTATTAAAGATGGCGGATGACAGCTGTCAAAAAAGCACATGGCTATGTTTACCAAACAAGAGCACGTGGAATTTGCCGCCATCACATTTCAAACTAAAGAGGGCAGCACTATGCTCTGTTGATTAAAGATGGCGGATGGTAGCTGTCGAAAAAGCACGTGAGTTTGTTTCCAAACAAGAGCACGTGGAATTTTTCAATTTGCCGCCACCACATTTCAAAGGTATCTAGCTAAAGATGGCAGCACGGTGCTCTCTTGATTAAAGATGGCGGATGATAGCTAACAGAACTTTTCAAATTGTCCGCTACAACGTGCTTAAGGTAGTAGCCATAAAGAGGGCAGCACGGTGTTCTGTGGATTAAAGATGGCGGATAACAGGTGATGAAATTGCCCGCATGATAGTAGCACAGTGCTCTGTTGATTAAAGATGGCGGATGACAGCTGTCAAAAAGCACATGGCTTTGTTTCCAAACAAGAGCACGTGGAATTTACCACCACCACATTTCAAACTAAAGAGGGCAGCACTGTGCACAAAGATGGCAGATGACAGCTGTCAAAAAAGCACGTGAGTTTGTTTTCAAACAAGAGCACGTGGAATTTTTCAATTTGCCGCCACCACATAGAGGGCAGCACAGTTCTCTCCGGATTAAAGATGGCTGCTTGTCGAAAAGCATTTTTCAAATTATCCGCCACCACATTTCAAAGGTAAGTAGCTAAAGAGGGCAGCACTGTGCTCTATAGATTAAAGATGGCGGATGACAGCTATCAAAAAAGCACGTGGCTGTCAAAAAGCATGTGGATTTGTTTATCTCGAGCTAGTGAGGTTAAGTTGGTAGCACTAAGGTTTAGGTCCGTCAAGATGGCAGCACTGCCGATGACAGGTGACGAAAGAGGGCAGCACGGTGCTCTGTAGTTTAAAGATGGCGGATGACAGCTGTCAAAAAAGCACGTGGCTGTCAAAAAGCACGTGGCTTTGTTTATCTCGCGCTAGTTAGGTTAAGTTGGTACTACTGCGGTTTAGGCCCGTCAAGATGGCAGTACTGAGGTTAGCGATGCGTTGTTGTCTGTCAAAAAGCACGTGGCTTTGTTTACAAATCTGTCGAAAAGCACGTGGCTGTCAAAAAGCACGTGGCTTTGTTTACCTCATGCTAGTGAGGTTAAGTTGGTACCACTAAGGTTAGGCCCGTCAAGATGGCAGTACTGAGGTTAGCGATGCGTTGTTGTCTGTCAAAAAGCACGTGGCTGTCAAAAAACACTTGGCTTTGACAGCTGTCAAAAAAGCACGTGGCTTTGTTTCCCAACAAGAGCACATAGTTTTTTTTAAATTGCCGCCACCACATTTCAAAGGTATCTAGCTAAAGAGTACAGCACTGTGCTCTGTTGATTAAAGATGGTGGATGGTAGCTGTCAAAAAAGCACGTGAGTTTGTTTCCAAACAAGGGCACGTGGAATTTTTCAATTTGCCGCCACCACATAGAGGGCAGCACGGTGCTCTCTTGATTAAAGATGGCTGCTGTCACGTGGAATTGTCTGCTACCACAGGTATCTAGCTAAAGAGGGCAGCACTGAGGTTTGCGATGCAAGATGGCTGCTGTCAAAAAGCATTTTTCAAATTATCCGCCACCACATTTCAAAGGTAAGTAGCTAAAGAGGGCAGCACTGTGCTCTATGGATTAAAGATGGCGGATGACAGCTGTCAAAAAACACGTGGCTTTGTTTACCTCGCGCTAGTTAGGTTAAGTTGGTAGCACTAAGGTTTAGACCCGTCAAGATGGCAGCACTGCCGATGACAGGTGACGAATTTTGCAGCTACTGCGATATAGAGGGCGGCACAGTGCTTTGTGGTTTAAAGATGGCGGATGACAGCTGTCAAAAAAGCACGTGGCTGTCAAAAAACACGTGGCTTTGTTTACCTCACGCTAGTGAGGTTAAGTTGGCACTAGTGAGGTTTAGGCCCGTCAAGATGGCAGTACTGAGGTTAGCGTTGCGTTGTTGTCGATGACAGCTGTCAAAAAGCACGTGGCTTTGTTTACAAATTCAAATTTCCCGCGGGAGGTGGAGGAGACCTCTGGGAGGCCTCTGGCTGAGGTGGAGGTGGAGGAGGCATCTGGGAGGCCTCTGGCTGAGGTGGAGGTGGAGGTGGCCTCTGGGAGCCTGAGGTGGAGGTGGCCGCCGAACCATCCAATTATACTACTCTCTTCTAATGTTCTATTTCGTAGGAAACTTAAGAATTGTTGTATGAGAGGCATTGCCATAGTTAGACTAAAAACTGGTCCACCTAGTGCACTCATGTTTTTTAATGAGTAAAAATACGATCAAAACAAGCACATTCTCACATTACTGCGTATAATTACAGATCCTATGTACCCACCGACTCATATAAATACACTCGCACACTTATATTCTACAAAGAAACTAACATTTATCGTCAAATTTAATAAAATTACACCGACTACGTACGATAACAACAAACCAAAACAAACCCACATTTCCAACAATTTCGGCTACTCGATTCGCCATCTTTGAACGATCGAGAGTAGCATTAAGGTCTGAGGATTGGAGTCGGTCTTGATCCAACCAATCCCAACCTGCCATTTATATCGATGTATATCGGCAGAGCACGATCTCGAAACCTAGTTGCCAAGTCTGATATTTACATTCACCACGTGGTTAACCTATCTCGTTCAACGTGTATGGTATTCGGTACGGTTCGCGATCTTTTGCATTTTCCTCCAGTAATTAGTGTTTTATCATATAAGTTTTATCTCTCTAGTATAGTACAGTATAGCGTAGTTTACAGTTTAGCATGGCATAAGTACAGTATAGGTTTAATTATTAAATAGCTGTAGTTTTATTTACGTCCGTGTATCAGTGTACTTAGTTCGTCGTGTTTACCATATCTCAGTGTAGTTCAGCAAAGACAAGTGGCAAGAAATCGAGACGTGTGGGACAAGGCACGCCCTTGAGAAGCCAGGCTCGTGAAATTGTGTCCAATGTGCGCGAGTAGGTACTTTGAGAAAGAAAAGGAGGACGGTGCTACATTGCTTCCTTTAGCACAAGCTGTACAGAGAACTGCCGACGCTACCAAAGTGAGTAAATACACAGTAGTGGCAATTGGAAAGGAGAAATACCACGCTGAGGAACAAGCTCCTGGATCCTCTAAGTTTGAAACACCGGGTAAGAAAAGGAATCGGGCCAAACCAGTGACGAACTTGGACAGTTTCGAGAAAGATGCCATTCGTCGTCATATTTATGACTACTACCGCAGAAAAGAACACCCTACTCTTGCGAAGCTACGTGAGTCTCTGAAGGAAAGCGAACTATTTAAAGGCAGCAAGACTTCACTGAATGTTGTGGTAAAGGAACTGGGATTCCGTTACAAGAAATTAAACGGTCGCCGAGTGTTAATGGAGAGAAGTGATATTGTGATGTGGCGCTGCCGGTTTTTAAGGGACGTTATGAAGGAAAATTTTGATTCGATTGCGTGGTTAGATGAAACATGGTTTAATGCAAACCATACCGTAGGAAAAGGCTGGACAGATGATTCTGTGGAAGGTACAATGGCAGTGCCCATTGGAAAGGGGGAAGAATTATTGTGCTACATGCCGGTACCGCAAACGGATTTGTACCTAACTGTTTATATGTTCTGAGGTCTAAGAAGACTGGCGATTACCACGAGGAGATGAATAGTGTCAATTTTCAGAACTGGTTTGAATACACATTGATGAATAACCTGTCTGAAAATTGTACAATAATAATGGACAATGCCCCCTACCATTCCGTAATTCAAGACAAAGCTCCGACAATGGCAGCAAAGAAGTCGATTCTTGCTGAGTGGTTAAGGAGGCACAACATTCCTGTGCGGGACGACATGAAGAAAGGTGAACTGTTGCAGCTTGTGAAAGAAAACAAGCCACAATTTCCTGTGTATGTCGTGGACGAAATTGCAAGACGTCATGGACATAAAGTTATTCGACTTCTACCTTATCATTGCCACTTCAATGCAATAGAGAAGATTTGGGCTCAGGTTAAGGGTTATGTTGCAACAAAAAATAAGCGTTTTACTGTACCCGAGGTGGAAAACCTGTTAACCGAAGCTGTGGTGAACGTCAGTGCCGATGACTGGAGGAAAGTTGTGCGCAGTACACAAAGATTAATACGTGAGGCGTGGGAAAATGAAGATGTACTGGAGAACTCCGTCGAAAGTTTAATAATATCTTTGGGACCTGGTGATAGTGACAATGATTCATCGTTAGAGGGTTTCAGTGACTCTGAGATCAGTGGAGTGTTCCCTTTGTAGGCCATAACCTCCTTCCTGTGTCAGCCATTGGCGGTGAGTGATGTGTTATTTCCTAATTCTCTTTTAATCTGAATAATATATTCTCTTATTAGTGTCAGATGTTGTTAGTAAGTGTAGATTTTATGAATTTGTTTTCATTCCATATGTATTCGTTTTTCTGAGTACGGTATTACATTTTACTATATATGGCTGTTTACCGCGGTCGTATTGCTTCAGCTGTTCTCGCGGGTGTAGCGCGCTGGCAACAGAGGATTGGCGATGCTCATTTGTTTTGCGAAACTTCAATTTAGAAGTAAGGCCGTGCGGAGTAGGCAAGATGAGGAGTAAGGTAGTTTGCCATTGTTTTCCTTACACAGTTGTAACAGGGTTCTGTAAATACAGCAATTCCCCTCACACAGGAAACATAACGTAGAGCAACAATGATCGGCATCTACAACCCTAATGTTGTCATTTAAAGGTTGATATGAACTCAATCCTTTGTGTATTAATTGTCTGATGAAATATACAATTGTCGGCATTTGTGGTGTAATGGTTAGTGTTATTAGCTCCCACTCCCGGAGGCACCGGTTCGATTCCCGGCTCTGCCACGAAATTTGAAAAGTGGTACGAGGGCTGGAACGGGGTCCACTCAGCCTCGGGAGGTCAACTGAGTAGAGGTGGGTTCGATTCCCACCTCAGCCATCCTCGAAGTGGTTTTCCTTGTTTTGCCACTTCTCCTCCAGGCAAATGCCGGGATGGTGCCTAACTTAAGGCCACGGTCGCTTCCTTCCCTCTTCCTTGTCTATCCCTTCCAGTCTTCCCATTCCCCCGCAAGGCCCCTGTTCAGCATAGCAGGTGAGGCTGCCTGGGCGAGGTACTGGTCATCCTCCCCAGTGGTATCCCCCGACCCAGAGTCTGAAGCTCCAGCACACTGCCCTTGAGGCGGTACAGGTGGGATCCTTCGCTGAGTCCGAGGGAAAAACTGACCCTGTAGGGTAAACAGATAAATAATAATAAGAAGAATATACAATTACAGATATTAGCGACCGGCCAGTGAATGTTAATGTGTTGAAATTAAATAGGAATCAGATGAGATTTGCATGTTATTTATGCAGACTGAGTGAATACAATACCACACTGAATACAATACTACAGCGCATATACTATGTTTCTGAACGCCCTACACATGTAACTTTGCAATAAATTTCTCTGGCAGTAATATTGTTATTATTTCGCACAATGTTATTACTGGTACAAGTTTTCCTACAAGGACGTCGAGGGAATAATATTTCACAGCCATCAACATTTCCCTGGTGGCTACTTCCAGGCTGCAAAGTAATAAAAGAAATAATAATAATAATAATAATAATAATAATAATAATAATAATAATAATAATAATAATAATAATAATAATAATAATAATAATAATAATAATAATAATAATAATAATAATAATAATAGAACGTTGCCGTTATCGGCATTGGAAAAGGTGGGGAACACAGTGAGGAAACTATCCCCATTCCACGCTTATCTGTCTATCTTTCGAGTTAACCGTTTGTTAGTAAGTAATACATTTTAGTGCCTATGATGATCATAAGTATTGTAACAATCAATTTATTGACGGGCGATGACTCAACAAAACTAATCATTAGCAGCAAACACACTTCAATCCACACCACAAAAATAGTCTGTATATGACTCTGAATGCCGTGCACTCCAATACAATAGATTACAGTTCTTAAGACATGTCCACAGATAGCGACACTAGTATGCTTGGAGTCGAGTATTCCGATTCTAAATAGCACATTACTCGATTCTACTCGATTCCACTCGATACCGTCGCTAGCCCATCACTACTAATTTACCACGTGTGGCGCACGGACATTTTGACATGTATTGATCGCACGCTAACAAGGCGAGATGACATCACAGGAGATTGGGAGTGGTCTCAAATGAAAGAGTATGTCCTGACGATAGAAACGATACCCGCAGTACGAGCAATGTACAGCGATGAAGTTATTAGCATTTAAAATCTTTCATGACGCGGTGACGTGTATTTTCCTATAGGGACTGCCGGGAGAGTATTCTACGTCAAAATAATATTGAACTCCGCTGCGAACTTATTTAAATATTCGCCCAGAAATCAAAGCCAGGACGTTGACCAGTCAGTCACTTCAGAGTATCGGTATATGATAACCTGGTTGTTTCTTTTCCGTAATCAGCAGTCGTCTTCACGACCACCATGTCTCAGCATTTCTCACTGTCGGACGGGGAATTGAACCTGTGGCCTTCGAACGAACCTAACACTCTTGGCTAGATATTTCCTAGTTTAACCACAATGCACTTATGATTACACCATCGATTGGGATATTTTCTCGTTTTAAGTTACTACGGTAAGCCTCCGTGGCTCAGGCGGCAGCGCGCCGGCCTCTCACCCCCGGGTTTCGTGGTTCAAATCCCGATTACTCCATGTGAGATTAGTGCTGGACAAAGTGGAGGCGGGACAGGTTTTTCTCCGGGTACTGCGGTTTTCCCTGTCATCTTTCATTCCGGCAACACACTCCAATATCATTTCATTTCATTTCATTGATGCTGCGGTTTACTAAAGACGGCACCGCACTTCAATCAAGAAAACGAGGTTCTGTCTTCTTCTCGTCCCTTCTTAATTATCTCTCAAAAATAAAATTTGCCCGTTTCGTTTCTAGATCACATATTACTGCGATCTACCTCACTGCATTTAAACTGACATATTAACAACAAATGTGTTGTGTTGCATGGAAAGGCCATGACTTCCGCAAGCCTGTTATATTATTCTATTAACCTATATAAACCAGAAGTTGAATGAGGATCGATGACTCCTGTAATAACTGTTATGAAATTCTTATTTACCTTTATGTTCGTTTCCTGTGTAACTCAGTTTCTTTTTGTTCTTTTAAGACGTAACATATTATTGTATCTGCTACAATCATGGTTTTTGCAATAGTTTCTGTTCAGTAGTGGCCATGTTACATATCATGAGATCACTAATGTTGAAAACAACTTTGCGTTTGGTTCTGTTTTATATTTTTCCAGCGTTGAGCTTCAGTGTTATTCTGAGAGAGAGATTTCCTCCACGAAACTTCACACCGGGAAAAGAAATTAATTTCTGCAAAGTAAATCTAGACAATAAAATTAGTAGATTCACTAACCTTTTTGGAAAGGGTATTCGGCAAAACGTTCCTAAAAGGAACTTATATACTATAAAATTCGGCCTCGAACGGACAGATGGTGTTGAGACTGCGTGTTGGGAATTCCAGAATGAATGTAACGACAATAATGCCAAAACGCCGCCGATTATTAAACTTTTAGATTATATAAACGGTCGGTACCTTGGAGGTTGTATCACGGTCATTAAGTATGACGATTATTATAAATACAACGAGGAATGGATCTTGGATTACTTCCTTCGTCAAGAACAATCACCCCATATCCATGGACCGGTCGAAAAAAAGACCAAAAAGAGTGCAAAGGCTCTTTCAGTTTCATTTAAGGGAAGAGATTGCAGGAACTACATATTTTTGATAAGTGATGTTCTCCGGGCTCGAGGGAGAATAGGCTGGCACGTCGGCAGTAAAGTTGTGATAATAACGCGTTCGTCCAAGGAAGATATCCATGACTTCTTACGCCACTTCACCTCCTCAGCTGTACGGAACCTTCTCATTGTTGCCAATTCAAAAAATGAGGTAAGCCTCAGAAAAATTTGCTTTTAGTTCTGTATATAGGAACTTTTGCTATAGTCTTACTAGCTCCTGTGTCCGACTCGTTGCCCGAGTGGTCAGCGCACTGGCCTTCGGTTCAGAGGGTCCCGGGTTCGATTCCCGGCCGGGTCGGGGATTTTAACCTTCATTGGTTGATTCCAATGGCCTGGGGGCTGGGTGTTTGTGTTGTCCCCAACATCCCTGCAACTCACACACCATACATAACACTATCCTCCGCCACAATAACACGCAGTTACCTACATATGGCAGATGCCGCCCACCCTCATCGGAGGGTCTGCCTTACAAGGCCTAGAAATAGCCATACGAAATTTAAAAAACTAATTGCTGTGTAGGTACCCATTATTTTGTACTTACAACAGTAATCGCTAATCAGAGTTAGGAAGTATTTGAGTAAAAGTAATCGAATTACTTGTAACTTTGAAATCATTTCTCTTAATACACTGACTGACAGAGCAAATGCAACACCAAGAAGGAGTGGTTCGAAAGGGATGAAAGTTGGGGAAAAAACAGAGACGGCACGGACGAATAATTGATGTTTATTTCAAACCGATATGCAGGTTACACAATGCGCACGGCATCGACTCAGTAGGATGTAGGACCACCGCGAGCGGCAATGCACGCAGAAACACGTCGAGGTACAGAGTCAATAAGAGTGCGGATGGTGTCCTGAGGGATGGTTCTCCATTCTCTGTCAACCATTTGCCACAGTTGGTCGTCCGTACGAGGCTGGGGCAGAGTTTGCAAACGGCGTCCAATGAGATCCCACACGTGTTCGATTGGTGAGAGATCCGGAGAGTACGCTGGCCACGGAAGCATCTATACACCTCGTAGAGCCTGTTGGGAGATGCGAGCAGTGTGTGGGCGGGCATTATCCTGCTGAAACAGAGCATCGGGCAGCCCCTGAAGGTACGGGAGTGCCACCGGCCGCAGCACATGCTGCACGTAGCGGTGGGCATTTAACGTGCCTTGAATACGCACTAGAGGTGACGTGGAATCATACGCAATAGCGCCCCAAACCATGATGCCGCGTTGTCTAGCGGTAGGGCGCTCCACAGTTACTGCCGGATTTGACCTTTCTCCCCGCCGACGCCACACTCGTCTGCGGTGACTATCACTGACAGAACAGAAGCGTGACTAATCGGAGAACACGACGTTCCGCCATTCCCTCATCCAAGTCGCTCTAGCCCGGCACAATGCCAGGCGTGCACGTCTATGCTGTGGAGTCAATGGTAGTCTTCTGAGCGGACGCCGGGAGTGCAGGCCTCCTTCAACCAATCGACGGGAAATTGTTCTGGTCGATATTGGAACAGCCAGGGTGTCTTGCACATGCTGAAGAATGGCGGTTGACGTGGCGTGCGGGGCTGCCACCGCTTGGCGGCGGATGCGCCGATCCTCGCGTGCTGACGTCACTCGGGCTGCGCTTGGACCCCTCGCACGTGCCACATGTCCCTGCGCCAACCATCTTCGCCACAGGCGCTGCACCGTGGACACATCCCTATGGGTATCGGCTGCGATTTGACGAAGCGACCAACCTGCCCTTCTCAGCCCGATCACCATACCCCTCGTAAAGTCGTCTGTCTGCTGGAAATGCCTCCGTTGACGGCGGCCTGGCATTCTTAGCTATACACGTGTCCTGTGGCACACGACAACACGTTCTACAATGACTGTCGGCTGAGAAATCACGGTACGAAGTGGGCCATTCGCCAACGCCGTGTCCCATTTATCGTTCGCTACGTGCGCAGCACAGCGGTGCATTTCACATCATGAGCATACCTCAGTGACGTCAGTCTACCCTGCAATTGGCATAAAGTTCTGACCACTCCTTCTTGGTGTTGCATTTGCTCTGTCAGTCAGTGTAAAATGTAGCTTTTACACGTAATTTACTTCTTGAAATAAAATTGTTATCGTTACATTCTAGTAATCGGCATAGGTATTATGGAAACAGAAAATCAAGTAAGTAAGTAAACTCGTGTCCTCATCCCGAGGTGGTGCAGCTCTTTTCAGGCACACCCGCATTGGAGGTGAGCTGCATGTACCATTCCAACCACATACCAGCCCTCCTGCCATTCTCAAATTTCTGGCAGTACCGGGAATCGAACCCTGCCCCCGAGGACGGCAGCTAATAACACTAACCGTTACGCTACGGAGGCGGACAGAAAAATTAAGTGATGAAGAAGATAACTTTTTCAGTTTTAATACAGCAGAATCAGTAGTTTCACCATAATCGTAATATTGAGGATGCGTTCCGACAGTTAGAGGGAGGTCCCTTTACTGTCTTCCTGGGTGGGGAGAAGGAGTAGGGGATGTGGTTGCCATGGAAACGTTAGCGCACCCAGTGCTGTTTGCATGGAGATAACCCTGCTGGCTGGCTCGTGTTAGTAGTAGGACTAGGCGAGTTCTAAACCATGGCGTCAGAATTTTTTTCTGCTGAGTCAGAACCTGAGGTCATTGACTCCATGACGTCACAAGCACGTGGACAAGAGAATGTAGCTAACCTCACTGCCGCAATCTTAACGACGTATAGGGAACAGAATTTAAAATCCTCGTGCTTTTATGACAGCTACCATCTTGTCGGGTCCTAACCACGTGGGTGCGGATTTAACCTCACTGCTGCCATCTTAACAGGTCCTAACCTTACTTTTTTGGCCACGTGGGAGCACGGAATTTGATTGTGTGAACGTGGCTAACCTGACAGCTATTATCTTGACAGGTCCTAACCTCATGCGTTTGTTTTAGCACGAAATTTTGAATTTGTGTGCATGGCTAACCTCACTGTTGTTATCTTGATAGGTTCTGACAACGCGCACTTGTTTTGGCGCGGATTTTGAACAAGTGAACGCGGCTAACCTCACTGCTGCCATCTTAAAAGGTCTTAAGCTCACTGCTGCCACCTTAACTACGTGGAGGGCGCTGAATTTAAACAGCTGTAAAGATAAGAGCTGCCATCTTGACAGGTCATAACTACATGCACTTTTTGAATAGTGAATGTGGCTAACCTTACTGCTACCATCTTGACAGGTCCTAACCTCACTGCTGCCATCTTAACTACGTGGAGGCGCGGAATTTGAATAAGTGACAGCTGTCAAGATGATCGCTGCCATCTTGAAAAGTCCTAACCACGTGCACTTTTTTGCCGCGGAATTTTGAAAAGTGAACGATCCCTATAACCTCACTGCTATCATCTTGACGGGACTTAGACACGTGAAGGGGCGGAATTTTTGAAAAAGGGTACGATCCTGACCTTACTGCTTTTATCTTGACAGGATATAGCCAGGGGACTTAACCACAGAGGATTATAGTTTTAAGACTAGTTGCCCTTCTCGACACCATCATAGAGGGGCTTAACCTCAGAGAATTAAGGCTGGCTGTCCCTCTCGACATGCCCCTTCCCCGTCACCATCTTGGAGGAGGCCTAACCTTAGAGGATTATAGTTTTAAGGCTAGCTGCCCTTCTCGACGTGTCCTTCCTGACATCTTGGAGGCGTCTAACCTTACTGGGACCATAGTTTTAAGGCAAGATGTCCTTCTCGACACTATCTTAGAATGCTAGCGTAACGACTCTAGTTAAAGTTGGCTGCACTTCTCGACAGCGTTACGTTACGAAGGTCAGCTCAATCCCTCCTCCTCACAGTTTTACAGACAGATGCCCTCCCCTTTACTATTTTTTGGAGGAAGCCTAACTACACCGTCGCTAAGACTTTACCTCTCAATCCGACACGTGACCTCCCCTCCTGAACAAGATAAAACATCTTGTTAATTAATCGTGTTACAGAGGACCGGAAATGATGTGCCCCTCTACTACGAGCATCATTTTGTTGTGTTTAGAACATATATACAGTCTGATGTTATCTCACAGTAAAGATTTGAATAGTCAGCATACATTCCTATCGTGTTCTAAACAGAAAAACTTACCTTGATTGTATGATAGGAGGAGGGCGCGCGGTATTTTGTTGATATAAAAAAGGGAAATTGACACGCAGGCAGATGATTATTGCATGGAATAAAACTCCCTCTCCTTATTTTGTGAATATAACATGAACTTTTGTGACGCAAACAGAATAAAACATCATGGATTCGAACTCTGATCTCTACCCCGTTCTTATTGATTAATAGTAGAATAAGAAATATCTTACTCCTTATTTCGTATGCTGTCTACACATGGTTCTTGGCACAGTTGCCGTAAAAAATTACATGCATGGGAATCGAACACGGAAACTCTCTGATGTGGAAGATAACAGACTATACATGATAACAAACGCACTACTTCTTTGATGTTATACACACACAACACACTCTATCGTAAAACCGGACTCTCACAAAAATACGGAATTGATTGTAGAACAACCAAATGCTGTGAGGTAGGCCCGCACACTCATACAATTCTTCACAACGCACAAACACACACTTTATTTAGCAATTACATTTTGATTACCTGAGATACTTACGTGTGAAAAAGAAGGGAGAGTGTAGTAACACATACTCCTTTTTTCTATCGAATAGCATTGTGAGGTTAGCATAAAGCTTTAGTCCCAATCCGACAAACAGATACAGTAACTATGAACAGCGTCCTCTCGCTACGGAGGGGATTTTTTACACACACAGAATGGTATATACCTACTCTGTTTTGCTGAATGGCTTGGATGACTCTGTCCTTAATGATACCATCTTCTAATGCAAAGCAGTAAATTAAGGAGAATCTAAATAGCATCTTCTGCTGGCCTCACGAACTAGCCCATAGTAAATACCAAGAAAATACTGCGACTGTATCTTCCATCGATATTCGTTTAGAATTTAAAACATCTCAAACTATTCCGGCAAACACAACAGCTTATTGTCATGATACTTACCATCTTCTAACGAATATTGTTACAAGACAATCCCTGTTCTGACTGGGAATCGAACATGTGAATACTATCTTACTTAAATGTGCAATCACAACACTGTCACCATTGACGGGAGGGCTGTGTGCGTAAGCTTGAACGTGAACACACAACAAAGTACTTACTTTAAAACTAATTGAATGTCATATTGTAAGAATAAAGAAACGGCCTGTCATGCGATAATAGCATACGCTTATATTGATATTATTTGTTCGATTTAATGGCTAAATGAGTTAGCATACTGGCCTTTAGTCATATAAGTTCAGGATTCGATTCCGTCAGTGTCTAGAATTTCAACAAAGGCAGCATAAATAAAAATACTACGACCACAGAACACATTTTAATCGTAAATTATATTGAAGAAAATATACATACACTTACCTTTGAATACACACCCATAACCGCGTGGCCATTTCGCTCGATATATGTGTATTGCAATGACATTAACACACATGTGTTTAGAACACTGAATGTTTAATTGTAACATTTTGAGCTTCTTAATTAAACACTACAGCCTCTGACTAAAACAAAAGGATTGGACAAACTGGGGCAAATATTCATTTATAGGAAGGGGAGTTAGGGATTGGAATAACTTACCAAGGGAGATGTTCAATAAATTTCCAATCTCTTCGCAATCATTTAAGAAAAGGCTAGGAAAACAACAGATGGGGAATCTGCCACCTGGGCGACTGCCCTAAATGCAGATCAGTAGTGATTGATTGAACTGATTAATAAAGTTGACTTTCCGTGGTTTGGTTTTCCGTGGCTTGTCATTTTCACACCAGGTGAATCGAACACCGGGACGTACAACGCATTCGATGATAGCATACGCTTATTTTGATATTATTCGTTCGGCTTAATGGCTAAATGGGTTAGCATGCTGGCCTTCAGTCGTAGAGTCCCGGTTTCGATTCCCGACAGTGTCTGGAATTTCAACAAAGACACACAGCATTAAAAAATACTACGATCACAGAACACATTTTAATCGTAGATTATATTGAAGAAAATATATATACACTTAGCTTTGAATACATGTCCTAACCGTGTGGTCAAATCGCTCGGTGTAGGTGTGTTGCAATGACATTAACACACAGGTGTTTAGAACACTGAATGTTTGATTGTAACATTTCAAGCTTATAGATTTAAACACTACAGCCTCTGACTAAGATAAAAGGACTGTATTCGTAACTGATTAATAAAGTTGGCTTTCCGTGATTTTACATTTTCACACCAGGCAAATGCTACCTACCGAAACAAACAGAATCACGTAGCCTCTGACTCAGAGAAGAGAACTGTATACTGTTATTCATAACTGATTAATACAGTTGGCTTTCCGTGGTTTGTCATTTTCACACCAGGCGAATCGAACCCCGGGACCTGCAACGCATTCGATAATAGCATACGCTTATATTGATATTATTAGTTCGGCTTAATGGCTAAATCGATTCGATTCCCGACAGTGTCTAGAATTTTAACAAAGGCACACAGCATTAAAAATACTACGATTACAGAACACATTTTAATCGTAGATTATATTGAAGAAAATATACATACACTTACCTTTGAATACATATCCCTGACCGCGTGACCAATTCGCTCGGTATAGGTGTGTTGCAATGACATTAACACATAGGTGTTCCGAACACTGAATGTTTGATTGTAACATTTCGAGCTTATAGATTTAAACACTAGAGCCTCTGACTAAGAAAATTATTGTATTCATAACTGATTAATAAATTTGGCTTTCCGTGGTTTGACTTTTCACACCAGGCAAATGGTACCTACCGAAAAAAACAGAATCACATAGCCCCTGACTAAGAGAAAAGGATTGTATTCATAACTGATTAATACAGTTGTCTTTCCGTGGTTTGACATTTTCACACCGGGCGAATCGAACCACGGGATCTGCATCGCATTGGACTACGTAGATTTGTTTCTTTTTACGATAAAAATGATGAAACATAGATATATTAAAACACAACACATTGCACACGCATTACGTAACACTATATTCTAATGTAGTGAAGACATACACTTGAATCGCATTTTTTCACTTATACACTTGATCGCATTTTTTATACATACCATATACTGTACTTACATATTCATGTTTTATAATGATATATGCAATCTTTAATGTGTACGTGCTGGCTGCATGCAGTAAAGGAATGGAAGAAGTCTGCTTTCTGCAGCGGAAGCTGGAAGTCGAGTTAGCGTTTATATGCATGCATGTACAATGTCCTTGAATTATCTCTGCTGCCTGCGATAAGTCCTGCAGCGTGTTAACCATGTAACATTTACTATCATTCAGTCGAAGCGAATTATTCACTTACCTTTGAATATATATCCCTGACCGCGTGACCAATTCGCTCTGTATAGGTGTGTTGCAATGACATTAACACATAGGTGTTTCGAACACTGAATGTTTGATTGTAACATTTCGAGCTTATAGATTTAAACACTAGAGCCTCTGACTAAGAAAATTATTGTATTCATAACTGATTAATAAATTTGGCTTTCCGTGGTTTGACTTTTTCACACCAGGCAAACGGTACATACCGAGAAAAACAGAATCAGATATGATTTTAAAAATGATGCACGGTTATATAGTGTAGGGGATGAGATCATTACCTAGACCACTCGGGGGTCAATTCCCGGCCAGGTTAGAATTTTTAACCTGCATCTAAGGGATTGTTTGTAGCCGGAAGTTCGATTCGCCGGTCAGAGTAGTATAATACAGGGATTCGGCGGCCACCGCAGAGCTCCGAGGGGTCTCCTCCACCGCCACCGCACTGGGGGGCCTCCCAGGGGCCTCCTCCACCGCAGCCAGGGGCCTCTTCCAGTGCTGCCAACTTAACCTTACTAGCGCGAAATTTGAATTGGTAAACAAAGCCACGTGCTTTTTTTTGACAGCCACGTGCTTTTTGACAGACAACAACGCATCGCTAACCTCACTGCTGCCATCTTGACGGGCGTGAACCTCAGTGCTACCAACTTAACCTAACTAGCGCGAGATTTGAATCGGTAAAAAATCCACGTGCTTTTTTGACAACCACGTGCTTTTTGACAGACAACAACGCATCGCTGCCTGACTTGTTGGCTGAACGGCCAGCGTACTGGCCTTCGGTTCAGAGGGTCCCGGGTTCGATTCCCGGCCGGGTCGGGGATTTTAACCTTAATTGGTTAATTCCAATGGCACGGGGGCTGGGTGTATGTGTTGTCTTCATCATCATTTCATCGTCATCACGACGCGCAGGTCGCCTACGGGGTCAAATAGAAAGACCTGCACCTGGTGAGCCAAACCCGTTCCGGGATATCCCGACACTAAAAGCCATACGACATTCCATTTCAACGCATCGCTAACTTCAGCGCTACCATCTTGACGGGCCTAAACCTTCGTGGTGCCAATTTAACCTCACTAGCGCGAGATTTGAATCGGTAAACAAATCCACGTGCTTTTTTGACAGCTGTCATCTGCCATCTTTAATCAACAGAGCACCGTGCTGCCCTCTTTAGTTACATATCTTTGAAATGTGTTGGCGGATAATTTGAAAAATGCTTTTTGATAGCAGCCATCTTTAATAGACAGAGCACCGTGCTGCACTCTTTAGTTGAAATGTGGTGGCGGCAATTTGAAAACTTCTACGTGCTCTTGTTTGGAAACAAAGCCACGTGATTTTTTGTCAGCTACCATCCGCCATCTTTAATCAAGGGAGCACCGTTCTGCACTCTTTAGTTGAAATGTGGTGGCGGCAATTTGAAAAATTCCACGTGCTCTTGTTTGGAAACAATGCCACATGCATTTTTTGACACCTACCATACGCCATCTTTAATCAAGAGGGCACCGTGTTGCACTCTTTAGTTGAAATGTAGAGGCGGAAAATTCGAAGTGCTTTACAAACTCACGTGCTTTTTTGACAGCTGTCTTCCGCCATCTTTAATCAAGAGAGGACAGTGCTGCACTCTTTAGCTACATACCTTTGAAATGTGGTGGCGGTAATTTGAAAAATTCTAGTCGCTCTTGTTTGGAAACAAACCAACGTGCTTTTTTGACAGCTGTCATCTGCCGTCTTTAATCAACAGAGCACCGTGCTGCCCTCTTTAGCTACAAACATTTAACATGTGGTGGCGGACATTTTGAAAAATTCTTTTTGAGAGCAGCCATCTTTAATCAACAGAGCACCGTGCTACTATCTTTATTGTAGTAGTAGTAGTAGTAGTAGTAGAAGACAATTTCTACGCCACAGCTGTCATTCGCCATCTTGCATCGCAAACCGCAGTGCTGCACTCATTACCTACTACCTTTGAAATATGGTGGTGGATAATTTAAAAATTCTACAACAACCTTCTCTCGACGCTAGTTGCACAAGATGGTGGCTATGCATCACTCCTTAAGGGTGGTTACGCAAGATGGCTGCTATATATAGGTTCTTGTGAGACACCCTTGGGATGCTTGCCCAAGATGGCGGCTATACATGGCTCCTTACGAGACTCCCTAGGGATGCTTGCTCAAGATGGCGACTGCTCTTATGAGACAGCTTAAGGGTCCTTGCACAAGATGGTTTGAGACGCCCTAAGGATGCTTTTGCAAGATGGCGGACACAAGATGGCGGCTATACACGACTCCTTATGAGATTCCTTAAGGGTGCTTGCGCAAGATGGCTGCTGCTCTTATCAAGATACCTAGCTTAGAGGCTACCGTGCCGTGCTAGTTCGATTCATTAAATTTGGGGCTTAAATGCATAATGTTAAATATCTCGAATATGGTGCATCGTAGAGCAAAACGGACAACATTTTTTCGCCTCATACCCATGTTCGCAGTATGAGGATCATGATAGCATAAGAAAAACATAGTCTAATGATGAGATCAACGGTTCGGTACCTACTTAGGCCCTTTGGCATTTGCACTATTTTAGCTTGTATTGAAGCAAGTTTGTGTAACATGATCAGGTCTAGCTATGGTAGAGAATATTCGATTCATTATATTTGGGGATTAAATGCAAAATGTTAAATATCTCGAAAACGGTGCATCGTAGAGCAAAACGGACAAAATTTTTCTGCATAATACGCAGGTTCGCAGTATGAGAAACATGATAGCATAAGAAAAATATAGTCTAATGATGAGATCAACGGTTCGCTTCCTACTTAGGCCCTTTGGCATTTGCTCTGTTTTAGCTTGTATTGAAGCAAGTTTTTGTAACATGATCAGGTCTAGCTATGGTAGAGAGTATAACGTGCTATGCTGGTTCGATTCATTAAATTTGGGGCTTAAATGCAAAATGTTAAATATCTTCAAAACGGTACGTCGTAGAGCAAAGCGGACCAAATTTTTCTGCCTAATACCCAGGTTCGCAGTATCAGGAATATGATAGCATAAGAAAAACATAGTTTAATGATGAGATCAACGGTTCGGTTCCACTTAGGCCCTTTGGCATTAACGGCTATCTAATTCTACAAGATGGCGTCTGCTCTTATGAGACAGCTTAAGGGTGCTCGCACAAGATGGCTTGAGACTCCCTAGGGATGCTTGCGCAAGATGACGGACACAAGATGGCGGCTATACATGGCTCCTTATGAGACGGCTTAAGAGCGCTTGTACAAGATGGCTGCTGCTCTTATGAGACTCCCTAGGGGTGCTTGCGCAAGATAGCAGCGACAAGATGGTGACTATGCATAGCTCCTTAAGAGACAGCCTAGGGGTGCTCGCACAAGATGGCGGCTACTCTTATGAAGAAAGCTAGCTTAGAGGCTACTGCGCAAGATGGCGGCTGCATTAGTAGTATAATTTGACAGTTCGGCGGCCTCCTCCCACGGAAAATTTGAATTCTGGCGGGAAATTTGAATTTTGGCGGGAGATTTGAATTTGTAAACAAAGCCACGTGCTTTTTGACAGCTGTCATCGACAACAACGCATCGCTAACCTCACTGCTGCCATCTTGACGGGCCTAAACCTCAGTAGTGCCAACTTAACCTAACTTGCGAGAGGTAAACAAAACCACGTGTTTTTTGACAGCCACGTGCTTTTTGACAGACAACAACGCATCGCTAACCTCAGTACTGCCATCTTGACGGGCCTAAACCTCAGTAGTGCCAACTTAACCTACTAGCGCGAGGTAAACAAAGCCACGTGTTTTTTGAGAGCCACGTGCTTTTTGACAGACAACAACGCATCGCTAACCTCAGTACTGCCATCTTGACAGGCCTAAACCTCAGTAGTACCAACTTAACCTAACTAGCGTGTGGTAAACAAAGCCACGTGCTCTTTGACAGCTGTCATCCGCCATCTCTAAACCACAGAGCACTGTGCTGCCCTCTTTATCGTAGTAGATGTAAAATTCGTCACCTGTCATCGGCAGTGCTGCCATCTTGGCGGGCCTAAACCTTAGTGCTACCAACCTAACCTCACTAGCGTGAGATAAACAAATCCACGTGCTTTTCTGACAGCTGTCATCCGCCATCTTTAATCTATAGAGCACAGTGCTACCCTCTTTGTGGTAGCGGATAATTTGAAAAGTGCTTTTTGACAGCAACCATCTTTGAGCACCGTGCTGCCCTCTTTAGCTACTTACCTTTGAAATATGGTGGCGGTAAATTCCACGTCATCTTGTTTGGAAATAAACACATGTGCTTTTTGACAGCTGTCTTCCGCCATCTTTAATCCAGAGAGAACAGTGCTGCAATCTTTAGTTTGAAATGCGGTGGCGGCAAATTCCACGTGGTCTTGTTTGGAAACAAATCAACATGCTTTGTTGACAGCTGTCATCCGCCTTCTTTAATCACCGTGCTGCCCTCTTTAGCTACTTACCTTTGAAATGTGGTGGCGGTAAATTCCACGTGCTTTACAAACCTATATGCTTTACTGACAGCTGTCATCCGCCATCTTTAATGCAGAGAGAACAGCGCTGCAATCTTTAGTTGAAATGTGGTAGCGGCAAATTCCACGTGCTCATCTTTGGAAACAAAGCCATGTGCTTTTTTGACAGCTGTCATCCGCCATCTTTAATCAACAGAGCACCATGCTGCTATCATGCGGGCAATTTCGTCAGCTGTCATCCGCCATCTTTAATCCACAGAACACCGTGCTGCCCTCTTTATGGCTACTACCTTAAGCACGTAGTAGCGGGCAATTTGAAAAGTTCTGTTAGCTATCATCCGCCATCTTTAATCAAGAGAGCACCGTGCTGCCCTCTTTAGCATCTTTAATCCAGAGAGAACAGTGCTGCAATCTTTAGTTTGAAATGTGGTGGCAGCAAATTCCACGTGCTCTTGTTTGGAAACAAAGCTATGTGCTTTTTTGACAGCTGTCATCCGCCATCTTTAATCAACAGAGCACCATGCTGCTATCATGCGGGCAATTTCGTCAGCTGTCATCCACCATCTTTAATCCACAGAACACCGTGCTGCCCTCTTTATAGCTACTACCTTAAGCACGTAGTAGTGGGCAATTTGAAAAGTTCTGTTAGCTATCATCCGCCATCTTTAATCAAGAGAGCACCGTGCTGCCCTCTTTAGCTAGATACCTTTGAAATGTGGTGGTGGCAAATTGAAAAATTTCACGCGCAATTGTTTGGAAACAAACTCACGTGCTTTTTTGACAGCCATCATCCGCCATCTTTAAGCAACAGAGTACAGTGCTGCCCTCTTTGTTGTGGCGGTAAATTCCACGTGCTCTTGTTTGGAAACAAAGCCATGTGCTTTTTTGACAGCTGTCATCTTCCATCTTTAAATCAACAGAGCACCATGCTGCTATCATGCGGGCAATTTCGTCAGCTGTCATCCGCCATCTTTAATCCACAGAACACCGTGCTGGCCTCTTTATGGCTACTACCTTAAGCACGTAGTAGCGGGCAATTTGAAAAGTTCTGTTAGCTATCATCCGCCATCTTTAATCAAGAGAGCACCGTGCTGCCCTCCTTAGCATCTTTAATCCAGAGAGAACAGTGCTGCAATCTTTAGTTTGAAATGTTGTGGCAGCAAATTCCACGTGCTCTTGTTTGGAAACAAAGCTATGTGCTTTTTTGACAGCTGTCATCCGCCATCTTTAATCAACAGAGCACCATGCTGCTATCATGCGGGCAATTTCGTCAGCTGTCATCCACCATCTTTAATCCACAGAACACCGTGCTGCCCTCTTTATAGCTACTACATTAAGCACGTAGTAGCGGGCAATTTGAAAACTTCTGTTAGCTATCATCCGCCATCTTTAATCAAGAGAGCACCGTGCTGCCCTCTTTAGCTAGATACCTTTGAAATGTGGTGGTGGCAAATTGAAAAATTTCACGCGCTCTTGTTTGGAAACAAACTCACGTGCTTTTTTGACAGCCATCATCTGCCATCTTTAAGCAACAGAGTACAGTGCTGCCCTCTTTGTTGTGGCGGTAAATTCCACGTGCTCTTGTTTGGAAACAAAGCCATGTGCTTTTTTGACAGGTGTCATCTGCCATCTTTAACCAACAGAGCACTATGCTGCTATCATGCGGGCAATTTCGTTAGCTGTCATCCGCCATCTTTTAATGAACAGAGCACCGTGCTGCCCTATGCGGGGCAATTTCGTCAGCTGTCATCCGCTCGCTCTACAGCAGCCATCTCTCGACGCTAATTGCACAAGATGGTGGCTATACATGACTCCTTAAAGGTGCTTATGCGAGATGATCGCTATACATAGTTTCTTATGAGACGCCCTTGGGATGCTTGCGCAAGATGGCGGTTATACAAGGCTCCCTATGAGACACCCTAGGGATGCTTGCGCAAGATGGTGGTTGCTCGTACGAGGCGGCTTAAGGATCCTTGCATAAGTTGGCTAGAGACGCCCCCCACCCCTAAGGATGCTTGCGCAAGATGGCTGACGCAAGATGGCGGTTATACATAGCTCCTTATGAGACAGCTAGTACTCGATACAACATGTGATCAGAACATTCATTGATGTGTTCAGAACACAAAATAAGTGATCAAGACTAGAATCGAACACTGTACTCGATGTCGTTAACTTCAACATGTGATTAAAACATTGTTTGGTGTGTTCAGAACACTACATAAGTAGAATCGAACGCTGTACAACATGTTAGGGGGTACCTTTGTTCTAAGAAGATCAGATTGAAACATAATAAGACTAGAATTGAACACTGCACTCGATGTCGTTAACCTTAACATGTGAACAGAACATTGATTGATGTGTTCAGATCACTAAACAAGTAGAACCGAACACTGTACAACATGTTAGGGGATACCTTTGTTCTAAGAAAATTAGATTGAAACATAACAAGGCTAGAATCGAACACTGCCCTCGATGTCGTTAACCTTAACATGTGATCAGAACATTGATTGATGTGTTCAGATCACTAAACAAGTAGAACCGAACACTGTACAACATGTTAGGGGATACCTTTGTTCTAAGAAGATCAGATTGAAACATAACAAGACTAGAATTGAACACAGCACTCGATATCGTTAACCTTAACATGTGATCAGAACATTGATTGATGTGTTCAGATCACTAAACAAGTAGAACCGAACACCGTACAACATGTTAGGGGATACCTTTGTTCTAAGAAGATCAGATTGAAACATAACAAGACTAGAATTGAACACAGCACTCGATATCGTTAACCTTAACATGTGATCAGAACATTGATTGATGTGTTCAGATCACTAAACAAGTAGAACCGAACACTGTACAACATGTTAGGGGATACCTTTGTTCTAAGAAAATTAGATTGAAACATAACAAGACTAGAATCGAACACTGCACTCGATGCCGTTAACCTTAACATGTGATCCGATACAACATGTTAGGGGATACCTTTGTTCTAAGAAAATTAGATTGAAGCATAGCAAGACTAGAATCGAACACTGTAAGAACATTGTTTGATGTGTTCAGAGCAAAAGTACAACTTCAATGATTTACCTAGTGTAAAACACACACTGTGCACATATCGCATAGCTATCTCGCCTATCACTTGCCTAGTATCAAAATCAAAAACACACTGTGCACATATCGCATAGCTAACTCGGCAACACTTCAAATGATTTGCTTAGTACGAAAATAAAAAATCTATACCGCGTAGCTAACTCGTTCATCGCACTGCTAAGACGCTTAGTAATTGCAAATACACTGATATATGTCATACGAAAATCAAGAAAGCACACTGCGTAGCCAACTCGCTCGGGTCACTCGCTTAGTAATTGCAACACGACTAGAACACTGATACACGTTACTCTTTTTTTGTCGAAACACACACACACGGATAAGAATGTTCCGAGATACTACATACTTACATGTTTTTTAAAAAAATTGGGGGATGAAAGATCATAAATTATATGTACACATGTTGTCTCCTCCAAGTTGTAAGACGAAATAGACGCAGTATTGCGAGTTTCCGCTATAGCTGGCGAACGGAAGTAGCATGATATCTCAGCAAAAAAACAAAACAAAAAAAAAACGCGTGAGCTTGCAAGTCAGACACAATGATGGATACCGCGATTCAAATCCTGGCAACTTATGCCGTCAGGAAGGGCATCTGGCGAGCATCTAGCTGTAAATCCCCGATTCTCATGTTAGAAAGAACAACTTGTTGTAAAACATTCTAAATCCCAGTTCTTTGACGTCAGGAAGGGCAACCGGTCGAAAGCAATAGTGTATGATGTAAGAGGCTAGATACTGCTAGTTTTGCGTCAGGAAGGGCAACTAGTCTTAAAACAAATTCTTCTGATTTAAAATCTTAGTTTTGCGTCAGGAAGTGCATCCGGCTGTAAAACAATAGTTCACGATACAGCGATTTAAAATGTAAGAAGTGCATCTAGCTGTAAAACCTCGATTCTCGTGTTAGAAGTTGTAAAAGAGATTCTTAATCCAAGTTCTTTGACGTCAGGAAGGGCAACCGGTCGAATACAATAGTGTATGATGTACGAGGCTAGATACTGCCACTTTTGCGTCAGGAAGGGCAACTAGTCTTAAAACAAATTCTTGCGATTTAAAATCTTAGTTTTGCGTCAGGAAGGGTATCCGGCTGTAAAACAATAGTTCACGATACAGCGATTTAAGATCTAAGAAGTGCATCTAGCTGTAAAACCCCGATTCTCGTGTTAGAAGTTGTAAAAGAGATTCTTAATTCAAGTTCTTTGACGTCAGGAAGGGCAACCGGTCGAAAACAATAGTGTATGATGTAAGAGGCTAGATACTGCCAGTTTTGCGTCAGGAAGGGCAACTAATCTTAAAACAAATTCTTGCGATTTAAAATCTTAGTTTTGCGTCAGGAAGGGCATCCGGCTGTAAAAATATAGTTCACGATACAGCCATTTAAAATCTAAGAAGTGCATCTAGCTGTAAAACCCCGATTCTCGTGTTAGAAGTTGTAGAACATTCTTAATCCTAGTTCTTTGACGTCAGGAAGGGCAACCGGTCGAGAACAATAGTGTATGATGTAAGAGGCTAGATACTGCCACTTTTGCGTCAGGAAGGGCAACTAGTCTTAAAACAAATTCTTGCGATTTAAAATCTTAGTTTTGCGTCAGGAAGGGCATCCGGCTGTAAGACAATAGTTCACGATACAGCGATTTAAAATCTAAGAAGTGCATCTAGCTGTAAAACTCCGATTCTCGTGTTAGAAGTTGTGAAAGAGATTCTTAATCCAAGTTCTTTGACGTCAGGAAGGGCAACCGGTCGAAAACAATAGTGTATGATGTAAGAGGCTAGATACTGCCAGTTTTGCGTCAGGAAGGGCAACTAGTCTTAAAACAAATTCTTGCGATTTAAAATCTTAGTTTTGCGTCAGGAAGGGCATCCGGCTGTAAAACAATAGTTTACGATACAGCGATTTAAAATCGAAGAAGTGCATCCAGCTGTAAATCCCCGTTTCTCGTGTTAGAAGTTGTAAAAGAGATTCTTAATCCGAGTTCTTTGACGTCAGGAAGGGCAACCGGTCGAAAACAATGGTGTATGATGTAAGAGGCTAGATACTGCCAGTTTTGCGTCAGGAAGGGCAACTAGTCTTAAAACAAATTCTTGCGATTTAAAATCTTAGTTTTGCGTCAGGAAGGGCATCCGGCTGTAAAACAATAGTTCGCGATACACCGATTTAAAATCCAAGAAGAGCATCTAGCTGTAAATCCCCGATTCTCGTGTTAGAAGTTGTAAAACATTCTTAATCCTAGTTCTTTGACGTCAGGAAGGGCAACCGGTCGAAAACAATAGTGTATGATGTAAGAAGCTAGATACTGCCAGTTTTGCGTCAGGAAGGGCAACTAGTCTTAAAACAAATTCTTGCGATTTAAAATCTTAGTTTTGCGTCAGGAAGGGCATCCGACTGTAAAACAATAGTTCGCGATACAGCGATTTAAAATCTAAGAAGTGCATCTAGCTGTAAAACCCGTGTTGAGGGTGATTCATTTGTCGGATATGGGTGATCCTACTGTTGCATATTACATTCTCAGGTAGTTTCGAGGGCGTGCAAAGAGCCAGCATTAAGTAAGGGCTGTTGATGGAGGGGTGTTAAACCTTGTACAGGCTCCTTCAACAGGAGTAGCCTACATGCCGGCGTCGTGCAGGCTCTTTCGATAGGAGTAGGCTATATGCTAGCACTGTGTTTTAACCTCTCCGTACAATCATGATATTTTATGTTAGGAACTTACATGGGCTAAATGTTACACATTCCGTGGCAGAGCCGGGAATCGAACTCGGGCCTCCGGGGGTAGCAGCTAATCACACTAACTACTACACCACAGAGGAGGACTATTTCAGTTTTACAGAACAGAATATTTTACAACCTTAATACGCTTATAATCTATCAATAAGACGTTGTATGAGTTACAAGTTGCTTATCAGCACACCGTGTCTTCGTTTCAAGGTTAGTGTAGCCGGAAGCCGAGTGTACAATTTCAGCTAACACATGCATTCCATATCTCGCTCTGAATGACTGCGCCGATACAACTTCAAAGATAGTGTTCTATGCAGTAGAACAAAAAATGTAACCTATAACCCGTTCCTAAAGCTTAAAACTGTAAATGTTTGAAGCTCCTGTTTTTACAGCTAGATGTGGTTCCTAACGTAGCAAGGCCGGGATTAAAAATATGTTTTAAAGCCGAGTGCCTCCTCCTGACGCAGGAGTTTAAAACGCAAGAATATGTTTTACGACCGGTTGCCCTTCCTGACGCGAGATTTTAAATCACAAGAATCCGTTTTACAACAGGATGCCCTTCTAGGATTTTAAAAAGCAGTATCTAGCCTCTTACATCATACGCTATTGTTTTCGACAGGTTACCCTTCCTAACGTCAAAGAACTTGGATTAAGAATTTCTTTTACAACTTCTAACACGAGAGTCGGGGTTTTACAGCTAGATGCACTTCTTAGATCTTAAATCGTTGTATCGTGAACTATTGTTTTACAGAAGGATGCCCTTCCTGACGCAAAACTAAGATTTTAAATCGCAAGAATTTTTTTAAGACTAGTTGCCCTTTCTGATGCAAAACTGGCAGTATCTAGCCTCTTACATCATACACTATTGTTTTCGACCGGTTGCCCTTCCTGACGTCAAAGAACTCGAATTAAGAATCTCTTTTACAACTTCTAACACGAGAATCGGGGTTTTACAGCTGGACGCACTTCTTACATTTTAAATCGCTGTATCGTGAACTATTGTTTTACAGCCGGATGCCCGTCCTGACGCAAAACTAAGATTTTAAATCGCAAGAATTTGTTTTAAGACTAGTTGCCCTTCCTGACGCAAAACTGGCAGTATCTAGCCTCTTACATCATACACTATTGTTCTCGACCGGTTGCCCTTCCTGACGTCAAAGAACTAGGATTAAGAATGTTCTACAACTTCTAACACGAGAATCGGGGATTTACAGGTAGATGCTCTTCTTAGATTTTAAATCGCTGTATCATGAACTATTGTTTTACAGCCGGATGCCCTTCCTGACGCAAAACTAAGATTTTAAATCAGAAGAATTTGTTTTAAGACTAGTTGCCCTTACTGACGCAAAACTAGCAGTATCTAGCCTCTTACATCATACACTATTGTTTTCGACCGGTTGTCCTTCCTGACGTCAAAGAACTGGGATTAAGAATGTTTTACAACAAGTTGTTCTTTCTAACATGAGAATCGGGGATTTACAGCTAGATGCTCGCCGGATGCCCTTCCTGACCGCATAAGTTGCCAGGATTTAAATCGCGGTATCCATCATTGTGTCTGACTTGCAAGCTCACGCGTATTTTTTTTTGCTGAGATATCATGCTACTTCCGTTCGCCAGCTATAGCGGAAACTCGCAGTACTGCGTCTATTTCGTCTTACAACTTGGAGGAGACAACATGTGTACATATAATTTATGATCTTTCACCCCCAATATTTAAAAAAAACACATGTAAGTATGTAGTATCTCGCAACATTCTTATCCGTGTGTGTATCAGTGTTCTAGTCGTGTTGCAATTACTAAGCGAGTGACCCGAGCGAGTTGGCTACGCAGTGTGCTTTCTTGATTTTCGTATGACATATATCAGTGTATTTGCAATTACTAAGCGTCTTAGCAGTGCGATGAACGAGTTAGCTACGCGGTATAGATTTTTTATTTTCGTACTAAGCAAATCATTTGAAGTGTTGCCGAGTTAGCTATGCGATATGTGCACAGTGTGTTTTTGATTTTGATACTAGGCAAGTGATAGGCGAGATAGCTATGCGATATGTGCACAGTGTGTGTTTTACACTAGGTAAATCATTGAAGTTGTACTTTTGCTCTGAACACATCAAACAATGTTCTTACAGTGTTCGATTCTAGTCTTGCTATGCTTCAATCTAATTTTCTTAGAACAAAGGTATCCCCTAACATGTTGTATCGGATCACATGTTAAGGTTAACGGCATCGAGTGCAGTGTTCGATTCTAGTCTTGTTATGTTTCAATCTAATTTTCTTAGAACAAAGGTATCCCCTAACATGTTGTACAGTGTTCGGTTCTACTTGTTTAGTGATCTGAACACATCAATCAATGTTCTGATCACATGTTAAGGTTAACGATATCGAGTGCTGTGTTCAATTCTAGTCTTGTTATGTTTCAATCTGATCTTCTTAGAACAAAGGTATCCCCTAACATGTTGTACAGTGTTCGGTTCTACTTGTTTAGTGATCTGAACACATCAATCAATGTTCTGATCACATGTTACGGTTAACGACATCGAGTGTAGTGTTCGATTCTAGTCTTGTTATGTTTCAATCTAATTTTCTTAGAACAAAGGTATCCCCTAACATGTTGTACAGTGTTCGGTTCTACTTGTTTAGTGATCTGAACACATCAATCAATGTTCTGATCACATGTTAAGGTTAACGACATCGAGTGCAGTGTTCAATTCTAGTCTTGTTATGTTTCAATCTGATCTTCTTAGAACAAAGGTACCCCCTAACATGTTGTACAGCGTTCGATTCTACTTATGTAGTGTTCTGAACACACCAAACAATGTTTTAATCACATGTTGAAGTTAACGACATCGAGTACAGTGTTCGATTCTAGTCTTGATCACTTATTTTGTGTTCTGAACACATCAATGAATGTTCTGATCACATGTTGTATCGAGTACTAGCTGTCTCATAAGGAGCTATGTATAACCGCCATCTTGCGTCCGCCATCTTGCGCAAGCATCCCTAGGGTGTCTCATAGGGAGCCTTGTATAACCGCCATCTTGCGCAAGCATCCCAAGGGCGTCTCATAAGAAACTATGTATAGCGATCATCTCGCATAAGTACCTTTAAGGAGTCATGTATAGCCACCATCTTGTGCAATTAGCGTCGAGAGATGGCTGCTGTAGAGCGAGCGGATGACAGCTGACGAAATTGCCCCGCATAGGGCAGCACGGTGCTCTGTTCATTAAAAGATGGCGGATGACAGCTAACGAAATTGCCCGCATGATAGCAGCATAGTGCTCTGTTGGTTAAAGATGGCAGATGACACCTGTCAAAAAAAAGCACATGGCTTTGTTTCCAAACAAGAGCACGTGGAATTTACCGCCACAACAAAGAGGGCAGCACTGTACTCTGTTGCTTAAAGATGGCGGATGATGGCTGCCAAAAAAGCACGTGAGTTTGTTTCCAAACAAGAGCGCGTGAAATTTTTCAATTTGCCACCACCACATTTCAAAGGTATCTAGCTAAAGAGGGCAGCACGGTGCTCTCTTGATTAAAGATGGCGGATGATAGCTAACAGAAGTTTTCAAATTGCCCGCTACTACGTGCTTAATGTAGTAGCTATAAAGAGGGCAGCACGGTGTTCTGTGGATTAAAGATGGTGGATGACAGCTGACGAAATTGCCCGCATGATAGCAGCATGGTGCTCTGTTGATTAAAGATGGCGGATGACAGCTGTCAAAAAAGCACATAGCTTTGTTTCCAAACAAGAGCACGTGGAATTTGCTGCCACCACATTTCAAACTAAAGATTGCAGCACTGTTCTCTCTGGATTAAAGATGCTAAAGAGGGCAGCACGGTGCTCTCTTGATTAAAGATGGCGGATGATAGCTAACAGAACTTTTCAAATTGCCCGCTACTACGTGCTTAAGGTAGTAGCCATAAAGAGAGCAGCACGGTGTTCTGTGGATTAAAGATGGCGGATGACAGCTGACGAAATTGCCCGCATGATAGCAGCATGGTGCTCTTTTGATTAAAGATGGCGGATGACAGCTGTCAAAAAAGCACATGGCTTTGTTTCCAAAGAAGAGCACTTGGAATTTGCCGCTACCACATTTCAACTAAAGATTGCAGCGCTGTTCTCTCTGGATTAAAGATGGCGGATGACAGCTGTCAGAAAAGCATATAGGTTTGTAAAGCACGTGGAATTTACCGCCACCACATTTCAAAGGTAAGTAGCTAAAGAGAGCAGCACGGTGATTAAAAATGGCGGATGACAGCTGTCAACACAGCATGTTGATTTGTTTCCAAACAAGAGCACGTGGAATTTGCCGCCACCGCATTTCAAACTAAAGATTGCAGCACTGTTCTCTCTGGATTAAAGATGGCGGATGACAGCTGTCAAAGAAGCACATGGGTTTATTTCCAAACAAGAGGACGTGGAATTTACCGCCACCACATTTCAAAGGTAAATAGCTAAAGAGGGCAGCACGGTGCTCAAAGATGGTTGCTGTCAAAAAGCATTTTTCAAATTATCCGCTACCACAAAGAGGGTAGCACTGTGCTCTATAGATTAAAGATGGCGGATGACAGCTGTCAGAAAAGCACGTGGATTTGTTTATCTCACGCTAGTGAGGTTAAGTTGGTAGCACTAAGGTTTAGGCCCGCCAAGATGGCAGCACTGCCGATGACAGGTGACGAATTTTACATCTACTACGATAAAGAGGGCAGCACAGTGCTCTGTGGTTTAAGGATGGCGGATGACAGGTGTCAAACAAGCACGTGGCTTTGTTTACCACACGCTAGTTAGGTTAAGTTGGTACCACTAAGGTTTAGGCCCGTCAAGATGGCAGTACTGAGGTTAGCGATGCATTGTTGTCTGTCAAAAAGCACGTGGCTGTCAAAAAACACGTGGCTTTGTTTACCTCGCGCTAGTTAGGTTAAGTTGGCACTACTGAGGTTTAGGCCCGTCAAGATGGCAGTACTGAGGTTAGCGATGCGTTTTTGTCTGTCAAAAAGCACGTGGCTGTCTAAAAACACGTGACTTTGTTTACCTCGCGCTAGTTAGGTTAAGTTGGCACTACTGAGGTTTAGGCCCGTCAAGATGGCAGCAGTGAGGTTAGCGATGCGTTGTTGTCGATGACAGCTGTCAAAAAGCACGTGGCTTTGTTTACAAATTCAAATCTCCCGCCAAAATTCAAATTTCCCGCCAAAATACAAATTTCCCGCGGGAGGAGGCCGCCGAACTGTCCAATTATACTACTTGCATTTATGCATGCGGTGGAAGGCAATTTGTGACAGCTCTCATCTTTAATCAACAGAACATCTTGCTGGTATCTTTAGCTACTACCTTTGAAATGTGATGGTGGGTAATTAAAAAATTCTTCGTGCTTTTTTGACATCTAAGAGCGGTCATCTTTAAGCAATGGCGGTTATACGTAAACTGTTAAGGCCTCTTCCTGTGTCAAGACATTGTTCTATCGAACAAGTTTAAACCTGCATCGCGAAGGCAAGGGTGTGCAGCGATAACATCATCGTGCATGTTTAGACTTGCGAAACATAACAAGACTAGAATCGATGTCGTTAACCTCAACATGTGATCAGAATATTGATTGACGTGTTCAGAACACTACATAAGTGATTAAGACTAGAATCGGACACTGTACTCGATACAACATGCGTTTAGACCATGTTAAGGGATACCTTTCTTCTAAGAAGATTAGATTGAAACATAACAAGACTAGAATCGTTGCTGTTAACTTGTTGATGTTTGATATGTTGAGAGCAAAAGTACAACTTCAATGATTTGGCTAGTGTAAAAATCGAAAACACACTGTGTACATATTGCGTAGCTAACTCGCTCAGTAAACGATATCGCAAAAGTACAACTTCAATGTTTTGCCTAGTGTAAAAATAAAAAACCACATACTGTGCACATACTGCGTAGCCAACTTGCTCGGTAAACGATATAGCAAAAGTACAACTTATGTTATTCGTCTTGTGCGAAAATAAAAAACTACAGAAAAAACTATACTGCGTAGCCAACTCGCTCGGTAAACAATAATCTGATTTAGTTGCAATAGAAAAAACATAGATTCAAACCCAGTTCTATCATCGCAAACACAGAGAGTAAACATTAAACAGAATGATTGGTGCTATAAGAAATACATTGGTTACATTTAAGTCCCTCGCAGTCAAACAAGTTATCGCATAAACATGTAATATGAAATATCAGCCAATCTGTTGGCATACGTTACAAGAATGTAGCTCATACGGAATGATACAACATGTGTTCAGAACATTGCTTGATGTGTTCAGAACACTAAATAAGTGATCAAGACTAGAATAGAACACTGTACTTGATACAACATGTGTTTAGAACATATTCTGGGATAATCTTGTTCTAAGAAGATCAGATTACAAAAGAAGTGATTAAGACTAGAATCGAACACTGTACTCGATGTCATTAACAACATGTGATTAGAACATTGATTGATGTGTTCAGAACAAAAGGACTTTTCCTCCACCTCCTCCTCCTACGCCTCCTCATCATCATCCTAGGGCTAAAGGGCTAATGGGCTAAAGGGCTAATGGGCTGAAGGGCTAAAGGGCAAAAGGGCTCCTCCTTTACCTTACTACGCCCTCTTCCTTCCGGAAGGAGTTAGCTAAACTAGGTACATTTTTAACGCCCTCATCGATCGCTATCCGCAAGAACGCTTCTACTTTGTTAAGTGTAGAAAATTAATCTTTATTGGTAAATGGTTTTATGTTCAGAACATGGAATGGAACCTAGGGGTCACGTCTTATCAGAATTACCTAATAAAATCCCTGAGGTGCGATGAGTTGCGCTTTTCTGACAGAAATCAGTATCTGCTTGATTGTTTTAAGTGTTTGGAACACTGAACTTTACAAGAAGGCAGCAGTGAGGTTAGCGATATTCTGTTGTTGGATTTTAAATTCCGCGCTACGACACGTATAAGGTGGCAACCTTGAGGTTTAGCGCCGTAAAGATGACAGCAGTGAGGTTAGCGATGTTCTGTTGTTGGATTTTAAATTCTGCACTACAACATGCATAAGGTGGCAGCCTTGAGGTTTAGCGCTGTAAAGATAGCAACAGTGAGGTTAGCGATGCTCTATTGTCCTTCAAAGTGAGGTTAGGGTCCGTCAAGATGACAGCTGTTACATCACGTTTTTCATCTTAATAAATAGCTGTTTTAATTTGTATTTTCTGAAATTATTATTAATGATCCTTAAATTCCAAGTTAGTGTACTTAATGGATAGTGTTCCGTCACCCCACCCCTGGGAGGTTTTAGAGTCTCATTACGTGTTGTTATTATTATTATTATTATTATTATTATTGTATTGTATTGTATTGTATTGTATTGTATTGTATTTTATTTCGTCCAACTGATCATACAGTGATATGGGACACGTCAATAATCATATTTACAGTAACAAAGGATAAAACAGTAATATACATGCCATGATAAATAAAGAGAAATATACAATGTAGTAAAGAGGCACAGATTTTTAAAAAAAGTGATACATAAGTTAATTTTCAAGAGCTAAGTATTCTTCAATAGAATAAAAACAATGGTTAGAAACAAATTTGAATAATTCTTTCTTAAATTTTGAACATGGTTTTATCTGCTTAATGTAGTCTGGTAATTTATTTAATAAATGTACTCCTGCATAACTCAAACTTGATTCATATAGCTTAGTTTTGTGTGGTTCTATGTGCAGACTGTGTTTATTTCTGGTATTATACCTATGTACATCAGAGTTTATGGTGTAGCTGTTTACATTCTCCTTCATATATACAAGTGTATGGAAGATATAAAGGCTAGGCAATGGTAAAATAAAATAAAGTTTAACGTATTTCTTGCAGCTTGTCCTCCTGCCGACACCGGCCAATCCTCTAATTATTTTCTTTTGTAACTTAAAGATGACTTCGCTATATCGTGAATTCCACCAGTAAATGATTCCATAGGTTAGTATGGGATGGACATATGCAAAATACATAATTTGGCAAGCCTTTAAATTAAAACTATTTTTCAAAGATATTATCATGAAATAAATTTTACTAAGCTTTTTCCCTATAAACTCTGTATGTTTTTCCCAGGTTAATGATTCATCCATCCACAGGCCAAGAAACTTTGTTGATGATGAGTACTCAATTATGGTCTCTCCAAATGATATTGGAC
Source organism: Anabrus simplex (assembly GCF_040414725.1). Classification (NCBI taxonomy): domain Eukaryota; kingdom Metazoa; phylum Arthropoda; class Insecta; order Orthoptera; family Tettigoniidae; genus Anabrus; species Anabrus simplex. Next base: position 182,469,116 of record NC_090272.1, on the reverse strand, counting down.
TAACTTCCATATTTAAATTAATCTTATGGTGAAATCTAATCACAGAGTTTTTTTGTTTACTTAAAATTAATTTATTATCTTTAAGCCAGCTCAGGATATTACTCACTATATTGCCTGCATTCAATTCTAACCCTTCAGAACTTTCATCAGCTACAAAAACAGTAATATCATCTGCAAACAAAGTTAATTGCACTCCTTGAATATCATCGACAATTTGGACGATATCATTAATAAATACTAAAAATAATAATGGTCCCAAAACTGACCCCTGTGGACCACCATGATCTATGTTTCTGGCACAGGAATGCACATTCTTAATTACATTTTTGCTCAAATCAGTACCGGTATATGATATTTCAACAATCTGTCTTCTATCCCCTAAAAATGATTTGAACCAGTCATAGGCCATTCCCCGAACTCCATACATGTATAACTTTTCTAAAAGCAAGCTGTGGTCAATTATATCAAACGCTTTTGTTAAGTCCAAGAAAATACCTAAACATGCACCCTTCCCATCTAGTGTGTCATATATCCGTTCAATAAAGTTAATGAATGCTGTGGTAGTTGATCTATTTTTACGAAAGCCATTCTGGCAACCAGCTAATATATTATGCTTCTCTAAGAATGATAACAGTCTATCGTACATAATTCTTTCCAGTATTTTGGAGAATACAGAGGGGAGGCAGACAGGCCTATAGTTACCAGCATCTTCTTCACTACCCTTTTTATGTATCGGAACAACTTTGCTTACCTTGAATTTGTCTGGAAATTTACCAGTGGTTAGTGACAAATTTATCAAGTAACAGAGAGGCTTGATTATGTATTGGTAACAGCATTTAATAAGGTAGTTTGAATAACCATCTAAACCAGAAGACTTCTTTTTACCCATCTGTTTTATTATCTTATCTATCTCTTGCTCAGTCACAGGAGTAAGAAACATGGATGATACATTCCTGTGAACTGTATTCAAGCCTGTTCTTGTCACTGATGTTTGAAAATTTTCCGTTAACCTCAAAACTGCTTCTATAAAATAGTTACTAAATATTTCTGCAACTTCTCCTGGATCACTGATTTCTTTCCCTGCATTTGTAAGAGTAATATTATTTTTTAATGGAACTAGAGTACCTTTCTCCCTTTTTATAATGTTCCACATACATTTAGACCTGTTTTTAGAATTTTTTAGCTCATTCTCATTATGCAATCTTTTGGCAGCCTTCAAAACTTCTTGATATATGTTCTTATATTTCTTATAATAATCCTTCAATTCAGATGAGGTGTTACTCCCTTTCACACATTTGCTTAAAAACCTTAATCGTCTACTTGAATTTCTAATTCCTGTTGTTATCCACCCATTCCTATAATTCTTTACAATTACCCTTTTGACTGGTATTGCCACTTGATAATAATAATCGAACAAACCCAAAAACTCACTGAAGGCCTCATTAGTTGAGTTATTTCTATATACACTCTCCCAACTTTCCTTGGCCAATAACTGGTTAAAATATGAAATATTTTCCTTGTTGCACATTCTAGTTTCCCTGTAAATTACATTGTTATTTTTTAAATTATGGTTTCCTATTACCCTAAAATTTAGATGCACAATTTGAGCAAAATGATCTGAAAAACCTGTATCATAAAGTTCTATTTCATAGTTCCACATTTCCTCATTCAATACAACTTGATCTACTGCTGACTTTGTATCCCCAGATATTCTAGTTGGTTGATTTACAACTGCCTTTAGTCCGTACAAGGAAAACAACATTTCTAGCCTTTGCTTATCTCGCCCACCATTATTCCCTAAAAAATCTACATTGAAGTCACCCATGATTATTACATTTTTGTTATGATTCTGTAGGTCATCAAAAATAATTTCAATATTATTATAAAAAGTTTCAACATTACTAGAAGGATTTCTATAAATGCATATAAGTATTAACTTATAATCCACTAGTTCAACAAAGCTAGCCTCGAAATGCTCCTCTACATTCAGATATTCAAATTTATCCAACTGCTTACATTTGATATTATTATTCACATATATACATGAACCTCCACACTTAATTTTCTTTCTACAAAACTTACTTGCAAGAGCATAACCTTCTAATACAAAATTTGAAATCTCATCCTCTATCAACCAATGTTCAGTTAAGCATAAAACATCATACCCTTGTAGGTTATCTGCCAACAGAACCTCCATACTTAGAATTTTATTTCTTAAAGATTGAACATTCTGGTGGAACAAATTTAGCTCTCCCTTTAGATTATAACTATTGCTACCTTTTACCGTAAAAAATCCTGCTCTAGTAATACTGGTCGTTTCCTTGTCCTACTTGACGTTCTTATTTCTGGTTGTTTAGCTTGCCCTCCTTCAGTTCGTCCTGATGGTGCTCCAACATCCAACTTCTCCAGTAACTCCTCTCCTCGTTCATCCAACTGACTGCTACTGACGATCTCAATGGTTATTATTATTATTATTATTATTATTATTATTATTATTATTATTATTATTAATTATCAACTATCATTTTCAAGCCATAAGCTAGAAGGCTGGCACCCATAGGATATTGTTTATGGAGAAACAATGAGATATCATTTATTTATATTAATATTAAGGTGACCTGCCACGTCATAATTTTGTCACACATCTGTGGGCAGAGTGGGTACATCATAAGCTGAATGCGGGTTGTTTCCGTTTCCATACAGACTACCTTCCATAATGCACAATTAATGCACATACACATTGCAAAGTAAAAAGTGCACTATAACAGATTGTTTAAAACAATTTTTGCACTCTGTTTGTCAGAAGGTAGCAATATGGACTATTTTAAGCAAAGAAGGTCATGTAAACATATGTTGATTGATCAGTCCTATGACAGAAACACAGATACATCAATCCACTGATTAATCTTCAATTATTTGTCAATTGCTAAAACAGTTAAGTCACACTTGTTATAAGTTTAACAAGAGGACTTTGGAATCAACAAATTCTAGTAGTTAAGACTGAGTAACCCACATTTTTATTCTGTAAATTTATAGTACAATCTGTAGTTTTAAAATGTTCATTTTAAGCATATAGGTGTTATATTCCTACTATATAAATTGTCAGTTTTAGTTGTAATGGCTGAGCATGACCCTTGAAGGGTCAAAACCGGTCCCATTGTATGTATTTAATGTAAAGATAACTTACATCAAATATTAATTTGTATTGAATAGGTGGACCTTCCTTCAATTCTTATAATTGTGAATGTTTGTCAATACGGATCATAATGAAATTCATATATTATGATATTCAAACTTAGCAACAATAATGTTATTAATTTACAACTGTTCAAACTTTTTTAAATGTCATGTTTCTCACAAAATGGCATATTCCCCCTAACCCAAAGGCCACAGAACTATACCAAGAGACTCTATCAGAATATTGTGATACCCCTCATTTTTGCTCTGATTTTATCATTCACAATACTGATTACCAAAATTTGTACCAACTTCTGGGATAAAAACAACCAACCTCCACAACTATTGTATCTTAGCTTGTAATTAAACATCTTCATTATAGATGATTATGCCTTTGAATGTTCCGCCTGCAAACTAACTAAATTTTTCCACAATCCTCCATTTCCTATTAGTTCTGTGGCCTCGTTTAATTCTGCATTTCTTGTCAGTATATAATTAAAAGTTGAGCCTAACTGCTTGTCATTTTGGTCTTATCTATTACTCTTACCCTCCACAGCCAAGTCCGTTATTCTCCACCATTCACTTCACGTGACCCCACCGAGGCCAGTTTATCCATATAGCTTCACCCATTGAGTTTATTCGTAAAATAGCCTTTACTTCCCCACTCCAAGTACCCTCCTGCCATTGTTCCTACTGGTTATTGTTCTTACTACGTTCATGTCTGTTACTTTCAACTTATGAATAAGATGTCATACTCCACCCAGCCTTTACTCCCATACAGTTTAGTCTGAGAACAGACCACCGTAAAGAGTTTTGTCTGGGAGTTGACTACCATCTTGTAGAATAATGTTGATCACAACTGTGAGCTCATTGCAGTAGCTATACTGCACCTTGATCCAGTTCCACTTACTGCATCACCATCCTGGTAGAATACAAGTACATGAATTGATCGACCTATCGCAATCTTGTATTCCCTACCTGATATTTAGTACAATGTCCTTAGGTTATTTTCCTACTGACATCACATCTTCAAAATGCTTATTTTTGTATCATACTTGCTGTCTATAATGGCAGAGATAAGACACTTCTCCTTTACCATAATATGATATAAGTATAGTTGTTTTGTTTCCTTCCCAGAGTTCAAGCCAACGGTATCCTGACATAAACATGTACACCCACCAGCTGTTTGCCGATAGCAATGGTTCAAGCATTCCTCAGATACTGACGGCTTGGCGGTGTTCCACTCTCACAAGACCACATGTCAGTCTTTTCCCACCTAAAATGCGTGGAGGACTCAATGGCTATTCTGTCAAAGTGGTACTGGGCCATCAGCCTCCTTTCGTCTTTCCAAAACTATCAAAGTAAGTACCGGTACTCACCAAAATGAGTGTGTCCACATAGAAGTCTTGCTGTTACTTTCATTACACAGTGGGACATAGTATGTATTCTCTCCAGCATTGGGTTTACCGAAGAAATTTTGTTAACATGCACAAAGGATAAATGTAATTACATTCTGGTACTGGAAGACATGGGAAACAAGAAATGGGAAACAACACTGAACATCTTTTTAGCTATAAAAATGCAGAAGCTTATTCATTCTTCTCATTTGATGCTGGTTCCCACTATTCTGAAAGAAGTTAATAATAATAATAATAATAATAATAATAATAATAATAATAATAATAATAATAATAATAATAATAATAATAATAATAATAATAATAATAATAATAATAATAATAATAATAATAATAATAATAATAATACCTGTGTGGGGATTTACCAGTTACCTCCATCGGGCACGTCCCATTGGAATTGGGGAAGCTCGGCTCTGCCACCAGCAGAGTCAGAGGGTAATAGGAAGTAAAATACCACTATGAAAAAAAAAAAAAAGAACTGGTCCATTGCCAGAGTTACGGCGAAGACTGGTAAATGCCCAGAAGCAAGAAAACACCTTGAGGCAACCTCTAGGGCTAACAACCCTAGTTGTAAAAGGATGGGTACCCATCCAAAACAAAGTCAAGTCAAGAAGCATGACGGCACAATGTTTCAAGAAATATACCCCAGGGGGTAAATCTTTGGATAAATCCCTCATTGTGAACTTCATGGCGCACGAGTCTCGTTCGAATTCTTGGGGAGATTCGACATCATGCAAAAGATGAGTCGGAGCGTCTCGGTGTAACCCGAAGAGTCAAAAACTCAGGCCAACATCTAAATCTTTCTAGCAACTTTCAACATAAATTCACTTACTCAAACTGGCAAGCTGAAAACTCTCACCACACGAAAATCAGATATCCATAATGGCCCTACAAGAAATAAGGTACCCTGATGAAGAGATTTTTGAATCCGAAGGCTACCGATTTTTCAAGAGCAAAGCGCAAAGAGGAATCCTCAATGGAGCTGTGATGCTTGGAACCGCGTTTGCTGTTTGAACCAAGATCCTTAAATCGGTTACAAATTTTGAACCTGTGAATGATAGATTGTCTATACTAACAATTAAATGCGTAAACAAAACCTATGGCCTAGGTAACGCACATGCTCCTACAAACGATAAGAACAAGTCTGATCCAGATGAAGTTGAAAATTTCTGGGACCTACTGGATGAAAAATTAAACAAAATCCCCAAACACCATGTCAAGCTTCTTTTGGGTGACTTCAATGCCCAACTAGGGCATGAACAGAAGTACAAGAAAGTTAAAGGAAATTACCCTGCTCACAAAGGACCAATCCCAATGGCAAAAGACTGGTGTCCATTTGCGAAAATCACAACCTGCAGGTCATGTCGACCCACTTTCACCATCTACCCAGAAAGCAAATGACTTGGTGTTCTCCCGTCCAAACTCTCGGAGAGTTTCAAATAGATCATGTTGCAATCTCCAGGAGAAACAGCCCTTAGATTATGAATATCAAAGTAAAGAAAGGCATCAATGTGGCCTCAGATCACTATATGTCTCTGATCAAATTCAAACCAATTCCTGCAAACACAAGGAAGACAACCAAACAGATCACACACTTCGGCAGTGATAAACTTTGGCAAAGGGTCGAGGAGTTCCGGGAGAAGGCTAGACCAAATGACTGTGACTTTAACAACACCAAAAGTCTCCTTGTTGAGGCCGCCAAAGACGTTGCAGAAATCAAGAGAAGCAAAAAGCATGCCTGGTGAAATGGTACCTGCGAATCAGTTCTGAAAGAAAGACTCAATGCGTGGAAACAGTACTACTCTACGAAATTAGAAAATGATTGGGAACCTACAAAACCCAACATGCCGAAACAGCTAGGGTGTTCAGAACTGAGAAACGTAAAACCCAACATGCCGAAACAGCTAGGGTGTTCAGAACTGAGAAACGTAAATACGAAAAATCTCTCATTGAAAAGATAGAACAAAACTTTAGGAAGAATGAAAGCAGAGAGTATTACTGCTCCTTCAAACGCAAACTCACTGGCTATAAACCACCATCTCTATGCTTTGAGTGAAAAGACGGCACACTGGCGACGTCAAATGAAGAAAATTGCAGCATTCTGGCAGACTACTTCAAGAATTTACTTAATTGCTCTAAACTGCAAAGCCCCATTGAGACCAAGGAACCCTTACTCAGGTACCTAGATTCCAGACCACCTGACAGAGATGAAATCAAGTGCCACATTGCCCGTCTCAAAAACAACAAAGCGCCGGGGGAAGACTCAGTAGTAGCAGAACTATAGAAATATGCCCCAGAGGAATCACTTGATATCTTGCAAAAGCAAATAGAAGAAATTTGGAACAAGGAGACCCTACCCGAAAATTGGAAAATAGCTTTGATTCACCCATTACACAAAAAAGGCAGAATGAAGAACATCAACAACTACAGAGGTATATCTTTGCTACCCGTAACTTACAAAATTCTATCACTTGCCATCCTGGAGCGTTTGGAAGCACAAGTTAAACATCAAATAGGTGGATACCAAGGAGGGTTCAGAAAAGGTCGCTCGACAGCCGAACAGATCCAAAATCTCAAAACAATCATCAGATATTGTACACTAAGATCCAAGCAGTATGTGTCTGTCTTTGTGGACTTCAAGAAAGCATATGACTTCATTGACCGGGAAGTCCTGCTAAACATCTTAAATGAATTTGGAGTTGATCTGAAACTGTTGGCATTAATTAGAGCCACCCTGACCGATACAAAATCCAAGGTGAAGTTCCACGGGCTATCCCCGATACTCTTTAACTGCGTTCTTGAAAAGATAATCAGAACCTGGCGGGTGAGATTACAGGAAACCAACTACAGTTCATTAAGGATAGGAACCAAATCCAAGGGGATCACAACAGATTGCTTAGCATTTGCCGATGATATTGCTGTTCTCTCGAACGACATAGAAACTGCTAGAGCTCAAGTTGGAATGTTAAAGGAAATTGCCGAACAAACTAGTCTGCAGATATCATTTGAGAAAACAGAAGTAATGACTAACATCAAAGAGGCCCCAGCAAAACTCCATACAAAATATGGGGACATCACCCGAGTAGACAAATTCAAGTATCTGGGTGAGATCATCATGAAAATTGGACTGGACAAAGAAGCACTTCAGGAGCGAGTACGCAAACTGGAAATAGCCTACCAAACATCCTGCACAGTCTACAACAAAAAATGCCTTTCCCAAAACACCAAGATACATCACTATGAAACAGTTCTGAAGCCAGTAGTTCTATATGCAGCCGAAACCATGTCTCTAAATGCCAACAAAGGACTTCTTGAAGAACCGGAGAAAAAAAGGCACAAAATTGTGAGAGGAATCTTGGGATCAAAGTATAGAAATGGAATCCATCAAAAGAGATCCAACGAGGAAGTCTACAGCAAAATAGAGAAAATTACCGACACAATCAGAAAAAGACGGGCACGATTTTACGGTTGTCTGAAAAGAATGGACGAAAGAAAGTTAACTAAAGAAATCTTTCACTTTTTTGATTCAAACCCCAAAACCACAATTCCCTGGTTTAGAAATACCAAAGAAGACCTGCAAATGCTACATATCTCAGCTGAAGATGCCCTTAACAGAGATCGCTTCCGCAAGAAAATATTGACGAATGGGCTAAACCAAGACGAGCAACCGAAGAGAAGAGGAGCGTAAGCAGGCCCACTCTCAAAGAATGAGGGAAATCTGGGCTCTAAAGAAGGCCAAGTTCAGTGTCAAATGCAACAAGACTTAACGTGGTCCTTGATGGCCCTAGTGAATTATATAATAATAATAATAATAATAATAATAATAATATTAATAATAATAATAATAGTAATAATCATCATCATCATCATCATCATCTTATCCCAAGACATTTCAACAGCCCAAAATCAGATTGAATTCCTGAAATAAATAGCAGAAAATGTCAGCCTTCAGATATTTTTTAAAAAGAGAGCATACATGATCTGCAACAAACTAGCAACAAAATTCATGGATACAAAGTATGGCAAAATTAAACGACAATCAAAATATATGTATTCAGGAAAATGGACTCGAAATAAAAGCCAATGAAATTAGATGCCAAAAGATGGAAACGGCATACCAACTATTCCAAAATATCTACAACCAAAAATGTATCTCCAAACACAAAAAATTAAGACATTACAATAGAATCATTAAACCAGAATGTATTTATGCTAATTTTGAACAGGAAAGCAGACATTGAAAATATTGAGAAAAAAAGGAATGTAAAATTATAAGAAAATTCTAATCCCAAAACTCACCAATGGACAATACTTACTCAGAGGCAGACAAGAAATCAAACTGTTACTGTGTTTTTGTGGATCACAGAGGTGAAAGAAGGTGCGGGCATGAATGCGTCTATCTACTACAATCAAAAGATTAATTAAAGCTTTAAAATTAGAGCTTTTTTTAAAATGCTAAGTTTTAACAAAAGTTGATCAGCAACAGAACCAGATTTCAGGTACAGAATTAGCTCGTGAGCTTAGATATAAGATAGGAGAAATCAAAGAAATCAACAAAATTGCCAGTTAACAATATGAGCTTAAAGCTCCCAATTTTACAAACATTACTTGAGAACTATGGCTCAATCCACTCAATAGTCAAGGAGACAGGTCTCCCAATTTCATTTACAGAGTAAACTAACACCTTTACAAGAATAGATAGAGTATCTATGCTCTATGAATTTATCTAGGAGACTGCGCTCCGAACCTTATACCCTTACTGCCTTCTCAAGGTAACCTTCAACTTTTACATTTACAACAAGAGCATCTTTGCTCACTAAATTTACACTTTCCAGGCCTCTCGAGGCGCAACCTACATTTCAAACATTATTCACTGTCTTTAACACTCCACAGTCTAACCTCTTAACATAAATGACAGAATTTTACAAGAGTATGTAATACCCATTCTACTGGGCCTTTGTGGGAGGAAAAAAAAAAGCACAGGATGAAGTTACTGGCCCAAAAATCAACATTTGCACAAAAAAAAATTAATACCCTATTTGGGCTTCAGGCCTGAAGTTACAGAGGCTAATCCTATACTACTGAGGTGACTAGATGGAGAAAATTTAAGTTACAGACAGAAAACGGTTACAAAATCATAGTCACCTCAAAGTCAAGCTGATAGGAAACTCGAGAGTGTGTCACACTCTCTATTCCCGAATTTTGGCTGTTTCTAGGCTAGTTTTGAGATTTACATTTGAAGATGAAATTTACATAATTGAATATTGGAAATTTAAGATTACGTTATTAAAGATTGGAAACCTTTCCGTCGAGCTAGCTTTCTGTGGCTATCACATAGTTATTATATGGCTGCCATTACCTTAATCAACAGGAATACTCAATGATGGGCAAAACGCCCCCGCCTTCACGATTAACACACACTCAGTAGACTGGACGATCAATAAGACAAAGTGGCTTGAAAAGGTGCCAGCTTTTATACATGAGAGGAAAGTTCTAGAGAGCTCTGGGCTAAGGCCTGACACACCCCCAATTTTTATTGGATAATTAAATAGTTACAGGATAAACGTAATTGGCTGAAAATTAAATACACAAAATTTTATATTGGCCAACATCTTAAGTTGGCAGGAAAAGATTGAAGTATTGACAACTTTAACATACCAAACAAAGAATAAACCTCAAAATAAAAAATTACTTTAGGATTTTAATAGTTCCTCTTCACACTAGAGGACATAACATACAGGTTTTTTTGGTAGAGACATCTGTGAAGAAAAGTCCAAACTTCTTGCACAAGTTGTTGCAAGTTTATATTGAACATGGCATTCTTCAAGGAACTTAATTTGAATGAATGGGGCAGGTATACCTCGCAGTACACAAACAATACACAAATATTCACAGTGACATTGAAAACACAGCTTAAGATTCTATAGCCATATTAAAAGAATGGATCCAGGTAGACTTACAAAACAAATAGTTTAATTCTACAAAAACAGGAGTAAAGCCAAAACAGACACAATGAAATGGATTGGCAAAATCAAATCTAGTTTGAAACAGGCAGGAATTACACCAGCAGATATCCAAAACAGGGTAATCTTCAGATCCAAAATTCACAAGTGGCAAGTTGACTAAGAAGAAAGACCAAAGGAGAAGATTGGAACAACCTGATCTGAAGAGCAGAAAGGAAGCCCGCAGTAAAAGAATGAAAGAAATACAGGTAGAGAAGACAAATTCACACCTCTGAATACTTTGCGTAGTCCTGATGGGCTTGTTCATATATACAGTATATTATAATTATGATGATGATGATGATTAATATTAATAATAATCTGGATGCAAATAAGCTCAGAAGAATTCTATTCAGCAACTGAGCAATTCACTTCAGTTGCACACAAAAGATGTATGAATTTCTACAGATATTTAGGATGAATGGATGGCTTATGGTTGACTGAAATCTTTTTTCATTATCAATGGAGCACAACAAATCAAAGAATACAGGCTAGTAGACACACAAAAAGATTTCTCAGAAATCAATACCGACCCACTCACATCAAGGAGTACAGACAGACAAAAGAATAACACTCATAAGTTTGAGCCCTAGAATCCAATACCAAGAAACTTGAAGCTATAGAATGCTTGGACACAAGAAAGACAATGGGCTCATAGTGAAAGGATGAAGAAGTTTTGGGAAAATAAAAAGAACAAGGTCAAGACAAAGAATACCAGTACTATATAATGAATAGTTCTACATTATCTTTTCTTTTCTGGATTACTCTCGATGTCTTTTATTATTATTGTTGTTGTTGTTGTTGTTGTTGTTGTTATTGTAGGTCTTGGTAGCGACAAGATCAGTAAGTCTGTTGTGCATGCAATGATCGAAGCTTTCGTTGGTAATCACCCATATTATTGACATGGAAAGTAAGTATAAGTAATATTTAATATACATGCTTTCAATATTTAATATGATAAAGTACGGTAGTGGGTGTAAAGTTCAAGACATTGATATTGTGTGTTAGTGAAATTGCGTTTTTAGGTTACCTAGTTTTGTCATAGAAAATAACAGAGAGTATTTCTCTGCGACCTGAGTTATGGCCACTTGGACTCCCTATACGGCATGATGTCGGGAGGTGGAATCCAGTGTGACTCTGTGGATTTGAATTGAGAATCTATGGAACATGGCCACAATATCACAGACATGGAGCACACACATGATACATGCAATAGTAGTATTGAGCAGAATGCGAAGAATAATTTAAGGCTTGATATCACTCAACAAATTATGGAGGATATGTTAAAAGAGGAAGAACAACTGGAAATCGCCAGGGGCCTGTTGAAAAGTATTCTTGCAATTCAGCAGAAAAATATGAAGATGGAAATTCAGCAAGGTTTAAAGAAATTGGAGGAAGCCCTAGATGCGGGATCTATGCACAGAAAAGCTTGGAAAGCAACTAGAGCATTAATGCAAAAGGATTTGCCCGTTCAAGATAAGGTAGAACAGAGCACCACAAACAGCAACGTAGAACAGGATAAATGGGAAATAGCGTTATCCAAGAAGAAGAAGAGGGAACAGAGGCAGAAGAAGACAGATGAAGATGAAGGTACTCAACCTGAACCAGTAACGGTATCTGAAACTGTTAAAAAGAAAGAGCAACGGAAACGTTCAACTATAAGACGCCGCCCAGAAGCCGTACTTATTAAACTGATGAATGGCAAGACTTTTGCAGATGTTGTAAAAGATATCCGCAGCAAAGTGAAGCCAGACAACAGTGGCGCTGGTATTAGATCAATCAAGAAAACTATATCTGGAGTGGTTCTTCTTGAATTTAATAAGGCCACGGAAAAGAAGAATAGAGAAAATTTTAATAAATCACTTAAAGGTGCTCTTGGACATGATGGCAAAGTAAAGGTTTTGACGCCTAGAACTACATTGGAAATTTGGGACATGGACAGTGTCACCACTATTTCCGACGTAGAGGAGGCTGTAAGACGAGAATTAGAAAATCTTAATCAAGAATTGAAGGTCTCAATCACAAATCCGAACAGCAGGGGACGAAAACTCGCCATTGTGAAGAGAGAAGATAGCGAGGCACGAAAGCTGTTAGACATAGGCAAAATTAAAGTAGGCTGGCTATACTGCAGAGTAAGACGGTGGGCCGTAGTTCCTCGGTACTTTAGATGTCTGTCATATGGGCATCAAGCACGAAACTGTCAAGGATTGGACAGAAGTAAACTCTGCTTTAAGTGCAGGGAAGCTGGTCACAAGGTAGTAGGATGCAAAACGAATCCGCGATGCATAATTTGCACAGATATGGGTGTTGAAGAGTCAAAACTACATCATGCTCTTGGCTCAGGCAATAGAAAAGGCCAAAACGGAGTGGTGAATGGTACAGATCCTTCAAGCCAATATACACAGGAGTCTAACTCCAATGATCTATTGATGCAGATGACCTATGAGATAGGAGCAGACATCTTGATTCTTAGTGAACAATATCAAGACAGAGATCAACCAGGCTGGTTTTCAGACAATTTAGGGACAGCTGCGATATGGGTACCAGCCCTTGGAAAATATTCAGTTATAAATCAAGAATGCGGGGATGGGTTTGTCTGGGTCCAAGTGAGAAGGTAATTTTTGTCACCTGTTATTTTACCCCGAAAGAGGCTATTTCTGACTTCCAGACAAACCTAGATGGGCTTGAAGATACTCTGCGAGGGATGAACACTAACCTAGTTGTTGCTGGTGATTTTAATGCTCAAGCAGTTGAATGGAACATGCCTCAAACAGATTCTAGAGGGTGCACAGTGGGTAATTTCTAGCATCCAGCCGGCCAAAAATAAGATTTTCAACCCTTGTCTTCGGTGCGCATTTTCTGTGAGTCGTGTTTATAAGACTCTTGGGTACAGTAATTAAGTATTGAAAAATCGCGCTGTCTGATTATCTAATCTCACCAAAGGTCTAAAGTGGCTCTCCTCTGGTAGGGCATCATATTCTGGTGAGGCGAGCGCGCAGTTATTATTATGTGAGGGCTTAGTAAGGATGTCAGAACTAAATATTTCTTTAGTTTGCAATGTGATTACATTAAATGAAGGTATGTATTTTATACAGTATGTAGCATTTTCTGAAAGTTACTATATTTTTGTCCGGAATATGCACTTAAAATTCAAGTACAGGGTGTCCAAGAGCTATCTAATTATATAAATTTGAGCTGACTTTCAAAATGGATTGCCTTTGATTTCCGCAATGAAAGTATTTGGAGGAGTTATCTATACTTTAATGAATAGAAAACTGTGACTTTTTGCTGCGACCAGGCGCGACCATGAGAGTAATTAATTTTTTCAGAAGCCATGTACTCTGTAACCCGGAGGTTGATTTTCGAGCTGTTGAGGAACAGCAGGGAATATAAGCGGAACGAAGATATTGCGAATGTTGTAATTGAACATGTAGGCTTTGAGGATTGTTCCGAGGATATATCCAAGTCAATAAGGAAGTTCGTCAGTATTTTGTGTGCTCAAATTCGATCACGTTGGACAAAATATAGTAGAAAAAGGGACAAATTGCTGAAGTACAATAAAAGTTGGTTCGACCGGTGAATGAGCCTTGCAGAAGGACGTGCATCACAGCAATGTCAGGATGAGCCTGCTACTACTATAGCTCATTCCATGTTAAGAAAACAGTATTGCTCTTATGACAACAGGGTTGCCATATAAAAAGGCTTTTCTCAACGCCATCACGGGAAAACGGCAGCACATAAATTTGTGAAATTCGGTATTTAAGTTCAAGACAAAAAGCTGAAGAAACTACGCTACAAATTATTTTTATGAACTAAAGGGGACGCGGGGTTTACAGGGGCCACTTTTGGTTTGTACAGAATCAGAGGAAAACTACGGCACATAAGAAACCTCAGCACTGAAATATAAGGCAAATTGAGGGAGAAAATAGACAAATTATTTTATGGGCTCGAGGAACGGGGGATGTATTTAATTGCATTTAATAAATGTATCCAGACAATAAAAGCTAGAAGAAAGACGCAATAAACAAATACTGCAGATGACTATAAAAGATCACAGTATTAATATTAGGCTTATCGCATAACTCTCATTCAACACAATACAATTACGCACTGATTTAAAGCCTAAAATACACACGCAATGCATAAATACTGTAGATGACTTCACTACAGAAGTGAGCTGCCAGCGGTTCACAGGGCGGTTGAACAGGAGCTACATTTCACTGTGGTGGAAGGAAAAGTTTGCAGTGCATTGTCTTCCTATCAGTCTTATCAAAGGTGATAGATATGTGGCGCGTCCCCCAAAGGGATGAATAATATTCCTGAAGTGACTGAAAGAGTAATTAACCCAACACCACTTAAGTTTGGGTTATGACCATTTCATGCATGGATTCGAAGTTTTGAAAGCCTTTTACATATAGTGTACACACTTGACGTAAGAAAGTAGCAAATAAGAGATGCCGAGGAGAAAAAACTGGTTGAAGAAAGAAGAATATACAGGTTTGGTTCAGGGAGGAAACGGGTCTATTGGTTGATATCCGAAGCAAAGTGCTGGCAATACCAATGATGGAAACCGCTAGAATATTCTTCAGAGAGGCTTCCACTTCTGCGGATATTATTGGAGTAGATCTAAATTTAATGAACCATCTACGTGTCATCTTAGAAACTCTTTCGTGTGGGTATGCCATTGATAAAGTGACATTTGGAATGTACTAAAGGAAACTATACAATTGTACTTACAAAAATGCAAATCATACTACATGCCTGTAACTTTGCACAAACTCTTGGTTCATGGAGATGAGGTAATTAGGCACTGTATTACACCTATTGGACAACTCTCCATGGAAGCCCGGGAGAGCAGGAATAAAGATAACAGTAAACCTTCCAGAAAGGACACAAATACTGACCTTTTCCATAGGCTGCTTATATCATCGGACCCTTACATTACCAGATTAAGGAAATCAGGGAGGAATAAGTTGATTCCGCTTTCACGAGAAGTGCTCAACTTGCTGAATCCCCTGTATCTGGTTCTGCCGAAGGAGATAATGACAATGAAGTTTGCGATTCTGATGTTACTGCATCTAATAACTAAGTACATGTATTCCTATATCTGTTTTTAAACATTCTAAACAGCATGTCCCACTATTAACATCTATTTAATTTCTTAAAGCTATAACGAAAAATGATTAAAATTACAAAGATTACTAATTCTATTCCTGGCGTAGTAATTTGTTCTTTGTACTTGATTGACCACACACTTAATTATCTCCAATAATATCAGTTACATACTAAGTTTCATGTAAATCGGTCCATTAGTTTCCGAGATACGATTTTTGGCCGGCTGGATTCCTGAAATTACACACTGTGGAGCAGCGTACAATGGAGATGGCCACCAGATTGGGATTAATGGTTATCAACATTGGTAATGTGACAACCTTTCGGCGACCAGGATGTCAGGGAACTATACCAGATGTAACCTTTGCTTCTGAAGACATTGCGTCTAAGATAACTGAATGGCGAGTAATTGAAGTAATTGAAGAATATACGGGAAGCTGTCATCAGTATATCACTTTTCGCGTACTTCAAGAGACTCCGCATATAAGGATTACCACGCACAAGCCAAAAAGATGGAACATAGCCACTATGGATAGAGAAAAATTTCATGAAGTAATACAGAATGGAATGGACTGTATGACGGATACATGTCATGGAGGCAAAAGAAGCATAATTGCTAATAAATGCATGGAATTCCTTCAGCAAGCATGTGACGCATCAATGACCAGAATCAAACAACGGAGGGGCAAGCGTCCAGCATATTGGTGGAATGAAGAAATCGCTGAGCTGAGGAACCAATGCCTGCGACTCAGACGAAGGACACAAAGAGCACGACATAACGATGAAGCTCTCTCAGTAGAGTATAAGACTATAAAGAAAATACTGCAAAATACAATTAAAAAGAGTAAAGGCAACAAGTGGTGGGAAATGTCTAAGGAAGTGGATGAAAATCCATGGGGATTAGGGTATAAAATCGTTATGAAGAAATTCCCTATCATGGATCCACGCACCATGGAAGAAAGAGTACACACACTATTCCCTGATCATGCAGAGAGGATTGATGATGAGGCCGAGAAAGAACTAGATAATGTACCACCTTTTACTACTGAAGAATTGATAACAGCAATTAATTCCCTTAGAAATAATAAAGCCCCTGGACCAGATGGTATTCCAGCAGAAGTACTAAAGGTGGCAGTCGAATTATGTCCTCAACTGCTGTTGAGAATGTATAATCATCGTTTGAAAGCAGGAATTTTTAGCTTCTGTTGGAAGATAGCTAGATTGGTTCTGATCAGTAAAGGGAAAACTGGGGGTTACAGACCTCTATGTATGCTGGACGCTGCCGGGATAGGTTTAGAGAAGCTACTACAACTGAGAATACTAGCAGCAGTCCGATTAGCTGGCGACCTATCTGACCAACAACATGGATTTCGCAGAGGTCACTCAACGCTAGATGCTGTGAAGGAAGTGGTGAAGACAGCAGAACGAGCTCAAATGGGTAATCATTACTCTAGAAAGCTGACGCTTCTTGTGACTCTAGTTGTTAAAAATTCTTTCAACGCTGCAAGATGGAGTGATATTTTGGAAGCTCTACAAGAAACTTTCAAGCTACCAGAATATCTCATGTATATACTGCGAGACTATTTGAAAGACCATAGATTGTTATACAACACGGAAGATGGTCAGAGAAGAAAACGGCTCACACCTGGTGCAGCGCAAGGCTCAATTCGCGGACCACACCTTTGGAATATCAGATATGATGGTTTGTTATGGCTGGAGATGCCAGAAGATGTAAAACTTGTGGGTTATGCTGATGATGTGGCTGTTGTGATTGTAACCCGTAACCTAGAGCTGGCTGAATTTAAATTGAATCAGGTGATGCGACGTGTCAAGGAATGGCTGATAAATCACAAGTTAGAACTCGCAGATCATAAAACGGAAATTGTCCTCCTGATGAGGAAAAGGATTAATACTGTTGTACCGATGCAGTTCAGGCAGATAGCCATTGAAACAACTAGGAGCACAAAATATCTTGGTGTAACGATTGATACTAAGCTTACATATTGGGACCACATCCAACGGGTAACAGATAAGGCAGTGAAAACCATGACTGCACTGAGTAGACTCATGGGAAATATCAAGGCGCCGAAATCTAGTAAAAGGTGGCTTCTCATGTCGACTGTTCAATCGATACTGCTATACGGTTCGGAAATTTGGGCTGAATTGTTAAAAATTGCGAAATATCGGACAAGAATTGCGGCTATACAACGGAGAGCAGCTTTATGAATTGCTTGCGCATATTGTACAGTATCAGAACCTGCGATTCTAGTAGTAGCAGCAGTAGCTCCTATTGACTTGTTGGCCTTCGAAAGACAAGAAATTTGGCTCACACAAGAAGAGCTAGGAATGAAAAGGGCAAAGGCTTTGGCTCTTAGTCGCAGTATGCAACGATGGCAAACAAGATGGGAAGATGATTCTAGAGGGAAATGGACGAAAAGACTGATACCTTTTCTGGGCGTATGGATTGGCCGAAATCATGGTGAAGTGAACTACTATCTCACACAGTTCTTGACAGGTCATGGATACTTCCGAAAATTTCTTCATAGACTAGGGCTAGCAACTAGTCCGTTGTGCATATACTGCGGTGATATCGATGACGTATTACATACTTTCTTTGTGTGTGTTCATTGGCTGCCACAAAGAAGATGCTTAGTAGTTATGCAGGGAGAATTGACGCCAGAAGGGATCGTGTCAGTAATGCTACGAAGTCAAGAATCTTGGGACTAGGTGGCAGTCTACGTAGAAAATATTCCGCGTCAGAAGAAGAAGGACCTGGATGATTACGACAGATGGTAAAGCAGAAGAAGGAAGATGAAGCACAAGATGCATTAAGCACGACATCCGTCCTGAAGTAATACGAGAGCGGTTTCTGGGGCGGAGATAAACGTTGTGGGAAAAGAGAGTGTGGTTTTTAGTGGGTAAGAATCTCCACACACTTGTTGAGTTTGGACCCTCACAAGTGTCTTATGAAAGATTTTCCACACTCCCTTGCAAAAAAAATGAAATATATATATATTATTATTATTATTATTATTATTATTATTATTATTATTATTATTATTATTATTATTATTATTATTATTATTATTATTATTATTATTATTATTATTATTAATATTATTATTATTATTATTTTATTTTTTTATTATACCAATGTCACTTCAATTTCCATACCTTTTAAGAGATCTTTGCAATCAGAATTTTACCCCATCTTTATTCTGTGTAAATCTATCCTAGGACAAGTATCAAGTGGACATCATCCAAACCTGTCTGACCTATGCTTCTTCCTTCATTTCTCGATATTATGATCTTCCTCTCACAATGTCTGTGAGCATTCCATACCGTGGTCTTCCTCTTCCACTCTTCCTATCAATTTTTTCCTCCACTTTTCTTTGGAAATAATCCCTCCTCAAGAAGTGCCAAAGCCACAGTCATTTCCTCTTCTTGGTTGTCGTCATTAGATTCATCTTCTATCTTTCTCAGTACCTCTTTATTTCTCACTCTGACTATCTGCTTCACCTTTTACATCCTTCTCCAAACCTACATATCAAAATCCTCAAGATTGTGGACATCTTTTTATCAAGTGTCCATATTTCGCTTCTATATATCAGTACACTTTTTCTGTTTGTTTGTTTTTTTGTTTCTTTGTTTGTTTGTTATTATAGCAGAAGCCATCTCTCTTCAGTTTTGACCTTAGTTAATATATCAAAACTAATGCAGAATTAATAAAATTAAAAAATACCTGTAAAAGAGTCCTTGATCAGTGATAGATCAATGTTTTGAACGTTCAGTTTTTAATCATATTGTAACATATTCTAGTAATGACAGGGTGGACAATAAAAGAATAAGAATTTTATGATTGTATACAGAGTGTTAGGGGTATAAGTGCAGACATTTTGCTAGTCGGTAAAGAAAAGTATATCTCACCACACATGCTATGTATGTTTTACCATGTCCTATTAGTTTCCCTATAAATAAGCCAAATATTTCAGAAAATGTGTTTTGAATTGCCATAGTAGGAAATGCCGGTTAAGTCGTACTGTCCTCATGTCATTGAGTCATGTGTTAACTACAGTAGCAGAGTATAGGGGTTGTTGAACCTGTTTGCTAGCATAAACCAACTCACGTTGCTGTGCTTTTCCCCTAGTCACTGGGGAAGAGGGGAAGCAGCACACATGCAAGATGAGGTCTTGTTGTAATCGTAAACTAGTCTGGCTTTTGTGATGATGATGATAATAATAATAATAATAATAATAATAATAATAATAATAATAATAATAATAATAATAATAATAATAATAATAATAATAATAATAATAATGTTATTTGGTTTTACATTCCACTAACTACTTTTACAGTTTTCAGAGACACAGAGATGCCAGAATTTTGTCCCACATGAGTTCTTTTACATGCTACCAACACGAGGCTGATGTATTTGAGCACCTTCACATATAACCGGACTGAGCTGGATCGAACCTACCAGGTTGCGATCCGTAGGCCAGCGCTCTACCGTCCAGCTAATCAGCCCAGCATTAGAGCATCCATTTCACCATATTTAGGACATTATACTCTGTTGAGATCCATAGTTATAAACATTGATAAGTGCTTTCTAGGCAGAGCATTAATTACGAGTAGTCCTTCTTATCATTATTATTACATATGACTTCGCTTCATTGATGATTCATTCCTAATTTTCTTCTTCTTCTACCGCTTTTCCCACATCTGTGGGGTCGCGGGTGTGAACTGTGTTGCACATGTGGATTTAGCCCCTTTTTACGACCGGATGTCCTTCCTGATGGCAACGCTACATGGCGGGATGTAATCACTATTGTGTTTTTATGTAGTGGTTGGTAGTGCAATGCATTGTCTGAAATGAAGATGAGTGTTGGGACAAACACAAACATCCAGTCCCCAAGCAAGAAGAATTAATCACGTGCTATTAAAATCCCCGACTCGGCCAGGAATCAAACCCGGGACCCTCTGAACCGAAGGCCTCAATGCTGACCATTCAGCCAGTGAGTCAGACTGATTCATTCCTAAATGTATCCTACTTTTTATTTTAAATGTTTGAAGGTTAATCAAATACAAACAGGATTTTTGTTCCTGAACATGAACAGTTGGTAGGACTGGCTTCATGCTTTGTTGATATTTTTGGAGGTCTGTCAGAGGCTTACAGCAAGTTTTGTGGAAGAAAGTGATGCATTTTTGAGCCAGATCATTGCCTGCAATGAAACATGGGTCCACTACTACACTCCCGAATCCAAAGAAGCTAGTAAGGAGAGGCGGAGGAAGGGGGAAGCAGCACTAATGAAAGCCAAGACTCGACTGTCAGCTGGCAAGGTTCTTGCAACCGTTCTTTTTTTGATCAGTGAGGCATTTTGCTGAATGTTTTTTTTGCATTAGCGACGCACAATCAATGCTGCTTACTACTGCGAGCTGTTGAAAAAGGCGAGGGTTGCATATTGCCACAAAAGATGAGACCAACCACAACAATGTGCAGCCCCATCCTACAGCTCTGTCTCCAAGCTAGAGGAAATGCACTGGTCTACACTTGATCATTCTCCTTACAGCCTGGACTTATCGCCCTGCTATTGCCATTTGTTCAGACTGCTTAAAGAAGCTCTAGGAGGGCAACGATTTGAAGATGATGAGAGTGTGGAAGACTTCATGCGCAACTGGCTGGTGACACGACCCTGTTCTTTTTACAATCAGGGCATCAAAAAGCTGCCCATAATAATGTTATTTGCTTATGTCCCACTGACTCCTTTTGACAGTTTTCGGAGACTCCAAGGTGCCAGAACTTTTCTGGAGACTCCAAGGTGCCAGAATTTTGTCCCACATGTGTTCTTTAAGGTGCCTGTAAGTCTACTGATAGGAAAATGACCTATTTGAGCAGCTTCAAATACCGGACTGAGCCAGGATTAAGCTTGTCAAGTAAAGACCAGGAAGCCAGTGCTTTAACCGTCTGAGCCACTCAGCCTGTAAACTTTAAATTTGATACGGTTAATAAGCACTGCAAAATGCAGCAATAAGTTATAATGCTTTATTTTACTGTTATACATGTTCTTTTCATTTGGAAAGATGGACTGTAGGTACGTTTATGTAGTTTAATAACATGTACATTATCCGTTTGAAACAAAACATTCGATGTGCTTTAATAATTCACTTTCAATACTACTCATTTGGATATCCTATCCTGTGCATTATTTCCTTGACACAAGGAACATTGTTTACATATATGTCAGCATGATTTTGCCTTGTTCATTCTCCATTTATGCCATGCAAAACAGGAATAGTAGCATACTTCATGTCCTGGAGAGCCTATCCCAACCCTTCGCTCGAATAATTATAATACCACACAATCTTACAGACCCAGCACCGACACAGAAGGTCAGGCCATTTTTACACTTACTAGAGCATGAGGCTGATGACCACAGATATCCCAATCCCCTAAAGGACATAACAGCAACAGAATCCACATTAACACCAGCTATTCGAGTGATGGTTTGTAACATCTCCATTAACCAAGATCGATGACCAAGGGCGTCTGAAGATCTTGAAACAGAAACAAAATGCTAACATTTTATTGTGGACAGGCTGTCCGTAAATAAAAAAAACTGGTTTGGGAAGAATGTTATGTAACATATCATAATCCAGTAGCACCAGTGTTCAGGTGTTATCTTGGACAGGATGTACATACCCATTAACAAAACCAGTTTGGCAAGAATGGTGCATAACTTGTCATTAACCAGTAGCACCAACCTTCAGCTGTTATCATGGACACGCTCATATACATAAACAAAGCAAAGCTGTCCATCACATCAAAGAGGTGTATTAACTACTCTAAAAACATCATATCCCTTTGCTCACAAAAGTAACTTCTGACAATTACTAAAAGAATGATTGATATATCGTCATTGCCGGGACAAAACCTCCTATGTGATAATATTCTTGGAGATATACTGACCCGCTGCACATACATTATGAAGAGCGAGAATGCCTTGACAATATTCACACAATATTGCACCTTAGATGACAGAACCTTACCAGCCGAAGTTCTAAGCTAAAATATTTCACATACGAGGTTTTGTCCCGGCAGCGACGATATGTTGCTTCAACACATCATTCTCGACTGCTACGAGAAATATCTGCAATCATACCCTTAACATTCTGTATATCAATATGGAACCAAAATGAATTTTATTTTATGTAATGTATATAAAAACCATAATCATGATGATAAATTAAATTTTAAAATTCAACATTTTACAGTGTAATTCTGTAGTGTTACTCTTGTAGGATCAATCCCGACCTTATCGACAAGTGTAACTACACCGCCCCACCCGACGAATGGGACGGACGAGAGGTTCGTCTCCTGAGGCTTCTCAGTACTGCACTCAACTTTACTCTTATCTTCAGAGAAGCTCACGTCTCTGGTGTTGGGTAAGTGAAGGAGAGATTAATTAACTTCCACGAAAATTGCTCCAAATTCTCATTTAAATATTTCTTCTGTTATGTGGCCTGGGGATAGAGTGGCTTTGTAGTACCTGCAGAGACTAAAGGAAAAGTGCTTATTGGTGCCAAACAGTTCTGTATTTTGTTATTCACTACTGCCTTACTTCTATTTCTTACTCAATCCAGTACTCTTCACTGGTGACGTGGTCTACCCACGGGATCTTAAATACTCTGGGATACATCCTCATTTCAAAGGCCTACAGTTGGATCATTCATAAAGCCTTTAGTGCTCATCCTTTGACTCTGTAATGCAGCATTGGAAACACACAACACTTCATGATTCACCAACGAGTTTTGAATTAGAAGTCATAGTTGATCACAAGATGTCTTAATTTCAGAAATACACTTCTTGTAATGCTAATTCTGGGTTAATTTTTATGCCTGGATTCCATTCTTGTGTTAGGCATCATCCTAGCTAATGGACATGTGACACCCTTTCTATAGTGTTGCATTCCAAGGTGATAACAGCATTGGTAAATTTCTCTGCTTATTACCATGAATATGTCTGCCTCCATAGTGTAACAGTTATTGTTATTAGCTGCCATCCTCCAGGGTCGATTCCTGGTACTGCCAGATATTTAAGATTAGCAGGAGGGTTGGTATGTGGTTAAAATGGCACATTCAGCTTACCTCCATTGGGGGTGTGTCTAAAAAGAGCTGCACCACCTTGGGTTGAGGACACAAGTTTACTTTACTTTACCATGAATATTATTTTCTGGCTGTTTGTCATAATAAAATTTATATCTCTTAATGTTTGTCATAAGGCCATAATTCTTGTTTAGTTTGTTGATGATGTTCAAAAGGAATTGAAGGTCTTCCAAATCATCAGCAAGTATCACAGTGACATCTGCCTGGCGAAAGGTGTTTATTTACTTCCTTTACTTTGCATTGATCTTGATTCCTCTATCAATTTCATCAAGGGCAATTCTAAAAATACCTTCAGAATTTAAACATTCCTAAGACAAATTTTGTTTTCTCCTCTATTTCACCACATTTACTTTCATAAATATACCTGCACCGTGAAAGCAACAATCTCCACTGTTGATTATTTCATCTCATGGAAACTCCATATTATTAGGTTCCATACATTAAAGAACTCTATGGGACAAAATTCTGACACCCCAATGATAATTAAAATCCATACCATCCATATTATTATTATTATTATTATTATTATTATTATTATTGTTGTTGTTGTTGTTGTTGTTGTTGTTGTTGTTGTTGTAATGGTGGTATGAGGCTAATTATAGCAATTTCACAAAGAAGAAGTAGTTTGAGAGATGAAGTGTTACTAGTTGATGCATTAAGGGAGTGATTTTACCATCTTCCTTGAGATCTAAGCTAAGTAGAGTCCTTGTTGATGTAATTTTAGTAAAGAAGTAGCTTCTAAGATGGTCCAGCAACTGATATCGGGCAAGGTGAATGTTGCAGCGGGAGGCATACATTTGACCCCAAGTCGACTGAGAACTATCAACATGGACATGCCACACTCACAAGACTGTATCACATTTGTCACAAAGGCTTCTGTGGCAATGCCAAGGTGAGTTTTGGTTCTGCTCAAGACTCAGTCAGGTCTACTTAAGGTGACACTCCGGAGATAAAATTTGATATTTTGGTCATTTTGGCAATTTCTTTTTAATGACTGAAATTGAAAGGATTGAATTTCTTCTTTCTTGTCACAAAGTTATTTCGTTGAATTCAAAAAATTTATCACTTTAATAATGCTTTGTTTGCCAGTCTGCACACAGAAGAAATGGGCATGGCATCTGCTGAATTGTTTTGTTAGGTAATGATGTCATTGTCATGTTTCCATTAAATCAAATATGCCTGTTCTTTGCAATTATGCATCCATGGGATGGGCCAGAAGCCCCCCCCCCCCCCCCCCCACCTGCTTCTCCTGATATTTTTGTACAGACTCAAGCTGTAAGATCTACCATATATCTGAATAAATTTATAAAGCCTTTTATGGACTAATATTCCAGTACTCGACTGTCATTGAGCAACATTTAATGTTTGTATTGGTATTCCTGATGGTACTACAATAATGTTGACAACTATAAGTTTTGTTATTCTTGTATGTTTAATCTTTTTTGTGGGTTTTATGTTGGCGGTCAGTTTGTTTACATTTGTGAGGTACACGCGCAAGTAACGTCTTGTAGTTGCGTATCAAGATACTGTTATTATTGAAAGACAATGTGCTGTAAGAATTGATAACTTGTATTCAAGGGAATAAACAATGTGTAAACATAAATCAGCCTTAGCTAAGCGATGAATTGCTGAACTTTTAATAGGAAAGAGATGGGGATCAGCTATTACCGAACAGGGGTCTCCATTGAAGAAATCAGGGACAAAAGGTCATGAAATGTTATCGGAATCAGATTTTTCTCATCAGGAAAGTGTTGCATCAACTTCAAGCCATGTAAGTCCTGCACCTGTACCCAACAATCATGACATGACAGAAACTGCAATCCCCATAACTTTGACTCAGGAAAGGTTGCATTGTGAAAAACAAAATGCAGGTGAATCATTTTCCGTTCTTTGGAGAAGGAGAAGAAGAAGAGACAAGCTTCCGTTGTTCTGACGACTTTTAGGTAATGAATCAGGAAGAAAACATCACTTGAACTTTGCTTTAATTTTCCTGACAATTGTAATTTTTACACTTAAATCCCATTTTTCTCCCATAATTTTCAGCCAATTGTAACAAAATTTGTATGGTATATGTACCAAAACTATATTAAGAAACATGCATGTGGAATTTTTGATTGCAGAATTTTTTCAAGTAGCAGAGATTTTTAAGTCCAAAATTTTAAAACGTAAATTTCCCACAAACTTTACTGTAGTATGATATATCTCCTTATATAAATTATGTACAGAAAAATCGATACATAGTGCTTTTAAAAGAAGTATTATCTATCTAATTAAAAATTTACATTAACATGTTAATTAAATTTCATGAAAAAAATGGAATTAAAATTTTTTTGGGGGAAAACCACTTATTGTATATGAATGAAATTTTTGTGATATCTTACTTTTATGTAGGTGACATTCCAACAAATTTTTGTGAAAATCCATGCATTAGGTAAAAATATCTTTTTATATCTCCGGTGTGTCACCTTAAGAGAGCTTTACATGTTATAATTCTCATGTTTTGGTCCATATTTTGAAATGTACAATGAAGTCAAATAAATATAGGTGGAATAAATAAATTTTAATATTTATTTGACTTCATTAAGAGAGCTTTCCATTTTAACCCATCCAGATGTGAATATTTTCCCTTTTATAACATTTAAAGGATCTGATAAAGTCGATCTTAATAACTACAGACCTATCTCAGTCCTTCCCATTGTGTCAAAAATCCTAGAGATAGTGGTCAAAGATAGGCTACTAAAATACCTACAATGTAATGACTATTTTTATCCATACCAGTACAGATGTTTGCCTAACTCTAGTACCTACAATGCTGTGGAAGACATTATTATTAAGTTACAGGAGTTCTTAGACTCATGTATGGTAGCATCAGGCCTTTTTATAGATCTTCAGAAAGCATTTGACACAGTTGACCATAACATTTTGTTACTGAAGTTGGAGGCAGCAGGGGTTAGAGGTTTAGCACTTAACTGGTTTACAGATTATCTTAGAGACAGGGTACAGTTCGTTAGTTGTATGGGAGCAGAAAGCACGTTGGAGACTATAACAACTGGTGTGCCTCAAGGTTCTGTTCTAGCACCAATATTATTTCTTATATTTGTCAATGATATTGGTAACTTGCCGCTGTTCGGCAAATTGTCATTATTTGCTGATGACACAAATATTTTCTACACAGGGAATTGTATATATAATCTTGAAGAAAAGATGCAACATGACATATCTTTAATTCAGACCTGGCTTACTACCAACCGACTAAGAATTAATCATAATAAAACTAACTACACTGACTGACAGAGCAAATGCAACACCAAGAAGGAGTGGTCAGAACTTTATGCCAATTGCAGGGTAGACTGACGTCACTGAGGTATGCTCATGATGTGAAATGCGCCGCTGTGCTGCGCATGTAGCGAACGATAAATGGGACACGGCGTTGGCGAATGGCCCACTTCGTACCGTGATTTCTCAGCCGACAGTCATTGTAGAACGTGTTGTCGTGTGCCACAGGACACATGTATAGCTAAGAATGCCAGGCCGCCGCCAACGGAGGCATTTCCAGCAGACAGACAACTTTACGAGGGGTATGGTGATCGGGCTGAGAAGGGCAGGTTGGTCGCTTCGTCAAATCGCAGCTGATACCCATAGGGATGTGTCCACGGTGCAGCGCCTGTGGCGAAGATGGTTGGCGCAGGGACATGTGGCACGTGCGAGGGGTCCAGGCGCAGCCCGAGTGATGTCAGCACGCGAGGATCAGCGCATCCGCCGCCAAGCGGTGGCAGCCCCGCACGCCACGTCAACCGCCATTCTTCAGCATGTGCAAGACACCCTGGCTGTTCCAATATCAACCAGAACAATTTCCCGTCGATTGGTTGAAGGAGGCCTGCACTCCCGGCGTCCGCTCAGAAGACTACCATTGACTCCACAGCATAGACGTGCACGCCTGGCATGGTGCCGGGCTAGAGCGACTTGGATGAGGGAATGGCGGAACGTCGTGTTCTCCGATTAGTCACGCTTCTGTTCTGTCAGTGATAGTCACCGCAGACGAGTGTGGCGTCGGCGTGGAGAAAGGTCAAATCCGGCAGTAACTGTGGAGCGCCCTACCGCTAGACAACGCGGCATCATGGTTTGGGGTGCTATTGCGTATGATTCCACGTCACCTCTAGTGCGTATTCAAGGCACGTTAAATGCCCACCGCTACGTGCAGCATGTGCTGCGGCCGGTGGCACTCCCGTACCTTCAGGGGCTGCCCAATGCTCTGTTTCAGCAGGATAATGCCCGCCCACACACTGCTCGCATCTCCCAACAGGCTCTACGAGGTGTACAGATGCTTCCATGGCCAGCGTACTCTCCGGATCTCTCACCAATCGAACACGTGTGGGATCTCATTGGACGCCATTTGCAAACTCTGCCCCAGCCTCGTACGGACGACCAACTGTGGCAAATGGTTGACAGAGAATGGAGAACCATCCCTCAGGACACCATCCGCACTCTTATTGACTCTGTACCTCGACGTGTTTCTGCGTGCATCGCCGCTCGCGGTGGTCCTACATCCTACTGAGTCGATGCCGTGCGCATTGTGTAACCTGCATATCGGTTTGAAATAAACATCAATTATTCGTCCGTGCCGTCTCTGTTTTTTCCCCAACTTTCATCCCTTTCGAACCACTCCTTCTTGGTGTTGCATTTGCTCTGTCAGTCAGTGTATATCATATTTCACAAACCATTATGTGCATTTCCTCTGGACATCAACTTAAGTTTCTATGACTAAGTGGTACCTCGTGTTCAATCAACCAAATTTCTAGGACTTAGCATAGATGAGTCGCTAACTTGGGAGAATCACATCACAATGCTGTGTGATAGAATAACTCCTGCTATTGGTGTACTCAGCCGATTAAAATACAAAGTTTCTCGTGTACTGTTGAAGAGTATTTATCATGCACTAATTGAAAGCCACCTGAATTATATGATTCATATCTGGGCATGTTGCAGTAAAGAACAATTTGAAAAGATCAGTATCTTACAGAAAAGAGCACTGAAAATACTTTTCAACTTACCCACCTTAACACCAACCATACAGGTCTACCAGTATTGTAACGTGCTGTCACTAGATGGTCTTCGTAAAAAAGCTTCAGCTATTATGTTGTATAAATTGAAAAATGGACAAACTCATTTGAACACATTTTGCAACTTGAATTCTGACATACATTCATACAGTACAAGAGGATCTACTAAAATTCACTGTAAATTATCAAAGTCTACTAAGTATGGCACTAATTCTTTATGGCATTTCTCTGTAAAGTTTTTCAATAGCCTTCCTGAGCATATTCGAGAAGCCGCTAACTTACCCATCTTTAAAACCAAGCTTGTTAATTTTCTTAAAGTAAAAATGCCAAGCCTATAGAGTACTGATTTAGTATACTATATCACTGCTGTTCATATTTGGTTTCTATCACTAGGATACCTTAATATTATTATTATTCTCCATTGTACAGTATATTATACTTTTGTCCTAGAAGCTGATGTTCTAAAATCTCATCTTTGTTGCCAAATGTAATTAATATTATAATTATTCATTGTACAGTATATTATATTTTTGTCCTAGAAGCTGATGTTCTCAAATCTCATCTTTGTTGCCAAATGTAATTATTTATACTGCACCATTATGAGCCTTGGCTCAGGTGCCTCTTTTGAAATAAATAAATAAATTTAAAAAATAATAATAAATGAACACAGTGACAGGTTAGTGTGGGGAGAGGAGACAAGCACAAGCATGAAAGCATTGAAGGACGAGGGTGATCTCCATATTGTGACAATGAAGGTGAAATGCAGGGCAGCTGGTATTAATGACAGTGAGATACAATAACTGCAGCAGAGCAGCTGGATGGGTTAGGCAGCAAGCAAACAATAGAGCTGCCAGACTGTTAGAGCTCACGGTGAGGAAACTCTTAGAAGATGCTGGAAGCTGATTAACAATGAACAGGCACCCGGAATGATTTGGAAGTAGGAACAACTAGAATATTTTGCAGGAAATTGTGGGAGTGTAGAGTAAGTCTTGAGTACATCAAATGTGAGTTAAAGTAAGCAGTTATGAGACAGTTGTGAGTCTGTGATGAGTCTTTCAACTGCAGAGTGTCTGTCACATGGCTATGCAGATTTCAAGAAGGCCTGCAAGTTGCAAACTGTTCTGGAATGACACTGCACTGTGAGAAGCTGTGTGGAGAACAATAGGTCAATGCACCAGTGTGGAGAGAGACTTGTAATAATGTAAATAGTAGTTCTATAAATTTAGTAGATAGTAAAAGATGCTATCTCTCTCTGAAATAATTTTAGTTTTAAGGATCTTGATAACTTGGAATGATATCTTCAAACAGATGGGCTCTCTCTTCATAAACCACCATTCTTCCATATCTATTTCTTCTCAGCACCTAATAAATTTTGTGGAAGTATAAAGACAGCAGTGGGAATTGATTTGAAATTTCTTATTTTATTGTATAAAAATTATTTGTTTTTTGAATAAGATTTTATTCTCTTTGGACTGAAATTTTGGACATGGAAGAATTGTTTTGATCTCATAAACCAGGACCTCTCCGGATCATTTTAAATTGTCTGTTTTAAAAACTCTTATTTATATTATTATAATATTAAAATCCACAGATTAAGGATAATTTTGATACAACCCATAAATAAGAGTTTTTAAAATAGACAGTTTAAAATGATCTGGATAGGTCCTGGTTTATGAGACTGAAACAATTCTTCCAGGTCCAAAATTTCAGTCAAAACAGAATAAAACTTTATAAAAATTAATACAATAAGATATTTCAAATCAATTCCCACTGCTGTCTTTATACTGCTACAACTATGTTTCTGCTTCCCTAACGGGTCAATACAAGTAAAGGAAAGGTGATGATGGTGATCATTTCCAAGTACTCTCAAATGCTGAAAGTGCTCCAGTACAAAGCAGCCACAATAGCTTTATCACTAACTGTAGTGAACTCTTCAAGCTGGGTTTCCACAGGGCATTTTGGACTGTTATATAATGTTCAAGATCTTGAATTGCACCATAGTTGCAGTCAGCTTATAACCCCACCTTTTGAGAGTAGCCTTGGTTCTAGGCATTCCAGTTCTTATCCAATTAAGGATCTTCCAAACAGTTCAAGACTGTGAAGTATGTGCTTGAGTTCCTTCTGTTGGTCAATTCCGGTTGGATAGCGTGGGCTGTTGCTGCCAGTATTGATTCCTCTTGTGTGGCTGGTGCTAGCCTGGTGTTATTATTGAATCTCCTCCATGATCTGAGATGTTGTTGTAACACAAGTGGGAATCAAATATAAACAGGATTTTATTTATTATTTAAATTCATTTATTGAAAAACACAAAGCAATTACAATTTATTTTTCCACATAGTTTCCTGCTTTGGAAATGCATTTGTCCCAGCATATGGGCAGCTTTTTGATGCCCTGATTGTAAAAAGAACAGGGTCGTGTCACCACCCAGTTGCGCATGAAGTCTTCCACACTCTCATCATCTTCAAATCGTTGCCCTCCTAGAGCTTCTTTAAGCAGTCTGAACAAATGGAAATAGCAGGGCGATAAATCCAGGCTGTAAGGAGAATGATCAAGTGTAGACCAGTGCATTTCCTCTAGCTTGGAGACAGAGTTGTAGGATGGGGCTGCACATTGTTGTGGTTGGTCTCATCTTTTGTGGCAATATGCAACCCTCGCCTTTTTCAACAGCTCGCAGTAGTAAGCAGCATTGATTGTGCGTCGCTCATGCAAAAAATCAATCAGCAAAATGCCTCGTGAATTGAAAAAAAATGGTTGCCAGCTGGCAGTTGAGTCTTGGCTTTCATAGGTGCTGCCTCCCATTTCCTCCGCCACTCCTTACTGGCTTCTTTGGATTGGGGAGTGTATTGGTGGACCCATGTTTCATTGCAGGTGGCAATCTGACTCAAAAATGTATCACCTTCTTCTGCAAACCTTGCCGTAATACTCTGACAGACCTCCAAACATCTCAACTTCAGATTTTCGGTCAAAAGGCGAGAGACCCACGTGGAGCACACTTTACAGAACTGTAGGTCATTTGTGATGATTGGTTGACAGCTTCAATAACTGATTCCGACTTGTTCTGCGATTCTGATACTCTCACCCATCAATCGTCATCAATAATGTCTTTAACCGCACAAATGTTTTCGTCTGCAATGGTGGTCCGAGGATGGCGATCGTGTTGCTGATTTTTCACACGTTCTCGTTCTTCCTTGAACTTTTTATGCCAGGCAAATACATGCGTCCTTGACAATGTTTGATCACCGAACTGTGCAGTCAATCACTTGCATATTTCCGCCACTGTAACTCCTTTCGAGGAAGAAATTCTATAATTATGCATTGCGCAATGGAGGGGTTTTCACTCCCACATCATGAGCATTACTGATGAAACCACAGGAAATATCTAACAGCATGCTCTCCCCACTCCTAATGTTCCTGCCTAAGCATAGCAGAAGCACTATGCCAGTCCTACCAACTGCTGATGTTCAGGAACAAAAATCCCTTTCATAGTTGATCGTCCTTTGTATTTCATGATCATAGAGAGAATGATGGTTGTCCACCTCTCGTTTGAGT
Source organism: Anabrus simplex (assembly GCF_040414725.1). NCBI lineage: Eukaryota > Metazoa > Arthropoda > Insecta > Orthoptera > Tettigoniidae > Anabrus > Anabrus simplex. The sequence continues at coordinate 182,436,635 of NC_090272.1, read as the reverse complement.
TTCTCAGTTTCAGATGCTACTTGACATCGGATTGAAAGTGGATCTATGCTACAAGTATGGTGCTTTTTGATGTTTGTTGATCTGAAGCAGCCAGAAACTGCATGGAATATGTCGTTCAAAGCAATATCCATATCCATATCGTTCTTCTAGTCTCGCTATAGAACTCTACATTTAGTGATAAATTTTGTGAGACTACTAAGGGAACATTTGAGAGTTAATTTAAATCAGTAAATTGGCTTCCAGTAACATAGCTAAGTCTTCACATGCACAAAATATGTAATTATCAGTTTTGTCTGTTTAATGGCATCTAACACCAGATGGATTCACAGCAATTCTAATTTGCAATGACCACTGAGCTGATCAGTTGTCTATTTCAGTTTTCTTCTGTCAATATGAGGTACTTTATTGGCCTACTTTCATTTGGCTCTTTATATGAGACCCATTGTGTGGAAAGGGACTCAAAGTCGGCAATGGAAATTTTACAGCAGAGCTGAACAAAAGTGTCTGTGGTGCAAAACATTGCATTTCTATGTTTTGCCATCCTGCACTACCTATGAGTCTTCTTAACAAACTAAATTATGCAGCAGTTCAAGTCTTCACTGCTTGAAGTCATGAAAACTTTGTACAATTGGTAAGAAAATTTGTGAAAGCTGTAGTTACTTTTCTCAAAATACAGTTTTCTTAACAGCAACAGTCAATAATGAATATTTTCTGAAGTATTGCAGCTAGAAGCATGAACTCCTTTTGTAAATGCTCAGTATCTTATACCAATTTTAGAACAATGAAAATCTCAAAAGTGAAAACTCTGATTTTAGGTTCCTTTCCATGCAACAGGTCACATATAAAGAGCCAAATGGAAGTAGGGCAAATAAACTACTTCATATTGGCAGAAGAAAACTGATGTGCCAAAACTGCAGATGTGACAATGCTCTTCCTATCCTTTATTTCTCTTAAGACTGGTCATGCCTCCCAGCCACATATTGATATGTAGTCCATCACAACAATTTTCAATGAATTCATTTTTCCTACGCACGTGTGTAAAGGAAAATGAACTGTACTGTACTGTAGGAATGTATATTTGCATGACATATTTACACACACCCAGAGTATGATGTATTTAAGGGTACTCTTTTATTAAAATCACACCTTTGCTCTTTTGTGGAAGATTACACCACTTATCAAATTCAGAATCCCTAAGCTTATCTCTTATCTTGCAGGTATCTAGGAGGTTGGCTCCTGGATTTTTAAGACTAACATCATCTGTGAGGCCAAGATTCTGAAGACATTGTGTACTCTCCTCATCAAGCTGTTATCTGTTGTTAAAATAAGAGTTTTTTGCTCTCTTTAGACATCTTAGTCAATTCATTTGTTAGAAGGTCACTTTCCATCTTACACTGAAATACCAACATCCTTAAATTTTGTATGGGTGTAAATCAAGTCCCATAAATTGTTCAAACACTTACGAGTGTTGAGGTAATGATCGTAGGTTTTCGTGGCTCATAATATTAACGTAAATAAATAAATAAATAAATAAATAAATAAATAAATAAATAAATAAATAAATAAATAAATAAATAAATAAATAAATACTGGACTAAAGCCACTATATTTATTTGATGAACCTAAGCTTTCAGCCAAATTGCATTGGCCTTCATCAAGGCATATTAATTTCTGCTTCTGACAGCGAGCAAAGAAATTTAAAGAGACGTGGAAGTCATGACCGTACTATCCACGGCCTACCCCACTAAATTGGACTCAAGGATCATTGTGCTGTGATTCAGCGCCCTCTGTTGATGGTTTCGTGAGTGCGTCCTGCTGTTCCATGGTGGTGTTGTGCATGTATTTCTGCAGTACAGGTCTCCATGTATTTAAAGAGATTTAAAGGGACGTGGGAGTCATGACCGTACTATTCACGGCCTACCCCACTAATTGGACTCAAGGATCATCGTGCTGTGATTCACCGCCCTCTGTCGATGGTTTCGTGAGTGCGTCACGCTGTTCCATGGTGGTGTTGTGCATGTATTTCTGTAGTACAGATCTCCATGTATTTGATAACTTGAAACCGTCTTCCCTATTGATGTTGTTTGGCGCAGCTCTATCTCTATGGTTTCTCTTACCAGTTGAGCATAGAAGTCTTTTACAGGTGTGATGACCTTAACCTGGTCAAAGAGGATTTCATGTCCTGTGTTGTAGAAATGTTCTGCTATGGCAGACTGGCTCATGGCATTCTCCGTGGAGGATGAAAGAGCGCCATTCTTTACCGATCGAATGTGTTCTTTCACCCTGGTGCTGACAAGCCTTTTCGTCATGCCAATATATGAGTAAACACAACCACATGGAACTTCATACACGCCTGGTATTTCAGGATGTGGTTTTTTCTTTGAATGGTCGAAACAGGGATTTGAGCTTCCGGTCTGTGGTGAAAACTGGAATTATATTGTGCTTCCTAAGAATGTGCCCTATTCTGTCAGTTATACCTGCCACGTAAGGAAGGAATACTTTCTTCTTTTTACTTTAGTCCTGGTTGGTACTATCCCTGTTAGGCTCATTGATTTTCACAGCTCGTGCTATGTCTCCTGACATATAGCCGTTTTTCTTCATGGATGTTGTCAGTTCTCTTAATGCACTTGAGTGGTTATTAATGTCTGCAACGTTATTCACCCTAGTAAATAACGTTTGAAGGAGAGCTGCTTTTTGGCACGGATGGTGATGTGACTACTAATATTTTTATGGAACACTTTGAGTCTGCTGCATTAACTACAGCGCCATTGAAACCAAAGTGCTTTTATTGTTATGTGGATGATATATTTTTGGTCTGGCCACATGGAAGGGAAACATTAAATGAATTTTTGGAACACCTAAATTCTATTAACAATAAGATCAAATTCACAATGGAAGTAGAAAATGAAGGTAAATTACCTTTTCTTGATGTGTTAGTATACAAGAAGAATGATGGTACACTAGGCCATGCAATGTACAAGAATCCTACACATTCTGAAAGATACCTTCATAAGTCCTCACATCACCACCTGTGCCAAAAAGCAGCCCTCCTTCGAACATTATTTACTAGGGTGAATAACGTTGCAGATACTGATAACCACTCAAGTGCATTAAGAGAACTGACAACATCCATGAAGAAAAATGGCTATACATCAGGAGACGTAGCACAATCTGAGAAGATCAAGGAGCCTAACAGGGATAGTACCAACCAGGACTACAGTAAGAAAAAAAAGACGGTATTCCTTCCTTACGTAGCAGGTATAACTGACAGAATAGGGCGCATTCTTAGGAAGCACAATATAATTCCAGTTTTCACCACAGACCGGAAGCTCAAATCCCTGTTTCGACCATTCAAAGAAAAACCACACCCCAAAACACCAGGCGTATATGAAGTTCCTTGTGGTTGTTCATATACTGGCATGACGAAAAGGCTTGTCAACACCATGGTGAAAGAACACATAGGTCGGTAAAGAATGTCACTCTCTCATCCTCCACGGAGAATGCCATGAGCCAGTCTGCCATAGCAGAACATTTCTACAACACAGGACAAGTAATTCTCTTTGACCAGGTTAAGGTCATCGCACCTGTAAAATACTTCTATGCTCGACTGGTGAGAGAAGCCATAGAGATAGAGCTGCGCCCAAATAACATCAACAGGGAAGATGGCTTCAAGTTATCAAATACATGGAGACCTGTACTGCAGAAATACATGCATAACACCACCATGGAACAGCACGACGCACTCACAAAACCACTGACAGAGGGCGGTGAATTACAGCACGATGATCCTTGAGTCCAATTAGTGGGGTAGGCCATGGATAGTACGGTCATGACTTCCACGTTTCTTTGAATTTCTTTGCTCACTGTCGGAAGCAGAACTTAATATGCCCTGATGAAGGTCAATGAAATTTGGCTGGAAGCTCGGCTTCATTAAACAAATATAGTGGCTTTAATCCAGTATTCATTTATTTATTTATTTACTTATGAGTGTTGTATGGTCAACAAAGTTTCAAGAATGCAGACTTTGTAGTCTAACTTTGCTGATCTTACACTTTGTCTTCCACTAGCTAAGTTATTGTACAAAAAGCTGTTCCTCCAGTGACCTGGCTGAGAGGTGAGAAACGAACTTTCGTGGCCTGCTCTCAGCGGGCCTTATATAGCGAGGCAGCATGTGCCTCCGGCCATCATATGTTCGTATTGCATCAATTGTGGTTTTCAGTCAATTAAAAGTCCGCCTCCGTAGCGTAACAGTTAGCACTATTAGCTGCCGTCTTCAGGGGTCCAGGTTCGATTCCTGGTACTGCCAGAAATTTAAGAATGGCGGGAGGGCTGTCAGGTGGTTAGAATGGTACATGCAGCTCACCTCCATTGGGATGTGCCTGGAAAGAGCTGCACCACCTCTGGATGGGGACATGAGTTTACAATTTTTTCAGTCAATTATAAGCCATAAGAATCTTATAATTAGATTCCTATGTGGTTATTTCATTGTGTACTGTATTAATCTACTTGTTACCATCTTAAACTTTATTCTGTTGCATTGATTTAAAGACATGTTGAAATAATCGATATGTGAGTTAGCTCTGAGTGATTGTGGAACCTGGTTGGAAGTGGTGCGATATATGTCAGCTTTTCAACATTGAAGCGCTCCTGGTTGTTATGTTTAAATTGCTGGGAACGCTTTGCATTTCAGCTTAATAATAAATAATGCGCTGGTGTTTTTGGTAGTAAATATGTATAATTGTTATGAGTAAAGAACTGGAATCACAGATAATTTTTATGGATGATGCAATAATGTAAACAGTATTCTGTAAGAAAGAAGTTAGCTTCTGGACGAAACTACTGTATCATTACACCGGTCTGTTTTCAGACCAACTTTTCTTTGCGAGCATGAAAGCTGGGTGGACACAGGATATCTTATTCATAAGTTATAAGTAACAGACATGGAAGCAGCGAGATGGAAACAATGGCAGGAGGGTACTCAGAGTAAGGAGATAAAGGCTAAGTTAGGAATGAAATCTACTGATAATGCATAAACCAGCTTTGGTGGTGGGGTCATGTGAAGTGAACAGAGGAGGAGGATAGGTTACCTAAGAGAATAATGGACTCAGTCATGGATGTTAGGAGAAGTAGAGGGAGACCAAGACAACGATGGCTAGACTCAGTATCTAATGATCTAAAAATAGGAGGTATAGAACTACATGAGGCCACAAAGCTTGTTACAAATAGAGGATTATAGCAGAATTTAATAAATTGCAGACTGAATGCTGTAAGGCATAACAGTCTATAATTTTTTTAAAATTTCGTGTGGCTATTTCTAGCCGAGTGCAGCCCTTGTAAGGCAGACCCTCCAGTGAGGGTGGGTGGCATCTGCCATGTGTAGGTAACTGCATGTTATTGTGGTGGAGGATAGTGTTATGTGTGGTGTGTGAGTTACAGGGATGTCGAGGACAGCACAAACACCCAGCCCCCAGGCCATTGGAATTAACCAATGAAGGTTAAAATCCTCGACCCGGCCGGGAATCGAACCCGGGACCCTCTGAACCAAAGGCCAGTATGCTGACCATTCAGCCAATGAGTCGGACACAGTCTATAATGAAGAGCTATGTATGTATGTATGTAATACTATGTAGAGTAATAAATAAGTTACAGGATTGTGAACGACTGACAAAGGACCTCAGCAGTGTTGCGAGGGACTCCAGACAATGGTATGATGGTAAACGGAGTGAAAAGTCAGGTTGTAAGTTTTACCATGAGGAAAAGTCCTCTCAGTTTTAATTACTGGTGACCATGATCATTAAAGCATTTCTATGGACTGACACCGATTTGACTTTGAGTATCATTGTTGAAAATAATTTCACCATCAAAATATTGGCTGACCAGGTAGGAGACATGGTAATATACAGCATTTAATGTTCGGCTCCATGGCTAGATGGTTAGCGTGCTGGCCTTTGGTCACAGGGGTCCTGGGTTTGATTCCCGCCAGGATCAGGAATTTTAACCTTAATTGGTTAATTTCGCTGGCACGGGGCCTGGGTGTATGGGTCGTCTTCATCATCATTTCATCCTCATCACGACGCGCAGGTCGCCTCCGGGAATCAAATCAAAAGATCTGCATATGGCGAGCCAAACTTGTCCTCGGACACTCCCGACACTAAATGCCATACGCTATTTCATTTCATTACAGCATTTAATCACTAGATTACCTGCCAAAAATCTGGATTCAGTTCTAAACATCTCCAAGGTAATCATATGGAGTGAGAGCATATGGTGCAGTTGATGGTGATTTGTCTGTCGGATGGAGATCGTAAGCTTTGAGCAGACCTCTTCAACAGGGATAAGCTACGGTATTTGCCAACAGTGAGTTTTATCCTCTGCCTACCTCATCGCACACCTAGATCAGCAGGTCGCCTATGGGTGTCAAACAGAAAGATCTGTACCAAGCGAAACGAACATATCCTCGGACACTTTCTGCAGTACAAGCCATATGCTAAATAAAAAATAAAAGCTTGAATTATTATGTTGATGGAGTAAAAGTATCTCAAGTGATCACTGTAAGTTTCTTCTTCTTATTATTCTTCTTCTTACGCTTTTCCCACACCTGCGTGATCACAGGTGCGAATTGTGTCGCACATGTGCATTTGGCCCTGTTTTTATATCTGGATGTCCTTTCTGGTGACAACCCCATATGAAGGGATGTAATCACTATTGCATGTTTCTGTTGTGGATGGTAGTGTGATGTGTTGTATGAGTATGAACAAGGGAGTGTAGGGACAAATGCAAACATCCAGTTCCCGAGCCAGAAAATTTAATCAGATCCGATTAAAATCTTTGACCTGGCCGCAAATCAAACCCGGGACCATCTGAAACAAAGGCCTCAATACTGACCATTCAGCCAAGGACTTGGATGGATCACTGTAGGTACCTAGGTAGTATTATTAACTTTATTAGCCACATTGGACCACTTGAATCTTCCATGTACACTTTTTCTTTGAAGGTTGTACTGTTTGATTCTTCTTATCTGCCCAGTACTTCTTCATTCATTCTGATTGCTGTGTTCTTAATTCATCTGAATTCTCTACAGGCCTTCTGTGCATCGTTTCAGTTGAAAATTTGTGATTCCTAAGAAGAGTGGTAATTTTATTCTTGTTCTCTGCATCTGTAATTTCAAGTGCAACTGTTTTGAGATCCTCTTGAATTTCTTTGATCCAGTGCCCTCCTGTCTTCTTTCCCAGATTTCTCATCACTAGTTGTTGTAAAATCCTGTTGTCTGGTAATTGTAAGATGTGAAAGAAATAATAGATTCTTTTCTTCTTCATTGTGCTGGTAACTGAGTCAGTCTCTCGATAGACAGTTTCATTGGGCAGGATTCTCCAGACTCCTTCAACCTGGTACTTTTTATTTATGCAACTTCTAAAAATTCTTCTTTCTGTTTTGAGGAGCTGATCAGTTCTTCTTTCATTTTTAATTTGGAACAAGATTTTGCAAGCAAAAGTGGCTTCGGGCAAAGTTACAGTTTTGTAGTTTTGATTCTTAGTGTCTATTGACAAGCATTTTTTGTTATAAATTGACCAGGATAGAAATTGTGCTTTTTTCATTTTGTTGGTTCTATTTATCCATGGTTTTAGAAAAGGTTATTCCAGTGAAGCTCAACTTGTAGAATTTCAGCAATATATAGCAGATATCCTGGATTCAGGAGGTTAGTTGGACTGTATCGCGATTGACCTATCTAAGGCATTTGATAGGGTAGATCATGGGAGACTACTGGCAAAAATGAGTGCAATTGGACTTGACAAAAGAGTGACTGAATGGGTGGCTATGTTTCTAGAAAATAGAACTCAGAGAATTAGAGTAGGCGAAGCTTGATCTGACCCTGTAATAATTAAGAGGGGAATTCCTCAAGGCAGTATTATTATGTTTTCTTATATATATCAATGATATGTGTAAAGAAGTGGAATCAGAGATAAAGCTTTTTGCAGATAGAATCATAAATAAGTTACAAGATTGTGAGCAACTGCAAAATGACCTTGATAATGTGAGATGGACAGTAGGCAATGGTATGATGATAAACGGGTTTAAGAGTCAGGTTGTGAGTTTCACAAATAGGAAAAGTCCTCTCAGTTTCAATTACTGCGTTGATGGGGTGAAAGTTTCCTTTTGGGATCATTGTAAGTACCTAGGTCTTAATATATGGAAAGATCTTCATTGGGGTTATCACATAAATATGATTGTTAATAAAGGGTACAGATATCTGCACATGGTTATGAGGGTATTTAGGGGTTGTAGTAAGGATGTAAAGGAGAAGGCATATAAGTCTCTGGTAAGACCCCAACTAGAGTATGGTTCCAGTGTATGGGACCTTGACCAGGATTACTTGATTCAAGAATTGGAAGAAATCCAAAGAAAAGCAGCTCGATTTCTTCTGCGTGATTTTAGACAAAAGAGTAGCGTTACAAAAATGTTGCGAAGTTTGGGCTGGGAAGACTTGGGAGAAAGGAGATGAGCTGCTCGACTAAATGGTATGTAATACCAATATAATTAGGGATGGGCGCGACTGAAGCCTGGAGTCGAGAGCGTCGACTCCATCGACTCCGAACACCGGTCTCGGTTCGCATGAAGCCTCTCGACTCCAAGTTACCCTGATGCGCATTGCAGGGCCGGCCGGTCGCTTCACATGAAGCCTCACGACTCCAAGCGAACTTGACTCTCATTTCGGGGCCGCTTGCGTGTCGAGGCGCGGAAAATATCATACATGTTGCTGCTCATTTGTCCATTGGGTTTTTTAAGAGTATTGTAGGGTGAAGTACGGTATCGTTAATGAAGACGACGAGCGTAATGGTGTAGTTGAAATAAAACTAAACGTGTTAAGTCAGAAAGTACCATCATAGCAGACCACGGACATTTAATTTCACGTCTTTATTTGTCGCGATCAGGAAATTGATAAACAGATATCGATGGTAAATCATTATGAATTCCACATGAACGATGAAAACAAATCTAATATGGGTAAATCCACTAACATAATTGGAACATAGATGGAGCCATCTAAAGCCTCCGTGGCTCAGGTGGCAACGCGTTGGCATTTCACCGCTGGATTCCGTGGTTCAAATCCCGGTCACTCCACGTGAAATTCGTTTTTCTCCGGGTACTCTGGTTTTCCCTGTCATCTTTCATTCTAGCAATACTCTCCAATATTTCATTTCATCCGTCAGTCATTCACCATTTCCCCAGAGGAGTGCAACAGGCCTCGGCAGCCAGTACAATTCCTATCCTCGCCGCAGGATGGGGGCTTCATTCATTCCATTCCTGACCCGGTCAGTGACTGGAAAATGGGTTGTAGGTTGTCGTTATAATTCAAGGACCACGTGAAGTCTTGTTGCAATATTATTATTATTATTATTATTATTATTATTATTATTATTATTATTATTATTATTATTATTATTATTCATCTGTTTACCCTCCAGGTTCGGCTTTTCCCTCGGACTGAGCGAGGGATCCCACCTCTACCACCTCAAGGGCAGTGTCCTGGAGCTTCAGACTCTTGGTCGGGGGATGAAACTGGGGAGTATGACCAGTACCTCGCCCAGGCGGGCTCACCTGCTATAGTGAACAGGGGCCTAGTAGGGGGATGGGAAGATTGGAAGGGATAGGCAAGGATGAGGGAAGGAAGCGGCCGTGACCTTAAGATAGGTACCATCCCGGCATTTGCTTGGAGGTGAAGTGGGAAACCACGAAAAACCACTTCGAGGATGGCTGAGGTGGGAATCGAACCCGCCTCTACTCAGTTGACCTCCCGAGGCTGAGTGGACCCCGTTCCAGCCCTCGTACCACTTTTCAAATTTCGTGGCAGAGCCGGGAATCGAACCCAGACCTCCGGGGGTGGCAGCTAATCACGCTAACCACTACACCACAGAGGCGGCATTATTATTATTATTACTATACACAAAAGCCCTTTTTCACGACAGCCCTGGTAGGCCTTGGCCTACCAAGTGACCCCTGCCCAGCTCGAAGGCGAGTAGATTACGAGGTGACGTGTGTTCAGCACGACGAATCCTCTCGACCGTTATTCTTGGCTTTCTAGACCCGGTCTCTACCTCACCGTCATCTCGAAACCTGAGATACAGGTAAAAATCCCTGACCTGGCCGGACTCGATCCCGGGGCATCCCTAGACTGCGGAGGTGGCTGTTATGACGCACGATGTTTGGTAAAATATTTGTTGTAAAATCATATTCTAAGCACTCGCTTCTTTTTTTTTTTTTCTGTTTTATGCCCCAGGCTAGGGATATTAATCATTTACAATTAAAATATCTAACCCGGCCAAGAATCGAACCCGAGGCCGCCGGGTGACAGACGGACGCTTTGCTCCCTACACCGCGGGGCTGAACTGATTGAAGGTAATATTGGCAATTATGTAAACGTAAACTGTCAGATTAGTATTACCACTGCTATTATCGTCATCTTTATCAACATCGTCACCAAAATAGACCTACAATATTAACACCAACGATGATAAAATCCCGAAACAATATTTAATGTTTGCTGGCTAATAATCATCTTGTATTCATCGTATCACAAGTTACCAAGAGACGAACGTGGAACTATGATTCCAAGCAGTTCCGACAATACTTGTTAGATGGCGTTAGTGCATCAGTGGAGTCGACACTGGAGTCGAGAGTGTCGGTTCCAGAGGTAGCAGTCTCGACTCTTCGCAACTCCGTTCACAGCCCATCCCTAAATATAATGGTCCGTTATTGGACATTATAAATTTTCCAGCTAACTCATTCTTGGTTGCCTGCATTTCGCCCTCGTGTGCTAAGTTGGGCTCGTCAGTTGGGACTTAGCACACCTCCCAAGATGCAAGGCTAGTGCATACCATGGAGGCCACTGCATAGGCTACTTGAAGCCACCAGCAGTGCCAATGCACTATGAGAGCTATGTCACATTTCCAAAAATTGATGCCTGCCTGGCCATCAGATGATATAGATGTTGATACCCATAGGGAACTTAAAATATTTGTCCCGAATGAGTAAATTTATAATACCAATATAATGGTCCGTTATTGGACATTATAAATTTTCCAGCTAACTCATTCTTGGTTGCCTGCGTTTCGTCCTCGTGTGCTAAGTTGAGCTCGTCAGTTGGGACTTAGCACACCTCCCAAGACGCAAGGTTAGTGCATACCGTTGAGGCCACTGCATAGGCTACTTGAAGCCACCAGCAGTCCCAATGCACTATGAGAGCTATGTCTCATTTCCAAAAATTGATGCCTGCCTGGCCATCAGATGATATAGATGTTGATACCCATAGGGAACATCAGTAGACGAATAAGTTTGAGTGGTGTCTTTAAAAGTAGGAGAGATCACAACATGAAGATAAATTTGGAATTCAAGAGGACGAACTGGGGCAAGTATTAATTTATAGGAAGGGGAGTTAGGGATTGGAATAACTTACCAAGGGAGATGTTCAATTAATTTTGCAATTTCTTTGCAGTCATTTAAGAAAAGACTAGGAAAGCAACAGATAGGGAACCTGCCACCTGGGCAACTGCCCTAAATGCAGATAAGGATTGATTGATTGATTGATTGATTGATTGATTGATTGATTGATTGATTGATTGATTGATTGATTGATTGATTGATTGATTGATTGATTGATTGATTGATTGATTTATTTATTTATTTATTTTTGCTTTCTCACTTAAGTTGTGCATATTGATTTCTTCAAGGTATTTATATTGTAGGACTATGTTAATTTTTTGATAATTTATGATGACTTTGTTTATGTGTTAATATAAGGAAAGATCTTCATTGATGTAAACATGTCAACGGATGCTAATTAAAGGTTACAGATCTCTTCATATGGTTATGGGGGTATTTAGAATATTAGTAAGAATGTAAAGGAGAGGGCACATAAGTCACTGGTAAGAAGTAGAGGTTCCAGTGCAAGGTAAGTGATATAGCTGTCAGCAGAGAGACCACATGGAATTACATTAGTAGACAAATAAGTTTGAGTGCATTTTTTGAAGGTAAGAAGATTAAGTTGGAATTCAAAAGAACAAACTGGGGCAGATATTTGTTTACAGGAGGATGAATTAAATATAGGAATGATCTGCCAATGTAGATCTTCGATAAATTTGCAGTTTCTTTGAAGTCAGTTAAGAATGGACTTTCTGAACAACAGATATGGAATCTGCCACTTGAGCAATAGCCCTAAATGCAGATCACTGGGGTTGGGTTGGGTTGGGTTGGGTTGGGTTGGGTTGGGTTGGGTTGGGTTTGGTTTGGTTTGGTTTGGTGCAGACTTATATCTAGTATTCACTATATATTGATATATTGCAAGTTTTGTAAACATGTAGCGTAGCCTTCTAGATGATAGCCTGTGCATGAAGCCACATGGGCCGTTCCACTGGGTGTATGGTTGGCTCTGACATACTTTAACACTCACAGAGCTGATGTTATCTTTGACAGATACCGAGCCATCATGAGCCTGTTCCACTTGAAGGTGTGGTTATCTGTGAAACTGACATATCTGCTGGCCATATTCCCTCTCACCTTCTTTCAATGTTACACTTTCTCTGATATGCCGATTAACCCCTGGAATATGGAAAACATGTTGTGAAGTTATCTTTGACAGGTACCGAGCCATCATGGGCCCGTTTCACTGGAAGGTGTGGGTAGCTGTGACACTGATATACCTGCTGGCCATGTTCCCTCTCGCCTTCTCTCACCGTCACACTCTGTCTGATCTGCTGACTAATCCCTGGGAGATAGAGAACATGTTCTGGTATGTGTTTGGTACATTCACCAACTGTTTCACATTCAAAAGCAAATCTTCATGGAGCCAGGCTGATAAAAGTGCCACCAAAATGTTAATAGGTAAGTGTAAGAGACTTGTTTAGGTCATAATGTAGTCTAGTTGTCACCAATCATGGCTCAACAGTGGGAGAGGGGCAAGAGTAAAATAGTTGTGTACTGTACTATGTGCTTCAGATACATAATCCACTGTATGATGGAATACTGCATCTGGCAGATGCTGTTAAAAGAAGTAATAAACACAATGTTTCCACCTGATCAATACTGTTTATTTGCTTAAGGCAAATTATAAAATTGCATTTTCGACCAATAATAATACAAAATGTATGTTTTTGAATCACAATTCAGTTAATAATTCAGTATGTATGTTGGGTATTCAGCCCGATGGCTGGTTTGATCCTCCATAGTTCTGCCAACAGCTGTCATAGATAGCCTAGGTGTCACTGAAGAGGCATACTAGGGAAATGAGGAGTGAGGTAGTTTCCTGTTGCTTTCCTCACTGTGCCAGAAGTTGCTATTACATATCAGTCTGCCAAGCCCATTGAAATGCATGCACCAACCAACCCTATGAGTGATATTTTCACACCATTCATAATAGGCACTGGCTGCATAAGGAATGGTATTACTAGCATCGCTCATACCTCGGTCACCTTCATATTATCAAAGCCAAGGATGACACTGAGACAGGTCAATGAAAGTAACAAATTTATTCTAGCCCATATCAGGAGACATAGTTCACTGTAAAAACTATATCTCTCCAGCAAAGGCATAAGTACGATAAATTTCTCAACTCAGGAATCTACAGATTAACGTGCTTACAGTGCAAAAAATCATACATTGTGCAATCTGGATCCAATTATATGATTATATACCAAGAGCAGGTCAGTGCAATAAGGCATAACAGGTTTTCAGCAATGCGAGCTCATAAAAACACAACAGGTCACAAATTCGATAGTATTGAACAAGATCTCAAAATTATAAATTATAAAAAGATTGAATAAGGGCAGGCTAATGAATACTTTGGAGCATAAAAGTTCCTTGTATGACCATCTTTTACTTCATTTGAGAGATTTGGGAATGAAATGCAACTTTGCAAATGATATTATTAAATCAGAATGGCAGTGGTCACAACATGAAGTCCCCTCCCAACAAGTAGTAGCAAATGATGAGGCTTCTAAAGACACCCTGTCCCCCTCGCTACTGTAGCAAATGAGACTCTGTGCATATGCATCAGTACAACACAAGGCAGAGAGCTAAAACACAGACCAGGAAACCACTCCTCAAAAATATATTAGATAAGTAACTCAGGGAGGTCAGAAAGTAAGCCACATCTTAATATTACAACAGTCGTCCACACAAATAATTTCTTTGCACACACGTGTTTATAGACTTTCCTTTCCCCCTGAATGCAGAACTGGTTGCAAGCTGCCATCTAACTTGTCAGCAGTTAAATACAAGACAGTCACAAGATTCTCAATAAGACAGTGACTCTCTTTCAAACACAACAACAAGAATAGCGTTCTAAAGAAAGACACCAAATAATCATCCACGTAGTGAATTGTAGTTAGATTTGCCACAAAGATTTTAAAAGAAGTTATTACGACACATGAACAGTGACAACGGCAAACATTTTAGCTTCAAGGAATTTTTGTTTACAGGATATTTCAGTGAGAATTAGTTAATGCACTATATTCCCTTTCCATCCATGAACACCCCTCCCCCACCCCCAGCTTTTTTTCTGTGACACATACATTTTAGTATATAATTACCAGTAAGTTAAACTTTTTAAATATTTTTAATATCTGTTTTAACATTAAGATAACAGGAATGTGTCCTTGTTAATTATGCAGTATGCCTAAGCACATGTAGCTGAAGATGTCTTCAAAGTAGACAAAACATGTTCCGCAGTTTTTAATTTCTTAAGCAAATAAACAGTAGGCCTATCGATCAGGTGGAAGCGTTGTGTTTTTTACTTCTTTTAACAGAGTATATGTGGATGATTGCTTGCAATCTGGCAGATGCTTTCATATGGAAAGTGAAAGGAAAATTACAATATCTATCAATATTGTTGCATGTTTCATCACAGCAAATTTTCAAAATAGCCTCCTCCATGTTCTATACACAGTGCTACTCTTCTCATTATGCTTTCACACTCTTGTTAACATTGCCAGTGTGATAATTCCTGTTGCTGCACAAAGTTTCTGTACATGGTCAGCTTGTTTAGAGGCAATATTGTATAAATTTAATTGTGCAGACAATACAATTAAAAAATCCATGAGGAATAAATCATACAATCTTGGAGTTTTAATCTGGTAAACCAAAACAATGTGAGCCACTACATATGTAAATTTACAGCATTTAAGAAAACATCATGCTCAAGTTTCCACCACTCCTTTGTTCTGTAGCTGTTAGGTTTTTCAGTCTGTTGAAACTAATGATTCATAAAAATTTAGAAAATAGTTGAAAAAGAAAACATTTAACAATAGATTACACCTGAAAAAGAAACAACTTAATTAAAATAGAATGACGTCTTTTGTTCTTGAAAGAACATCATCAGGTTCTATCAAATCACACTCATTAATATTAATATTAGTAATATTGATTAATATTAGTAATAACTATTTATGTTAAAACCTGAGTCCACATTTCTAAAAATATTGTTGAAATGTTATAACTATATTAATGAAGTATTCCTTATGTGGTTCTTCTCTCTTCACTGGTCCATAGGAGTGTGATGTTGCACAATATGCTGTCATTGGCATTGCGCCAGCTGTGTTGTCTACTGTAACTTGTCATTGTGTTACATTCTGGTGATGTCATTGGCTTTCTCAGAGTTGTAATGATATTATTATCATCTTTTAAATTGTTTTTGAATGATTTAGGGCATGTTTAATGAGGTTAGTGAATCAATAAATTATATAATTTTAATGGAGTTTGAATTGTTGTGCTTTCTTGATACGTAATTTAATTTACAATAGAGTCTCACTCAACCGCCCTTCGCTTATCCGACATTCCGTGTTATCCGACATTCCGTGTTATCCGACACGGGTAGGCTTAATTTGCAGTCAGGTGGTAGGACCGGTTTTTTCTCAAGGACAGGTGCAGCGGGTTTTCAGTCATTGTTCAGTGTAGTATTGGTTGGGTGCAGATGTTACAGTTTTCATATCCTCTGTGAGTATGGCAAGTAAACGGAAGAAAGTGTTGGACGTGTTACAGTGGGAGACTGGAAACATAAGGGGGAAGAAATTGAAAAGTGGTGCTCTACCAGAGCAACAAGTGATGCACTGAAAATTAGAAAAACAATTCAAAATGGAGTAGGAAAAAGTGAGTGAGCACTATTTCTTTGGTTCACTCAAAACCGGGAAAAGGGCCTGTCAATATCTGGCCTCATTCTGCAAGAAATGGCGGTGTATTTCCAGAAGGAGTTTAATGAAGGGGACCCTAATGTCATTGACAGTGCTGGGAGGCTTGATCGGTGGAAAAAACAGTACGGCATTGGGCAGTTTAATATCTGTGTATAAAAACTGTCAGCTAAATACAATGAGGTTGTGAAATTTAAAAAGGAATTTCAGGAAATAATTCTTGTTGAAGGATTAACCGGTGATCAGATTTTTAATTGTGATGAGACGGGGCTCAATTTCAGGATGCTGCCATCAAACCTCTCGCAGCCCAAAACCAATACGTCTGCACCTGGCTGCAAGCGTAGTAAGGAAAGAGTTAAACTGTTCTTGCCTGTAGTAATATTACTGGGAATTTAAGAGCAAAATTGCTTATAGTCGGTAAAGCAAAGAAGCCTAGAACATTTAAAAACTTTTCTTTAATGCTCTTCCAGTCCATTACACAAATCAGAAGGCTGCGTGGATGTCTGCTGACTTCTTGAAAGACTGTTCTTTACACAGTTTGTTCCAGATGTAGAAAAATGTCAAGCTTCAAACAATCTTCCTAGAAAAGCTCTTCTTCTACTAGACAATGCTCCATCACAGCCAAAATGAAGAGCAACTTAGAAAAGGTGACATCAAAGTCATACTCTTTCCACCTAGCGTGCCGTCATTATGCCGCCAATGGACCAAGGTATGCTGGAAACATTGAAGAGGAAATTTCGGTGGAAACTCCTTTCATCCCTGATAGAGAAAATGGACAATGGCAACGACATGGATAGAAAAATTAAAATGAAACAACATGAAAGACGTGGCATACTGAATAGCGCAGTCTTGAGAAGAAATTGAAACAATGACATTAGAGAGTCTTGGAATATATTGTTGAGTGAGTTTGAACTTCGAGAGGAGGTGGTACAAGAAGATATGGAAAACATTGTTCCCTTACTGAATTTCATTCCTGGCTGTGAAGATGCTACGACTCAAGATGTAAGTGGTATGCACAATATCAGCTGTTTGAACTAACTGACCCTGATATTATTGGTTTTGTGAATGCTAACGAAAATGAGGATAATGAAGAAGAAGAACAAGGCATTGCAGAACAAAAGGCAGAAATGATGACTCACAGTGAAGGATTATCGTCAATGGCGGGATCTTGCAGCAAGAAAATGTGAATCAGCAGGCAAGCACACATTGTTGACAAGTTTCTTTTCGTAAGACATTTGAAATGTTTTCGTTCAATACTGCATGTACTGTACAATTGAATTGATAATTCAATAAATAGATTACCGTAAAACATAGTAAGTAATACAGTATAGCCTTCCTGTTTGTTTTAGTTCATTTTCAAAGATATTCTGTATTATGCGACATTTTTGGTGATCCGACGTACTCCAGGTCCCGTTTAGGTCGGATAATCGAGACTCTACTGTATTATAATGAAGTCTGGGAAATCTTTTAGCTGCATTTTTATTACATCATGCTCTGATGATGTCATTGGCTTATGTACAACCTTAATTGTATTCCATCATCATTATTATTATTATTATTATTATTATTATTATTATTATTATTATTATTATTATTATTATTATTATTATTATTATCCTGCCAGGTGGCCATGATCGTTAAGGCGTTGAAGTCTAAACGGTCTCACAACGTGGTTAGCTAGTTCAAGTCCCGTTGGTCAAAAAAGAATTCACCATCAGAATGTTGGCCGGCAGGATAGGAGAGGTAGTGGTATACAATTTCTAGAAAGCCTGAATTAAATTCCAAACCTCTCCGATATGGAGTGAGGGTAAATGACGCTGTTGATGGTGATTCGTCTGCCGGATAGAGACGTTAAGCCTTGACCAGACAGCAGTGGGCTATGTGCCAACACCGGGTTTCCTACTATCATATATCACGTCATTCATTTCATCTCATTAATTTCTCTGATGAGGTTGACATCAGGAAGGGCATCTGGTCATCAAAACCTGCCATGACAGATTCATCTCACCTCATACCCAAACCCGTAGAGAAACGGAACAAGGTTGGGCAAACAAACATACATCGTTATTGTTATTGTTACTCTTATTGTTATTTAAACCATTTTTGATATATTTTAGGGGCTGTTGAATGATTATTAGGAATTACAATATATAAATTTTAATGTACTCTGAAATGTTGTGTTTTACTGATTCAGTGTGTGATTTAACTAATCCCTTAAATGGGTCACTGCACTTCTATGTGGGTTTGATTGCATTAGCCAATCGCAACATTTTTCGCTTATTTCTCTAAGAGATGACGCAGCCGTGGAGTCTACTGTGTTGATATATTTTCCACAATGTCACGCTGTGTATTGTATTGAATAACTATCATAGCTTCCTATAATGAATTTGTTTTGGTGCCTTGCATGATGCATCCCGTTCTTCTGCTGATATAACACACTGCCTATGTTTTATGTTTTAAGTGATAATTTTGCATATTTGTTGTTTAGAATCTTCTTCTCTTCTCTATTTTCAATTTGCTCTGTAGATCAGCTTGATTGTGCAGGAATTTTCACAGTTCTAGAAGTGGAGAGTGAATGTAATGATGAGTGGATGTTTATTGAAGAATAGGACAGTGAAAGTGATCCTGAAAGTAAAAGTGAAGTGGTTCCAGATGAACCAAATGACGAGGAAGATGTTCAGAATGTGACAGCCACCCCATTTCGGTGCAAATGGTGTCCCAAGAACAAAATTTGCTTTTACGGGTGTAAACACGATTATTTATTTACACTATTTACGCCTACATTGGAGTACCAAAATCAACTTTATACAGTACAATAAAATCTTCAAAAAATAAGTACATCAAGAAATAAGTTCATTTCTTACACTTGATAATTTCTTCTTTTCACCAAACTTCTTCATTCTAGATGATCTTGCAGCCCATTCTTCTGCTGATATAACACACTGCTTATGTTTTGATGTTTTAAGCGATAATTTTGTATATTTGTTGTTTTGAATCTTCTTCTCTTCTCTATTTTCAATTTGCTCTGTAGTAATTTTCAATTCATCCAAATCCATTTGTATTTTTTAAACCAAGTGTTGTTTGTTTTACTATTCCAAAAGAAGTCAAAACGCTATTTTAGGAGTCTAAAATTTTAATGTGTCCAAAAAATGCAATCCTCCGTTTTATCATTGTGTCTGTACCGGGAGGTACACCTCAATTCCACTCATTGGAAAGAAGCACCTTTAAGAACGTTTTTCTCAACTAAATTAACTTTCATTTATTTTGTTATTTCAAGGTTTGTAACACTTCTTTCTCATTCCGCCAGTTTTTGAATCTGGCCAATCACTAATTTTCTGTAAATATTTTTCAGCCAATTACTGGCTTCTTGTAGGTTTTTGGTTTACCAATAAAATTGAGAGGGTGTGTCCGGATTTAGTTCAGAACCCTCTCGAACCATCCCCTCGGGTATATAAGCTGCAGCCTTCTCAGGCTACCTTGTCTTTTGATTGCCGAATTTCTGAGAGTGTGTGCGTTAAGACATTTTTTGCCAGGCAGTTCATCAGCCAAGGTAATGGCCACCAGTCATATCTCTCTGTAGCTACTTCCGCAGACTTACACGAGGGGAAGGTTCGAATTTCTAACTATGTAACCACCTGTTTTCTAAAATGTAAATTTTCTTTCAGTTAATGTAAAATTTCATAAAGTCTTAAACTGTACATCGGGGATAGAGAGTGCGTAACCCTCTCGAGTTCCCCTTCAACTTAGTTTGAGGTGACTACGATTTTGTAACTCTTTTTCTTTTCTGTAAAACATTTAATTAACCTTCATTCTAGTCACCTCAGTAGCTTGGGATTAGCCTCTGCATCATCGGGCTGAGAGCCCAATTAGGGTTTTATATTTAATTTTCTAGGAGCGCAAGTGTATGCCTCCATTCATTTTGTGTTCAGGCCAGTAATTTAACCTGTTTTCTTTTCCACGAAGGCCCAGTAGTTTGGGTACTAGTTACCTCTGTGTACTAAATTGTAAAATTGTAAGTTGAGCCTAGAGAGGCCATAAATTTATAAGATTTTTGTACAAAATTGGGAGTGCAGTCTCCTTGGTTAATGTTGGAGAGCATGTTAAGCTATTTTCTGAGATTGCTGTAATATTGAGGGGTGCCTTTGGAAGGCCGTATTTGTAACCTATGGAGCAAGGTGCTCTTGTTTTGGGAGATTTCTCCTTGTCTACGTAAACGCTAATTGGCAATATTTTAAAGTTGGAAATTAGGGGCTTAAAGCCCAAATCTGTTAAATTCCCTATTCTTGGGTTTTCCAATTCTTTTATCAAGATTGTTATTGTACCAGACCTTTCTTTTCTTCACCTAATGAAGAAGCTTGTTAAGTTTGAAATTTGAAAAGAAATATGACCTTTATTTTAAAGTTTTAAGTTAATCTTTGACATATTAGATAGACCCATTCCACCCAGCACCTTCTTTCACCTCTCTCTGAACCATGGAAACTCCATAACAGTGTCAATAATTGATTCACTTTCCTTGTAAATTACCGAGTTAGCTAAAAGTCTCCACTGGCCATCAACCTGATGTTTTTATTAATAATTGTCCAGAGAATTCTTCTATCAACTTTATGTAGTTTGTCTGCTGTTGTCTAGGTATTTAGTTTGAATAATGTTTCACTTGCATACGTTGCTTCTGGTTTGATGACAGAATTATAATGCCAAGATTTAGCATTAATTGAAACAGACTGTTTTTCGTAACTCGACCGTGTAATTTGTTGTGCTTGTCTCAGTTTTGGAGTTCTATTATCTATAGATGCTTTTTTCATTAGCATTCCAAGTAACAATTTCACCAAGATATTTACATTTATTCACAACTTTTATTTTATGAGTATTATTTAATATAATATGTGGAATGTCAACTTTAAAGGATGGCATAATTTTTGTTTTCTTAAAAGATATTTTCAACCTAACCTTCGCTGATAATCTTTCTAGTTCCTCTACTTGAAATTTATTTATTATTAGTATTGTTATTATTATTATACAATCTGCCTGCAACAGCTGCAGGTTGCCCAAAGACAAAGAGTACCTTCGCAACAATAATAGATAATGTGATCGTATGATGTTAAATGTAGGCAATCGAGTGAGGCATGTCAAACATTTATTTGTGGTCCGCAAGCATGGTTCTTGAAGATCATGATGGACTTCTTGAGTGTGGTAATGGAAATGTTATAGATAAAATCTCTATTTAGCCCAAAGGTATTGCAGAAGTTGACAAAAAATGTAGGTATGGTTCCTCGAGCACCTAACATCAAACCAATGACAGAAATGGATGAGAGCTTATATTTTCGCTTGTAGAAGTCCACCGTTTCTTCATAAATTCTTCTCTTTTCTGCATCGACCTCTTCCGGCTGGTTTTCATTGGTCTCAAATCTAATTGTTGGATCAATGATGAAACCTTCAGAACAGGATGGCTTAAAAGCAATAATGTCAATGCGTCGGTTGCTTCCTCTGTTGGAGAGACCGTGTACTTCTTCATAGACATTATAACCTTGTCCTCTCAGAGCGTTAGCTATCATTGATCTGGCTACATTATGACGTAAGGTGCGTAGTAATTCACCATGTGGACAGGCTCCCAGGACATGTGAAAGTGTTTTGAACTCTCTGTGGCAACGCCGACAGAGGCTATTGCCCTGGGATCTGCCAGGTACAGTCCTGTCGAAGACCAGAGATTTCATTTCTGAACCTGACTTTAGACTTTGTGTGTTTCTTAGAGTGAACGCAATTAGGTTAACAAGTTTCTGATGTAGACCAAATTCAGTAAGGATATGTAGTAATGATTCACAATGGATAGTATCATAAGCCTTTTGAAAATCAACACAAAAGTGATCACTAAATTATTGCTCCTAATATGTTGATGTTTTATGATCCATTTAAGACTGATAATTTGATGTTGACAACTTCATCCTCGATGAAAACCATCCTGATATTCATCCATTTCACTATCAAGTTGTTCATGGATTCTGGAATATAGGATCTTAGAGAAAATTTTATAAGTTAGGTGATACCTAGCAAATTCCCCGATAGTTACTAGGATCTGATCTATCACCTTTTTTATGGATTGGGTGTATAATTGCAACATTCCATTCTTCGGGCAATATTTCTGTGTTCCAAATGTCAATGAGATGTTTATGTAGATTCTGAATAGTCTGTATATATGCATTCTTCCAGAGTTCTGCTACTAGTTGATTTTTTTCTGCTGCTTTAAAATTTTTCAGTGAATCAGTAGCTGCAATTACTTCATCGTAAACTGGTGGTATGACCTTCTCCAAAGATGTTTTATTTCTGGGAAATATATCAGAACTAGGATCATACAATCTTTTCCTATTAAGATTTTACAGTTTATTTTTTCCTTTTGTTTGTCACTATTAAGTAATGTTGTGAAGTATTCAGCCAAAATTGTCATAATTATTATGGCTCACTGTTCCATTCTTATCTTTCATCAAAAGAGTAAGAGGAGTATAATTTTTTTAGTATTGTTTAAATGCCTTATAATAGTCTCTTGCTTTATTTCAATTGAAAGCTTCAGCAGTAGATTTTAATGTTTCCTGCTGATAATTTCTTTTAACTCTCCTGATTTCTTCAACTGCTAATTGTCTAGCATTAATTAGTTCTTCTTTAGAGCTTTCTGTTTTTTGTTGTTGATCATTCAACCAGGCTTTATGCCAGCATACTATTGCTGTATCACACTCTGTATTCCACCATGCATGGTTTCTTTAATTTTTTAATGGGAGCAACTTCCTCCGCTATGGCTTTTAGTTTGTTAATAGTAGTTCCCAAGATATCACTTAAAAGTGTTGTGGAATTCTCAAAGTATGTTCGATAATTAATAACTGAACTAGGATCATACAATCTTTTCCTATTAAGGTTTTACAGTTTACTTTTTCCTTTTATGAGTTAATTTAAGCTTAATCTTGGAGATGTAATGGTCTGAATCAACATCAACACCACACAGAACCTTAACATTATAAATTTCTTGATGAAATTTATGATCCATGGACACATGATCTATTTGGGATTCACCCAGTTTAACATTTGAACTTTTCCAAGTCATTAATTTATGCGGTTTTCTTGTAAACCTTGTTGTTTCTAAAATTAGTCCATGGTTGATACAAAATTCAATTAACTGTTCGCCATTCTTGTTCGTTAATTTATGTGCTGGCCATCATCCCTTCATAACATGAAATTTTCTCTCACATCTAATCTTTGCGTTAAAATCTCCAAGAAGAATTTTAATGTTAGTATCAGGTAGCCTACATTCGTTACTAATTGGTCAAGTTCATCCCAAAATTGATCTGTTCCCTCTTTGACAGTTCTGTTCTTTTCGTTTGTTGGAGCATGAACTTTTATCAATGTATAGATATTGTTTTCCACTTTAATCTTTAATAATGCTACTCTTGATGTATTTGAGAGATAATCAATAATGGAATCTAGAATTCTATTTTGTATCAAGAAACCAACTCCAAATTGAGGAATATTTTTTATGGCTCTTTCACCTGGAGGCCCTTCATAGAGACGTTACCCTCCTAATTCAATTGGGTTATGATCAGTATTATGTAATTCTTGAAAAGCTGTGATCACAATTTTATGTTGAATCAAAATATCTATTAGATGTTTCAACTTACCAACCTTCATCAGTGAATTGATTTTTAATGTTGCCAAATACAAAAAACTTTCCTGGTTTGTTGAACTTAAATACATTCTTAGTTTAATTAATCTGCATGATTGATCATTATTCCTGGTCACTCCATGTGAGATTTGTGCTGGACAAAGCAGAGGCAGAACAGGTTTTTCTCCGGGTACTCCAATTTTCTCTGTCATATTTCATTCCAGCAACACTCTCCAGTATCATTTCATTTCATCTGTCATTCATTAATCATTGCCCCAGAAGAGTACAACAGGCTTCAGCAGCTGGCACAATTTGTATCTAAGAAACAAAGTTAGGTTTTGGTCCACCCAATCAATACACCTGACTTTGTTTCTTAGTTTTATTTGTATCAATACGAACCTATACGATGAAGTTCATAAATTGTACAATTTGTATCCTCGCCACTAGATGGGAGCTTCATTCATTCCATTCCTGACCCGGTCGAATGACTGGAAACAGGCTGTGGATTTTCATTTTAATTGATGATTATGCCTCTGGACGCTCCGACTCGCCACAATCCTCTATCTAACACCCCACCGTATCTGAATGGTGTCTTTGTTTGGAAGATTGTATAGCTGTCCAAACTGGTGGATTCTTTCAATAGAAGACTTCCCATATTAAGTTGATTGTCTGATCAATGATCAAGAGTCTGACCGTGGTCAGGGTTTGCAATTCCAGATGTGATCTGGAAAGATGATAAATGAAATATGATGAAAAATGAGATTGTAAAGTGTGTTTGCCTCAAGATGGTCTTCGGCTGTTATTTTACGGCATTGAGCCATCCTTTCCCCGGGCTTGGGACTGGCAATAGCAACTACTGAGCTACTCAATCCACCCAGTAGGTGCTGTAGGTGGATAAACACGATATATATCATTTTAATGTAAATAATGTTAGTAACCCATTATTGAAGTATAATAATCACTATCATACTACATTAATCTGCCGGGCTGAGTGGCTCAGACGGTTGAGGCGCTGGCCTTCTGACCTCAACTTGGCGGGTTCAATCCTGGCTCAGTCCAGTAGTATTTGGAGGTGCTCAAATACGTCAGCCTCATGTCAGTAGATTTACTGGCACATAAAAGAACTCCTGTGGGACAAAATTCTGGCACCTTGGCATTTCTGAAAACTGTAAAAGTAGTTAGTGTGATGTAAAGCAAATAACATTATTAATACATTAAACTAATTGTGTACACATTTTTTAAAGGAAATATTAATTTAAATATTACAAAGTGGGGAAAAAGGTACCCAGGGCAGGTTACACATGTGGAGAACTTAGTGCCAATTAAGGGGTTCAGCAGAGTGAAGAGTGATGAATCCTTTTAGGTGAATGTGATCGTTGAGGTTATTCTGGTTGGATTGACTCCTTCATGTTTAAAGATTTTTTAAATTATTTTCCGTGTGTAATATGTTCAGATCTGTACTGATGTCTGAAGTGATGGGCATTGTCATGCATGTGTTGACAGAATTCAGAGAGTGTGTTGTGTCTAATTATGTTTTTGTGTTCTTTATACCTAGTGGAGAAATTACATTTCGTTTGGCTCATGAAGGTATACAGCATTACAATTTGGTTCATGGCATTTGAGTTCGTATTTGTTGGATTTGGCAAAAATGGTCTTTTTTATTTAGATTACATTTACTAATTTGGTTTTGTAATGTGTTGTTTGTTCTGAATGCTGTTTTAATCCTTGCTTTTTGAAAACATTAGCTAAATTGTACAGCTTATTACTCACAAAATTAAGACCTCCATATTTATCATTTTTGGGTGATGGTTTGTTTAGGTTTTTTATTGTTTTTTAAGCTCTGGAGATAATGAAACATGACAACTGTCTCAATGAGAAAGAAGAAGGTTTACAGATTAAAACCGTTGCTCCTCATCATTTAATTTAGTTTTTCAGTTATCTTTCACCGGTACAGTAGTTATATTCCATATCTCGCTGTTGTTTCTCTTTACAGGCTGGTACTGGGTGTTCAGCATCATTATAACTGCCTGCTACACAGGGTCCATCATAGCCTTTGTCACTCTTCCAGTGTACCCTGCATTTGTTGACACCAGTCAAGAGGTGCTGGACAGACGTTTCAGGATTGGAACTCTAGGTGAATTATATGAAATTTGTATGTGATACCATAAAATGGGGTAAAACCAATCAATTTTTGATGTTTTTTATTTTAAAAATACATTAATCCAATCACCCATATATGAACATGATATTTAATTAAGTACCATTTTTAAATATGGCCTCTGCAGTACTTTGGTCGTCGTTCAGCGCGTGCATGCTCAGTATGTACACCTGTAGGCTAGCCACAAATGCCTTTACTGGAGCACTCGTCCATATTTACATTTGTTTGTGTGTATTAAAAATTACTCTGACAATTAACGGTCCCGTCAAGTGTGAAATATGTGCTGTGATTCATTTTCTAAATGCAAAAGACGCGAAAGCCATTGAAATTCATTGGTGGAATAGTGAAATGAATGGAAAACACACTATGAGTGAAGGAATCGTAAGAAGATGGGTTAGAGCATCTAAAGAAAGCCTACTAATGTCCAAGATTGAAAGCGTAGTGTCATTACTAAAGATCTGAAGCAGAAAATTTCAACAGTTCAAGAAAACTAGATGTTTTATGATTTCATCATTAAGTTATGAGTTGCCTGAAATTTCAAGGAGTGTTCTTTATGAAATTGTGACAGGACACTTAGATTATTGGAAGTTGTACTCTCCCTAGGTATGGAGAATGTTGCTGCAGGTGCATAAAACCAAGCGCATGGGCAGTGCTTTAACAATCCTTGAGTGGTACAGTAATGAAGGTGATGTGTTTCCTAAGCTGAATTATCACCGGCAATGAAAATGGATGGCTTATGTTACACCAGAATCAAAACAGCAATCCTTGGAATGGAGACACTCAACATCATCCCAGAAAGTAAAGTGCAAGCAAGCAATTTTTCTTGAAAACCTATTAATTTACACTGTGTTTGAAGATAGATTGTACTGTTTGTTTTTATTTGCACTGGGGCGACACAATAAATGCAGAGACTTATTATGGGACCTTATGTAAAGTCAGTCGTGCTCTTTTGCTTCGCGACAATGTGCAACTTCACACGGCATCCTCCGTATGGCCTTGACCTAGCACCTGGTGACCACCACTTGTTCCTGCACATGTAAAAACATCTAGGAGGTCAGAGCCACAATGATGATGATGATGATGACCTAAAAAGGACCATTTTGCAGTGGCTGGCTTACCAGGTGGCAGATATCTATGAGGATGGAATTCAAAGCTGGTTTCATGGAAGTGTGTAGAGGAAAGGGAACAAGTTTGGAGTGACATACAAGCATTAGATTAAGACAGATGTTGATTAAAATAGAAGGGAAAGGAGGAGGATAAGGAGAAGGTGGTAATTTTCCATGGTGGTACCAATAACACCTAAGGTAAGCAGGAATATGTATTAACATAGTCAGCGATATGTGGGATCTGGTTACATGAGTGTGGAAGAAGTTTAAGGAAGCAGTGATTGTTATCAATGGAATACAGTACTGTGTAGGAGGAATACTGACTGGAGGATAAGTGGAGATTCAAATGAAACTATAGTATGGTATGAGTATGTGGGGAAATTGGGAATGAGATTTATAGATCCTAATGGGTGTGTAGGAGATAGGGATTTATATTCAAATGGTCTTCACCTGCTGCGCAACTCTTGTGCCGCACATGACATGGCCAGCGTGTGCCAACCTCAGAAAGAAATAGAAGAAAAGAATGTTATAATCTTTTCTCCAGAGAGTTCTTGTAGCCAGAGATACCATGGATCAGTCAACATGCATACGCAAGTCATCTGTTGCATTAAACCTGAACAAACTGTATTTGAAAACCGGCTTTAACAGAATTGGATCTCATCGGATCATGGCTGTATTATGATTCACAGAGCATTAGATAACATTGGATCTTGGCAGCCATGGGTTAAACCTGCTTGTTCCATGACAAGGCATAAGCCACTCTACGTGGACAACCATCATTTGCCCTTGGGGAGGTCACTGAATCCTGTGGACTATGTTGTTAATCCTCATGATACCCTTTACATGGTGACTGGAGCTTCGGCGACTCCCCAATTCATCCATACGGGTTGATATAGACATACGAGGTCACTTTCCTGGAATCTTGCTGAGTTTGTCTGCAGGTTGTATCGATTATCCAGTTGCTTCATGTGTCATCGGACATACTCATGGCGTCGCTGAGCTGCTTCACTAGCTTGCATGCATAGTTTGTCACTAGTTATTCTTGCTTCTCAAAGATTAAGTCACATGGCAGACGTAGTTCTCTGTTGAAGACCATACTGGTGGGTAACATGCCTGTCGTCTCATGGGTGAATGTAAAGTACTTGATCAGGAAAAAGGGCATCCTCTCATCATAGTCTCTCTGGTGGGAAAGAAAACTTTTAATAACAGATCATACCTGAAAAGGATACCATTTAAATAAAGACAGAAGGGTATATTTCATTCTTGAAAGGCTATCATCAGATTCTATGAAATCACACTTTTAATTTATTATTATTATTATTATTATTATTATTATTATTATTATTATTATTATTATTATTATTATTATTATTATTATTATTATTATTATTATTATTATTATTATTATTATTACTAGCGAATTCTCCTGGTATTGGAAGATGTTAAGCAAATAACTCAATCAATTTTTCTGTGGGTTCTTCTTGTTTTTCCAATAGGTTTTCATTCTTTCCGAGAAGGCTTGTTTACATTCTGCCGACCACTTTGGTCTGCACTGTTTTTGTTGTGGTTGCTGTGATGTTGCTTCCCAACTGTCTACTTTGTGCCTAATGATGTCTCTTTCTGGGATGTCTGTTGAACCTATGTTTGTGCTTTTTTAGGTCCTTCCGAAGTTCGTTAAGCTGGGGTGTTGACTTTTTAAGCGAGGTTACATAATCTATTATCCTATTCGTCAGATGGCCGAAGAATTTAATTCGCCTTTTCCCAATGTCAGTTTTGATGTTTGAGAACTTTTCTGTTGTTTTGATTGATTGTAACCTGGAACCACCTTGGGTATATCTTGCTCCTAAGATTTTCCTAAAGATCTTCCTCTCTTCTTTTTTGATTTCTTCAATTTCTTGTTTTCTGTTTAGTGCCAGTGTTTCACATGCGTAAAGGACTGTTGGTTTTATGACTGTGTTGTAATGCCGAATTTTTGTATGTCTTGACATGGATTTTTTGTTGTAGATGTTTCGGACTAACTGTAACAGTCTTTTAATTTTTTGGAGACGAGTTTGTTGTGAGATCTTTTCAAGGCCTGTCAGTTCGATAAATTCTCCAAAGTATTTAAAGCAATGAACTCTGCCAATTGAACCATATTTTATTCTCAGGCTCTTGATATCTGTCATTAAAAATAAGAATTTAGTTTTCTCAAATGATATTTGTAGTCCCACCTTTTCTGCAGTTTCTTTATCTTGAACTGTTTAATGGCAGTCACCTCATTCTCTGTTAGTAACACCAGATCATCTGCAAAAACAAGGTATGGTATGTAGAGGTTATCTTTGGGAAAGCCCAGTCAGATTGGCTTCCAGAACTCACATTTCTTTAGTTTTTTCTCCCCGTTTTCTATAACCTTGCCTAGGACGATGTTGAACAGAATAGGAGAGACTCCATTGCCTTGTCTCATGCGTGTTTGAATGTCGAAGGGTTCTGAGGTTTCCCCCATACATTTCACTTTAGATTTCGTGCCAGTCAGTGTTTGTTTTATGAGTTCTCGAGTTTTGGGACCCAGTCCCATCTCTTCTAGAATTTGGAACAGTGAGGGCCTGTCGATTGAATCATAAGACTTTTTGAAATCTACAAATGTGCATATGAAGGATTTTTGTATGAGAGCTCGCATTTTAAGTATGGTTTTGAGGTTAAAAATTTGTTCGGGGCATGACCTAATTGGTCTGAATCCTGCTTGATATCCAGCTAATTTGGGTTCCTAACTGCTTTTGTGTTCTTTGCAAGAGACATGCTGATAAAATAGTGTGACAGATACAACAGAGATCCCTTTGTAATTATTTATATCTGTTTTATTGCTTTTTTATGTAGTGGATGGATTAGAGCAATCTCCCAGTCATCTGGGATCTTTTCAATTTGCCAAATGTTTTGAATTATTTGTGTAATTTCTTTGAGTGAATTTGGGCCTAAATTTTTCAAATGTTCCGCTACAATTCTGTCCTCCCCTGATGCTTTGTTGTTTTTAAGTTTCTTGATGTGTAAATAAATTTCTTCTTGTGTTGGTGGTGATGAATTTTCTAGTGTGATGACTGGCTGTGTTTTCGGGAATCTCTCAGTAGGTTCTGGACAATTTAAAAGCTGTGGAAATTACATGGCTAGTTCCTGACAATTTTCTTTATTTGTTAAGGTCAGTTTATCACCTTGTTTCTGAATGCAAAGGTTCTGTGGAGAAAACCCTTTAATTTGGTTTGTGAAGGTCTTGTAAAAATTGTGTGTGTTGTAATTTTTGCAATCATCTTCAACTGACTTCAGTTGATCGTTTATTCTGTCTTAGAATCGTAGATGTTTGTTTTCGAACTTCAAAAAATTTCATCTGTGTTTCTTCTGATTTGTTGCAATTGTAGTTCTAAAATACCTTTTTTCTTTTCTTCTAGTGTGCACTTACATTCTTGATTCTTCTTGTGAAGAGGGATGAGATCTTTCGCTATTTTGATGATCTTATTTTGAAATTTCTCCCAATTTTCTGCAGGTTGTTCTTTCCATTCTTCTGTTATTTTGGACTCTTTGATTTTATGTAGATCAAATTTTGAGATCACCGGCGTTTTCCTTTTGAATTTTCTTTTGGGTGTGAATTGAATTTTGATCCTGGGTAAATAATGATCCAAATCGATGTTAGCACCTCTGTGCACTTTCACACCGTGAATTTTCTTTTGATAATCGTACGATATTGCCACATGATCAATCTGAAATTCTCCTAAGTAGTGGATGGGTGATCACCCATGTTTTTTGAATTTTGGGATTTTTTTGGAGTGAAGTTGTCATAATTTTCAAGTTGTTTTGTTGGCATAACGAAATAAGATTGTGCCATTCTTATTGGTGAACCTGTGTGCTGAATAGACTCCCACAGTCTTTTTGTATTCCGCAAGAAATAAATTTCATAATAAATCTGTATTGTCAGCCTCAACAAGAAATAAGGTCTTATTGATTGATTGATTGATTGATTGATTGATTGATTGATTGATTGATTGATTGATTGATTGATTGATTGATTGATTGATTGATTGATTGATTGATTGATTGAGTGAGTGACTCCACCTTTACAATACAATACAATACAATACAATGCAATATTCCTTTTTACTTTATTTTAAGAAAAGGGACATGTTTCATCTCTTCTTTTGTGAGACATCTTCAGCCTAAGCTATTATGGTAAAACACATGGTGATCTTCAAACTAAAAAACAATGACATGTATTAAAATGTTGAAGAGTCAAGGTGACTCAATATGTTGCATGTAAACACAGATTTTTGTATTTGCATTTGTGTTCCCTTTCAATTTGTGCATTGAAATCACCGAGTAGAATTTTCACATCATCTTTTGGGATTTTGGCCATCTCTTTTTAAATTTCCCAGAATCTTTACATTTTTCTGGGCTCCTTTTTATTGTCATCATTTGTTGGTGCATGGACATTAATAAAGGTGTAGCTTTTGTTGGTGTGTTTGATTCTTGAAGTCATAAGTCTATTGTTGATGGGTTTCACCTCTTTTACGGATTCTAAAACTTTTTTGTCAACAATGAAGGCCATGCCAAATAGTGCTGCTCCTTTGCCAATTTTCTTGTTTTCTTGTTACCGAGCAAGATGGCCATGTGGTTAGGGGCACGCATCTGTGAGCTTGCATCCAGGATATAGTAGGTTCAACCCCCACTGTTGGCAGCCCTGAAGATGGTTTTCTGTGGTTTCCCCATTTTCACACCAGGCAAATGCTGGGGCTGTACCTTAATTAAGGCCACAGCCGCTTTCTTCCCAGTCCTAGCCCTTTCCTATCCCATTGTTGCCATAAGACCTATCTGTGTCGGTGCGACGTAGAGCAAAAAAAAAAAAAAACAGATCTTATTTGTTTCACTTTTGAAGATTCTATAATTATTGTAGAATATCATTTCTGAATCTGTGAAACGTGTTTCTTGCAGGGCCAGAATTTGGATTTTCTCCTTTGTGAGTTCTGTTGTGAGATTGTATAGTTTTCCTGTTTAAATCAGTGTCTGATGTAAGTAAGTGTGTGTATTGTGTGGAAGTTTACCAGAGCACTCTGACTTGCTCTCTCGTAGAAGTCCAAGCTCCCCAGAATCCGAATGCTTGGTTACCACTTTAGCGTGGATGGCTCGTCCCTGGGGTAATGTTGTCTTTACTTATACGAGTCATAATTGCTTGTAATCAATTTTTTAGCTTTCACTAGTGGTGTAGAACCAGGGATTGTTAGTTCCTGGAGCATGTTTACAGCCACACCTCTGGTGATCTGACACTGACCACTTTGCCACTTGCTACAAGTCAGACGTGAAGCGGTTTTGTATTGGTTCTTCCGCTCTCTTTGCCATTGGCCGTTGACCATTTTTCTCTTTACCTTAGGTGATCTGCGAGTGCTTATTTGGCTAAGCCTTATTCACACTCTCCTGCATATCTACAGGAACTTCCCCTATCAGCCATTGTGATGTGTCCAGTGTCTCACGCAGGGTTGTGCTTAGTTCTTACTCAGTTCAGAGCTAAACTCTCTCGCAAGCTAACCAGGTAATAGTGTAATATGCTGTCCAGTATAAAAGCCTCATATTGCCCGTCTTAAAGATGGCTGACAATACTGGCAGGCTGTGAGACCTAGGCAACATCGAGATAGTAAGTAGAGTGTATATATTCTTTGTGGTTTCCATAGGATTAATTACAAAAGAAACAAAATATGGGATGGTTAGGGCAAAGATTTTTAGCCAAATATTATGAGTGACTCTCTAGTCAGTGTTATCTATGGAACAAGTGTAGCAACTGACAAAATGGCTGACATTTACTGCACAAAATTAATAATAAATATGGCCCTAAGACATCATTAAATGAAAATAGATTCATTGAAAAACACTAACATCAACTTATCACTCAAAATAAAGTCACAAATATTCCCTGGAAGGCAAAAATGAAGCACAGGTCTTCTGTATAAGTGGATATAAGACGCAGCACTGTTACACACAAGCTCACCCTCTGGGCACAGATTATTGATATTATTTTTTTTTATTTTTAAGAACTGATGAATATTATGGATAATGTCTTTCTTTAGTATGCTACCACCTTTTCTCCTCTGTTCTGGATCTGTGGCACAGCAGTCCACTAATCCCCACATTTCTGTCATTGGTGTCAATGGTGAACTTCTCTCCAGACTTGAGATAACCCATAAGCACAGGGACTCCTTGAGTAACTGGAATGCAACTTACACATCTGGTGACCGTCAAAACAGCCTCTTCTCCACTGTGAGCTGCGTGAGCAGCTTTAAGATGGTGATGAAGCTGGCAATGAACCTCCTGCAGAAGATAAACAGGCCAAGCAAATTCCTGAACTCCCACTTGTCTTTCAACACACATCATTCTCTAATGGCTTCTAGCTTTACTGGATCAGTGATTGCTTTCTATGTGATATGTGTGGCCTAGGTAGTGTATCCCCTACAAAAATATTTGGAACTGCCAGGGTTCTGTTTTAGGTGAGAACCTTGTGGTCTCTGCCAATATCCCAACTTCAGGTCCAGTGTTGTGAACCACTGGGATCCAAAAATAGTGTCCAAGGGGTCATCTATTTGAGGTAAAGGAAAACAGTCCTTCTTAAAGATCAGCTTCCGATAGTCGATGCAGAAGCGTAGCTCACCGTTCTTCTGCTTTGCCAGCACTACACTGGATGACCATAGACTGTTGGATCCTTCAACTGTGATCCTCCCCCCCCCAAATGTTTCATGTCGCTCAGCACCTTACCAGTTTTTGTCTCTTTAGCCAGAGGTGCCCAGTGGGATAGTTAATGGATAGGAATTGTGTCACAGTGTTAATGCAATGGAAGACCCCATCAGTCCTCATAGTCACCTCCCATTTTAGTTAAGATGTATTGGAACTCCATGATCAGCTTCTTGGGCTCTTCAAACTTGTCTGCCTCTAGGTGTCTTCCTGGCATTAGATATCACTCTCTGGATCTTGGCATACACCTCCCTAGTTTCAGGAGCCACTGTGTCCTCATCATCTGTTGGTACTACAAAGTTGGCTGGTTCACACATTCTAAGTTCTGTCTTGCTAGAGAACGGTATATACTGCAAAATTGTATTGAGAATTCACACCAGCATGTATTCAATCAATCACTACTGATCTGCATTTAGGGCAGTCACCCAGGTGGCAGATTCCTTATCTGTTGTTTTCCTAGCCTTTTCTTAAATGATCGCAAAGAAATTGGAAAATTATTGAACATTTCCCTTGGAAAGTTATTCCAATCCCTAACTACCCTTCCTATAAATGAATATTTGCCCCTATTTGTCCTCATGAATTCCAACTTTATCTTCATATTGTGATCTTTCCTACTTTTAAAGACACCACTCAAACTTATTCATCTACTGATGTCCTCCCACGCCATCTCTCCACTGACAGCTCGGAACACTTAATCGAGCAGCTTGTCTCCTTTCTCCCAAGTCTTCCCAGCCCAAACTTTGCAACATTTCTGTAACGCTACTCTTTTGTCGGAAATCACCCAGAACAAATCGAGCTGTTTTTCTTTCGATTTTTTCCAGTTCTTGAATCAAGTAATCTTGGTGACCGTCGCATATACTGGAACCATACTCTAGATGGGGTCTTGCCAGAGACTTATATTCCCTCTCCTTTACATCCTTTCTACAACCCCTAAATACCCTCATAACCATGTGCAGAGATCTGTACCCTTTATTAACAATCATATTTATGTGATTAGGCCAATGAAGGTCTTTTCTTATATTAACACCTAGGTACTTACAATGATCCCCAAAAGGAACTTTCACCCCATAAACGCAGTAATTAAAACTGAGAGACTTTTCCTATTTGTAAAACTCACAACCTGACTTTTAACCCAGTTTATCATCATACCATTGCCCACCGTCCATCTCACAACACTATCGAGGTCACCCTGCAGCCGCTCACAATCTTGTAACTTATTTATTACTTTGTACAGAATAACATCATCTGCAAACAGCCTTATTTCTGATTCCACCTCTTTACACATATCATTGATATATATATAAGAAAACATAAAGGTCCAATAATACTGCCTTGAGGAATTCCCCTCTTAATTATTACAAGGTCAGATAAAGCTTCGCCTACTCTAATTCTCTGAGTTCTATTTTCTAGAAATATAGCCACCCTTTCAGTCACTCTTTTTTCTAGTCCAATAGCACTCATTTTGCCAGTAGTCTTCCAGGATCTCCCCTATCAAATGCCTTAGATAGGTCAATCGCAATCCAGGATATCTGCTATTTTTTGCTGAAATCCTACAAGCTGAGCTTCAGTGGAATAATGTTTCCTAAACCCAACTGCCTTCTGTCAAACTGGTTATTAATTTTGCAAACATGTCTAATATAATAAGAAAGAATGCTTTCCCAAAGCTTACATGCAATGCATGTCAAACTGACTGGTCTGTAATTTTCAGCTTTATGTCTATCACCCTTTCCTTTATACACAGGGGCTACTATAGCTACTCTCCATTTATTTGGTATAGCTCCTTCAAGCAAACAATAATCAAATAAGTATTTCAGATATGGTACTATATCCCAACCCATTGCCTTTAGTATATCCCCAGAAATCTTATCAATTCCAGCTGCTTTTTTAGTTTTCAACTTTTGTATCTTACTGTAAATGTCGTTGTCATCATAGGTAAATTTTAATACTTCTTTAGTATTACTCACCTCCCTATCTGGACATTATCCTTGTAACCAACAATCTTTACATACTGCTGACTGAATACTTCTGCCTTTTGAAGATCTTCCCATACACACTCTCCTTGTTCATTAATGATTCCTGGAATGTCCTTCTTGGAACCTGTTTCTGCCTTAAAGTACCTATACATACTCTTCCATTTTTCACTAAAATTTGTATGACCACCAATTATGCTTGCCATCATGTTATCCTTAGCTGACTTCTTTGCTAGATTCAATTTCTTACTCAGTTCCTTCAATTTCTCCTTACTTCCACAGCCATTTCTAACTCTATTTTGTTCCAACCTGCACCTCCTTCTTAGTCTCTTTACTTCTCTGTTATAATATAGTGGATCTTTACCATTCCTTACCACCTTTAAAGGTACAAACCTATTTTCACATTCCTCAACAATTGCTTTAAACCCATCCCAGAGTCTGTTTACATTTTTATTTACCATTTTCCAGTGATCATAGTTACTTTTTAAAAACTCCCTCATGCCTGTTTTATCAGCCATATGGTACTGCCTAATAGTCCTAATTTTAATACCTTCCTTTCTTTCACATTTATTTTTAACTATGACAAAAACAGCTTCATGATCACTAATACCATCTATTACTTCGGTTTCTCTATAGAGCTCATCTGGTTTTATCAGCACCACATCCAAAATATTCTTCCCTCTAGTTGGTTCCATCACTTTCTGAATCAGCTGCCCTTCCCATATTAATTTATTTGCCATTTGTTTGTCATGCTTCCTGTCGTTCGCATTACCTTCCCAATTGACATTTGGTAAATTGAGATCACCTGCTACTATCACATTCCTTTCCATATCATTTCCAACATAGCTGATTATCTTATCAAATAATTCTGAATCAGCGTCAGCGCTACCCTTTCCCAGTCTGTACACTCCAAAGACATCAAGTTGCCTATTATCTTTAGAGAAGAGCCTTACACCCAGAATTTCATGTTTTTCATCCTTAACTTTTTTGTAGCTTACAAATTCTTCTTTCACCAGAATGAATACTCCCCCTCCTACCAATCCTATCCTATCTCTACGATAAACACTCCAGTTCCGTGAGAATATTTCTGCATTCATTATATCATTTCTCAGCCATGATTCAACTCCTATCACAATATCTGGTAAGTATATATTTATTAAATTACTTAATTCGATTCCTTTGTTTACAATGCTTCTACAGTTGAGCACTAACATTTTTATGTCATCCCTACTTGATTTCCAGTTCCCTTTTCCCTTAACACCACTCCCTAGGCCACCCCATTTCCCTGAATGTGCCTGCCTATAACCCTTCTAAACAAGTTTCCTAACTTATATGTACCATTGCGGTTTAAGTGAAGGCCATCTGAGTGCAGATCCCTGTCTCCTACCCACCCATTTGGATCTAGAAACTTCACTCCCAGTTTCCCACATACCCACTCCATAGTCTCATTTAAATACCCAATCACCTTCCAGTCAGTATCCCTCCTACACAGTATTCCACTGATTACAATCTCTGCTTCCTTAAACTTTATCCGTGCTGCATTTACCAGATCCCATACATCCCCAACTATGTTGGTACTTATACCTGCTTGCCTTACGTTGTTAGTACCAACGTGAAACACTACCACCTTCTCCTTTCCCTCTTCCTTTTCTTCTACTTTCCTCAACATCTACCTCAACCTAATTCCTGGATAACACTCTACCCTGGTTCCCTTTCCTCCACACACTTTCCCCACATGTCTAACGATGGAATCCCCCACGACCAGAGCCTCAACCCTACCCACCTCATTTGATCCCCTCCCCTTCTGGTCAGTCCTATCTTCTCTCACTGCTGCAGAAGCTACTTCCTCCTCCCTTTTCTCCATCCCATGACCCTGTTCCACCTGTCTTTTCCTTTCTACTACACTACATTTCCCTTTCCTACCTTTTCCCTTCCTCCTATTTCCACACATCTCAGCAACAGTTCC
This sequence comes from Anabrus simplex, assembly GCF_040414725.1. Lineage (NCBI taxonomy): Eukaryota > Metazoa > Arthropoda > Insecta > Orthoptera > Tettigoniidae > Anabrus > Anabrus simplex. The sequence goes on along the minus strand of NC_090272.1, from coordinate 182,398,883 downwards.
CTGTTCCTCATCTTCCCTCGGTTGTTCTACCTGCAGTGACTCGTACCGATTTCTTACAGACACCTGTCCTGAATTCTGATCCTGAACAGAGCCCTTAGCCTGCAATCTTCTTCCCCTTAAAATATTAGACCACCTGTCTTCTACTATTTCCCCATTTCCTTCCCATCCCTCCTTTACACCTAGTGTATCCTGTACATTATTTGAGGGAGGCCTACTTTCCTTCCTGTCCTCTGAGAGATTCCTTATTATCTCTCTCAAACTCTCCAACTCCTCCCTCATACTCCTTAATGCCTGGCCACATCCACAGTTCCTACACTTGCACTGCTTATTCATTATTTACGGAATAATGGGAAGAAAGGAAAAATAAAATAACTTATTCTGTGCAAATAAAAATGAAAGGAAAGAAATATTGTCTAGGATAGTTCACAAAGATCACACAACAACAAGGTAATTAATATAAGTTACTACTACACTACAATACTACTTAGTTGTACACATTTCTTTTTCTACAACACCCTAACAGAATGAAAATTGCTGTTAATTACTGAAAACCAAAAGTAATACACAAGAATTAGGTCTACACATTTCTAAACTGCAGTTAAGTCTACCCTAATTACTGCAACAGAATTCTAGTAAGAGAGTTAATATGGATACAACAGATACTATAGGTACTACAGATACTATACTACACAAATATTTTACAGTAATAGAATAAACACACTAATTTATAATAAGATACCTACTATAATACACTACAATGATTTTAAACTACGTTCAAACGTATCCTAATTATAATACTACAGGTTAATACCAAGCAAAAGCTGAAATGGAAATTGCAATTCAAGTTTGAAATTTGCAAGACTACTCAAAATAATAGAATAAGCACTCTAATTTCTAATAAGTCAAGGTTTATAATGAGGTTTATAATGGCAATGAGCATCCTGGCCAGGTGAAGTCCTCATTCGTTAGTTGTCCATTCAGGTTCCACTGCTTTACTGTCCTCCATGAAAGGCCCATCCAGTCATGCCATCATCACAACCTCACTATGAGCTGGTATCACTTCCTCCTTGTGGACATGTTCCAAGGTAATGAAGCACACATCATCTCATGTCAAGAATCATTTCATAAGCCTGGAACTCATCGAGTTCCAGGATAATCTCATCAGAAATATCAGCGATGAAGACCCAGACACGTAGAGTTCTCCACCCCAGCATCAAGTTTATCAATGCTTCCTTCTGGACAGGGGTAGTGTCTCAAGAAGCAGTCTAAAGTGCATGAGAACAGTTCAGCTTTTATGGAAAGTTGTTGTTTTGACTCAAGCCATTTTTGACAGAATAAATTCTGTGGCAAAGAAACAGACCATCCTTTTGTCAAAATTGTTAATGGCAACATGTATATGGCTCATTAACCAAAAACCTGTGGTGCTCCTCTCATTTTCCTCCTTGTTAAATGCTGAGAGGGGAAAAGATTCCAGAATTGGACAGTTCTCAGAGACCTGAAACTAACATCCAACAGTGTTTCCTAGAATGGTATTGTTGTCTAGCATTTCAAAGGCAGTAACAATCACTGGCATCCACCATCACCCTTTCCCATTTGATCCACACAAACATGCAGATTAGTTTTCTTCAAATATGGCATACTAAGGAGTTGCCTTTGCCGCATCAACCCAGACTGCAGTGATAGTGCAGTCACTTATAAATAATCATCCATGTTTTCCAGTTTGCTCAGGAAAACTCCCAAGTTGTGTGTGTGTTAATGTATGCAAGCTCTGGAATCTTCATGTACCAAAGGCATGCTGTATAAAATTCTAGGTTTTTTTAGATATCCTTAGGTTATGTGCCATAGTGACAAACTTGTTTCAAGACAATTCTAGAACAGGAACTTTTCAAGGATTTCTTGATATTATTGTAGAATCTTCCAGGTATCTTGTAGTAATACTATGTTGTCTTCTTATTTCCTTTAATTCCATGTGGAACATAGGGCCTCGATGATATTTCTCCAGCTTGTTCTATCTGCTGCCAATGCTTTTACCTCCCTCCATGTCTTGTTAACTCCAGCAATCTCCTTATCTATGTTTCTCTTCCAGGTAATCCTCGGTCTGCCTTGCCTGCGACTGCCTTGTGGATTCCAACTCAATGCCTGCCTTGTGATACTCTCTTGTGGTCTTCTCAGGGTGTGCCCAATCCATCTCCATTTTCTTCTCATTATCTGTTCCTGTATGGGACTTTGACTTGTGGCCTCCCAAAGGTCTTTGTTTGAGATAGTTTTTGGCCACCATATTCTCATAATGTACCTCAAACACCGATTTATAAAAGTATGTAACCTTGTGGTGATGTCTTTGGTCACTTTCCAGGTCTCACTTCCATACAGTAACACAGATTTAACATTTGAGTTGAATATCCTTAGCTTTGTTTTTATACGAATGTGAGGGGATCTCCATATTGGTCGTAACTGTGCAAAAGCTCCTTTGGCTTTATTTATACGACTCACCACATCTCTAAAAGCACTTGCTACTTAGGAAGCATGGTAAGCCAATCCATTCCATCTAGAGTCAAGTTGCAATTGTTACGATGGTTTATGCACATTTCTTTAGTCTTTTTGTTATTAATCTTTAAGCCTACTTCTTTAGCTTCTATTTTTAAGTCATTCAGTTTGATTTCCATGTCCCAAAAACATTCTGCAAGAAGACAGAGATCATCCGCATAATCCAGTTCTTCCAATCGGTTACTATGTTGTAAGAAAGCAAAATTATCTAGAATTATAGCCAGTTTATAGAGAGTTTTAGAGAATAGCTGAAGGAGATTTATGGAGTTATGTTGTTGATACTGCTGCGGCAGATCAATCTTGGCTTACTGTATGAGAGGAGAAGTTAAGGTATTGCTGCTGTTCCCGGTCTAGAAAGCCAATAATAACAGCCGAGAGGATTCGTCGTGTTGAACACACGACACCTCGTAATCTGCAGGCCTTCGGCTGAGCAGCGGTCGGTTGGTAGGCTAAGGCCCTTCAAGGGCTGTAGTGCCGTGGGTTTTGGTTTGGTTTGGTTTGGTTTGGTTTGGTTTGGTTTGGTTTGGTTTGGTTTGGTTTGGTTTGGTTTGGTTTGGTTTGGTTTGGTTTGGTTTGGTTTGGTTTGGTTTGGTTTGGTTTGGTTTGGTTTGGTTGCTGCTGTTATATTGACACCACAACAATAGGTCATTCATAAATTACTATGCATTTTGTATGTGATCAGTTCATTGAGTGAATTATAAGTCCAGACAGTCATTTGACAATGTAGTGAGCTATCATTGATCAGTTGTACCTTATTGATACTGCGCATATCGATTCTAAATTATTGTGTGTGTATATTTCGACATGTGACACTGCAGGATATTTGTGTTAAGTGAAAATATATATATTTAACTGCAGTCAGTGATAGTACTGTAGTGATATTATTATTATTATTATTATTATTATTATTATTATTATTATTATTATTATTATTATTATTATTATTATTATTATTATTATTATTATTATTATTGTTGTTGTTGTTGTTGTTGTTGTTGTTGTTGTTGTTGCTGCTGTTGTCAAATTCGTGTTCATGACAGGAGTTTGTCATATTGTGACATGGCTATTCTGTACAAACGTGTGATAATTGTGTTGAGATTAGGTTATCGCTGATGAGTTGAAGAGTGTTTAAGTACTGTTGTATGATAACTTGAAAGATAGTGAATTCATGAAGGTATTCTTCAAGGACTTCACAATAAGCCAACTGAAGTGTCAGTTGAAGGAGTGTGCACTTTCTACTTCAGGAAAGTAATCAGACCAAATTATACAACTCTGAGAAAAGCTAATTGTGAATAAAATAAATCCAGACAAGTTTTACATCAAGTACGACAAGGAGAGAGTATCTTCAAAATCAGGAGAGGGGATGAGCATCCAAACATTGTTCACAAAGCTGATAACCGCATTCATTCCAGAAGGTCCTGGGTTCAATTCCCAACTCGGTTGGGGATTTTAATCACATATGGTCAATTTATCTGGCTTGGGGACTGGATATTTGTGGTTGTCCGGATATTATCCTTTTCATACCCACACAATACAACTACCAGAGAAACACACAGTAGTAGAGTTAGCATCACAAAAGGCATCTGGCTGTAAAACAGAGCCAAATCCACATGTACGAAACAGTTCACACTCACAACCCCATAAGGAAAGCAGTAAAAGAACAATAAGAAGAAGATGAAGAATTCCTAGCATTACAACGCTTCATAACATATACTCCAGTGGCATTTCAAAGCATAATGGTGTCTGGTCTGTTTTATCAATTTGCGAGAGTATATACAAATTTTACTGGCACTAGTTTGAGTATCTCAGGCAGTAGAGCACTGGCCTCCTGCGTTCAAGGTGTTGCGTCAATCCTGGCCAGTCCAGTGGTATTTGAAGGTGCTCAAATACATCAGCTTCATGTCGGTAGATTTACTGGCGTATAAACGAACTTCTGCAGGACAAAATTCTAGTATCTTGGCATCTCCAAAAACCAAAAAAGTAGTTAGTGGGATGTTAATCTATTATTATTATTATTATTATTATTATTATTATTATTATTAATTTTGAAAAAGGCACGATGTTTCGGAAAGTACACTGACTGACAGAGCAAATGCAACACCAAGAAGGAGTGGTCAGAACTTTATGCCAATTGCAGGGTAGACTGACGTCACTGAGGTATGCTCATGATGTGAAATGCGCCGCTGTGCTGCGCACGTAGCAAACGATAAATGGGACACGGCGTTGGCGAATGGCCCACTTCGTACCGTGATTTCTCAGCCGACAGTCATTGTAGAACGTGTTGTCGTGTGCCACAGGACACGTGTATAGCTAAGAATGCCAGGCTGCCATCAACGGAGGCATTTCCAGCAGACAGACGACTTTACGAGGGGTATGGTGATCGGGCTGAGAAGGGCAGGTTGGTCGCTTCGTCAAATCGCAGCCGATACCCATAGGGATGTGTCCACGGTGCAGCGCCTGTGGCGAAGATGGTCGGCGCAGGGACATGTGGCACGTGCGAGGGGTCCAGGCGCAGCCCAAGTGACGTCAGCACGCGAGATCGGCGCATCCGCCGCCAAGCGGTGGCAGCCCAGCACGCCACGTCAACCGCCATTCTTCAGCATGTGCAAGACACCCTGGCTGTTCCAATATCGACCAGAACAATTTCCCGTCGATTGGTTGAAGGAGGCCTGCACTCCCGGCGTCCGCTCAGAAGACTACCATTGACTCCACAGCATAGGCGTGCACGCCTGGCATGGTGCCAGGCTAGAGCGACTTGGATGAGGGAATGGCGGAACGTCGTGTTCTCCGATGAGTCACGCTTCTGTTCTGTCAGTGATAGTCACCGCAGACGAGTGTGGCGTCGGCGTGGAGAAAGGTCAAATCCGGCAGTAACTGTGGAGCGCCCTACCGCTAGACAACGCGGCATCATGGTTTGGGGCGCTATTGCGTATGATTCCACGTCACCTCTAGTGCGTATTCAAGGCACGTTAAATGCCCACCGCTACGTGCAGCATGTGCTGTGGCCGGTGGCACTCCCGTACCTTCAGGGGCTGCCCAATGCTCTGTTTCAGCAGGATAATGCCCGCCCACACACTGCTCGCATCTCCCAACAGGCTCTACGAGGTGTACAGATGCTTCCGTGGCCAGCGTACTCTCCGGATCTCTCACCAATCGAACACGTGTGGGATCTCATTGGACGCCGTTTGCAAACTCTGCCCCAGTCTCGTACGGACGACCAACTGTGGCAAATGGTTGACAGAGAATGGAGAACCATCCCTCAGGACACCATCCGTACTCTTATTGACTCTGTACCTCGACGTGTTTCTGCGTGCATCGCCGCTCGCGGTGGTCCTACATCCTACTGAGTCGATGCCGTGCGCATTGTGTAACCTGCATATCGGTTTGAAATAAACATCAATTATTCGTCCGTGCCGTCTCTGTTTTTTCCCCAACTTTCATCCCTTTCGAACCACTCCTTTTTGGTGTTGCATTTGCTCTGTCAGTCAGTGTAATAAGATCAGCACGGTTTATATTATTCTGTTCTGTTCGTGAAGTTAATTTGGGCTCGTTATTTCACCCATGCACAATACTGTATTATATTTGTACTAGTTCTACACGCGCACACAATTTCAATAAAGTAGTACACCAATGCAGTTTACAATGTTTTCTGAGTACGAAGTACTTGAAGATTGAGGGAAATAGAACATGCAGCGGACTCACAAAATGGGTTCAAAGCACTTGAAGTAGTTCAGGAAAAGACGTATCACCTAGACAACTGAGAGTGAGGAAATACGTATACAAGACTAGGAGATATAGGAAAAGCACAGGGACATAAGGTTATACTAATCTTCACGCTAGAGTGGCCGTCTCAGCGACTTCTACAAAACATACACACCGGGCCAACATATAAGGGATAAGCAGGAGAGGGCAGTGGAACGACGGGGGGTGGATATATGTGAGAGTGTAGGACTTTGGACAGATGGAAAGAAATATCTGAGCAACGTATATGGGGGGTGTAGAGAGCGCAAAGTGTCAGTGAAATCTTCGAGCATGCTCGAAGAGTGAAATCGTAAACAAAAGATGAAGAGGGGCGACAGTGTGTTGATATGAACATCAATGAAAATGTACACGCGATCGGTGGAAGGGGAGATGAGAATAAACGGTAGCGATGTGTCTTGGTTGAAGAGGAGGCGTTAGGGAGGGCGGGAGGCAAATGAGAATATGATGAAATATGTAAGTAGTGTCAATGTATTGTGGGAAAGTGGGGTTAGAGTTGTAAATTAGAGTGATCTAAGAACTGATTTAAGATACGTATGATTGTGAGAGAGGGCTTGTATACGAGACATGTAGTTGACGAGGGGAGTGGATAATTGTATTGAATTAAGCTGGAGTACAGGCATCGGCGAGGAGAGTTGTACAATGAGCATTGAAAAAAGAGATGATTGATATCAGCATCTACAGATCCACAATGACATAGGGGATGCGGTTGTAAGCGAAATCGAAATTTATATAGAGTTGTAAGGGAATGATTAAAGCGAAGACGTATGATATTGATGATATGACGACGAGTGTAGGTGGCGTGTTGATACCAGAAAGTAGTAGGTAGTATGGGTTGGAGACTATGATAGAATTTGCCCTTCTGACATGCAGATGTTGTCCATGTGTTTTGCCATATTCGTCGTTGTTGTGATTTGAGGAGAGATATGAAATCTGTGGCTGGAACAGAAAATGTAGCTGGGGTTGTAGATAAAGAGGGAAGCCTCTTTCGCTAAGCGATCGGCTCGTTCATTGCCTGGTATGTTCTTATGTGCAGGTATCCAAATGAGGGTTATTTGGACACCTAATTGGTGTAAATTGAAGAGGATGTGTTTGACATTATAAACATACCAGTTCAGCGTAAACTTGTTAGATTTTAGTGTTTGGAGCACGGAGAGAGAGTCAGTGAATATATTAGCAGATTGTATGGATGAATGTTTGATGTACAGTAATGTTTGTCGTATGGCAAGGAGTTCAGCCGAAAAAATAGAAAAGTGGGACGATAAGTGAAACAATTCAGCATACTGAGTCTGTTCGTAATAAAAAGCAGCGCCGACACCACAAGAATTTTTGGACCCATCAGTATAAAAATTGGGACAGGCATTAGTGGATGAAATGCGAACTTTTTTAGAATGTAGAGGAAAAAATGAAAGCCGGTAAGGGAGCATAGCAAAAGAAGATTCTTTAGAATGAATAATAGTAGGAGTATATTGAATCACGTCGTATGCCACAGAATAGTATGGTAGCACATGACTACGAATAATAGTAGATTTAAAAGGGGAGACAGACTCAAATGCCCAAATTAAGGCAGGGGCTCGGCAAGGATGTGTGATAGGTGTCGAGAATGATTGCGCGAGTAATTGTATTTTGGGTAGAAGGTTATTGGAGAGCACTAGAAGTCGTTAGATGCTAGAAATATGCGTCGGAGGAGAAGAGGGGGGTCACCAGTTTCAACTAATAAGGCATTAGTAGGTGTGGTAGACAACGCACCAAAACAAACTCGTAGTGCTTGATTTTGAATTATGTTGAGGGATTGAAGGGCAGATGGTGATGCAAGATCAATTATATGTGCACAGTAGTCGAAACGAGCACGGATGGTGGAGCAGTAGACTAATTTTGCTGTAGCAGGATCAGCTCCCCACGAACGACGTGTAATGGCTTTTAGGAGGTTAATATACGTGGTAGTACAGTTGCGTAGGTGTTGTGTATGTTGGGAAAATTGTAATTTACGGTCAAGGATAATGCCAAGATATTTATGGTGCGAACGTATGGGAATTTCATAAGTATCGAACAGTAAAGGCTCGGAGTTGTAAACCTGCTTGGTAGTAAAAATTACTGCAGAGCATTTATCGGGTGGTAAAGAGAACCCATGAGTGTGTAACCAGGACTGAACTTGAATGAGCAGCCGTGTTATGCATTTGCGAGCAACATCTACGTCTTTATGGGAAAAGTAGAGAATTATGTCGTCGGCATACATAAGAATTCGGGCAGATTGGAGGGCAAGTTGCTCGAGGCCGGATAAACATAAAGCAAACAGTATTCCACTGAAGATATCACCTTGAGGGACGCCGACAGTAGCTTGACGAGGGGATGGCGTAGTGAGAGGAGGTTTGAAGATTAGAGTGCGAGACGTTAACAGATGACGTAGAAGAGTTATGAAAGTGGTAGGGATGCCTTTCTGTGATAACACATCCCATAACATATTCAGGGGGACGGAATCGAAGGCACCTCGTATATCGAGGAAGACAGCAATAGTGTGTTCTTTTCGAGATTTAGCTAATAAGATGTCTATTATGAGCATATTGATCGCATCCTGAGCATTTCGACCTTTACAGTAAGCATACTGATACTTGGGAAGGAGGGAATAATATTCTAAGTACCAGAGAAACCTTTGGAGCATGAGTTTAAGAAATAGTTTGCGTATACAAGATGGCAAAATTATTCCCCTAATATTGTGAGGGGAGGTCATTGGATGTCGAGGCTTTGGAACCGGGACGAGGAAAAAAGTGTTCCACTCGGGAGGAGGAGTCGTAGTATGTAACACAAAATTAAAGTACTGAACAAGCACTTGTAGGGCTTTGGTCGGCAACTGTTGTAACATAGCATAAGAGATATAATCAGGACCGGGAGTGGATGATTTGCAGGAGTTAAGAACGGACGTGAGCTCAGGGAGAGTGATGGGACGAGAAAGGACTGAACACTGACGAGTGGAAGCAGAGATAGCTGGAGTATAAGGTGGAAGTGCATGGTCTGGAGTGAGGGACCTTAGAAAGTCATTCAGAATAGTCGGCGGGATTTGAGGGCGTGGGACGTGAGTGGAAGCCCGGATGAGAGCACGGATAGCATTCCATAATTGAGATGCAGAAATATGGTTATGGAAAGAGGATATAAAAGTTTTCCAGGCCTGTCGTCGTTTTTGATTGAATACACGTCTGATATGAGCAATATGATGTTTGAAGCGAACGTAGTGTGAAGGGGTTAGAGTTTTACGATAAATTTTGAAGAGTCTCTTGCGTTTAAGGATTAATTGGTGACATTCACTGTCCCACCACTTTAATTTAGAGGCACCAGTTGTCATGGAGTTTGATGGTGGTGTAAAAGGATGGTATAGGTCCAGATACTGTGTTATTATTTTGAGCAGTGAGTGATAGGATAATTCTGTTACAGGGAAGGTCTCCAATTGGGTTACCATGTAGGAGTTAAAGCACGAAGCATTGAACTGTTTCATGGAACGTGCGGGGCGATATAATGGTCGTTAAGTGGGTTTTTAGTAATATACCCGTGGCCATAAGTAATGAGGATAGGAAAGTGATCACTTGTATGAGTGTCACTGAGTACCCGCCACGTGGTTATAGAGGCAATGGAGTTGCGGCAAAGTGATAGTTCGACTGCACTAGGCAACGAACCAGGAGGAGTGAGCCTGGTAGGGGAACCATCGTTCAGAAGCAAGAGATTATGTTGAGTTACAGCATGTAAGAACTGTGTGCTTTTGGAGGTGTTGAGCGGGGCTCCCCACTGAGTATGATGAATATTGACATCTCCCAAAAACAACAGTTGGGTATCAGGTGGAAACTGATTAAAAAATTTGAACCATTGGGCAAAAGAGGTGTAGTTATCAGGGGGATTATACAAGTTTATAACATATGTGTTCTGATATATAAGACCTAGGGAATAGGTATTTGGTATTATGTATTGTAGATGTAATGGAGTGTACGATAACGAAGTATGTATCATAAGTGCGACACCATCAAATCCTGGTCCGTCATGGCGTTCGATAGAATATCCTGTAAAATAAAAGTTAGTTGTATGAGAAAACCAAGTTTCTTGCAAAGCGACTATATGAGGAGATGTTTCGTGCATGAGAATTTTGAATTCGTATTGTTTATTTTGTAGGCTCCTAGCATTCCATTGAAGGATGCGTACTACCATTATTAAAGATAAGGTGTAAACTTTCGCGAAGTTGACTAATAACTGGTAAGATATTGGGGTGATCTCCAATTAGTTGAGTAAGCTGCATGAGAAGATTGAGAACACACTGTTGAACATGTTCTCGCTGTGGGAGTGTAGTACCTGTTTGGGGATGCTGTGCGGGTTGCAGAGGCATTGGCGGGCTCGATGTTGAGGGAGTTGGCTGACTGGGTTGAATGGGGTATTGATAACTCAGAGATTGAGAGGGGGGAGAGGATGTAGTGGATTGCACTAGCTGGAGATACCCAGCTCTATCATATCCGGGAGAAGGTTTAGGTGGAAAAAAACCTTAACAATCACTTGTGTGAATTTGCGTTTGCGAGGGGCGTCTGGTATTGGAGAAGGATGTTGAGAGGGTAGGGGAGGAAATTGTTGAATGTTATTATACTCAGAATAAGTAGGTGGAAATAGTCGAGGAGAAGCTTCTGAGAAGGAGATGTTATCAGTGCACATGAGTTTTTTGATTTCCACTTGCTTCTGATGAACAGCACAATCTGATGAACCCGTTTCATGTTTCCGATTGCAATGTACACATAATTTGACATTAGCAAGGCAGTCTGAGGTAGGATGATTCAAACCACAGTTGCGACAGCGAAAGTTAGTGGACTGGCAATTGCGTATGGTGTGTCCAAAACGCTGGCATTTGGAACAAATAATGGGGTAAAATATAAAGGGATTGACTTCTAACATTACATGATAGATTGAAACATATTTGGGCAACGTTTTGGACCAAAAAACAATCTTTACGGAGCCGGTAGGTAGATATACTGCCTGACCATCTTGGAGGGATTTACGGCGTAGGCGATGAACAGAATGAACTTTGACGTCACTCTGAAGTAAAGTAAGAATATCGGATTCAGTTAGATCTTTCTCAACACCGCGTATAATGCCTACGCGGAAGATACTGGAGTGAGGAATAAAGACATGCAACTTGTGTGTATCAAGGAACTTATTCTGCAAAAAGTCATTAGCATGATTAGGAGAGTGAAAGTTTACCTGAATCCTGTTACGGCCTTTATACTGGATGGATTTAACAGGAAAGTTCCTTTCATGGAGTAAACTCCCTATAGCCATAGGGTGTAGGTTGCCAATGTTATTACCTTGTTTGGATGAAACAAAAACAAGATATGGTCCTGGGTGGTTTAATGGGTATAAATTACATGCACTAGTATTAGGAGGTTGAGCAGGAAGGGGAGAGTTAGTATTGCATTGGGTCGAAGTTTGCAACGAAGGGGTAGGGGTAGAACTATCATTCACGTTTGTATCCATTTTCACTTCTTCTTCCCGTTCAACATTACTATTTGACGCGGGATGAAAGTCCCGAGTACCTCCACTATCAGAACTCATACCACCACTTCACAATCACACGCAAGCTAGCACTCGAACGCAGGAGTAAGTTCTAGAAACTTCAGACACCGAACACGAAACCTCGAACACAACGAACCGTACAGTACGATGTCGCGGACGAGACCAATCCACGGTTTATATTAAAGTGACACTATTTATTACATACGTAAATCACAGATGGATGCAGTGAAACAGTAGACATGGAGATTACAATTGTGACGTGTCAGAATAGACAAAGAAAACGTAGTGTGATGGTGACTCAGCCAGGGTCATATGAATATGTATAAATATTCTCAATACCCACTCTCGAAGGCTCTACCAACTTCAACGTTTCAGTCTTCTGACATCCAGACACACTACACACTTCCAGTGCTTATACTTCGGTAGTCCCTTTGTTAATATATCTGCAGGCACCTTGTCAGTTGACAAGTATTCGAGATGAATGTCCCCAGATGAAAGATCCTCTCGTACAAAATGATGTCGCACATCAATGTGCTTAGTCCGAGAGTGGAAAACAGGATTTCCAGCAAGCTTCTGAGCTCCAATGTGGTCGTTATATAGCTGTACAGACGACACGCTGTTAATGCCTATCTCCCTTGCTAGTCGTAGTATCTGCACTGCCTCTTTTGAAGCCTCACCCAAGGTCATATATTCTGCCTCCGCTGAGGACAATGTCACTGTCCGTTGTTTCCTGGATTCCCAAGATACAACCCCGCCATACATTGTGAAGGCAAAGCCAGTGTATGACCTGCGATCGTTGATGCATGCAGCCCAATCAGCATCTACATAGCCAGTTAAATTTCTGGTATCGCTTCCAGAAGAACCCTTCAAGTACCTCATACTCTCTTTGCCGCTTGCCAATGTTCTTTGCCAAAAGAATCATTGTATTGGCTTAAGACACTCACTGCATGAGATATGTCTGGACGCGTTGCAGTTGATAGGTACATAAGAGCACCTATGAGCTCTCTGTAGGGGGGCCTCTCGCCATCATCCTTGGACCAAGTACTTGATCTTAGCAGTTTAATTCCAGGTTCAATTGGTGTGGCCACAGGCTTGCAATCAGACATTCGAAAGCGATCTAAGATGTCCATAATATAACCATCCTGCTTCAAGGTGATACCGGATTCATCTCGAGAAAACTCAATCCCGAGACAGTACCGTACTTAATGTCTTCCAGGTCTTTGACCTCAAATGATGTTTGTAGAAATTTGTGGACCTCGTCAATTTCTCTCGAGTTCCGTGATAAAACTAAAATGTCATCAACATCAACTATGATTAGGAGAGCATCAGCATCAGAACCCTTCACATACAGTATCGAATCGCCGGACGTTGGTTTGACACCAAGCTTTAGTAGTTGCATGTTCAAGCGTTGGTGCCAACAACGGCCAGCCTGCTTCAAGCCATACAGAGCCTTTTTAATACGGCACACACAATCCTTGTTCAACATCTTCAGCATCCTCATGGCTTCAGCTATAATCTCGGATGTTGCATTGCTTTCCTCTGCGATGAATTTGAGTATTTCTCTGGTGTAGTTTGGTACTTCCATAAAGATTTCCTCTTCAACAATTCCATTTAAGTATGCAGTTGCTACATCGAATTGTCGGACATACATTCCATGATGAGCAGCGAGCGCAATAGCCATTCGTAATGAGCTGAGGCATGCTACTGGTGCGAATGGTTCAGTATATTCTATACCTGGCCTCTGGGAAAAACCCCTGGCCACGGCTCTAGCCTTCCTTCTCGTGATCTCGCCATTTGCTCCGTATTTATTCCTAAGGACTACACGACTTCCAATCGTCGTCCTATTTTCTGGGCGGTCTTCGAGATCCCAGACCTTGTTTCTTAGAATAGAGACAAATTCATCTGCCATCGCCTGCATCCACTCATTTTTCTCTGGACCTGAAAGTGCCATCTGAATTGGAACCTCAACCAGACATACTGAATCAATTTGTCTTCCATCGTGTTCCTGGTAAAGCTTTCGAGGTCTGCCTCGTGTTCCCGAACGGATCATTTTTAGTCTTCCTGGAGCATGTCGAGATTGTCGTATTTCTGGTTCTGGTTCACTTTCAAAACCAAGAAATTCTTCTTCAGAACTATCCGGATCTTTGGTGCTTTCTGTACGTTCTGTATCTCTAGGAGTTATGTTTACATTGATGAAAGGATCAACCTGCACTGGCTCTATACTGGGATGATCTTCATCAAAGTGCTCTGCATTTGGGTGCTGACTTGAAAAAATATCAAGATCGAATTTTTGCTCTTTTCTGTCCCCTTTCAGAAACTTGACATCACGTGAGATTTCTACTTTTCGTTCCTGTGGTATCCAAATTCTGAAACCCTTAGACTGCTCCGCATATCCGAGGAATATGCCCCTTTTTCCCCGAGGGACGGATTTTCCTATGTTCGGCGTTCGATTTAGGCAGTAGGTTTCACATCCAAATTTTTCGAATTTACAAACATTTGGAACCTTACCAATCCAGGCTTCGTAAGGAGTTCGTCCACCCAGTTTACTCGTAGGACATCTATTCCTAATGTAATTCGCCGTTGAAACAGCTTCTGCCCAGAAAGAAGGAGGAAGTTCGGACTGCATTAATACACATATGGCCATCTCGACGAGTGTACTGTTTTTCCTCTCAGCTACTCCATTTCGTTCCGGGTTACGCGGATCGTCAGGCGTCGTAGGATCCCGCAGTATTTCAACAGTGCGTCGAATTGGGAATTCACGTATTCCGTACCATTATCAGACTACAAAATCTTTATATTCGCGTTTTTCTGTGTTTCGAGACGTTTTTTGAAGCCCTGAAACTCATTAACGACTTCATTCTTCTGACGAAGAAACTTCACTTCGCACCATCCAGTCGCATCGTCGACGAATGTGACGAAGTAACGCGCGTTTCCATTCGAGGAAACCCTCATTGGGCCACAAATATCGGAATGAATCAATTCCCCTGGTTCCATTCTCCTATCGGACTTTTTCGGAAAAGGGGTACGTGTCATCTTTCCTTGGAGACAGATCTCATATTCAAAATCCTCTTCAGTGTCGATGACTTCGATTCCATCTATCCTTTTATTCTTCACTGCCTTACGTAGATCCGTTATGTTTAGATGCCCCAATCGAATGTGTCAGTCCGTAATAGACCCTTTGCGTGTAGGTATCTTCAGCTTGGGCAATTTTTCCCCGTTCTTTGGCGTACGACCCATTAACGTGATAAAGTCCGTCTTTTTTATGTGCAATGAATAAGGTACAATCGTTCGCATCTGTAACTTGAGCGGATGTTTTGTCAAACACTACGCGGTGACCCCTGTCTACGATCTTCCCGACTGAGAGTAGATTAGTACGCAGATCAGGTACGTATAATGTATCGCATAGGTTGAAACTTCTATCACAACCATCAACGTTCAAAGACATTGTCACAACAACTTTTGCACTTATTTTCGTTGTAGAACTGTTCGCTAACTTTAAATCGTCAGAAACATCGGATTCTACTTGTGAAAAATAGTCCAGATTTTTACACATGTGCGATGTACAGCCGCTGTCGAGGCACCACACTGTATCTGCGTCGCGGTCCGTCACGAACTTGCACGAGTTCAGTTCTGAAGTAATATATAGCGAGATACTTCCTTCGGCCTTGTGAGCATGGTCATAATAATTTTTACTCGTTTTGCACTCCTTCGCCTTATGACCTATCTTTTTACAACTATAACAACGAAAACATGTGAATCCTCCTTTTTCGCCTTTATCGACTTTGCTAGTGGGCTTTCTATAATTGTTCTTGTATATTCGTTCAACATTCATACAGTTTTGCATCATGTTGTTCCGGGCACTACTCCTCGCATCACTTTCTTCGTGCACCGAAAGTATTAGAAACCATTGAGCTTGTCCACGGCATCGGAAAATCTCCGCAAATGATCGCGTACATCCCCATCTTCACTCATTCTTTGAAGCATGATCTGCTTTAATAATGTTGCTTTCCACGCTGGCCCCTTCGATTGGTAAATCGACTTAGTTTTAGCCACAGTTCGCGCGAAGTGACACAATATTTTACCTCTTTCAATTCCGTGGGTTGTATCGCCAAGATGATATCTGACATTGCTTCACTGTCACGTTCTGCCCATTCTGTAATAGCGGCCGTGTTCTCGCTAACTGGTTCAGGCTTAACCTTTATTCCGCCTACGTACACCCTTGAACGATTTTTTACTAACACAGCCTTCATGTGAATTTTGCACGTGTCAAAGTTGTCCTTTGACGACATCTCGACGCGCACCATACTTGAAGTGTTCATCTTCACACACTATTTCTTCGCAGAAGTCACTTGGCTAAATGTTTAACCATGGGCGCCCGCAAGGCCACCTCCCGCTGGAATTCTAAAAAGGTTGATGTTCAATTGTTTAATATCATACCAGATTATTTCATAAACCGACAGTCATCTAGCATCTGTTATAACCAGAAATTTCTATAAACAATTTAATGTTGCTGACGTTGTATTGGTTTTTATATTCAAGAAAACTGTTAATGAGGCTCCCCCTGGAAAATATCCTGCGGGCGCCCATGTGCTTAACTCAACCTCGCCAACCGTGTGCGACACGATATTTTCACGCATCTATTATTCAGTGTATTTTATCCCTACACATTTAATCACTTTCCAAACGCGCATCGTGGGCCCGTAACCTGTTGGAAAGGCACGATGTTTCGGGAAGTAATAAGGTCAGCATGGTTTATATTGAAATGACACTATTCATTACATACATAAATCACAAATGGATACAGTGAAAACAATGGACATGGAGATTACAATCGTGACGTGTCAGAATGGACAAAGAAAACGTAGTGTGTAGGTGGCTCTGCTTGATGGTGGCTCATCCAGAGTCATATGAATATATATAAATATTCTCAACATTATTATTATTATTATTATTATTATTATTATTATTATTATTATTATTATTAATTGGTGCAAATCAATAATAAATCTGTGGAATTCCACCATATTTTCCTCATAATTTGCTAGGAGACATTGCTCAATGTTTGTTTTCTTTCAAATACTGAAGTCGTTTCATTAAAGAAACTAATGAGACATCGACAGCTAGCCTTCTTTTCTTAATTAAGCTATCAACCAAAACAGTTTACTTGTGACTGCACAACCAAACTATGTCTTTACAGTCACATATTCACATATCCTGTTTTTGATTTCTGGAAACTTCACATTTTGTCCACAAATGCCCGGAGGTTACTGTTTGTTCAAGATGGGCTGAATTTTTCCTCCACTCACATACCTTACTCCATCTCTCATCCTCATCGTACTTTCTTCCCAAAGCACGAATACAAATTTGTTCTGCCCTAATAATGTGCGGCTTTTCTTTAGCCATGCACAGTCTGTTACAAGTAGCTGTCCTAAACACGTGCCACTACTTAAAGCTGATGTCATGCAAGTGATGCAATAGGTACGCGGCACAACTTCTCGGTTATGGCTGGAAGAGAGCTGCCAACTACGGGGGTGGAGGGATACCAACTTCCAGGTTTCTATATGTCAAGAGCACTGTACCAGCCTTCATACAAAGGTAGATGGAACAGAGGTGCCAAGAGAGAGGTGTAGAAAGATACAAACTTCCGGGTATCTATACATCCCCATGAACACCGAAACGTGCACTCCTGTGGAAGCTGAGAAGCAGAAACAAGCTTGTTGGGGGCTGAGAAGAAATGGATGCAGAATAACTAGGATTGATGAGTAGAGAGCCCAATCTGTTTCAAAATATGAAGATCATCCTCGTTCTTCAGTGGTTTCACGTTTATCCTTGTTTCCTTTTTCTATTGTTCCCCCTTCATACACTCACATGGCGTTATGTATATCATATTAGAGTAAAATTTTACTGTTACAGAAGCCATTATAATGAAATATTCATAATTTTTTAAAAATATTCTTAGTCCCCTTCCCTTTTCTCTATTTAATGTATGTAAAAATAATTCATTTTAACATATTTCAAACTTTCAGTATAACAAACTTATCGTAAGTGGTGTTCTGCCTATATTTAACTTTCTTTTTACAAAATATAATTTAAATTCATCCTTATTTTAATTGCCAGGCATTTCATACTGCACGTTCATATGCACCTAACGTCAGACAGCACACTAATTACAACACATCGGTGCGACTAGCTGATTTTAAATATCAGGGGAAGGTAAGCAAACTACATAACAGTGGAGAAGAAAGATAGTCGTGGACGGAAGTGACGCGTAGCCATTTTAGGCCTAATGTTAAACATATGGGAAAAACTACGAACAGCTTAAAACCGGGAAAAAATTCTTTGCAGTGCCAAAATAGATTTCAGTCATTGCAACACGTTCCAGAAGAAGACACATCAAGTTTTCCGAATAATTTTAAATCCAGTGGAGTTAACCTACAGAAGAAGAAAACCAACCGGAAGTCAAGATCGCCAAAAATTCATCTCTACGCAAACAGTGAAGGGCGGGGTATGGCAGAAGGCATCAAGGATGAGCTGCATAATCCAGAAACTGAGGTTTTAGGACTAATAAAACCAGGTGCCAAAACTGAAGACGTCCTTTCAAGTTGTGATCCTGTGTTAGAGAAGGACAACTACGTGGTGAATGTGAGTGGTACAAATGACATTGCTGCAAATGAAGGTGAGGAACTAATTACGACCCTCAGAGGTAAGATTTCGAAACTACCTGACTCAAAAGTAATTGTATTTAATGTGCCACCCAGGTATGACCTTATAGAAGACTCGTGTGTGAACAAAGCTGTACATGATGTAAATATAAAAATCAAGAGATTAAGTAAGAGTTTTAGAAATGTCTATGTAGTAGATACTTTAGGTCTTGGCAGGCAAATGTTCACTAGGCATCTGAATGGTAATGGAAAAGCAAATCTCTGTAGACAAATTGCTACAATTATCAACAGAGATTTGCAAACTAATATGCACTTAAGAAAACCCATACCACTAAATTGGCATGTACAGGGAAAGTTGCCAGAAAACCCAGATCCTTAAATCAAGATCTATGTACACAGATCTGGGTTCCAGGGACGTTCTCAACTCATGAGTCAAATGTTACCCAGTTACAACAGTCAAGTTTTAGGGTGGAAGGGGGTCTGAGATTGCTCTTGGTAAACTGTCAGAGTGTAGTAAATAAACAAATAAAATGCAGTACATTGATGGAATCTTATGAGACTGAAGTGGTGATAGGAGTAGAATCATGGTTGAGAGAAGGGGTGGGTAATAGAGAAGTATTTCCAGAAGAGTATACAGTCTATCGTAGAGACTGAGGAAATAAAAAGCGTGGGGAAGTGTTTATTCTGGTGAAGGAAACTTATTGTTCACATGAATGGTTTACCAATGAAAGGGATGAAATATTAGGGATAACATTAGTTTGCGATAATGTGAAGGAGGTGGGAATTATAGGAACATATAGGCCTGTAAGAGAAGAAAGAGACATGGAAATATTTGAGAAAATAATAGATTATACTCATAAAAACAATCATAATGATATGGTAATAATTGGGGGAGATCTAAACTTGCCAGAAGTTGAATGGAATGGAGCTGCAAGTGAAGCCCATGAACAGAACTGGGAAATAAGTTAATTTGGGAGGGAGGATTTACACAAGTAGTACAGGAACCGACTCATCTCAACAACTTGCTAGATGTATTCTTGGTTAAACCATGGGAAATTGTTGATAAAACAGGTAATTGAATGTATAGGTGATCATAAAGCTGTAATAATCGGATGTAGGACTTGTACCAAAAATGCTTAATAAGAGGTCACAGAAGACAAGAAATTATACAGAAAAACTAAAGTTGATGAATTTGGGACTTACCTTAAATCACAATTCAGTTGTTAGATAAGTGAAGGGAGTAATGTGGATACACTTTGGGCTAAATTTAAAGGAATCATTTGGGAAGGAGAGAAGAGATTTGTACCTGTTAAGAAGGGTAAAATGACCTCAGACCCTGTTTATTATACAAGGGAAATAAGGAAATTAAAAAGAAAATGTAGAATAGTAAACAGGAAAATCAAAGAGGGTAGGGAGAATAGAGGGATCTGAATAGAGTGAAAAAGGAAGCAAAAGAGAAATATATGAATGACATACTTCAAGAGGGTAATGATCACAAAGGGAAATGGAAAAACCTGTATTCATATATTAGGTATCAAAAAGGAAAGGAATCCAAATTCCTACAATGGTGGGAGAAGGGGGTGAACAATATTTAACAGATACTGAAAAAGCAAACCTCTTTAGTAGGGAATTCAGAGATTCAGTAGAAGATTGTCAGGACTTGGAAACCATAACAGAAGATAGAGAGGGAGAGACACAAGGGAAACAAGAAGCTTCTCATTCACAAATGAAGATATTTTCAGAGAAATCCAACTGCTTCAGCAAGGAAAAGCTGCAGGGAGTGATCAAATTACTGGGGAGGTATTAAAGACAATGGGGTGGTATATAATGCCTTATTTAAAATTTCTCTTTGACTATGTCATAAATAATAGTGCAATACCAAAAGAATGGAAGGAATCTACAATAATACCAATTTATGAAGGAAAGGGTGATAAAAGGAAACCAGAGAACTGCAGACCAATCAGCCTGACCAGTATAGTTTTTAAAATACTGGAGAGTTTAATAGCAAAGTACATCAGAGGGATATGTGATGATAAAAATTGGTTCATGAGGAGCCAGTATGGATTTTGAAAGAAATTTTCTTGTGAGGCACAACTGGTGGGATTTCAGCAGGACATATCAGATCAGTTGGATTTAGGAGGCCAGTTAGATTGCATAGCCATAGATCGTTCCAAAGCCTTTGATAGAGTGGAACATGGAATATTATTAAAGAAATTGGAGGGAATAGGATTAGACGTAAGAGTTATACGTTGGGTAAGAACATTTCTAAATTCAAGGGTTCAGAAAGTCAAAGTAGGAAATAATATATCACAGGAAGAGAAAGTTTGAAAGGGAATCGCACAGGATAGTATAATCGGTCCGTTACTTTTCTTAATATACACAAATGATTTAGGGAATAATATAACATCAAAAATAAGATTGTATGCAGATGACATAATTGTTTATAGGAAAATAAATAACGTTGAGGATTGTTAAGAATTACAAAGGGACCTTGAATGTATCCACAGTGGGTTGAAGAAATTAATACGAAGGTTAATGGAGGCAAATCAACTGTTACAACATTTACAAACAGGAGCTTTAAAATTGAATTTGAATATACTTTGGATGAGGTAGTTATCCCGAAAGATGGCAAGTGCAAATACTGAAGTGTGAGATTTGAATGTAATTTGCACTGGAAGGGTCATGTTGATGACATTGTTGGGAAAGCATACAGATCATTACATGTCATAATGAGGCTACTTAAAGGATGCAACAAAGAATTAAAATAAAAAAGTTACTTAAGTATGGTTCGTCCATTATTGGAGTATGCAAACAGTGTTTGGGATCCTCACCAAGAATACCTAATAAAAGAAATAGATAGTGAGCAGAGGAAAGCAGAAAGATTTGTAACAGGGGATTTCAGGAGAAACAGCAGTGTATCAGAAATGTTAGAGGAACTTGTGTGGGAAACTTTAAGTAAGAGAAGGGAGAAAACTAGACTTATAGGATTATATAGAGCCTATACAGGAGAAGAAGCATGGGGAGAAATCCGTGAGAGGCTTCAGTTGGAAAATAATTATATTGGCAGAACTGACCACAAGTATAAAATTAGAAGGAATTTTAGTAGAAGCGACTGGAGTAAATTTTCATTCATTGGGAAGGGCGTGAATGAGTGCAACAGTTTACCAGGGGTAGTGTTTGATCCTTTTCCAAAATCTGTACAGGTATTCAAGAAGAGAATAAACAGCAACAGGGAAAATAAATGAAATGTTAGAGGGCATTCGACCAGTGCAGGTTATTGTAAATTAAAAAAATGTGTGTGAATAAATTAATTCCATTCCCTGGTCCATGGAGTTTGGACAGCCAAAGTAGGGGACTGCCTGTAGGGGTGAAGTACAGTGGGGACTTCGAGGGCCCTGGGACCGCTACGGTAGCTGTGAAGGCCCTTCAGGAACTCTGAAAAGTGGCGGCAAAAGGGGGCTCTGGTTAAGACGCAGCAGGTCGTTATGCTACTTAGGTTCCAAAATGGGTAAAAAAAGTATAAAAATGCAATGTAAATTTTAATCTTATACCAGTTGAATAGTATTATTTGAAGTAATTCCACATACTGTATATGAGTTGACTATGTTTATAAGTATAGGAGATATTATAAGTAGAATTTTGTGAACAATATAAATTTATTAAGGATGATCTGTTTGCTTAATAGAAAAAAATGTTAGCATAAATTGTATATTATTTTATTCTATAATTTTTTTCTTCTCTTGTTAATTTAAAATTTAGTGCTTGACAATAATGTACTTTAGTGTACCATTTGCCACCGAAGTAGACACCTCATTTGCAAATAACGAGATTTTGATATGATTTGATAACAATTCTGATCAGAGGGTTGTTTACCCAACAGAATGTAAAGATAAATGATGCGGTTCTTAAAACAAATTTACATTTTATTCAGTTATGGAGTACATCATAATGCTGGATTAATTTCCTGTAATTAAAACACTAATTAAAGTCAATTTCCTGTGTAATGCTGCCTCGGAGATGGACCTTAATATCAACATTTTGGAAGTAATGCAGACATTCATTGCTGCGTGGAGATCCCTGAAAGATGAAATCATTGCAAATTGCTTTAGAAAAATTGGAGTGGTTTATGCAGAAGATGACATCACATAAAGTGAAGCATTGGATGATGCAGAAACAGAGGAAAAATGGAAGCATTTGTGTGAAAAGTTGGATCTGCTAATAAGTCTGAATCTTGCAGACTATGTCAACATTGTCTGTGATGTTTAAATGCAAAAAGAAATCACTGATGATGAAATTGTTTCAGCAGACATTATGAGTGAAATGAAATGTCGTATGGCTTTCAGTGCCGGGATATCCCAGGACGGGTTCGGCTCGCCAAAGTGCAGGTCTTTCTATTTGACGCCCGTAGGCAACCTGCGCGTCGTGATGAGGATGAAATGATGATGAAGACAACACATACACCCAGCCCCCGTGCAGTAGGAATTAACCAATTAAGGTTAAAATCCCCGACCCGGCCGGGAATCGAACCCGGGACCCTCTAAACCGAAGGCCAGTACGCTGACCGTTCAGCCAACGAACATTATGAGTAATAGAAAGCCATGTGATGATGAGGTGGAAAAAAAGTACCTCAACTTGTTCGACAAAGTTCGACTTTTGGTGCAGGCAAAAGACATGCCACGTAGTCTTCAAGGATTTCTTGTCACGAAGTGATATGCCACAATCTGTCTTTAATGTTTGTGCAGAGATTGGTGATTATCTACAATGTTCTTTTGCGTTTGGGATTGTTCAAAATAAACCACAGACTTTTTCAAAAAATAAAATCCACAACATAGTGTACATATGCTGAAAATTTGGAGAAAACCTCTTGCAATTACTGTATAGCAGTACTTTGTGTACTTATATCCTAATTTTCCTATCATCTAGTAAATATTATGCCTTTTCATTTCTAAATTCAGGCTGAAGAAATGTACATCCTGCAAGGATATAGCAACAAGTTAGTTCTTAATAATTGACCTATTTCAATATTTAAACATTTCACTATAACAAATTAATTCCTGAGGTCCCCAACATTTTGTTATACTGGTATTTCATTGTTTGTGTTCATATTCTTTTACTCCTTATTTTTTTCACTTGCAACTATATGCTCGTAAAACAACATAAGGTATTAGTACTTTTCTCATATGTTCATACAGAAGGCGGAGGTTACGACAAGCTACTCAACAACTCAGCCGACCCAGTGATCACAGCACTCCTCGAAAATTTGGAATTTGTGCCTAGAGTCTCTGATGGAATACTCAATATTACTAAAGCATTCTATCGTCCGTATGCATACCTTGGATCGAGGACCTTACTGGACTTCATATTAAAGGCCAATTACACCTCAAGGTCAGTCCTGTAGTAGTGCAAATAAAATATTACTCAACTAATTTCAAATATTTCTAATTACGAATTCACCTATATTGTTATAGCAGATTTAATGAATGAAGAGCCCTGTGTTAGAATACTTTGAAAATTACTGAATAAAATGTTAATTAATGCAAGTATTGATTAGGTTGACATTAATTAACATTTTATTTTATAACTGATAACTGTCAATATAGATCACATTGAAATTTGTAACAATTGTAACAATACTTTGAAAAGAACTCAAGTCTGTTCGCCGCCATGTGAAATGCAATGGTCACTTTCATCTCCTCCCTTATTTAAATAGTATAGCATTTTTATTCATCCATCAAATCAAATACATGTACACTATACAACGTACTTTTTGATACTGGACATGTCTTATAGCTATATGATGTAAAACAAATATAAACACACGTATGATAAATAAATCGCTATGAACAAATAAATTGTTATGTATATTATATATTCTAATCTTATGTAATACATAAAGCAAAACATTACAGCACTTAATAAATCTTATGACCTATTTAGATATTCCTCCACAGAATAAAAACAAAGGTATGCCAGATATACCTTTATACAAATTGCTTTACGTCGCACCGACACAAATAGGTCTTATGGCGACGATGGACAGGGAAGGGCTAGGAGTGGGAAGTAAGCAGCCATGGCCTTAATTAAGGTACGGCCCCAGCATTTTCCTGATGTGAAAATGGGAAGCAACGGATAACTATTATCATGGCTGCTGACAGTGGGGTTTGAACCCACTATCTCCCGAATACTGGATGCTGGCCACACTTAAACGACTGCAGCTATCGAGCTCGATAAAATATGTCTTTAATTATCTTTCAAATTTTTGTATTTTGGGGCAAAGTCCTGTGATAGTTCATTGTATAATTTGGTCCCTATATGATATGTTCCTTTTTGATACATATTTGTATTTGTGTAAAAGCTATTAATGTTTTGTTTGTGCCTTGTGTTATGGGCATGAATATAGCTATTTATTTTTAGGGAACTCTTTTTATTCATTAAATTCACTTTAAAAAGCAGAATACTTTCAAAGATACAGGGTAATGTGAGGATGTGCTCAGTTTTGAATTTAAATACTGTACTGTATATATTTATTCCTTTTGAGATCATGCTGAATCCAAATCCCTAAAATTGTTGTTTCTAAGTTGTTTTGTACTTGGCAGTCATTTAAAATTATATTTGGAGTTGCAGGATCCCTGTTCTGAGGGGTATAGGGATATTTTCTCACAATTTATTATTAGACAATTTTTTGAGATCATTCAGATAAGAGTATCAGCAGACTGCTGCAGAACCTCATTTGTTTTACCTTTTATTAAAACTGTGGTATCATTCACAACCAATATTCTCAGATGAATCAGTATTCTGAGTTATGTCATTTATATAGTAAAGAAAAAATATAGGGCCCAAGACTGACCCTTGCAGAATTCCAAATTTCATGGTACCCTTGTCAGGTAACTGTTCACTTTGTGGAGTATTTCCACCGCCATTGTATTTTAAGCTAACAATTTGTTTCCGCCTAACTAGATGTGGTTCAATCCGTTTGTTTTCTATCCTACCCCTAATACCATTTTGATTTAGTTTTGCAATAAGGATTTTGTTATTGACAACATCAAGAGTTAATGGATAAATTGGAAAATACAATGTAGGTACTTAAACATGATAAGTGCATGCTGTGAATCTCTATTTCTAAAAGGTGTCAAGTTGGATGAGGTAAGAATAGTTATATAGGAAGTAAAGACTCATTTCTGTATTAGTATTGATGGCATGCCTGATTCAATTTTAAAGAAATGTACATTTCAGTACATTCAATTTATCATTATACATTTTCCTTGCTAGTCTTACTACTTTCCTTAATATGCTAGTGTATTTTTTGTAGTGTACGGTATGTGGAATTCAGGTATTGTATAGCTTTGTCATATTGTTTTTGAAGTTTCATTATTGATTCAGTTACATCAGTACTAAATATTTGTGCATGATCGTGTAACGTGCTCCCCTACATATTTATTACTTCAAAATTTCTACTTTACCATCTGTCAACTTCTTCGGCCTGCTCTTACTACAGCGTGTATTTTGACTGCTTACCCAGCCCACTATGCACACTATTGCTGCTCTCCCTCCATCCCTGCCCCTCTTCCGCTGCATGTATACGTCACGTCTATTTCTCGTATATTCTGGACTCTGCTATCTTCCACTATAAATCCCAGCCCTGGCCTCGAACAGGCGGTCAGACATCCAATGACGAACTGTGTGGAGGGAAGCGTTCGCACTCGCATTACGGCTGGCCCGTATGTGACATCTTATTTTAACTGCTACATCACATCTGAATTTTCGACGGCTAGCTGGGTGAGCAAAAATTAATCGTGTTGTCTTTCAACTCCTAAATAAGGAACATTTATTCTCTTCCACTATGCCCTTCAGGCTGGATTCGCAGTGTTACATTTTGTGTGTTAACGAATATTATCTACGAGTATGTTCATTCTGAACTTGATTTGTAATTTTCAAACCGTTATTACCACTAGGCTTACTTCATGTACAGACGCTTGAAGAGATAAACATTATCTGTGATTTTTCCTTGTTTTTGAACAGTGTGTACGGCTAATTGTGTGCGTGGCTTTACTACTTTCTGGAAACTTTTATGCAGGCTGAAAATCTTCCTTACCCGTCTCCTCGCAGCCCTTTGATTTCTTTGTTCTCTCCTATTGCTCCTTTTTCTCTTTCTAGGTGACTCTGGTGGTTTTCTTATTGTACAGTGGCCTTCGTGTTTTTATATATCTTTCTAAACATAGTGCTTTTTAAATAGGATGTTAGTCATATTGTAATCTAGTCATGTTTTGCATGATCTAACCTATTCATTAGTCATGCGTATTAAATTTTGTAAATTTTTCTCTTCTCCACCTGACTGAATCTATACTATTACAAATTTGTCCCTTTTTACAGTGTTAAAATTTCTAGTTTCTTGGTTTCAATTAAATCTTGTCGTCTACTCTTTAAAAATCAACTTATACACTAAAACTTGCCAATGTAACTATATTTTTTATTGGTATTTGTAATATACAAGTGTTGTGCAAATCTAAGTGGTTGTACGTTCCTGATTGTCGTTTCACCTTTCCTTATTCTGTTGCTAATCTGTGCTTACCACGTAAGACTTCTGGAAAGGTCTCAGCCATGCGCTTCGCGCGAGACTGCCCCCTAGCTGCGATTTGGATTTTGAAACATAACTTGATTAGTCTCCTATTAATGAAGTATCTTCTTAAATGCTGGGCACTCACAGTGTAAAGGTGTCCACGGTCTTTACTGTTCACATCGCCAAACTGCAGTCCTTATCCCATATCGCCTGTGCCAACTACACTAGTCAGACTGGTATCTCAATTTTGGAGTATATTTCTATTCAAAACTGTTATTTCAACTTTTACTTTATCTGAGTACATAACTGTGAGTACGCGTAATCGACCATTAAGCTATATTTTTCTATCCCATGTCCAATCCAATTAAAACAACCTAACATTTACGTGACAATGCTAACTAAATCCTGGACAGTAAACCTCTATTGTGTGATAATATTTGGCTGTATTTATGAAAATTTGATCGGGGATTTTTCTACTTACTTTTGTTATTCTCGTAGGGTTTTTTGCTGTGCGATTAAGCCCATATGAATTTCCAAGTTGTAGTAACTCTCTACTTTTGTCATATTTCAAGAAGTCTACATTTACATCCCCACAAATAATTATATCAACTCATTTTACTTGCATTATTTAATAATAATTCTAATTTTTCAATGAATAAATGAAATTTTCCTAATGGTGAACAGTACATACACACTATTATGAGTTTTAATTTCAGAATCTTTATTGAGGTGAGCTGAAATTCCTGTTCAGTAATAAGATAATTGTAAGTTGTCAAAGCTTCATGATCAATATTCTTTCTGATAAAGATGTGGGTGACACCATGTTTACTATCTGATGTACAGTAACTGCTAGCTATAACAAATCCTACAAAATTTATAATTTATAAATGATTTTTTATTTATTTAAATGTCTGGCCAGGACATCCTACTATAGTAATGGAGTAGACCATACAGCCAGCGACTCAACGCTGAGTGTTAAGCGGCGGTAAATAACTCGACTCCTTAAGGCGACCAACGGCTTGGGGTGGATGAGTCGCTTTAGATGGGGTGATGGTCCCCAGGGTGGAGGAAATGGCACCTTAACCCATAAAGCATCGTCTATTCTCCATGCTGGGAGTGGCTGCCTCCTATTACTCGGCAGCAGCAGTGTAGGTGAATGTCTAAGGCGGATGAACTCCTAGGTGTCAACGGCAATGACATTATGACTGCGCAGAAGAAAGCAATGGTAAACCACTTCTGTATTATTTCCAAGAAAATTCTATGGAAAGTCTCTCAGTTATTTCAAGTATGGTACCCATTGGTAGGACGCCCAGGGCAGCAAGTATTGAATATGCTACCGGGGAAGAGCAACGGTCACTTACAAGGAATCTCGGTTTGAATGACGTGAGTAGGGTAAATTCTTCTGGGAGCCCACTTGCTGATGTTGTCCCTGATGAAAGGAAGGATTTGTGCTGTATGACAACCCATCATATTGCAACATGGAATGTTCAAGGAATGAGTCAAAGCAAACTTCACATTGTTAAGAATGAAATGTTCAGATTAAAGATTGATCTGCTTAGTATTAAGAGATAAAAATTTCATATTGTTCTATATTCAAGTAAGTTCACTAATAAGTTACAAGGAAGTATAGAATGATTCAACCTTTCAATATTATTTATTTATTTAGTCTGATCCAGGACACCCTAGATTTGCCATAAGACACAGAATAATACACAATAACAATTTTGAGGGAAGATAAAAAGATTAATGTTTAAAAAATGATAGGTTACAATTAACCATGTTAAATGGCATGAACTCCATATAAATGGTGACGAAGAATCGAAACGGAGTACTTGATGAGTGAGACGACTATCTCATCTTGTAGGCTTCTCGCTAGTTTATATTTTTGTCGCCATGTGACGAAAGATTTGGGAATTGTTCCCCTCGCGCCAAAGAAAAGTCCAGTCACCGTAATTTTTTTAAGGTTATACGACTCAAGAAAGAAAGGGATGGTTGGATTATAGATATCCTTTTTCTCATTGTCTACGTCAGTCGGCTGAGAGGCTGAAGATTCAAAGCGTACCGTAGGATCAATAATTTCTGCTTCGTTCCTCCGTCTATCAATCGCTATAATATCAATCCTGCGAGTGCTGCCTCCTTCGGCGAGGCAGTGGACTTCTTCGTACACTTCTAGATTTTTGAGACGAAGAGCATTAGCAATCAGGTTTCTGATGATGTTATGGCGTTTGATCCTAAGCAGTTCTCCTTGAGGGCAACTCCCCAGCACATGTGGTAAGGTTTCATACTCACTGCAGTGTCTGCAGTGGCCTGTGCTGGTAGAACGTCCCGGCAGAGTACGTACTGGTGCAACCATCGCTGTCATCTTCAACATCTCCCTCCATTCCGAACAAGTTAAACCATCTCTTCTGGTAACCCAAGAATTAGCAGCAGGAACTTGAGCAAATAACTCAACACCTCTTCCTTTTTGTGGATATGCACACCAAGCTTCAAATTCGCGTGTTCTAAGTATATCGCGCAGTTGTCTAACAGATTTCGTTGATGTCTCTTCATTGAGTTGAAGTTCAGATAGGCAGCGAGTTTTTATTGCTGTGAAATTTCGAACAGCATTTACGTGCGAATCATTCACAGCTTCTAGCTTAAGATTGATGTTCAGCTGTTGAAGGTATGCTTCCCAAGTAGCGCGCATTAGTGCTAACCCTTTACATTTGTGGCTCGAATATATCATACTTGTCGGTGTGTCACTCGGAAGTTGTAGAATTTCTTTAAGTGCGCTTCTGATCATGTTGTCGGCTTTTAACAGACTTGATTTGGGAATTTTCTCAACCGAAACAGTCTGGAAGGGGTATATCAGTGTAGGGCCAATAAACTGATTTATTACAGTCAATTTTTGATGCGGTTGGAGTAAGTGAGTCCTGGTAATCTGATCTAAGTTAGCTTTCAATTTTTCAAGTACCTGATGTTCATTGAAGACTAAAGTCTGTCTGAAAGTTGCCCCTAAATATTTTATTTCTTCTCTATCATTTATACTTCTAATGTTTCCAGAGACCGTCACGATATCGTCAGAATGAAGCTTACCATTTTCTATAATAATGGCATTTGATT
This sequence comes from Anabrus simplex, assembly GCF_040414725.1. Classification (NCBI taxonomy): domain Eukaryota; kingdom Metazoa; phylum Arthropoda; class Insecta; order Orthoptera; family Tettigoniidae; genus Anabrus; species Anabrus simplex. Next base: position 182,368,724 of record NC_090272.1, on the reverse strand, counting down.
TGTCTGCATTTATATGCAAACCTATTTCTTGAAGCAGGTTTATGACAGAAGTGACTAGGATTGAAGCTGCTGCTTGATCTTTAGCTATGATCACCAGATCGTCGGCAAAGCATAGGGATGTTAAAGGTACAGTGTTAGGACTCAATTGAAAACCATACATTTCTGATACTTTGATGTCTGTGAGTTCATCAAGGATGTGGTTTATACCCCAGTTAAATAAGAAAGGTGAAATGGGATCTCCTTGCATCACTCCACATTTGATGTTTATCTTATCTGTATGACCACGAGCAGTTTGAACTTGTGTTGTGTTTTCTGTGAGAAGTTTGACTAGTAACTTCTTAATGGATCTGGGTAGTACAGAGTTTACATTCCTATTTAATTAAAATTTGTACTGGTTTCGACCAGTATTTTTGTTCATCAGCCAATCTCAAATAAGTGTAAAACAATGCACTGATAAAGAAATTGCGAAGTATAAAGAATTCTGTAGGTTGCTGATAGTGAAGCACTGAAATCTTTAGGGAGTACTGTGCATTGAAAAATAGTCAATCACGTGCAGTTTATTTGATTTTAGACTTTTTTCATAACATTGTGCTATAGCGCTTCATAAACTGCATGTGATCGATTATTTTTCAATGCACAGTACTCCCTAAAGATTTCAGTGCTTCACTATCAGCAACCTACAGAATTCTTTATACTTCACAATTTATTTATCCGTGCATTGTTTTATGCTTATTTGTGATCAGCTGATGAACAAAAATACTGATCGAAACCAATACTAATTTTATTTAACTAGGAATGTAAAATTACATTTCTTATTTTAATAGTATTGAAAGGGTGAACCATTTTATACTTTCTTTTAACTTATTACTGCTTGGTATTACCGAGCTGCACTGGACAGGAAATGGCTTCTTCAGACAAGTCGGATGACTTTACAATTTATTATTTTGTAAATGACAACAGAAAGCAGAATGGTGAAGCTTTCATTGCAAACAAGGAAACTGCAGCAACTGTGGAAAGTTACATAGTCAGCGATAGTATTTTAGCCATCCGTGTATAGGGGAAACCACTCAATATCACTATTCTACAAGTCTATGCTCCAACGTTGGTGGCATCAGAAGATGAAATTGAATCCGTTTATGCTATATTAGAAGATGCCTAAAAAGGATATAATTTATATCAAGGGTAAACTCAATGCAAAAATAGGGGCACAAAGAGACCTCATCATCACTGATCGCTTTGGTCTAGGGGAGCGTAATGATGCTGGTGACCGACTGCTCCAGTTATGCATGGAAAATCAGTTTAGAATCATGAATACCTGCTTCAGCCTAAACGACAACTGAATATCTGGACATCCCCTGATGGTGTATATCACAACCAGATTGATTACATTTTATGTTGCCAACGCTGGAGTAGCTTCATCTACTCAGCGAAAACCTTTCCTGTTGCAGACTATGGCTCAGATCATCAACTATTTGCAGCCAAAATTAGAGTTTTGCAAAATTAAGAAGCTTGCTCCTCCAAAAATGTTTCTAAGATCCAAACTTTGTACTATTCATACATTGAGCTTAGGATCAGATTTGAATTGCTTGAGACTGATGAAAAGCATCCTGATTAGCTGTGGCTATAAATAGAGTCCATCATTAATTCAATAACACAAGAACATGTACCATACAAGAAACCAGAGAAGCATCACAAATGGCTCTCTGCACATACCATACAGATCACAGATCGAAGGATATCAGCCAAGGCTAATGGTAATAGAGATCTAATTAGACAGCTGAATTTGGATTTTCAACGAGCTGCAACGCAAGACAAGGAAATACATTGGAGTCAGCAGAGCCACCAATTAGAAGAGGAGTCACACCCAGAACCTTTTCATACAGGTAAAGAAAGTTCAAACTCCTTTTAGTGCTCGTAAAGGAGCAATAAGTTGCAAGGATGGGAAGATCCTGACTGCACAACAAAGTATTAAGTACAGATGGCGTGAGTATAGTAAACAGCTATATTCCCACAATGGTAAAACTGTTCCGCCATGTAGCATTGAACTATATGAATTAGAACCATATATCCTGCAGGAAGAAGTGGAATGGGCACTGAAACAGTTACCAGACAATAAAGCTCCTGCTTTCGATTATATCCCAGATGAGCTGCTAAAGCCTGTCCCTTTGTTTGCTATCACTACTTTGTGGCAGAAAATATGGCAAACTACCACCTGGCCAAAGGGATGGAAAGGATCAAGAAAGGAGATGTTATTGACTGCTCAAATAATCGTACTGTAGCTTTGATTTCCCACACTAGCAAAGTTCTTCTAAAAAATCATCCAGCAACGTGTTGCACCCATCCTTGAAGCTCAGTTACCTTAAGTTCAAGCTTGTTTTTGTCATATTGTGATCATATTGCTAATCTGTGGTGGATCATGGAGAAAGCACATGAATACCAGGAAACCGTCTACATGTGTTAATTGACTACAGAAAAGCCTTTGACTGTGTTGAGCATGACAGACTATGGGAAGCCATGCTGGTACCCTTACATCTGACTTAGTTGATACGTTCGCTTTATACAGAACAAGAGGCAGAAATTTGCACACCATATGGTGACTCTGAATGGTTTAAAACTGAAAAGGGTGTCATCAAGGCTGCATTCTTTCACCAGTGATTTTCAATCTGTTTGCAGAAATAATTATGCAGAAGTTAAATTTAGAGGAACTTGACATCGATGTGAAGATTGGAGGAAGAACTATAAACAATTTGAGATATGCTGATGGTGCAACCTTGCTGGCGGAAACAGAAGAATATCTAAAGCTTTTAATTTCCCACCTCAAAATGAAAGTGAAAAAATGGACCTTTATCTCAAAATTAAAATCAACGAAGTTATGACAACAAAGGAGTGTGGTTAAGTTTGTCCTGTGCTAAATGGGGAGGAGATAGAGAGTGTGGATGGTTGGATTCAACTGAACGGATGACATCATCACATCATCGTCCGTCCGTCCGTTCGTTCGTTCGTTCGTTCGTTCGTTGGTTCGTGGAGATTACTGTCCTGAAATTAAAAGATTGGATTCGTTTGTATGAATCGCTATGTCCCCGATCTGGAAGAGCAGAGATATCAGTTTGGCTACCAAATACGGATTAGTCAATGCGATTATATTCCCACTGTTCATGTATGGATGTGAGAGGTGAACACTGAAACAGGCAGACAGTGGGAAGATTGACACTTTTGAGCTCTGGTGTTGCTGAAGACTCTTACGAATACCAAGGACCGCAAAAATCAACAATAAGGCAGTTTTAGAGTGCATCAGCGCATCAAGCCCTGTATGTCATTGGTTGGTATGACTATGAAGCTGAGACTAGCATACTCTGGCCACATTATGCGATCAGATGCATTGGAAAAAGCAATCGTGCTAGGAATGATCAGTGGTACAAAAAGACCGGGTTGCCAGTGGACTCATTGGTTAGACACCATTGAAACAGACACCACCCTCACCCTGGAACAACTAAAGGAGGCAGTGTGTGGCAGGACAACTTGGAGAGCGCTAATTCATAGAACCGCCGATGGTTGGATTCAACTGAACGGATGACATCATCACATCATCGTCCGTTCGTCCGTTCGTTCGTTCGTTCGTTCGTTCGTTCGTTCGTTCGTTGGTTCGTTCGTTCGTTCTGCCTTATAACAACAAGTCAGTCTCCTGCCATGTAGCAAGGAATGGTCACTTTTAGCTCCTTCTCTATTTAAATATTGTTGTCATATTATCAACAAGTCAGCCTCCCACTATACGGTACTTTAAAAAAATGTTAGGTTCTTCAGTCTGCCGAAACTAATATTAAGTAATAAATTTATAAACTACCTGAAAAAAAGAAAATATATGGTAACAGTATTATACTTGAAAAATAAACAACTTAATTGTAAGTGTAATATAGTTACCATATGTTTCATTTTTCAGTAGTTTATAAATGTATTACTCAAAATTAGTTTCAGCAGACTGAAGAACCTAAAGGCCGGTCTCCACTGATTAACATTTAACACCAACATGTTAAATTTAACACGTTACAATTGATATGTAAATTGTGATTGTGTCTTCCAATTGACTGTGCATGTTAACTCAGAATGTTGAGGTTAACACTTTTAACATGTTGGCGTGTTTTCCGCTCCAAGTGGAAAACATGTCAAGTCAATTCGTTGTTCGTGAGATGTTAGCACAGCTTCGGCAACTTCCTTGCCGTTTCCATGTCAACAGATAGCCAAACGACGCAAACGACGTGCTTCTCGTGAAGTAGGATTATAGTACAACACTCCGCAACACTCATTCTTTTTGTTATAAGCTACAAATACAGTACCGGTACGCGCACGCATGTCGTTCTCTCTGCACTATACTAAAATTTATAGTCAGAAATGGAGTGGAACAAGATTACTTTGGACTTAATTAATGACATAATAGAAATGCCTTGTTTGTGGGATATCTCATCGAAGGAATACAGAGATAAAGCGAAGAAAGCCGACAGTTTCCAGGAACTTTAAATTATCTATAATTATTCCCGCGAGTTCATCGAAAAAAACTAGCGTCCCTCCGCTCCCAGTACAGTCGAGTATTGCAAAAAATCAGAAAAGTTGGAAGTCGGGGGGTGGGAGCGGACGAAGTTTATACTTCAAAGAGGTTTGCTTTTGAAGCAATGAGCAGGATGAGAGGAGGGATTGTGTCTAATAAAACTGCATTTCTAAATCACAACAAGAAGCAACAGTGGCAATACCAAAGGCCAAATCCTCTTCATCTGAGTCCATTGTCCCTGTTTGAAAATACTAGACACCACATAAATATATTACCGCAAATTGATATGATGAACTACCTATATATAAACAAAGAAAGTCAAGTTTAACATGTTTATTAAGTGTGGACACAATGTTAAATGAAACAGTATTCATCATTTAACATTTAACATGTTCATGGTGTCACCAGTTAACATTTAACACTTCTAACATTTAACATGTTGTTGTTAAATGTCAATCAGTGGAAACCGGCCTTCACAGTTATACATTAACTAAGATGAAAATGAAAAGAGATGGCTTCAGAAATTACCAAAGAAAAGAAAAATCCCACCATATGGCATAGAATGATCAGTTTTAGCTCCACCCCTATTTCTACCTCATTAACAATAAATCTGTTCCCCAGCATGTAACATAATTATCACTTTCAGCTCCTCCTCTATTTAAAGAACTCAAGAGAGTTCATTTTCTGCCTTAATAACAAGTACGGAATGATCACCTTCAGAGCCTCCCCTGTTTAAAGGCCCAGGCAACCTATTTTTGAGTTTTATTTTCTTCACTCATTGAACAGAGGATTACATTTTAATCAACGTGTTGAAAAATCTATTGAATTATTTTATACTGTTCAAGAGATATAAACAGAAAACGGCCACACCACTTGAGCGAGTGACGTCACTGTTGGCAAGCTGCTTCCTGCAGAGCTTACGAAAAGTATCCTTCCGCACGTGAGCATGTTCCCTGTTCCCCCTTCCCTTCTCGTCATGATTCTCCATCTCCGCCATAACCAGCTTATTAACGTCGTGCGTCCATCTGACAAGTACAGTACTTCATTCTGGAATAGTGAAGCATCAAACGAAATCACTTCCTTTCACATAGCTGTACTTTGATTACGTACCATATCTATTTATTCCTTTATTGACCATGTAAAACCTACAGATTACTTCATTATTTCATAATTTGTGTGAGGCACATGGAGACTTACAACATAAGTATACGATTCCGCTCTCGTGGTAGTTTCTCACAGTAAAACAAGCTGAAAAACCCATCCGTGAGTGGGATTGCAAAATACAATGCTTCCAGGTATGTTATAAATATTGTAGTCTCGTCATTCGGAAGGTAAAAACGAACTCATGATCCTCTCATGACAACATTTCTGCAGGTAGAGAGCGGTTACGAATATAAAGTAAGTACGGTACACGTTATTATTATTATTATTATTATTATTATTATTATTATTATTATTATTATTATTATTATTATTATTATCATCATCATCGAATACGCCAAGGATCATAGTCCCATACCGTCTTAAGGCCCTTCCTGTTTCATTTACGGCGAGTGCTGAGCTGACACATCGCTCTTTCGCTGGAGACTTGGATATTCCGTGGAGTTTAAAATCCAAGCGAGCGGCGTAAACACTGCACACTTAAACGCCGATCAGCTGCGTGGACTTTTTCACGTCTTCCACAGTCCACAGTGGATTCTAATCTCGTAGGCTACTGTAAACGTTTAAAAGAATTTGGTTTAGATTTTCTACATTATATTTCTCCACTTTTGTTAGCTTTAAAGTATTTCACAGGGGACTCAAGCGGCACAGCATCACACACGTCTTGTTCACAGCTGGCAGCCATGATGAATACTGAACACGCTGTTGCAGCCAGTATTGCCAACAGATTTCTTGGATCCATCTTCAACGTCGCACATATTATTCGAACTTGTGAGCAGTGTAATGAACTCGAACAAACTAACTAACTACACATTGCAATAAGATATCAATATCATATTAAATAATTATTATTTTGCTTCATACACCACTGAAAACAACAACTATTCATAGCCATCTACGTATGAAATATAAGACTTGGTAACGAACCCGAATAACATACAACCTGTGATATATTTCCCATATTTATACAGGGCAAAAATTTTAATTCATCAAGTCAGTTCACCAGAGTATATAACCAAACTGAAGAAAGCTCCTGACTTCAGGATCAAGTAACAAAACCTAGGGAACTTTTTGGCGCTGCGGAAGCTCTTTCACCGACCAGAAGTCTGACTAACATCAAAGGGACGACTAAGGTCTTGAGTTGACTCTCAGTAAGTATAGCAGAATCAGGCAGTGCAACTCTTGGTTCGGCATATTTAACTACTCTAAACAATACCTAAGCAAAAACATGTTTTACTGTGTTGTGTATGGTTGCAACCACGCAAACACTTCGCAACCATTGAAAGAAGAAGGTGTTGGTTTCACATATTCCCCATTCAAGAGAAATTTCCAGAGAGATATCGCGCTTAGCTATAAAAAAAATAGTCGCTCTAATTTCTCACCAAACTCGACGTAGTTTCATATTGTACCGGGAAATTATTGAATGATGAGCCATGACTAGTTATTTTGGAGAGTTGTAAGAAATCTCAACCACAAGGCACACTGGGTGTAGACCTGGAGCTGGGGACAGAGAGAGGTCCTAACTACAATGAGTTTATATTTAAAAAATACTGAATTAATTCTCATAAGGTTCATCTTACAGTTGTGCTGGTTACAGTGAAATTGCTCCAGAGATACTCTTTGTTGAACGGCGACCCAACCATGGGAACACGATTCCTCGTGTTCAGCAAGCGAACCATGGAACCACGATTCCTCAAAGGCAGCAATCAAACCATGGAAACACGATCATTTTATGTTCAGCTACCAAACCATGGAACCACCACCCCTCAAAGGCAGCAATCATACCATGGAAACACGATCCCTCGTGTTCAGCAACCAAGCCACGGAACCACGACCCCTTAAAGGCAGCAATCAAACCATGGAAGCACGATCCTTCGTGTTCAGCAACCGAACCACAGAACCACGACCTCTCAAACTCAGCAACCACACCATGGAAACATGATCCCTTGTGTTCAGCAACCAAACCATGAAACCACGATCCATTGTAAGCAGCGGCAATGGTCGTCATCGATTCTAGAAGGTCTCGGCATTGGGTAACCACTCACTGATTATGTTACGGTAGTGTCCACATTTAACAGTCCCCCGAGTATTGGAATGATTTCATGTAAACAACAGCACTTAGTAATCGTAACATAATATTGAATTATTGACTAGGCTCTGACTTAGAACCAGAATGTTAGTTTGGTAAAATAAGTTGCGCCTGTGTGAAAAGATTATGATTGTTTTCCCACACACACAAATAAAAAGTTTGAATCTCTTCACTTGTGTGGTGTCTTGCCACGAAACTGGAAATTAACACTGTTTCTTTGCACTAATAACTGCATAGTTTTTTCCTAATCACATCAGAAAATATAGTGTCAGATGGTATAACTTTAACTTAGAATGATTCCTAAATGTTCTATAATGAAATTAAATGTCTGCAGCGACCGATCAAAAGCACTCCTGAGATGAAGTGTCAATTTGCATATCACAGTTAAAATGGAAATATCACTGTAATCACTGCATTCTACACGAATGTCTAAACCGATCTACGATTGCACTCGTGACATTAAATGTCTGTTTGCAAAATACAATTCACTTTGAAAAAGCAATGATAATTACTACGTTCTACATGAAGCACTTATTATTATTATTATTATTATTATTATTATTATTATTATTATTATTATTATTATTATTATTATTATTATTATTATTATTATCGTCATCATCATCATCATCATCTATTAGCGGAGCTCAGTTCACTTTAAAATGTCACTTATAATTATTGCATTCTCCACAATGTCTGAAGAGAACTACTAGAACACTTGCAATACGAACAGTCCATTAGCAAAGTATCTGAATATTCTGTCACTCAAGTCGTAATGTTAAAGTTTTCAATCAAGTTCAATTTCAAACTGTTCTGACATATGTCACACACGTCAATATTGGTTCCTTAATAAAGTTCTACTCACTGCAAATGTATAAGTTTGTAACACCAAAATTGTACTATGTCCAAAGTTCGTTCTTCACTCGGTCAGAGTTCTGTCTTGTAAATACAATGCAACGAACCAATATCTTCGAGGTGTAGACTATTGCTGAACTGTTGGTGAACTGGTGACAGGGCTCAGAATGGTGGCCCTTTTATATAAAACTGGCTCTGACGTAACGTTTTACTAAACCTTGAATATCTCTGTAGTCCCTGGATCGATTTGGAAAAATTTAACATGAGAAGATGTTTGAAATGTGTCCTATAAGATGCCGTTGTTTCTAAATCGATATCTTAATTGGTTCAGGATTTAGAAAAGCTCTTGGCTGGATGTTTCAAGAATGTATGATGGTATAAACCTGTCCTTGACGAGCGCTGGCCAGGCGATGACGCAAGCAGCGTTCTGCAGCTCGACTACTTACTCCTGTAGGACTTTGTTTCTGTCGGCGTTCAAAAAATACACACGCCAATATTTTATCAGTTTTTCATGGTGAATAGTATTTAAGAAATATTTTATGTGCGCTCAATCCTTGTGCAATATGCTCTACACATTTCAGAGAGCACGGCTATGAACTATCAATTATTATTAAATATCAAGCCAAACTCCTGAGACAAAGGAGAAAATGTGTGTTGAAAAAGGTTCTTTGCCACTCTAAATATGAGGGGAATTAAATCTGTTCATGTTGCAAAGCGTGCATCTACAATTTCCCACCATATGATGTGGAATGGTCACATTTTTCTCCTCCCCTGTTTAAGCATTATTCTGCCTTATTGAAGTTTCCAGAAATATGTTTCTAAACACATTTCTGTGACCTCTTTGTTACTTACGAATTTCCACATCTATTCTTATAGGTTTCTTCTTTTGAAATGTCTCAACTAGGTTTTAGCACCTTTTAAACAGTAGAAGAACATAGTTCATGAACATCAGACTCCTCTAGAGTCAAGATGGTCCCAGTTTCATCCTTACTGGCTTCAAAGTTACAACCATGGATTGCAGTTGACGAGTCCTTTACAACTGATGGCAAAGTAATGATTTGGCAAGCATCCAACAAACAAATTGCATGTTCCTTGAAATTCCAGCTTGAACAACATGCACAAAGTGCTCTGCATAGAAAAATCTAACAAGAAAAGAGTAAGGACTAGCAGAGAAACAGCTGGGGCCTAAATTAAGGTAAATTTGAATAGTGTGAAAATGGAAAACCATGGAAAACCATTTTCAGTGTTCCTGATGGTGGGGTTTGAACCCAATGCAAGCAACTAACATAGTCGGTCTTCCAGCTTTGGTTCAGCAACGATATTCTACATATTCTTTAAGCCTCAGGGTACTTGCTCCTACTTTCCTCACACTCTGGTTTCCCTTTCTCCTCACCTTAACTTTCTCATTATTCCATGGTATTTATCTGTCTTACTTTCCTGATGTTCTGCCAGCACTATAGGCAAATGCACCCTTTAAATTCTTCCATTCATCTTCGACATGTCCACGTCCAGCTTTGCCTTTAATTGAAACATGTTTTAACACCCTATCCAATAATAGATGACCTTAACTATTTTATTTATATACTGGCAATACCCACTGCTCTTCCGGCATTGAAGTTAGAATTAGAACTCAGATTTGTACACTCGTGGTAGCAACAGTGAACTGTCAAATAATAACTGCAATCTGATCAACCTCTCTCTTCCTCTGGCCTCTATATCAATTAGCATGTCAATTCCCAAAGCCGGGGAACATTACTCATGGACTTGCACCAATATTGCAGAGCAATAACTATTTTAATTTTAATCCACCCAGCTGTACCTCGCTCGATGTGCAAGTCCTGTGGGCTGTATGTTCTAAATGCTTCTGTCTTCTTCTTCTTCTTCTTCTTCTTTTATGACCGCATAGGATCACTTTAGTCAGTCCATCGTTCAGGTCTCTTTGGAGGGATTGTTCGGGCTTTGCAGTCCTCCCGGTACTTCTTCATACACTCAGATCTTCGTGCCCTTTCCTTGGTTGAAATTATGCGTGTTGTTGGTTGGTTTCTTGTTAGGGTAAAGCGGAGGTTTAATACATAAAAATATAATTATCTAGCAAACTATTAGAATTATATGCGTGAATAATCACTGCATATTTTGGGAAATTGAGGTGCTGTTATGTTTGCATCAAGATTAGTGCAGTGCTCCTGACATACAACAGTCTGGAAGCTGGTGTTTTTTCTCTACACTCACCAAAAGTGAGAGGCATGCCGTGCACATTTCATGTTATTTGCATGGGATCAGTTTAGTAATATCACAGCAGATCTCAGATTATTGATTTTAAAATCAAAAGACAATGTTTTAAGTGACTGGAATTCAAATATGAATTGTTGCATGGAGATGAAGTGGCAGGAAAATTTTCTGATGTTAACACGCTGTTGTTAGAATGGTTTAGAAGCACCAAGTCAAAGAACTTTAATATGAGTGGTCCCCTAACAAAGGGAAAGCATTAGAAATTGCTAAACTAATTGGAGTTTCAGACTGAGTGAGTTTGCTGTGCAGATATGGTCATGCAGCTGTGCGATTGCATTCGGGAGATGGTAGGTTCGAACCTCACTGTTGGCAGCCCTGAAGACAGATTTCTGTGTTTTCCAATTTTCACATCAGGCAAATGCTGGGGCTATACCTTAATAAAGGCCATGGCTACTTATTTCCCACTCCTAGCCCTTTCCTATCCCGTCATTGCCATAAGACCTATCTGTGCCAGTGCGACGTAAAGAAAATTGTAAAAAAAATGGTCAATCAGTGGTAGACAGGCGATGTAAATGATAGCGCTTGTGAAGATTGGAAATATTGCCTCCCTTCGATTATTGAAGGATATGATAAATGAAAGATAATATGGGCTTAAAAATTTCGAAAGAACACTTGTATGTGTCCCTCTATGTAAATTGGGCAGTTGAAGAAGAACTGTCTGTAGTAATCAGTAAATCCCTTCACACTAGACATTTCAAAATCTGGACATGGCAAACAGACAAGAAAACATGGATGGGGAGAGAAACGTTTCAAGAGTGGGTGTTAAAATTTTGACAAGAAATGGTGTAACCAAAACAGGAATATTCTTTTATTAGATAATGCTCTTTGCTATGTCAGTCAATATTAAAATTGAAAAAAAATGTGAAACGCTAGTTCCATCCACCTAACATAACTGCAATATTACAACCCCTTGATCAGGGAATAATCCAAGCTTTTAGCTAAGCTATAGAGTGCATGTTCTTTGTTATGTGATTGCTCGTATGGATGAAGTTGCCAATGCATTCAATTTAGCAAAGAAAATAAAAGTTAATGGTGCCATTTCTTGGATCACTTCAGCTTGGGAAGAAGTTTGCCCAACAACAATAAGGAATCCTGAAGATTTCCTGGAGATCCAGGTCCCGTTTCGGTACTGGAAGAAGCAACAGAAGGCTTAAAATTTCTTGCTGGAATGGCTGAGAATATCTAATTGTATTCAGTAGCTGTAAAAGCAAATGGAAATTGGCATGTTTTGATGACCTGAGGGAATGTTTTTGCCAAGTTTTTATAAAATGTCTTTTCATAAGATTTAGAAAAAACTATCTGTCGATGGCGGTGGCAGTGATGATTGTGATGATGATGATGATGATGATGATGATGATGATGATGATGATGATGATGATGATGAAACAGTATCTGTGCATGAAACAATGTCATTTCAAGAAATTTTGTCTAGCATTGACCGAATTCAGTGATCAGCTCATTTGAAAGACTGTGCAACTGGACAACATATGAATTAACATTTCACAGTGTTAAAGGACAATTTAGAAACTGAAATAAGAAAAAGAAATTTATCAGAATGTGTTGGAAGTGTGGTTTTCTCAAAAAATAAAATGTCATGTGTATATAGTTTTAAGGAATACAACATTGAGGTTATGTATCGGTAACTCAGATAATTGAGTGGAGTGGTTTATCTTCGGCTGTTTTATTCTTTGAACGTTTGAACTCCTTGATGTGTGTGAAAGACAGTTGTAGTCAACAGCTCGTAATAAATAGATGTGTTTCATAGAGCTGGTTGAAGATATATCAACAGGTTATGGGCCCAGAGCTCCAGAGCGCCAAAACGCCGCAGTAAATTTCGGACAATATAAGTGGAAATGGAGTAACGAGAATTAACGTCGGACGAAGCAATGTGTGACATTATTGACGGTAAAAATGGCGACCTCGTGGCCCGGTGAAGAAACACTGAGTATGAACGTGACCAAACTTACAGTGCAGGACTATTTTTCGTGGGCATTAAGGGTGAAACAAGAGCTGTTGTTGGAAGATGTATGGGAATTAGTAATAGGGTATGCGGATACACCAGGTTGTCAACTGCCTCAGACAGAAACGAGACGAAGAGCGCGAAATAATGTGATCGCGTTAGCGGTTATTTTCAAATATGTGGGAAAAGATTTTGAAAGTAACATTGCATATATTGAAACAGCGAAAAGGGCATGGGAAAAACTGGACGAGCTGTGTAATGACGGAGGGCTAGTGAATGGTGCTATGACCCTGAAACTGTTAAATCATTTTGTGAAGCCCAAGGACATGAATGTTCAAGAATACTTCGCAAAAATAAATCAACTGTGGAGGAGAACGAATAAAGCCGGATACGAGTTCACAGATCAACAAGTTGCAGGAATGATCATCGGAAAACGTACAGAGGAATATGCAGCTTGTATACCTTCCTTGAAAGGTGATTTGGCGAAACTGACCATCTCGAAGGTAGAGAGATTACTCGCGGGAGAAAGCAAAAGGAAACTTCAGCAAAATGGAGGAAAGGCTTACGACACTGGAAAACGTGAGGGGGATGAAGCTCAAGCCATGGTTGTTCAACAGAAGCGAGAAATCAAGAAAGAAGACGTGGGACGAGGAAAATATAGTTGCTACAATTGCGGTAAACAGGGACATGTATCTAAATATTGACGCAGTATCCAAAAGTGCTTCAATTGTGGTAAGTCAGGACTTTATTCAAAAGTATGTCCAACAATGAAGAGTGACGAATCACCGCAGGAGAGTAGGTCAGTGAATACGAGTGGAAAAGTGGTAAGCTCAGAAATTATACATGTAGCAGATAAAGCTATGTCCATGGTAGTTTTTGTAGGAACTGAGAAAATTAAAGATTGGCTGTTCGATTCAGGTGCATCCCATCATATGTGTCCAACAAAGGAGATGTTTATAGACATGTTAACAAATGTAACCGGGAATGTAGGAATGGGAGATAACAGTAAGCTGGATATCAAAGGTATAGGTAAGGTGATAGTAAAAATGTCCACAGGATGGACAATTACATTTACATACGTGTTGTATGTACCAAACTTAGGTGCGAATTTAATATCAGTTGGTAAGTTAACCAGCAATGGTTTCAAAGTATGATTTTCAGGTGAGAAAGCAGTGGTTGTAGATAAGAATGGAGATGAAACATTGTTTGTTGCAAATAGGAGGAATGATGTGTATGTAGTACAAATAGAGGGGAGAAATGATATTGTAGCTGTGAGTGACTGTGATCAAATAATAGATCAAGAATGTAATAACAATGTAGCATTTAAAAGTGTCGGGCAGGTTAGGTTGTGGCATGAGAGATATGGACATGTTCTTTCTGAAGCTTTGTTTAAATTGCCTATGTTAGAATTGAAAGGGAGTAATGATATTAATACTTGTTCTGTATGCATTCAGGGGAAACTAAGTAACAAGGGAGTACCTAGGTCTTGTGAGCGTAAGGCATAAAAACCACTTGATGTTGTGCACACTGATGTAATTGGAAAAATTAGTCCACCATCACTTGGGAAATCTCAATACGTTGTAACTATGATTGATGAATACTCCAGATTTAATGTGGCTGTATGTATACAAAATAAGGATGAAGTATTGGAGATGTTTAATAGGTATCAGGCAAATGCAGAAAAGTTACATGGTGTAGGAATTAAGGTACTGAAATCTGACAATGGTACAGAGTATATATGTAGCGGGTTTCAAGCACAATTGCAAAAATGTGGTATTACTCACAGGAGATCTGTACAGTATACTCCACAACAAAATAGATTAGCAGAGGAGCAGATATTTCCCTTTAAGGTGAAAAGTCCTAGAATTGATATCAAGGAAAAGAGAAATGTAACAAAGGCAGAGGGTAGTGAAACATACTTTGACATACTGTGCACTGAAGATCCATAGATAAAATTAGGGACTGAGTTAGACACAGAGGAGGACAGAGAGGAAACATTGGCTGTTGAATCAACGACCGGAGAGGAAAAACTAGAGGTTGAGTCTATAGTAATACAAGAGCCAGGGAATAGTCTGAGAAGGTCAATAAGACAGAAGAAAGGTAAGACTTGTGCAGATTGTAAGGCAGTGATGGAAGTTAGACATGCAAATGTAGTGGAACCTATAACAGTTGAGGAGGCTATGTCAAGCCAAGAGTCTGCTAACTGGATGGAAGCCATGAAAGTGGAGATCAATGAGATGAGAAAGAATGATGTTTGGGAAATTGTAAAAAGACCAGAAAATGTCAAGATAATTAGTTCTAAGTGGGTGTTTTCACTGAAATATGACAGTGAGGGTAACATTCAGAAATATAAGGCCAGGTTGGTTGCTCAAGGTTTTAAGAGACAGATGAACCTTAGTTTTGATGAAACATTTAGTCCTGTTATAAAGAGGAAAACAATGAGACTGTTAATAGGTTTTGCAATACGTAAAGGTTGGACTGTAGAACATCTAGATGTAACTAGTGCTTACTTAAATAGTGAAATCAGTTGTACTGTATACATGGAACAACCAGAATTGTTCGTAGAAAAAGATGTCCAAAACTATGTATATTGAAGAAAAGCATCTATGGACTACCTAATTCGAGTAAAGACTGGAATGCTTGTGTTGATGCTATAATTAGAAGACTAGATTTTAAGAAATGTATCAAAGAACCATGTGTGTATATAAAGGAGTGTTCTATTATTGACTTGTATGTTGACGACATTATTGCAATAGGTGACAAAGAGGTTGTTAAGTTGGTTAAAATAAGGTTGGCAGATGAGTTAGAGATTAAATATCTAGGGAAAGCAACAAACTTAATATCAATAAAAATAGAACAGACAAAAGAAAGTGTTATGTTGAGTAAAAGTTTATACATTGACAAATTACTTGCTGATTCTTCCATGAATGACTGTAAACCGAGTAAGACTATTTTACCAAGTGGGTATTCAGCAGCTGAAAGTGATGAGCAGGAATTTGATTGTACCATTTATTGCAGTGCAGTAGGAAGTTTGCTATATTTATCAGATAATACTGGACCTGACATTGCATTTACGGGAAGTAAAGTTATTCAAAATTGTCAAAAACCTAAGATTAAATATTGGAAAGAAATGAAGCAGATCATGAGATATCTATGTGGTACTAGAGATTTAAAGTTTGTTTTAAAAATTGTGAGGAGTCTGTACAAGTGTTCTGTGATGCAGATTGGGGAGGAGATACTAAGTCTAGAAGATCAGTGAGTGGGTATCTATCCACAGTGGCAGGGGGAGCAGTATCATGGTATAGTAAGGAACAGAGTTGTATTGCTAGATCTACCATGGATGCTGAATACATGGCAACGGCAGAGGTATCTCGAGAAGTAACTTGGATGAAAGATTTGCTATCAGAACTAGGGCTGGAAAGCTTTACGTATATACCTTGTAAAGTTTTTGCTGACAATGCAGCAGCAATTAAATTGAGTAAAAACTATATTGTGAGTGAAATGTCGAAACATATTGACATCATGTACCATGTATGTAGAGAGCTAGTAGAAAAGGGGTTCATTGAGTTCATTGTAGCATCAGAGGGGAACGCTGCAGACTTGTTCACATAGAATTTATCTGGCAACAAGCTTAAGAGTTTGTATAAGCTTATAGGTTTGCAATGAGAGGACAGTTGATTGAAATGTAGTTTTTTTAGAAAAGGGGAGTGTTGGAAGTGTGGTTTTCTCATAAAAATGTCATGAGTATATAGTTTTAAGGAATACAAAATTGTGGTTATGTGTCGGAAACTCAGATAATTGAATGGAGTGGTTTACCTTCGGTTGTTTTATTCTTTGAACGTTCGAACTCCTTGATGTGTGTGAAAGTCAGTTGTAGTCAACAGCTGAAACATCATTTTTTATATTTGCGTTCGAAGAGTGAACGGTATATTCAGGTCATACAAGCTGTAACCCGTAGGCAACGGGGGGCAGATCCCGTTGTGGTGCTATCTTTGTACAAAACCACTATTAGATCGATATTGGATTACGGATCACATATTTTTGACTTGGCATCGTATACTAACTTGAATATTCTTAACACTTGTCAATATAAAGCAATACGCTCCTGTATTGGAGCTTTAAAGTCCACACCTACCAATGCACTTTTAGTCGAATCCTGCGAAGCTCCCTTACAAGTACGTAGAAAAATACTCGCGACGAAATATTTACTTAAAAAGTTTTCTTTAACAAGTCATCCTTTAATTCCGAAGTTACAGTTACTCTCGGTGTATTATTCCGTACGGCGTCAGGGTTTATGCAGATTGCCAGTACTGTTTCATGCTTTTACTACGTTGAAGTCGAAACAGTATACCTTATTACACAGTGTTAATTTAATACCCTATACCTTACCCTATCAGGTTTCTTATTATAAGCCTCAAATAATATGGCCTAGACGTAATGGCTCTACTAACGTTACTTGTCTGCAGGAGACCGTGATTTGTCCTGTTAAAAGAGTGAAGTTTTCTAATATTCCACGAAGTATAAACATTTTTACAGATGGGGCAAAGAACATTAATGGAGTTGGTTCCGCTTATTATATACCTTCTCTAAATGTTAAAGAACAATATGGTTTGCCTAGTGACTGTTCGATTTTTACGGCGGAGTTATTCGCTATACAGCAAGCTTTACTTTTTGTTCAGCGACAGGGATATACGCGAGTTACAATTTATACGGATTCGCTGAGTGCATTACAATCTTTGGTTTCGTATGAGTTATCCAATAATTGGTATATATACAATGTCAAGAGTCTCCTTTATATGCTTTACAACGTCGGTATTTACATAACTTTAGTATGGGTACCAGGTCATGTGGGTATCGAGGGCAATGAAAAAGCAGATTGTCTTGCAAAACAAGCTTCTCGTCTTCCTGTTCCGAATACTAACAATATTGTTCCAGCTTCTGGTTATGTAGTTGTTATCCGACAGGAGGGGCGTCAAGAATGGCAGAATTTCTATAGACAGACTGCACAAGTCAAAGGTAACTTCTATTATCATTTACAACCAACACTTTTAGTTAAACCTTGGTTTATACGAGGATCTTATACTAGACGACATATTATTAACATCATTCGGTTATGGTTTAATCATTCCCTTACACCACAATATAGATCACGTTTCTATTTAACGCAGGATACAAACTGTTTGTGTGGTACAAATATTCGTAATGGCGACTCCAACCACATTTTATTTGAATGTTCTTTATATGCTAACCCCCGTAAAAACTTATGACTAATCTCAAGCGACTCAAGCAGTTTTTTCCAACCAGTGTTTCTTGTTTGCTCTGTAATCCTACAGTCGAGATTATTCGAGTGCTAAATTTGTTTCTAGATGAAGCCAATATCGTGTTATAATTCTGTCTGTAATATAGGGTGAGAATTGCTCATGCTTTTGAAGGTTCCATTTGAGTGATTCCTCATATCATTAGTGTATTACTTGCGAGTGCTATTTTGGATTCTTCGTGTGGGTGAAGCTTTAGACGCAGTGTGATTGCAAGATTGGAAGTTTCCCGTATGAAAACAGTCTGTTCTAGCAAACTAGGGTTGTTATGTGATATAGTGAAGTTCAGTGTTTTGTGTTTTTCTACTTGCAATCTCAAGCATCAATTATTGAACTGAAGTTTTTCATTTATACTAGTGTGTTTATATGAGTAAGCGAGTATTGACTGGGTGAAATGTCGTAGACACAGCCCATAAGCATCAGCAAGCAAGCAAGCAAGTAGTCAACAGCTCGTAATAAATGGATGTATGTCTTAAAGCTGGTGTTTCAATGGTATATGTTGATGTCCTAAACCGGTGTAACGAGCAGAAATGCAGATATATCAACAGAATGAAAGAAATTTCTGTTTCTGATTTTCTACATTAAAATGAATGATAGTAAATGACAATTGTATTTTCAAATTGCATACAGTACTGTTATTGACAATCCACAGCCTGTTACCAGTCATTCCACAGGGTCAGGAATAGAATGAATGGAGCTCCCATCTAGCGGTGAGGATGAGAATCTCTCTCCATAGTCAGCCTTTGATATTTGAAGCATTCTACAATTTTAGGGTTTAGATCTCCAACGTTTACGATTCTTTTGTCACCTCTTATCGCCTCTGCTTTGTTCTTATCGACACTAAAATTTCATAGCATTATCAGCAATTTCTTCCTTCTCCTACTCCAGTTCGCCATGTGTGGTACTCAGACGTTCACCACTTCTTCATATCTTCATATACTCTGTGTTGTACTTGGACACTCTCTTATGTGAATCCCTTTTCCTTTACTCCGAATTTCACTGCCTTTATTCAATGCTTCCTTGGCCTTCCCCTTCTTCTTTTTCCATCTGCTTTGCAGCTAAAGTATTTCCTCACAGGTCCCCTCTCACTGTCCGTTCTCATTACATCTCCATACCACTGATGTCTACACTTCTTTATAACACTGGCAATAGAAACCTTCCTTCCTTCTTACACCATTTCTGTTCTTTCCTCTCTGGTCTTTTGGTTCAGAGTGTTCAGCAATCTCATTTCTGTTGCTGAGGTCTTTGTTTACTAGAGTACATATCCCCAAAGAGTAGATGAGAGGTGGTGTGATACATAGTTGTCTCGTACTGTACTTCACAATTTTCTCGCTCAGTATGTCCAGTTGTTCTTGTACTTCATTCCCTACAACACTATATCTTTACCTGCATCTCTCTTTCACCAAATGGATTCCTTCCCAATTTCATGGTGGTGAAAGCCTTAGCCCAGTAATATTCCATCCTCCCAATTTTAGGTCTGGACACAGCTGAAACTTTTGCCATACATTGCTCATAGAACTCCCGTTTTTACCATGGTCTCTAGCATCTTTCCACTGGCTACATTATTATTTGCCCTTAAATAAAATAATGTTGTCAATACATCTTTCCCATATTCACAATGTTTTTCCATTAACTATCACATACTAAAAGTAAAAAATAAATTAAATAAAATTAAAATAATATAAGAAATGAAACAATGAGTATCGCTAGTGGTCAACGAGAGGAAGTTAAGACAGCCAAATATGTAAGAATCACACTAGTGGCACTGAAGGAGGTAAGAAATGAATATAAGGTATTTCTCTGTTTTCTTGTAGGTGCAACATTGATAAATGTAATATGTTCCAGCTCAGAAGGTGCCCGTGACCGGTTCCACCTGGCTGATGAATGTGTAGTGCCATTCCATCTAGCACTCGCCTTCCCAGTGAATGCCACCTATGCATACGCCTTGAACCATGGAACCCTGTTGGTCCTTGAGAGTGGTCTGTTCTCTAAAATAAAGAAGGATGTCAAATGGGAGAATGACCGTACCAGCAGAGGAAAATTAATTCAGGTAAGAAGAAATAAAATGGAGAAGGAACGGAAGAAAACTTGGTACAGATTCAAATTTATGCAAATATAATTGGAGTTTGATGTCTCAATATATAAACCATTTACTAAGATACTATGAATGACATATACCCTGGATATTATTCAGCTAGTTGATCTGGCAGGTTTTTTATCTAGGTTTTCAAAACTTGACCATCTAATGTTAGTAATCAGGATATTGAGAAATATAAGGAATTGACTTTACAAAAGATTTCAATACAGTCAAATATTCATGTCTTTTGAGAGTTATTTCCAAGCAAGGAGTGCCAAATATTTTGCTTACTATTGGATTCATGGGGTGGACAAACTGATATAACCGTGTATGATACCATGTTCATGGACGATTAAAGCCGGCCAACTTGCACGGTGAAAGTTATTCTGCCAAAGTGCACACCCATGTGCCAACCATGTGATGTTTATTTCTTTTCTCAAGGAAAGAACTTTATTGGAAAGCACAAAAACTGTCACACACTCTTCGAAACAGCGAGAATCTCATCATCGAGCAGATGCTATAAAGATTCATAGCCTTGTACATAATTAGTTATTGACACCAATATTCCAGACGATGATAAACACATGGTCCAATATGTTGAAATACACAGCGGAGAGGCGTATCATCATGAATGGAAATCAGGTTTGCTTTCTGAAGAATATTGGATGGGTGAAATATGCATGCAATAAGTTGGCTTTCATCCAATGTGCTTGGTGCAGTGGATTTCTCTGCTATTCCGTCGTCTGTGAGACAGTGAGCCGAGCGGATGTGCTGAGTGGAGCGCGGAGCAATGGGTATCACGTTCACACAATATAGGATAGCGATCGGGAGATGGAACTGTATAAAGGGAAGTAGTATGGGAACAAGGATGGAGTTAAAGGGTGAAAAAAGGAGGATGGTGGCTATGTTACTGGTGGCGGAGGTGGTGATGGTGTTGCTGATAATAGGAGGAGTAGAGATTAATCCCGGCCCAGGTCCAGTAGGTTCCATTGGATGGGAAGAGTACGACGCGATTAGAGAGATGATAAGAGAGGCTTGTCAGACGGAGCAAATAAAAGGAATGTTCCGAGAGTTATCCAAGGAATTTATGGACCTAAAATTGAGTGTTAAGGAACATGTAAAGAAGATATTGAAAGAGGAAGGGTGTAATAAAGATGAATTAGACCTATTGAAGCAGAAGGTAAGAAGTCTGGAGTGGGACCTAAGAGAAACGAAGAAAGTAGTCGAGAAGAGTATACAAGAAAGCGTAAGAAAAAATATCTTCATATATGGTGTCCAAGAAGAGGAAAGAGAGTCTAAAGTTGAACTAGTGTACAAAGTGGTAGAAGTGATTCAGAACAGGATGAAGGTCAACTTCAGTGAAGTTGATATTGACGAGGTGCAGCGTGTGGGGAGAGTGAAAGGAAAGAGACCAATTAGAGTGAAATTATTATCGACACTGATGGCGGACATTGTAATAAGAAATTCGAGTAATCTAAAAGGAGAGAAGGTGTGGATAAAACGGGAGATGACCGGGCGAGTTGGCCGTGCGCGTAGAGGCGCGCGGCTGTGAGCTTGCATCCGGGAGATAGTAGGTTCGAATCCCACTCTCGGCAGCCCTGAAAATGGTTTTCCGTTGTTTCCCATTTTCACACCAGGCAAATGCTGGGACTGTACCTTAATTAAGGCCACGGCCGCTTCCTTCCAACTCCTAGGCTTTTCCTATCCCATCGCCGCCATAAGACCTATCTGTGTCGGTGTGACGTAAAGCCCCCTAGCAAAAAAAAACGGGAGATGGACAGGGAAGCGAGAGAGAAGAACAAAATTCTGAATAGACATTTAAGAGAGGCAAGAAAACAAGGTCTTAAGGCATATATTAGAGGGCAGCAGCTGGTGGTTGGAATCGGAAGGTGGAATCGAGTGTGGGGTTTGGGAAGGCTGAAAAAACTTGATGAAGAACACCAACAGCAGCAGAACGTGTCCTTGGCAACAGTGCAAGTAGAAAGGAAAGGCAGTGACGTAGAAAGGAGTGATATTACGGAAGTGAGCGAAGTCCACATCACATCAGGTGCGGGAAGTAGGGATATGCTGAACAGCAGTGCCAGCAACCAGGTGGGCGGAAATGCAGAGACCTTGAAGAGTCAGCACAACACAGAGAAGGAGGAAGCAAGTAATGTGCCACAACTGGTGAAGAGTGCAGTGAAAATTGTGAATGAAGGTAACAGTAGACAGGGTAAGGTTGCATCCTCTCCGAGTAAAAAGAACACAGAAAATAAAATGGAAAAAAGACAGACGCTAAATAAGGAAGGATCATTAAGTTTGAAAGATTTATGGGGAAAGAAAAAAGGCGCAGGTATGGAGAAGGGGAAGGAAGACGGGAGAAAAGTGGATGAGGAGAGATCTGGAGAGGACGCACAGGGAAGAGTGACAAGGAGTAGAGGTGTAAGTGGAGAAGCACAGATGCAGAGAGTTGGAGGGAATAAATAACTAGATGTGGCGACTGGGTTGTGGAATAATGAGGGGTTAATGGGGAAGATAGGTAATAAAGGATTGGAGAAAATAGTAAAGGAGTATGAGATTATTGCCCTAGTAGAGACATGGTTAGGGAAAGGGATAGAATTTGAATGGAATGGGTATAGAGTAGTCAACGTGATAAAGAAAAAAGGGGGAAAATGGGAAGAAACCCGGGCGGGATAACAGTTTTAATCAAAAATGAGATAGTAGAGAGAGTAGAGAGAGTAGAGAGAATACAGAATGAGGTAGAAGGGGTGGTGTGGCTGAGAATTAAAATGGGAAATGATGCGAAGGAGGCAATTTGCCTGGCTCTATTATACAACCATCCTAAAGACGCAACTTATGCGAATAAAACATTTTTTGAAGAACTGATTGAAGAAATAAACAAAATTAAAGGATTGTATGTGGAAGATGGAATGATATTGTTAGGGGATTGGAATGCAAGAGTGAGTAATAGGGTACCTGATTATGGGAGAGAGGATAATGAAGTGAGAGAGAGTACAGAAGAAATAGTTTTTTTTTTTGCTAGTTGCTTTACGTCGCACCGACACAGATAGGTCTTATGGCGACGATGGGACAGGGAAGGGCTAGGAGTGGGAAGGAAGCGGCCGTGGCCTTAATTAAGGTACAGCCCCAGCATTTGCCTGGTGTGAAAATGGGAAACCACGGAAAACCATCTTAAGGGCTGCCGACAGTGGGGTTCGAACCTACTATCTCCCGAATACTGGATACTGGCCGCATTTAAGCGACTGCAGCTCGGTAGAAGAAATAGTAAAGACAAAGATATAAATAGATATGGTGTAAGGCTATTAGAGTTATGTGCTATAGAAAAATTATATGTTTTAAATGGATGGATGAAGGGAGATAGTAATGGGGAACTGACATTCATCACATCGAAGGGTGGGAGTGTAGTAGATATAGGAGTAAGCACGGAAATAGCTCTAAAGAAAATAATAAGTTTTGAGGTGACAGAATGTGTGATAACACAACATATGCCCATCAAGATAAAATTAAGAGGGGAGTATGATGGAGTGAAGAGAATGGTAGGAAAAAGAGACAGATATAAGGAGGGTTGGAAGTACATTTGGAATGATACTACGATTGAGAGATTGAGAACAGAGTTAAAAGTGAGTGAAGAAAGTATAAGGGTTGAAAGTGAAAGGATGTTGGAAGTAGGGGATGTGGATGAAGTTTTAAAACTAATAGAATGCCCAGTATGGAAGGTGGGTAAGAAACTGAGGATAAGAGAAGAGAAAGACAGGAACATAGGCACGGGGTGGTTTGATGAAGAGTGTAAGAGGAAAGTCAGCTCTAGCGGATTTTAAGAAAGGAGGGGAACAAGGGAAAAGAGAGGAATATTGTAAATTAAGAAGAGATTACAAGAAGTTACTAAATGAGAAAAAAATGTTGGAAAGAGGCGGAAGCTGAGGGAGTGAACAGATATTGTAAAGAGAAAAGATTTGATAGGGTTTGGGAAACAATAAATAAGATAAAGAGAACTAGATCGACAGGGGGAGGAACAATGATAGCAGAAAATGAGTGGATAGGATATTTTGCAGAGCTTTTGGGTGGGAGGGGAGAAGGACAGGCGGGTATGGAAAAGACGTATATTGTAAAAGAAGTACAAATAGGAGTACAGTTACTAGATGAGGAGATAACAAGTCAGGAAATAGCCAGGGGGTTAAGTAAAATAAAAACCAAAACAGCGGGTGAGGCAAATGGTATTACCAACAGGATATGGAAGGAAGTAGGAGCAAATGAAGTAATGCTTAAAGTGATGGTGAAATTTTTAACAAGATATGGGAAACGAATAAATTCCCTAGCGAGTGGAGAAAAGGAGTACTTTGTCCTATATACAAGAATAAATGAAGTCGAAGTGATCCAAACAACTATAGAGGAATAACACTCCTGGACTCGCTGTCGAAGGTATATACAGGAATTCTAGCTAATAGGATTATAAATTGGACTGAGAATTATGGAAGGATTTCGGACTATCAAAATGGGTTTCGAAAAGAGAAAAATACTGTGGATAATGTATGGATTCTGGATACTTTAATTACGAAGTATGTGAAAATAGCAGGGAAGAGTATATATATATAGCAGCAATAGATTTAGAGAAAGCCTTCGATGCAGTGAATAGGGAGGCGTTATTTACTAGATTAAGAGAGGTTGGGTTATCGAAGAAAATGAGACTGGCAATAGAAGGAATATATGAGAAAGTATTGGTGATGATTAAACTACAAGGGGGTGGGTTGAGTAAGTGTATGGAATCGAAGAGGGGTGTGAGGCAGGGTTGTAAGCTGTCACCGATATTATTTCTATAGTTTATAAATAATACATAAGATAGACATGGAGGTGAGAGATGGCAATGCCCTTGGATTGAGAAGAGGGAGATACCGGGGCTGCTATTTGCAGACGATTTATTGATCTTTGCATTAACAGCAAAGGGATTGCAAGAAGGGCTAAATGAGGTAATGGAATATACTAGAAGATGGGCGCTCAAAATAAATGTACGGAAGACGCAGATAATGATATGTAGGAAGAGGAAAGCCAAAAAAGAAAAGAAATTCTGGACAGTCGAGCAGCAAGAAATCAGACCAGAAAAAATGGAGTATTTTGGAGTTGTAATTAGTAGTAACGGTTCGTGGGAAAATCAGTGCAGAATAGCCAAATATAAAGGGAGGTGAGCACTGGCAGTAGTGGGGATATTAGAAAATAAATTCCCGGATATAAACTACAAAATACGGAGATTGGTGTTCCAGTCAATGGTTAAAGGAAAAATGTTATATGGGGTAGAAATATGGGGATTGGAGGAAAGTAGAAAAGAACAAAATCAGGTGGTGGCAAAATTTAGTAAGATTATTATGGGGGTCCCAAACTGTACTGCAAATGTGGGGGCTAGATTAGTATGTAAAGAATCGATAGACATTACTATAGCCAAGAGGGTGATGAAGTATTGGATGAGATTGGAAGAAGGGAAAGGAGGGAATTTAATTCAAGAGACGTATAGGTTCCAGAAAAATATGGAGAACGAGAGGTATTGGGTGAATAAGTGCAAAAATAAATTACGAAAACTAGGGTTAGGAGATATAGGATATGAGAGATGGAGTGAGAAGAAAGAATGGGTATGGAGAAGGGTTATAAAGAGAGTTGCCGGTATAGAGAGACAGAGTTTAATAATTGAATGAAGAGAAAGAGCCTCACTATCAGTATTAAACAAATTGTTAGAAACCATGAACCCGAAAATCGAAGTTGAGGACAGGAAGGGCAAAAGAGGTCTATACTGGTGAAGTTTTGGAATTCCAAGAAATAGAGGGTGGATAGGAAGAGAAAATGCGGGTAGATGTATTCTGTGTGGAGGAAGATGGTCGGACCTACATATATTTATCGAATGTAGGGAGTTAGAGGAGTTGAAAAAGAAAGTGCTGAGTAAAAAAGAGATAGAAAAAGTAGAAAAAATTGAAAGGATGACGGTATGGCTAGCCAGAGAATGGGGAACAGGAACAAATATTTCCAAATATTTAAATATGGTAACAATTAGATTTATAAATAAATTAAGAGAATAAGGAGTAGAAGAGGGTTACAGAGGAAAGAGAGGAAAGAGGTAGACGAAACTGCTAGGTTATAAAAAACTTTTATTACATTAAGAGGAGTTTGGAATATAACTGAGGAGACTGTGTGATGAAAAGAAGATTTGTATATACTGGGAGAGGAGGCATACGTGAGAGAACGTAGAAGGAAGCTAATGTAGTTAGAAAAAAAGGACGATAATAGTATAAAGTATCGAGTGGTAATAGCAGGAAAGAGTCGGGATGAGTTGATATCACAATAGAAGAAAAAAATTTAAACATTAATTAAGATTCTAATAAGTAATGAGTGGCTGTGAGTAAGAGGAACTGTTGGACTGTTTAGAAACGGAAATAAGCGGAAGAAATGGGAGGAGTAAGGAAAAGACAGGTTTGATTGTTGGCAATTCGATGGATTAATATGTAAGTTCAACTAAAAAATGTAATTAGAGAGTAGTTTCTAGTTTTAGTCTAAATAAGGAGCTAGAGAATTGTCAATAAGCACATTTGTACACAGTGTTTGAATATTAACTATAGGGTTAGTGGACAAGAAAAGGAGTTTGGAATATAAACAGATAAGATTGTATGATGAAAAGAAAATTTGTATATATTGGGAGAGGATTGCATATGTGAGAGAACGTAGGAACTAGCTAAGGTAGTGATCAAAAGAAGAAAGGGAAGAAAATAGTATTAAGTTCCGAACTGGTAACAGCGCGAAGGAGTCGGAATGAGTTGATAACATAATAGAAGAAAACTTTAAACACCAGTTTAAAATTTTAATAAGTAATGAGTGGCCGTGAGGAAGAGGAACTGTTGGACTGTTTAGAGATGTAAATGAGTGATAAGTGATGTGAGGAATAAGCAAAAGACAGATCTGATTTGTGGCAATTCGGTGATCAATATGTAAGTTCAACTAAAAATGTAATTAGGTAGTAGTTTTAGTCTAAGAGGCGGAAGAATAAGAAAGGAATGTGATGAATAAGGAACTGGAAAATTGTAAACAAGTACGTTTGTAAATAGTGTTTAAATATTAACTATAGGGTTTAGTAGATGATCATGTGTAAAAATTAGCGAATAAGTATTATAAGAGAGATAAACAGAGGTAAGGAAGAAGTGGGAAGATTGGGGATGGAAGGGGGGAGGGGTATAAGAGCCAGACGGATGGGATGGTACAGTCCCATCCCAAGGTGAAAGATGAAGCATGTCCGCTCACAGAATAACAAGTGAATCAAGATGGTGGCAGGAATGAAGTAAGACGACCCGGTTATAGGCGGAGCAGTAGATAAAAGCGTGACGGATCCTATGATGGACTGGTAACCGCCTCTACGATTCGCCACGTAAAAGAGGAGAGAAGTACGAGTTATAGGTGGGAGTAATATCTAACCCGGGAGGAGTGGCTGATAGCGGTGATGGGTGGGAAGGTTCTCTCCTTACTAGGGTTCCGCGTGCAGCCAATGTTTCTTTCTCTTTTGGTTAGTTAGCTGTAGATAGTAGAATATGTGTTACAGAAGAATGGAAAAACAAGTTGAAGCTGAGTTGGGAGAAGATCAATTTGGCTTCAGAAGAAATGTAGGAACACGTGAAGCAATCCTGACTTTACGTCTGATCTTAGAGGATCGAATCAAGAAGGACAAGCCCACGTACATGGCATTCGTAGATCTAGAAAAGGTATTCGATAATGTTGATTGGACCAAGCTATTTATGATTCTGATCATGATAGGGATCAGATACCGAGAACGAAGAATTATCTACAACCTGTATAAAAATCAGTCTGCAGTGATAAGAATCGAGGGCTTTGAAAAAGAAGCAGCAATCCAGAAAGGAGTGAGGCAAGGCTGCAGTTTGTCCCCTCTCCTTTTCAGTGTTTACATAGAACAGGCAGTAAAGGAAATCAAAGAGAAATTTGGAAAGGGAATCACAGTCCAAGGAGAGGAAATCAAAACCTTGAGATTTGCCGATGATATTGTTATTTTATCTGAGACTGCAGAAGATCTCGAGAAGTTGCTGAATGGTATGGATGAAGTCTTAGGTAAGGAGTACAAGATGAAAATAAATAAGTCCAAAACAAAAGTAATGAAGTGCAGTCGAACGAAGGCAGGTGATGTAGGAAATATTAGATTAGGAAACGAAGTCTTAAAGGAAGTAGATGAATATTGTTACTTGGGTAGTAAAATAACCAACGATGGCAGAAGTAAGGAGGACATAAAATGCAGACTAGCACAAGCAAGGAAGAGCTTTCTTAAGAAAAGAAATTTGCTCACTTCAAACATTGATACCGGAATTAGAAAGATGTTTTTGAAGACTTTTGTGTGGAGCGTGGCATTGTATGGAAGTGAAACATGGACGATAACTAGCTCAGAAAGAAAGAGAAGAGAAGCTTTTGAAAATTGGTGTTACAGAAGAATGCTGAAGGTGAGATGGATAGATCGAATCACGAATGAAGAGATACTGAATCGAATTGGTGAGAGGAGATCGATTTGGCTACATTTGACGAGAAGAAGAGATAGAATGATAGGACACATCTTAAGACACCCAGGACTTGTTCAGTTGGTTTTCGAGGGAAGGGTAGGTGGCAAGAACGGTAGGGGTAGACCAAGGTATGAATATGACAAACAGATTAGAGCAGATGTAAGATGCGATAGTTACGTAGAAATGAAAAGGTTAGCACAGGATAGGGTGGCATGGAGGGCTGCATCAAACCAGTCTATGGACTGATGACTCAACAACACACATTAGAATTAAGGTTGGGGTTGCCCTATCATGCGGTTGGTGTTCCTCGCATATCAGAGGCATCTCAATAGTTTTAGACGAGGTGGTGCAGTGCAAGGCTGGATTCCGCCGACACGGGCACCACTAATTAGAGTAGATGGTAAATAGTTTTAGTGTAGATAGTAAGAGTTGTACATGATATAATAGTTAGTTTATATTGTTTTGTTTGGTTTTTGGTTTATGTGTATTTCATAGTCTTTATTGCCTGTAACCGATGGTGTAAACTAGGGTGGGCAATAAAGAGTTATCTTATCTTATCTTATCTTATCTTATCTTATCTTATCTTATCTTATCTTATCTTATCTTATCTTATCTTATCTTATCTTATCTTATCTTATCTTATCTTATCTTATCTTATCTTATCTTATCTTATCTTATCTTATCTTATCTCTGCTATTCATTTGTCTTTGATGAATACCATCCAACATCCTGTAAAGGCAAACCATCACTAGAAGAATGAGAATGAGTCAACATGAGATCGAACAGTAATTGTAAGAATGTTCATATTAATTTGAGGTTGAAAATAAAGTTCACTGCAGTTTGCCTAATATTTTGATTCATATCTTTACCTTCACGTTCCCTCAAATAATAATTTATTTTGTACAAATAAAATAGCTGCGATGAGGCTCGAACTGACGTTGTCAAGGTTCGCAGACAAATACGGTGACCACTCGGCCACCACTCCGATTGACTGTCGTGTAATTTTTCAAGTACATATGCGTTGCATTGGAATCGATGATTCATCAATTTTTTTAGAAATTATTAGGTTGCAGACCTGACATGATTAAGTAAAATTTGTTTGCCTTTTAGTATTCTGTCACCTCCACTTTATCTGAAGTAGATCCTGTGTCATGACGTTTGACGTAATTTTTTTAAACGAAAGAGTATTGACCTAAACCCTTATACACAAGTTACTATTGAGTGTCACCCAACAGTTCGTTGAAATCAGTTGGTTGAGGGTTTGACCTCTCCTTGTTAGCCCTTGTTTTATTCAAAGAGCAAAAACGAATTACAGTACTCCTTTGCTATTTGCTTTATGTCGCACGGACACAGATAGTTCTTATGGCGACGATGGAATGGGAAATGCCTAGGATGTGGAAGGATGCGGCCGTGGCCTTAATTAAGGTACAGCCCCGTCATTTGCCTGGTGTGAAAATGGGAAACCACGGAAAACCATCTTCAGGGCTGCCGACCGTGGGGCTCGAACCCACTATCTCCCGATTACTGGATACTGGCCGCACTTAAGCGACTGCAGCTATCGAGCTCGGTACAGTACTCCTTTTCAAAGAGACTAGATATATAGATTTCACTCATATTTTCATTTTCTTCTTCTTTGACACTAGATAGTGGTAATGTTACAGTTTCGGTTTTTTAATAGAAAAGGTTTGTATGTTTATGTTCCCCACAAGACCATTAAAATGGTCAAATTGATAAATTGTCCGCCTCTGTGGTGTATTGGTTAGCGTGATTAGCTGCCACCCCCGGAGGTCCGGGTTCGATTCCCGGCTCTGCCACGAAATTTGAAAAGTGGTACGAGGGCTGGAACGGGGTCCACTCAGCCTCGGGAGGTCAACTGAGTAGAGGTGGGTTCGATTCCCACCTCAACCATCCTGGAAATGGTTTTCCTTGGTTTTCCACTTCTCCTCCAGGCAAATGCCGGAATGGTACCTAACTTAAGACCACAGCCGCTTTCTTCCCTATTCCTTGTCTATCCCTTCCAATCTTCCCCATCCCCCGCAAGGCCCCTGTTCAGCATAGCAGGTGAGGTACTGGCCATTCTCCCCAGTTGTATCCCCGACCAAGAGTCTGAAGCTCCAGGACACTGCCTTTGAGGCGGTAGAGGTGGTATCCCTCGCTGAATCCGAGGGAAAAACCTGAAACCTGGAGGGTAAACAGATGATGATAATGAAATTGATAAATTCCAATAAGCATCCTGCTTAGTCGATTCGTCGATCGGATTGAGATGTTAAGCCTTGAGCAAAACCCCTTATGCTATTCAACATGAATAGGCTATGTGCCAGCATCAGGTTTCACCCTTCCTCTTCCTACCATCCATCATACACCACGTCATTCATTTCATCTCATTAACTCCTCTGATGAAGTTGGCGTCAGGAATGGCATCCGGTAATAAAAGCTTGCTTCAAATATTCATCTCACTTCATATCCGAACCCTTAGAAAAATGGAATAAGGGTTGACCACACACTTTACATCCTTCCTATCTTATAACCTTATTTGCTGTTGTTTGTACCTTTCTATTGCTTATATATTGAGCCATTGGTTTTGTTTTCTCCTTTTGTGTTTTTTCTGTGTTCCCAGTCCTTTGTCACCTATATTTATCTTTGTCTCTTCCTTTTCCTGTTTTAACCTGACTTTCTTCTTATCCAAATGACTGGAGATCTATCAAGATGACCTCTCACCGAGTGTTGAAGCCATCCTCCTCTGTTGAAGAACTGGGATTGATGAAGATTTGAAGGGTTCTAATCCTTTTGTGTTTTCTAATAAATAATAATGTTATTTGTTTTACGTCCCACTAACTACTTTTTAAGGTCTTCGGAAATTTAGTCCCGCAGGAGTTCTTTTACGTGCCAGTAAATCTACCGAAACGGGGCTGTCGTATTTGAGCATCTTCAAATACCACCGGACTGAGCCAGAATCGAACCTGCCAATTTGGGGATAGAAGGCCAGCGCCTTAAACGTCTGAGCCACTCAGCCCGGCCTTTGTGTTTTCATGTTTGTTCTTGTCTCCTTTTATTTTATTGCTCCCTCTTTCCATATTTGTTTATCATTGTGTTTATCACATTTGGTATTCCTATTTATGTTCTTATATTACAGTATATGACTTGATTTATCATCTTCAATTTTCACCTCCATTCATAGTGATCATAAACCATATATTTCACTACTGTCCTTGAAACACTTCAGTCCTCAGTAACTGATCAAAGACAGTAGTAAAGTCAGTATTCTTTGTTAGTTGTTGTCATACTAACATGGTTTGCCAGAACTCTGAGTTGTACCATGGAGAATTGAGTTCGACCTGATCTTATGTATTCTTTCAGGCTGCTGTGGCCTCTTCAGTAAAGTCAATAACTGACAGAAGGAAGTTATCCCTAGATGATGTGCAAGGCACATTCCTACTTCTTGGAGCAGGGTTTGCTATTGGTTTTTTTACCTTATTTCTGGAATGTGTAAATTGGATGTGGAAAACTAAGAGCTGCTGGTGCTGCAAGAGAACACCTGCACCCACTAAAGAAAACAGTTTTGCCAACCATAACTGAAATAAGGGATGAATACTTATACTTTACTGAAATGTATGTGACTTTAGTTGCAGAGGTAGAGGGAATATTTCTCAGAGGAATGTTGGCCTGCAAGGCAGGAGGGGTTGAGGTGGGCTCAAAGTGTCCCTTATCAACATGAAGGTTCTTTCCTACTCCTGGGGGCTGTTGACCTGCAGTTTAAGTATCAGTCAGTTACAATCCAGGCGCTTATCACAGCCATCTGCTTTGTCAAGGACAAATTTAATGAGGCAGGAAAACGTAGGTCACTTACAAAGGAACTGCTTGGATTGAACCAGATCAATTGCAATGCAACATCCTTGAATGATCAATTAGAACATCACGGGCTTAATTTTGGCATAAAATAATATTTACACATTAAAAAATAGCAAATTTTTGCAGCACTTGTAAATGAAGTGTGGTGTATCGAAGGAAACGATTGCAATGAAACACGGCAAGATGATGAAGTACACTGACTGACAGAGCAAATGCAACACCAAGAAGGAGTGGTTCGAAAGTGTTGAAAGTTGGGAAAAAAACAGAGACGGAACGGACGAATAATTAATGTTTATTTCAAACCGATATGCAGGTTACACAATGCGCACGGCATCGACTCAGTAGGATGTAGGACCACGGCGAGCGGCGATGCACGCAGAAACACGTCGAGGTACAGAGTCAATAAGGGTGCGGATGGTGTCCTGAGGGATGGTTCTCCATTCTCTGTCAACCATTTGCCACAGTTGGTCGTCCGTACGAGGCTGGGGCAGAGTTTGCAAACGGCGTCCAATGAGATCCCACACGTGTTCGATTGGTGAGAGATCCGGAGAGTACGCTGGCCACGGAAGCATCTGAACATCTCGTAGAGCCTGTTGGGAGATGCGAGCAGTGTGTGGGCGGGCATTATCCTGCTGAAACAGAGCATTGGGCAGCCCCTGAAGGTACGGGAGTGCCACCGGCCGCAGCACATGCTGCACGTAGCGGTGGGCATTTAACGTGCCTTGAATACGCACTAGAGGTGACGTGGAATCATACGCAATAGCGCCCCAAACCATGATCCATGATGCCGCGTTGTCTAGCGGTAGGGCGCTCCACAGTTACTGCCGGATTTGACCTTTCTCCACGCCGATGCCACACTCGTCTGCGGTGACTATCACTGACAGAACAGAAGCGTGACCCATCGGAGAACACGACGTTCCGCCATTCCCTCATCCAAGTCGCTCTAGCCCGGCACCATGCCAGGCGTGCACGTCTATGCTGTGGAGTCAATGGTAGTCTTCTGAGCGGCCGCCGGGAGTGCAGGCCTCCTTCAGCCAATCGACGGGAAATTGTTCTGGTCGATATTGGAACAGCCAGGTTGTCTTGCACATGCTGAAGAATGGCGGTTGACGTGGCGTGTGGGGCTGCCACCGCTTGGTGGCGGATGCACCGATCCTCGGGTGCTGACGTCACTCGGGCTGCGCCTGGACCCCTCGCACGTGCCACATGTCCCTGCGCCAACCATCTTCGCCACAGGCGCTGCACCGTGGACACATCCCTATGGGTATCGGCTGCGATTTGATGAAGCGACCAACCTGCCCTTCTCAGCCCGATCACCATACCTCTCGTAAAGTCGTCTGTCTGCTGGAAATGCCTCCGTTGACGGCGGCCTGGCATTCTTAGCTATACACGTGTCCTGTGGCACACGACAACACGTTCTACAATGACTGTCGGCTGAGAAATCACGGTACGAAGTGGGCCATTCGCCAACGCCGTGTCCCATTTATCGTTCACTACGTGCGCAGCACAGCGGCGCATTTCACATCATGAGCATACCTCAGTGACGTCAGTCTACCCTGCAATTGGCATAAAGTTCTGACCACTCCTTCTTGGTGTTGCATTTGCTCTGTCAGTCAGTGTAAGTCATCAGAACATCACTGCATGCCTGCTATTGTTACATGAAAAATGAGTAATTGTGAACAGGAATCCAGCAGTTTCCTTGTTTGTGCTAATGAAAAATTATCATGTCTATATACTATATACTGTATAAGACTTCAGAGCACAAATATAATATGTTCCATTGTAAATAACGCAGAAGAATTAAAACCTTAATATTCTGATAAATTTACACACTGTATATCTAAAGCCGGACCTCCACTGATTAACATTTAACAACAAACTTGATAAAAATGACATGTTGAAATCGACATGTATACAGACATTTGGTTCAAAATTGACTTAACATGTTAACTTGATATGTTAAAGTTAATATACAGTATTTAACATGCTGGCATGTTTTCCACTGGGATTGGAAAACATGTTAAGTCAATTCTTTGTTTGTGTGGTACCGGCGTGACTTCAGCCAAGTTCGTATAAGTAAATTACGTTTAAAATATGCTCAGACATTCTCAGAACCTTTTAAAATCCAAACCTATTTTCAACTTTAAGCTCATTCAGAATTCCATCCACATTGTGCCACATTGTCGCACCCACATTCTCCAATCCTTCCTTCTCAAGAAGGACCGATGATCGAGATGTTAGGCTCCTTTAAACAATAAGCATCATCTTCATAATCATCCTTCGTAAAATCCTGTAAGAAGCAACAGTGGCAATAACAAAGGCTAAATCGTCATCTGAGTCCGTTGTCCTTGTTTGAAATTGCAAGACACCACCTGAATGTATTAACACAAACTGATATGTTGAACTAGCTCTGTATAAGCAAAGGAAGTCAAGATTAACATGTTTATAAGTGTGGACACAATGTTAAATGAAATAGTGTTTGACAGTTAACATGTTGGTGGTGTCACTAGTTAACATTTAAAAGTTTTAACATTTAACATATTGTTAATGTTAATCAGTGGAGACCAGTCGTTAGTAAAGAGGTTTGTAGAGGGTGAAGTTCTCCTTGTGTTGTCAAAATCTCTTTTTGGTATAAAGAGTTTATGTAACTTAAAAAGAGAACTATTGATATATTTTTACAGTGCATATGTCATCAGCAGCTAACTACTCTGAGCCAGTCAGCTATTTTTGAGCAATTAATTGTAATATTACTATTGATTTTACGGCAATATGATTGCTTTTATTAGATTTAGGGTACGTTAATTGATCATTCGTCCAAGTTCCAAAGAAACTTGTCTGATCCAACACAAACAGTTCTTTTATTAGTAACTACTTCTTATGTTGAATAATTCACCACTAGGTCAATGCTAATAGTGAAGGTTAGATGTAAATATTCCATTAAATAATAAGCCAAATAAGTTTGTAGTTTTACTTGACTGTTGATATGGTGATCACAACTATGGGACCTCCAATTTAACATGAAGTCTGAACCAGTAGCGGCGACTAAGGGGGCGAGGGGGGGAGGGCAGTTGTCCCCACTTTGTGGAGAAAACATTACATTTTAATTCCATTTTAGCCGGCTGAAACTAGCAATTATTGGAATTATTAAAAACATATACGGGCCCCGTTACCTGATCAACTACCTCTTTAATATATTTTCTTTAATTATTAGCTGAAATACGTACAAAATGTCGTTCGTCGCGGCTAACCGATTTGCATAGCGCCTCATTAAGTAGTGAAGACGTTGCATGTGCTATGAAAAACGGTAGCAGGGGTATGTCTTTTTGCCGAGACCAAGGACACTTGAGGTATGATTCAGCGAATGTCGTGCGTATTCATCCGCCTGGCAGCCTCTTTATTGTCTATTGATGCGTGTAGTCAAATAATAAATGATTTTAATTGTATAATCACGCCGTACTTCTAATTAATTGTAAAACATTATATTTTTCCTGTGGTGAAAGTTTTATTCTGTAGTCTAGTATTGAATCAACAACTCAAAAACTGTCATTACCGCACTTAAATGCCCAGAGAGCATAAACAAATGTACCACTTTGTAGCTTTTCTTCCAGTTTACATATATATACCCCCGCCCGCCATATTCCACTAATCCGGGTATTTTTTGTTGTCTTTAGTTTATCCCCCCCCCCACATTTAATTCCAATCGCCGCTACTGGTCTGAACCACAGGGTCAGGATTCTTCATTTCAAAAATGGCACATGCATAGCTGAGATCACTGGGAACTGTACCATAAAATGGGGTGATCCGGTGCAGGTGGTGCGAACCCAATCATTTACATATTTAAAAAAATAGATAATATGCACATGGCATTGTAATAAGTATTATATAGCTGATTATTGGTTTGAATTGTTGACAAATTGATCTACAATGATGATAAGCTGTATTGTGCAATATCAATAAATTTGTTATAGTGGAAGCCATTTCTTTTTAGTTTTGACTAAGTTAATCTATAACAATAAATGTCATTGTCTGCCAATTTTTATTATATTGCTGCACCTATGAAGTAAGTAAATCAGTCAAAAACTTCTATTGTTCACAATCACTTCAGTTGCAGACCTGATAAATTATTATATTTTTAATCTTATACGAACATCTTGAATATTTAGATTGATGCTTTCTTGGCCCACAGTTGAAGAGATTATGATAATAAGCTTTTAGGCTTTTGTCAAGGGAACAAGGTGAAATTCTTTACGTTTCGCAGAGAAAATTGCCCCGCGTCTTCAGAAGAAAATCTCTACTGTTCACGAGAAAGACTTCTCCAATAATGAAAGTTTGAATTTAAGAATGCTATCTGTTGGTCTGTAGTTAGCAAGTGGTACTCTCATTCGTCACCAAATGGCTCACTGTACGCTAACATTCCGAGTGGGAGCTGACGACACCATCTAAGCTCCAATTAAGATGTTTCTTGTTACACCGTACGTGCGTTGCATTTATTGGAGAAGTCATCCTCGTGAGCAGTCGATATTTTCTTCTGAAGACGCAGAGCAATGTTCTCTGCAAAATGTAAATAATTTCACCTTGTTTTCTTGATACGGCAAAAGCTCAAAATCATGTCTGTCGTAAACATTACTCTTCATTTACATGTGTATCTACACTACAGTATGTTTAGTCTATCTAATTATACTACTGTAATTTTGTAGGGTGAATCCAATCATAATAGTATGGTATATAACAAGGTTTTGGGTCCATATAAGAAAAGACTGGCATAATCACGTTAACAAGGTTATAAATATGGGTTACAGCTCTCTTAATATGGTTATGAGTGTGTTTAGCGGCTGTAATACAGTTGTGAAGAAGAGGTCATGTAAGTTACTGGTAAGACTCCAAATAAAACATCGCTCCAGTGTATGGGACCCTCACTAAGATTACTTGCTTTAAATATGGGAAGGGATTTAAAGGAAAGCAGCGCGATTTGTTCTGGGTGATTACAGAGAAACGAGTAGTTTTATGAAAATATTATTATCTATGGGCTGGGAAAATTTGGGATTAAGAAGGCGAGCTTCTCTAAGCGGTATGTTCCAGGCTGTCACTGGATAGACAGCATGGAATGAGATTAGTAGATGAATAAGTCTGATCGGAAGTTTTAAAAGTAAGGAAAATCATAATATGAAGATAAATTTGGAAATCAAGAGGACAAATAGGGGCAAGTGTTCATTCACACGAAGAGGAATTAAGGACTGAAATAATTTACCAAGGGAGGTATTTGATAAATTTTCAACTTCTTTGACATTATTTAAGAAAAGACTAGGTAAAAATTCATTGGGAATATGCCACCTGGGCAATAGCACTTAATGCAGAGCAGTAGTATTTGAAATGAATTGACACATTACCATTAATAATTGAAACGTACCGTAGCCATAAGTCAAGCACTAGAGAAAAACATATTGTTGAAATTGGCAAGTAGGTAACTTAAGTGACAGTAAATCAAAATAAGTACCTGACATTTTATTTATTTATTTATTTATTTATTTATTTAGCATATCATGTTACAGTTTACAATCGACTCTATGTACACGTTCTTGACATACACACAAAAAATTGGCTTTATATACACCTCAATATATATGAGATTAAAAGGTTAATGTGGAGGGCTTTCAGTCTCTTATAGACGAATGTCTTGCTCATCTAACCTAGAGAGTGCCTCAGGGGTCAAACTATGTATGTCCTCAATGGAACCAGCTAAAGCTCGCAGAGGGCAGTCCTTCAGAATGTGCATGATGGTGTGTACTTCAGCAACATAGTCAAGGATTGGAGAGTCTTACCAGCCCCACTGATGCAGAGCAGAAGCACTTCTTCCGACTCTGCAGCTTATCCTGTTAAGCGTGGTCCAGGTGGATTGAGGACGGTTGAAACCAGGCATTCATATTCAATACAAAGTTAAAAATTTGTTTTATATTTGAACATTATATTGTTTAATTCAAAGCACAAATAACATAGTACAACTCTCATATATTTAAACATGTTTTTAATGATGAAACACTCCTAGG
This sequence comes from Anabrus simplex, assembly GCF_040414725.1. Taxonomy (NCBI): domain Eukaryota; kingdom Metazoa; phylum Arthropoda; class Insecta; order Orthoptera; family Tettigoniidae; genus Anabrus; species Anabrus simplex. The sequence continues at coordinate 182,330,017 of NC_090272.1, read as the reverse complement.
TGAAAGGAAAAAATTATGCTGGTACTGGACACAGAAATCTAATTCTTTTTTTGCTAGTTGCTTTACGTCGCACCGACTCAGATAGGTCTTATGGCGACGATGGGACAGGGAAGGGCTAGGAAGTGGAAGGAAGCGGCCGTGGCCAGCATTTGCCTGGTGCGAAAATGGGAAACCACGGAAAACCATCTTCAGGGCTGCCGACAGTGGGGTTCGAACCTACTATCTCCCGAATACTGGATACTGGCTGCACTTAGGCGACTGCAGCTATCGAGCTCGGTAAATCTAATTTTTGCAAAACTGAAATGATGTTCAAGTTCTTGGCTGCTTGATGATGTGTTCCTTGAATAGTTTTCTAGGTGGGGAAATTTGAGGTTTGGTAAGTAGGAAAATAGGCTCCTAAACCCTACACCCACAACTACACATAGAGTTGATTGACAGCTGTTGGCAGATGATTCCAGACATTCCACTTATCATGCAATTAAATTCAAAGGTCCAAAGAAAACATCCCAGTTCCTTAACCTAGTTGTGATGTATTAACAATGTTGAAGTGTCATGGTTGATGTGTATGTTTTATTATTGAAGTGGATTTTAATGATAAAATACCAACTGTATTCTTTTATTGATGTTGCATATTCTACTGTCATTGCAATTCAAGTAACCACTGACAATGTAAGTATCATTTTGAGATTTGGGTAAATATGGTTCAAATTCTTGGTAAAATTGCATTTCCTTACCTGGGCCTGCTGGGCTCAAATTAAGCTACTTCTACTTTATCAACGTTTATCATTCAGTTCCTTACAGGGTCTTGTCCTATCCTCTTTGGTCCTGACATTTCCTACTTTACCAAAGGGTATGCAGCTAGTCATTCTGGAGAGAGTTATAAAGTGGAATAAAATAGATTTTGAGTATGTTCTGATTTTGATGTGATGAATATATTTGCACACTTGAGTTCATGTGTTATGGTTTAGTTTGACTAAGCTTTAAGAACTAGAGCTCTATAGCGAGGTGTGTGGAAGGGAAAATATTGAACCATTTCCCATACAGCGTTGTCGAACAACCTGCACCTCGAAGTGAAAACTCGTTTTTTTAGAACATCACAGATATTAAGGTAATTTAATCTTTGGCTGTAATTTCTACTAACCACATTTTACACAACTGATGTGTCTGGCTTCTTGGCTAAACAGTCAATGTGCTGGCCTTGGTCCAAAGATACCATATTAGATTCCCAGCGAATCAAGGGAGTTAACCTTTGGGAATGATTGTGTGTGCCAGCATAAAAATTCATCACAGATAGGCCTCAAAGACAAGAGGGCACCTATAGGCATATATTCTAAAGACCAATACCAGTGCTCTCTAGAGGCATACACCATTATTACTCACTGATGCACAATGCTTCAACACCTGCCTTTGAAAGACAAACGATGCATATCCAACAAGCTCCTGCTAGTTGAATGTTCACATCAGAACAATATAATTCATTGTTTCACAATTTCTTCAATAAATAATATTTTTTCTAATACAGTATTCAAACTAATTTCATTTAAACCTGTTGCCATTGATGTTGTTGTTAACTTACCTGATTTCCCTTTGTAATTTCTCAGGTTGCTCTGTAGGGTTCAAAAATATATAACCTCAAAGTACCTAATTTATGCTCTAAGCAAGAAATACTGTCGAGGTGTAGTAGCCTTAATATAATGAAGCATGCCATGGCAACGATAACAGAGATGCCACATTAAAGGATGCTATCGCCACGTGGGCTGGCTTGCTCTCATTCGGTTTTGTGATATTATTCGGAGTGATACTGTATTAGCTGTGTTAGTTGTTGCTGGTTTATGTAATACTTTAAGGCCCGGTTTCTTCAACGAATTTAAGCGTTAACTCTGCTGTTAAGGATACTTAACATATAATTTAACAATATGGTCGTCTCATCAAGTATTGTTAACTCTAACAGATTGTTAATACACTGAAGAAAATGGAAATTGCAACACCCAGAAGGAGTGGTGCTACATTGCTGCAATTGAACATGCAGGACGAGTGTTCGATTGTGCTTCGATGATTATACTGTGTGCCTCTCGACAATAAGATCTGGGCGGCCCCTCTCCGCGGTACGTCAGCGCACACGATCCCGGCGATCACTGCGGGCAAGACAGAAGCGCGATTCATCACTAAAGACGACCCTATGCCATTCGTCAACCCACGTCGATCTTTCTCGACACTAGGCCAGCCTTACACGTCGCTGTTGTGGGGCCAATGGAACACCTTCTGCAGGGACACGGGCTCGTAAGCCAGCTACACGCAGGCGATTACCAACTGTTTGCAGTGGCGGCTCGTCGCTGTAAATTATGGTGAAGAGCTATTACCCGTTCGGTTTCGAGCGACAGATTTAGGAACTTCTTTCTTTCTTTCTTTCTTTCTTTCTTTCTTACTTTCTTAATCTGCTTACACTCCAGGGTTAGTTTCCCTCGGACTCAGCGAGGGATTCAACCTCTACCGCCTCAAGGACAGTGTCCTGGAGCTTCAGACTCTGGGGTCGGGGATACAACTGGGGAGGATGACCAGCACCTCGCCCAGGCGGCCTCACCTGCTATGCTGAACAGGGGCCTTGATGGGGGATGGGAAGATTGGAAGGGTTTAGACTAGGAAGAAGGTAGTTAAGTTAGGTACTTACCTGGCATTTGCCTGGAGGAGAAGTGGGGAAACCATGGAAAACCACTTCCAGGATGGCTAAGGTGGAAATTGTGTGCATAAAGCAGTGTTACCCTTGGATATAAACATATAAATATATACAAAGTGTTCTATAATAATGGGAATCGAGCCCACCTGTACTCAGTTGATCTCCCGAGGCTGAGTGGACCCCGTTCCAGCCCTCGTACCACTTTTCAAATTTCGTGGCAGAGCCGGGAATCGAACGCGGGCCTCCGGGGTGGCAGCTAATCACACTAACCACTACACCAGAGAGGAGGAACAGATTTAGTAACTACGTGTTGTTTTTGGTTGTTTTGTACTCGTACCTGTGACTGGCGGAGGGTCCAGAACGTGACCACGGTTTATTGAATTTGAAGTTTCCTCATGGCCACGAAAAGCTAGTTCTTCATCATCATCATCATTATCAGCTGTTTACCCTCTAGTTTCGGTTTTTCCCTCGGACTTAGCGAGGGATCCCACCTCTACCGCCTCAAGGGCAGTGTCCTAGAGCTTAAGACTCTTGGTCGGGGGATACAACTGGGGAGTATGACCAGTACCTCGCCCAGGCGGCCTCACCTGCTACGCTGAACAGGGGCCTTGTGGAGGGATGGGAAGATTGGAAGGGATAGGCAAGGCAGAGGGAAGGAAGCGGCCGTGGCCGTAAGTTAGGTACCATCCCGGCATTCGCCTGGAGGAGAAGTGGGAAACCACGGAAATCCACTTCTAGGATGGCTGAGGTCGGAATCGAACCCACCTCTACTCAGTTGACCTCCCGAGGCTGAGTGGACCTCGTTCCGGCCCTCGTACTACTTTTCAAATTTCGTGGCAGAGCCGGGAATCGAACCCGGGCCTCCGGGAGTGGCAGCTAATCACGCTAAGCACTACACAACAGAGGCGGACAGCTAGTTCTTGCTTACTTAAATAGAGCACTGCATCAATTACCAACTGAAGGAAAAGCCTATTTAAGTGTACATTTTCACTGAAGTGTACAATTACAATATACAGTCTGGCATTTTCCTTCAGGACATCAGAGATCGTATTTTGGTTTGTTTCCAATGTCTTGAAATCTAGCTGCCGTATTTTATGTTCTGCAGAGTCTGAGTGTTTATGTAAAGAACGTGTTATGTTCAAAAGGGCTGAAAATCCTTCTTTATTCCAAACGTTGTACCTTTTTTTATGACTACTGATAAATAAAATCATGAATAAAAATATATAAATAAATTTACTCAAAACTTAATAAAATTAATAAGCATAATTAACCGAAATGTCCGTAGTATGGGCGCCAGAGTTCACCAGAATGGATCCCTCGAATTTAGATAAGAGCATGATAAACTGTATATCCCAGGGCGTGTACATAATGCTGCGTACTGGTACATCTGCTGCAGGCCTTACCTAACCTCCTGAAAACGACTAATTAGGTAGGAACTGCACCTAGGTTCATCAATAACACTGATTCTAAAATAGCTAACTATATTCTTAACAAATTCCGTGCATGAGCACCTCATCAACATACAACATTATACATATAATACACACATAAAATATTGCTGGAAGACTCCATATTTACAACAACAATAATGAAAACCGTGGGAAAACGAAAGCGAGAACTAAGCTACCATTTGTAGATAGTCCGATGAACAATGTACATGTATGAAGGTAAATACCCTTCACTGTCTCTATATCAATTCGACTTACCGATTCTCATAATCGGCAGTTATCACATCACACAGATACTGTACCTTGTACTACTGTGTTCACATATTTTAACACTTGTTGTAAAGATATATACACACGTCTGTCGATCCTCAACATAAATTATGGAAAGTCTGAGATAGCTTTCACCAACATATAATGGTAGGCCGCCACAAGTGCTACAATACTTAATGCGCAAGCACTCTCCACAATCATCCACTTTCCACGAACATAACAAGACTACGCTCCACGAACGTTTGAAGTCCAGTCCATTGCTGCCGTGTCACTCCAGTACCGTGTATTAGCACTACTTCCTTCCCGTACAGTGTGTCAGTTGTCGTTCCTTCATACAGTGTCACTGGTTGTAGTTATCTTCCTTCTCGTTCCTTTACAATCACCTTTACAATGTCCTCGTTTGCCGCCGTATGATCAACCTTTATAGATATCAACATCCCCCTCCTCTCAGATGATACGTCTGGATTGGTGCTTGCCAGCCAATCATGAGTGAACCTCTTGTCAAGTCCTTGCTCCCAAGAGATAAACAAACTCTGGGGTTTGCCTCGGATGAGTCAACGAACTTCCCTAATACAACAACAAGCTCATCTCTTCAGACTGGGATATATACATGACTCACGGAATATCCCGACACAAGTACATAACAACAAACACTGGGGTAGCCATATGACTCAACCAAATTACCAGAGTTATTAAAGCAATGTTTTCCCACTCGTGCAAAACAAATTACTCATACCTACATATGTGGGTATCTTCCAGCTTACCAATATAAATGGCAAAATATACAAATGAAATACTGATAATAATAATAATAATAATAATAATAATAATAATAATAATAATAATAATAATAATAATGATAAATCGAATACTGACAATAATATCTCTAACTTCTACATATAATTCGGGGTGTGATATATGTACTATCACAACGTTATTTTTATTGATAAAAGGCAAGCAGGCCCAAGAAAACAACTTCTGTAGAGCTGGAGAGGAGCACAACCATGGAAAATCCTTAAACCACGATCGTTTGAAATTAAGATTGTAAGATTTACCGGAATGTTTCACTTCTTTTGTAGCACAAATATGCAGTGATTCAGTAGGGCGATCAAAAAGTAGAACTTCATTTTTAACTTCATTTCTCCAACGTGAAAATTGTTTATAATAAAATGCACACTATGCCACAAATAGGATACATATTTAAATAAAATAACACAACACTACGAATGAACCCCGATATGTAAGTACTCGTACTTCACACAGGATGACGCAGGGAAGACGAAACATTCCGATCTTCCGATAACTTCACTAGCACTTTTCGCGGGTGACGCCACGGATGTCATGGCAACCGCCAAGCCCAAGCGCTAGGAGGGAGCACTTGGGAGGTAGAGGCAGCTGCGGAATCTCTCGTCTTCACACATTCTCACGCGCCATACTGTGGCCGAGAGCCGGCGCTTTCGTGAGTTCCCCTGGTTCTTATCAGGTGATGAGGTGCTCCAAACGCCGTACAATAAAACATTTTCTTTCCGTAAAACCAACAAATGTCATAAGAGAAATAAAATTTAAGTAATTCATTATGGTAAAAATAAGTGGTGAAGTGGCATTTCACCTACTTCACCTGAAAAACCGCCCCTGACTGTTTGTTGTGTAACGTGGGGTGCCACAGCCGCTCAAATTTGCGCTGCTGTTGCATGGGTGGTTCCATCCGGGCCATCGAATGATGCAGCGATCCTCTCTCACAGTTGTCTGTCGCGCTGGGCCTGTGCCAGGTCTACGAGTGTGAGTACCTTCATTTGACCACTGCTGCCATACACGTTGTACCGTAGATGCCTGTCGGCCAACACGTGCAGCGACAGTCCTTAGTGATAATCCAGCCTCACACAGCCCAATTATCCGAGCCCTCTCAAACGGCGACAGTTGTTGATAGCGTGCTATTCTCTGTCGTCGAGACATGTTTGACGGGGAACACTTCACTGCACAGACTGCAAGTCAACTACGCTACACCAGAGTCCGTATACTGGAGTTAATTCTTCCGCGGCCAATCACGTGGGGAGACCTGTAGCAACAATCCAATGGCTCTGAAACTTTGATAGTTTACACACCTACATGGCATCGTTCCATATCTTGAAAATCAACAGAAACGACCAATGCCTTCACGGTGTTGCAATTTCCATTTTCTTAAGTATATCATTCATCACGACACAGTTTTTTAGGCCACCTTCTCCAGCGAAAATTTGCATTGCCTACCAGTGTTTCTTGTTTACTCTATAACCTGGCACCTAATTTAATTACTACCATTAACACATTCCTTGATGATTCCAACCTCACTTTATAACTCTATAAACTATTAATCTTTCAAGTATTTGTGTTTGTACGCTCCTGACCTCGTTTGTGTATAAAAGATAATAGTTTTGTTTTTAATATTTCTGGTGATTATCCACCAATTATGACATGTTTCACAGTAGCTTTCTGAGCGGCCCACTACGCGTCTCTTATACATCGTATCATATACAGTTACAATCTTTGATCACATCAATATTTCGTACCGTATCCGTATACACAGATTCCCTTATTTTGTGCATAAAGCAGTGTTACCCTTGGATATAAATATATACAAAGTGTTCTATAATTATCCCAAGATATCTCACTGGGCAAAAATTAAAGGGAGTCCAAAAAACCTTTCACGAAGATCTCCCTCTCTTTGAGGCATTTTCAGGAAAACTCGGGCCGCCTAGATCTGTGGTTGCTTGTGAGCACCTGTAAGCTAACGTGGGACCCATCTTGCACAGATTTTCGATATTGCAAGACATCTGACCACATCGTCGCATTAGGGGAGCATCTAATTTCCATACTAGAAGGTAGTCGATTCATTATCTCATTATCTCTGATCTTCGTTCGCCACATTCCGAACAGCAGCAGAGGCTGCATTGCCTGTGGGGGTAAAGCCTGCTGCTATGCGCGTCATCTTGCACATTTTGCCGTCCTTCCAGGAACCATGAAGGCCAGTGGCAAACCACTTGCATGCTCATTCATCCTTCATTAAATGACGATGAATATTGATAGCTGTTTCATTTTTCTCCATGAGAATGCGAATATTAGAACGGAGTCTACAAGCGGACACGCTTACAAGTGGTAGCTCCAAGGCAGCTGGCGCCATACTCGCGAACGCCGAGTATGCATGTGCTGTTGAATGTCATGCGCAGCCACCATACCCCAGAGAAAATTCCTACAGTAGTACCAACTTAATTTTAAAACATGTGACTTGCAGAGAAAAATGAAAAACATATTAATTGGATGACGTTCGTAATATGATCCTATATTTTAAAATAATTAAATACACTTAAAATGGTAGGATATACATCTGTATGTCTTAAAAATACAAGTAAAAAACAAGAAATAATATAATATAATATAATATAATATAATATAATATAATATAATATAATATAATATAATATAATATATTATTATTATTATTATTATTATTATTATTATTATTATTATTATTATTATTATTATTATTACCGTGTTTTGGTGGATCGCAGAAAGAGGTGAAAGAAGGTGCGGCTGTTAAACTTTAAATAAAGGTTACATTTCTTGCAAAAAAACTTAACAAAATCTCACTAGGTGAAATAACAATGAAATCTCAGGTACAAAATAGCAGTCTTGAAACAATACTTGCACAATCCAAGATTAGTGAATATTTACAGATTTGGGGCTTCACGCCCTTAGTTTACAAATTCTGAGATACCGGATCCAGTTTACAAAGTTTCGAAATCTCAATGTTCAGACAAGGACGGACATATCCCAATCTAAGAGCACTTGACCCAAAAATTTACAATATTTAGCCTTCCAGATGCACCCCTCACTATAACAAAAATTTAGCAGAGAGCTTTCATGTTCTAAATTTCTTACAGCCTACTCAAGGTAACATTGCATCAACATTTTACAATCTCTGGCCTCTCAAGATACGATTTACAATGGAAATAGTTTACAAAGGGGTATCTAGTACCCAACCTACATGGCCTTCGCGGAAAAAGGAATAACAGGTTGAATTTTTGGCCCGAACACAAAATGGATGGGGGCGTATCCTTAATGAAAAATAAAATCCTAACAGGGCTCCCGGCCCAGTGATACAGGGGCTAATCCCAAGCTACTGAGGAGACTCGAATGAAAGTTTCTTTAAGGCATTACAAAAAAGAAAACAGTTACCAAATCGTAGTCTCCTCGAACCAAGTTGTAGGGTAACTCGAATGAGTAATGCACTCTCTATCCCCGAATTACAGTTAAAGATTTTATGAAATTTTTACATTAGCCGACCGAAAGTTTACATCTTAGAAAATGTTGGTTACATAGTTAGAAATTTGGACTTTCCCCTCGGATAAGTTGCGGAGACAGCTACAGAAAACTAAGTCTGGTGGTCATTATCTGGCTGATGTTCTGCCTGCCGAATAATGAGACGCCCCTCCTCCTGCCTTAACACACACACTCAGAAAGACGACGAACAATGAGACAAGGTAGCCAGAGCAGCCGCAGGTTATATACCCTCAGGGAAGGTCCGAGAGGATTATGGACTAGTCCGGACACACCCTCTCAATTTTATTGGCAGACACAAAAGTTGCACCCAAAGAACCATAAAGAAGCCTGTGATAGGCTGAAAAATAATTATAGAAAATTCAAATTGGCTAACTTCAAAACTGGCGGACTGAGAAATAAGTGTTACGAACTTGAAATATATCAGAATAACAAATGAAAGTTAATTTACTAAAGATTACCCCTGAACAAAAATTTATTTCAATAACAACTTCCTTTACCTTGCACCAGAGTGCATGGCCATAGTCTTTTGGTAGTGACATCTGTGGAAAAGCGTCCAAACTTCTTGACGTACAGCAAAAAGAAAACCAAAAGAAATACAATCAGTTTAGGAATCTTCACAGTAACACAAATACTTATTTATTATTATTATTATTATTATTATTATTATTATTATTATTATTATTATTATTATTATTACAATAATAATAAATAAGTATTTGTGACTTCAGTAATGACATCTGATTAACTTTCCAACTTCCTAGAGTAGCAATTTCACGTATTGATCGATAGAGGAGTTCTTAAGGCGGTTCTTTTGAATGTGCGGAGTTGAGGTGTACCTCCCGGTACAACAACAACAATAATAATAATAATAATAATAATAATAATAATAATAATAATAATAATAATAATAATAATAATAATAATAATAATAATAATTGTTACCGTATTTTTGTGGTAGGTAGAGGTGAAAGAAGGTGCGGGGGTGAACGGGTCTCAAAACTACGAAATTAAAGTTAATGTAAAATTTATCAAGGTTATATTCTCTTTTCAAAATCAAGAAATAACAAGCATGGAAGGTACAGAGTAGCAAGGCAACAACAGTATTTACAGGCTTTGGGCTTCGAGCCCCGAACTCACAATTCTTGAGCAGTTAGCCCAAGCTTACATGTACATAAGTTTTAACCAAGGGGCAGAAAACCCCAATCACGCCCAGGAGCACTTGCTCCAAATTACGCAGTAAGACCTCCTAGAGGCACGCAGAAACAAATTTCAAAAGAGCGATCCGCTCTCAAAATTTTAAGCCTATCAAAAGGCCACACCTAACTCGACCTTCAAGCTGTCCTCTAAGGACGTAAACACAGGGGTAAAATACCCAACCTACTGAGGCCTATTAAGCGAGAAAAGGATAATTACATGGCCTCTAAAATACCAATTTGAGAGGAGGCGAACTGCACTCCTAATACATTTTGTTTTAAAACCTAATCTGGCTCTAGGCCACAAATGCAAGGGCTAATCCCATACTACAGAGGTGACTTTAGAAAAGAACAATTTACATTACATTAAGGAAGAATCGGTTGTGAGAAATAAGTTCACCTCAAAGCAATATGAGTGGGAGCTCGAGAGGGTTAAGCACTCTCTATCCCAATATGTGACTTTAAAAGAGAATAGAGCTAAGAGTCGTTACATTTTAGGGAAAAGTTACATGGTGGAAACGCTTCGGACCCGCCCCGAGAGTTAAACTGCTGAGCTAGCAAGAAGAGAAGTTATTATACGGCCATTACCTGGTTGTTGAACTGCTGCCCGAATAAAGAGGCGCTTCCCGCCCCCTGCTAGGTAATTTACACACTGAAAGATGGTAGAGAAGTGGCGCAGTGACCCTAAAATCAGCAGTTTATATACTCTCGCGGAAGGTTCGAGGCGTTTCAGGAAAGAAAACACCCGCCCACAATCATTTATTGGTTAGGGTTAAGCAGCATATCCAATTTGAAGAAGAAACACCTTATTGGTCGTAAATTAATTAAAGAAATTCGGGATTGGCTAAATTCAAAACAAGGGGAAAGAAAGGGGAATACAGCCAACTTAAACAATACCAGAAAGAAATTTAACAAGAAACAAACTTTTGAAATAAAAATTTCTCCAAAAAACAGTTCTTTCACCTTGCACTAGGGTGCACTATTGTAGTTCTTCAGTAGTGTCCTCTAGAAGAGAAAGTTCACACTTCTTACTACAAGCAAAACAAAAATACGTCGAAAACGACCCAGTTCAGAAACTTCAAAATTTCCAAGTAGTGACATCTTCTGGGTAACTTGAAAATTAATACATTAGATAAAGTTCGGACTTCCTCCAGCAGAGGATTTCCAACTGGCGCAAAGTTTGAATTAGCGGCGTGGAGGTGTACCGCCCGGTACAATAATAATGAGTGAATCAACACGCGTAGGCGATCAAGTTTTACTTACAAAAGCGACAGAACTCGCAACCTCTTCGGCAACACGACTAACAGAAAGAATACCTGCATTAACCATTGTAGCCGCTATGACAAGTAAAAGTTGTACGGCTATGCGTCATGGTTTAAAATGAAAACGTAGGTTTATAGTTTAAGGATTTCTACAGCATTGCAGCTGCTCGATCCACCACAAGCTGCAGATTTCCTTCCCTAACAGGCAGTTATTTGTATAAATATTCTTTTTACAAAATATAAAATTTACTCAAGATTAAGTAAAATAATAGTCATCACTGCGATAATTTCCCCAGGCTATCGTACCTGATGAGTTACTGTAGGTTGTGGCGGAGAGAAATAGTATGTGGTATCAATATATTATATATTTATAGGAATGACGAAAACGATGTAAATCACAGCACAGGTAATGAAAAGTGATTGGCCCATGGCACAAAGGATCATCAAACAGTATACATTTAGATTTTTTCTTTAGATCAAGGCCCGGTTTCATCAACACATGTTAGTACTTAACAAGGTGTTAAATCATTTTAACATACGATTTAAGAAAATTTGCGTTTCATCAACAAATGTTAACATTAACAAATGTTAAACTGCGTATTAAAGTTAACATCAGCCATTTCCAATGTTAAATGCCTAACATTAGGATTTAGCAACCTGTTCCAAAATGGCTGCTGTGAATCTCGCTTTCGAGGCGGAATTGCTCTATTTAGATCTTTTACAAAACAGTCCTGATCGAAGAAAAGTTCAGCGACGTAATGACTTTGAAAATTTGACGGATCCGAAATTTCTTCATAGATACAGGTTATCGAAAACAGTCGTTGCTAAGGTTGTTGACGAAATTCAAGTGAGGTTAGAATATCCTAGAATATCCTACCTCTTTCTCCAATGTTGCAGGTACTGATAATATTACGAGTTTTTGCTACTGGTTATTTTCACATAATGGCCGGAGACAATGCTGGAATTTATAAAGCCACTGTTAACAGAGTTGCTTGTCGTGTGTCTGCAGCCATAGCATCCATGAGAAGGAGGTATATAACATTCCCTTCAGTAGAAGAGCGTCAGTAAATTATCCGCGACTTCTATGAAATAATGTAGGATGAAATAAGCCGTTTTCCTGGTGTTTGTTCTACGTGCAATAGATTGCACACATGTAAGAATCCAATCACCTGGAGGCAATTGGGCCGAAATATATCGTAATCGAAAGGGATATTTCTCTGTTAATGTTAATGTTCAGGTGATTAGTGAGCCTAACCTCCAAATCAGGGATATACTTGCTAGGTAGTCTGGTTCTGCACACGACAATACAATATTTAATAACTCCCATATCGGAGCACAGTTTGAAGTGGGACAATTAACGAAGTGATTTTGTTAGGTGACAGCGGATACCCGCTAAAAAAAAGTATCTGTTTACCCCCATTGAAAACCTCGCGGACTTTTCCCCCGCCTCGTCCTTTTCTTTTATCGTCAAGCCATCTGTGCGCTTGCACTCAATAATATATATATTTACTAACTAATTCAATTAACAACTCTTCTTCGAAGGAGGAAAAATTAGAACTACGATTCCGTTTCACTTCACACGCCATATTTTACAGCTGTGCACAAACAAAAGCGCATCGGAGCGCGCTGTAAAACAGCATGTTCGTACCATTGCCTCCTTGATTCGCACCAGTTCGCAATATTGGGAGAGTTAACAGTCGATTAGTTAACATTTCACAAGAAAAGTTTGATGAAACGCAAGAAACCTAACAAGATGTTAAATATCTAACTCCGTATTAACTAACTACTTGTTAGTATATATTTAACATGTGTTGATGAAACCGGGCCCTACAGTAATAATAACCATTTGATCCGTTATAAAGGAAAATAACAATGTCCAGCCTGAGCCAAATTTCATACCACTAACTTGGTGGACCCCCACACAGGCGGAATACCAGACAACCATGCAAAGTTCCACCCCTAGCTAAATCTGTTAAGCTGCCTCAAACATGGACGGATGACCAGCTCACATGCTAGGGCACCCCCTACATCTAAATTAAGCCTATAACTAATTACTTACAACATTAAATCTATATAATTCTATCCTAGTACCTCTTATCATTAACTAATAAATCACTCACCAATACTATCTCAATACACATAAATACACCTTCACTTGAATAAATACCCTCTAAACTTCGCTATCGCTCTTAATTTCCATCCATCGAACTCAACAATCATTCACTTCATTTCCATGCCACATATCATTACATATCTACCTCTTATCATAAAGACACCTTTACTGGAATAAATACCCACTAAACTTCGCTATCTTTCTTATCATCCATTCGCCACCATGCCCCTGCTGAATATACACACAAACCTTTGCACATTCCATTCCTCCTACATTTCCTCTACTTGACTCTCTCAGGGTTGCTGATTCCATGCTTCAGCGGTATTATGAATGTCACAGACCTCATACACGCTAACCTTAGCACATTCCATTCCTACTACATTTCCTCTACTTGACTCCCTCCTGGTTGCTGATTCCATACTTCCGTTGCACTCACATTCTGCTAATACGTATTCTACTCTTGTTGCAACTTTATCACTGCACTACCTGTCTGTTCCTGCTCATCTTATTCAACCATGCTTAATCTAATTAAATAATCATCTAAAACCAACTTTGCTTGCCGATTTACCATTAACTAATAAAACACTTACCAATACCATTTAAACTTCGCTGCTACCTCTCTTATCATTCATCCATCATCATCTTTCATACTTAACACTTCAATTCCAGTCCTCATTTACTTTATAATTATAATAGACATTAAGACATCTTTACTTGAATAAATACCATCTAAACTTCGCTACCCCTCTTCTCCTCCATCCTTCGAATTCAACAATCCATCCATCTTATATCTCAAGACATCATTACTGGAATAAGTACCATACAATTACAGTACACTTAAAACACCTTATCACCTCGCTACCTCTCTTATCACCGGGCGAGTTGGCCGTGCGCGTAGAGGCGTGCGGCTGTGAGCTTGCATCCGGGAGATAGTAGGTTCGAATCCCACTATCGGCAGCCCTGAAGATGGTTTTCCGTGGTTTCCCATTTTCACGCCAGGCAAATGCTGGGGCTGTACCTTAATTAAGGCCACGGCCGATTCCTTCCAACTCCTAGGCCTTTCCTATCCCATCGTCGCCATAAGACCTATCTGTGTCGGTGCGACGTAAAGCCCATAGCAAAAAAAACCTCTCTTATCATTCATCCATCATACAATACACATGCAGACACCATCAGTTCTTTACTTTAACCATTACAACGCCTTTCGAACTAATCCATCCATCTTATATCTCAAGACACCATTATATGAATAAGTGCCATACAATTACAGTACACTTAAAAACACCTTATCACCTCGCTACCTCTCTTATCATTCATCCATCATACAATATACATGCAGACACCATCACTTCTTTACTCTAACCATTACAATTATAGACACCATCACTTCTTTACTTTAAGTACCATCTAAACTTCACTACCTCTCTTATCATCCATCCATCTAAACTCTGATCCAACTTCTAAACATCAATACATATCTACCTCTTATCATTCTTCACTTGAATAAATACCCTCTAACCTTCACTACCTCTCTTATCATCCATCCACCGCACTCCACAATCATTCTCTTCAATTCCATACCACATATCCTTACATATATACAATATACATGCAGACACCATCACTTCTTTACTTTAACCATTACAATTATAGACACCATCACTTCTTTACTTTAAGTACCATCTAAACTTCGCTACCTCTCTTATAATCCATCCATCTAAACTCTGATCCAACTTCTAAACATCAATACATATCTACCTTATCATTCTTCACTTGAATAAATACCCTCTAAGCTTCACTACCTCTATTATCATCCATCCATCGCACTCCACAATCATTCTCTTCAATTTCATACCACATATCCTTACATAACAATCACTTATACTTAACACCGCCCCTTACAGACATCTATTTCATAACACAGGCAAACCATGTTACTTACTACTGTTACTTGTCTTTTTACTTCTCGTAATTACTCCTTCTTCCATTTTTCCCTTTTTACCCCATAGCTCCTTCAAACTCAAGCTTCTCCCTTTAACCACGGCACTTCTTACTTCTGCTTCCACCGGGCGAGTTAGCCGTGCGCGTAGAGGCGCGCGGCTGTGAGCTTGCATCCGGAAGATAGTAGGTTCGAATCCCACTATCGGCAGCCCTGAAAATGGTTTTCCGTGGTTTCCCATTTTCACACCAGGCAAATGCTGGGGCTGTACCTTAATTAAGGCCACGGCCGCTTCCTTCCAACTCCCAGGCCTTTCCTATCCCATCGTCGCCATAAGACCTATCAGTGTCGGTGCGACGTAAAGCCCCTAGAAAAAAAACTTCTGCTTCCTCCCTCCAACCATTATTCTCGCTCCGATTCTGTCCACTTGTCTTTTCCTGTGATTCTTCTTCCATCCTCTCTTCCTGCATCCTGCTTTCTTCACTCACGCCGACCTCCGACACTAGTTCGTTCATTAATTTCCTGACTACTTCCATCCTTCTTGCATTTCCTTTTTCTTCAGCTCTTTTTACGATCGCTTCCCAGGAACCCCATCTACTCAGTGTCCCTCCCTTTACAGTATGTACATCAGCCCTGGTAGTTTCTTCTTGTCTCGAACTCTCAGCCCTTCTTTTTCCTTCTTGCCTCACATCAGCCCTGGTAGTTTCTTCTTGCCTCGAACTCTCAGCCCTGCTTTTTTCTTCTTGCCTCAAACTCTCATCCATTGATTTCAGTTTCGATACTGTCCACTTCCGGGTCCAATTCCTGTCGCTTACCACAAGTATCTGACCATTAATATACGCTCTCAGCCCCTGGATTTTCGCTTTCACTAAGTGTTTCTTTTCTACTTTTCAAATTCCTACTCTCTTCTCTTCCGAAATCGCTCTTCACGCCAATTTTCTCACTCTGCAGATTACCAGCGTTCCTTATTACTATATCTGCCATCAATGAAGATAGCAGCGACACTTTTATGGACCTGTACCCTCCCACCTTGCCAACTCTCTCCACATTGTATATATCGACCTCACTAAAATTAATTTTCATTTTATTTTGTGTGAGATCTACCACTTTGTAAATAATGTCCACTTTAGATTCTGACTTTTCTTCCTCCACCCCGTAAATAAATATGGATTTCTTCTTACGCTCCTGTCTGCAAACTGCTATTTCTTTCTTCAGGTTTACCACCTCCTCTTCCATATTTTTTATTTTCTCCCTTACTGACACCAGATCTTTCTCGCTGTCTTTCATTATTGCCTTCGTATTTTTCATGTAATCCTGGATCCACTGTCTCGTCTTTTCGTACTCCTAGACTTGCTCCTGAAGCATCTTTTTTAATTGCTCGAACGGGCATAACTCCTGTACTACCTCTTTTACCACATTTCTCATAACTTCTACGTCTACCCAGCTCATCCTATCCATCTCTTTGCCGTCCACTTGGCCCGACCGCTTCCCCATTCCTACTCCACTCCACTCCACTCCACTCCACAGGCGCACGTCACACGACACGTCTGCTCTCCTTACTGGCTTCCGCTAGACTGATGAAACAGTATACATTTTCGAGCTTCTCAGCACCTAATACAGGTAGGTATCATTTCACCGGTGGGAACTTGTCAGACCACGAAAGGGCATGTGTCAGATACCCAAATCCATAAATCTCGTTAGGTTACGGCAACACAAAAACTAATGTGTTAGACATGACATTTAACAATCAGCAGAGTCGGTGGAACTTCGACAGGCACCAAGAGGGCCGTCCGTGGTAACGGGAAGTGCAGAGTCCAAAAAAGAGAACAGAGGTGAGGGAGTACACAACAAACAGGAATTAAAGAAAAGGGAATCAATTTAAGTAAGTTATATTTCAAACATAAATGACTGGAACAGACAGAGTGCAAAAAACCAAGAATAAGAATCACACAGATTTTAGTAATTGGGGGGGGGGCGGAGGGGGTTAATACAATTTGACAATACTGATTTAAAGCCACACATTATAAATCAAATATGAAACCGAAAGTGGGGTAAGTAATATAGAGAGTTAGAGCACGTTACAAGACAAAAATATATGAGTTAATACCGTGGAAAGAAAAAAAGGAGACAGGCAGAGAAGGGAAGGAAAGGGGGGATTTTTCCAGGCTGCTTAAACCCTATGTCAGTAGTGAGAGCGACCGCTCCAGCCTCAAGAAAAAGTTCAGGATGTAGCAAAACTTCTAACATTTGTCCAGATGTAGTCCACCATGTAATGTTGAAGATTAATAAAGATATCAGTCTGAAGTACTCAGTTAGAATGAAATCCAATAGGGCATAGAATAATCAATAGTTCAGTCCTCAAGTCTTGATGAAAACACGAAACATGAAAAATTTATAACATTTGCTCACCCAGTCTGTATGAAGATTTTAAATGCAGCATTTTCAGAATAAAAGTTTAAAACATCGCAACGGACCAGCCGCCTGCGAAATATTCTGCTCCCTCCACTCAGGAATAATTTCACTCGATGTCTGACGTACGAAACGAAGTAATAGCACGCTTATATAGGCGGTGAAGCGAGTCCAGAAGTTACTCGAAGAAAAATACGTAAGCGTGACGTCACAGCGGCGCAGCAGCAGTGCAGGGGAAGAGGCCAGTTAGTGAACAGCTGAGTGAGCAATTAGATGGTGAGAATAAGGCAGCAGTAGAATGTGATGGATGGCAGACGGTAAGAAGAAAAATCTTGATGTAGTAGAGAGGCCGTAACAAGGTATAACAAATCTCTTGCTATCATAATTTGTTGGAGCAACTTTGTTTTGTAATTGAGTGTAAAACTGATGATTCTTGCTCCTAATCGTATACATTTGCTTCAGTGATACACGTGAAGTATTGAGAACACAATTCTTGTTTTCTTCTTCTTTTAACTAATTTTCAACAACACTTTTAATAATTAATTTCAGCTTTTTTGTTACTGAATTATCCACTGGTTTAACGCAAAACGATTTAGCTTTTGTAGCGATACGGTATCAATGACAACGGCCGCATATTCATCCTTCATTTTGCCTGGAACTTTCTTGTTTATTAATGGAAGTTTATATATATTGTTTACTGGGTTGTTACTTGTGTCAAACTTGTCTAAATGGTGTTTAATACAATTATAAAAGTCATTTATCTTAATCTCATAAATAAAATCCAGTGTCAGTATAAAGTAATTTAGCCCTTTTTACCGTATTCCATTTTTATATAACCATAATGCAAATCGTACATGAGTGTTTTAGACAGTTCGAGTACTGCAAAGCCTACATATTGTACCCATACCCCGAATTAATGTAAAGTACAGAATTATTTTATTCATCATTAGATCGGAAAAGACAGCCAGTGCTGCGTAGGTTTTACTCAGGCGGCTAGGGAAATCCAATATAATTTCTGCGGACAGAAACTTGAGCTCTTTCACTAGTCTTAAAGGACGTTCCAGGAAATGTCTAAAAAATTGCATTTGCTAACAGCCCTCCAATAAACGTCAGGACACCGACAACTACGTACTTTTGTTGTGACTTTCTCACGGGATCCAGGACGTCGATAGTCATAAAGCCGCACCCTGTGGCGAACAGTCAGGGAAAGAGATAGAAAGCATATTTGCGAACAACAATGAAATGATGGCGTACATTCCCTGGTGAGAAGTGGTTAGTTCCAAACAGAAGAAATCTTATACCTCTAGGCAAAACTCAGCCAATAATTGAGCTCCAAATGATTCTTTAAAATCAAGCGCCTATAATCATTTAGTCGATTCTGGACATGGGACGACTATTAATGAAGATTCGAGGTGGTTACGACAGCATGTGAAAATAACATTCTTTCTGTGTAATTTCTCTAATTAACCTATGTGGTGTGACTTTAATTCTGAAAGTGCGTCCCGCGCTGTCAGTCACATGCCGATATTTTACATCAACGTACAGTGCATCGTCTTCAGAACATACTGCCACCCACGCTTTCAAATTAAATAACAAGCCTACGATCGATTTTTGATAAAACGTCAGTCAGAATAATTGCTAGAATATTGTGATTTTGACATAAGCTGAGAAAGTGAGGGTTGGAGATGTGTGAGAAAAATATTTGTACAAGAGAAACTTACCCCTAGAGCGCACGAATATCAATGATGTAAAACCCCTCAGGGCACCACGCCGAGCCCAATTTTGCCGCCGTACCTATGTAAGAAACGAGACCGCCGAGTTCTCTCTCAGTGTTTGACAATTTTTCAGTCTTTGACAGTTGTCAGTTGTATTTAGTTGTCGATCGCTACTCAGTTGTTACTCAGTTAACGCGTCTCGCGACTTATTAATATTTGTGTCTAGGGAACTCGCATCATGGGGAGAGTCACCCCTAGTGTATTTCATACGCTAGTTGGAATCATCGGAAAAGTAAGTTACTCATAAACATTGACCTTTGTTGTATTAATTCATGGACAATGAAGATAAACAATTATTGGCATTTAATCAGCCTGACCAATGGTCATAAACTATTTGAGCACGCAGCGCAAAAGGAGAAGATATTCTTTAAAGGTACGTAGCAAGATTTCCTGTGGGACAATAAACCGTTTAACTACAATTCTTATCAAGTTAACAATTTCATGTTTTCGCTGTTCAGACAAAGATATTAGAACACGCGACAGCATTTTATATTTATGATATTCTCGCTGTAATGACAAAGGACATTCAACTTGGTAAAGGAAGTAGACAAGCAGCTGCTAAAATAAGACAGACTCGACTTATTGAAACTCGGGAGAGGTAGCTGTTTTTAAGGGAATGTCTAGTCACAGGATGGCTCATTTAGGCCACCAGAATTCTCAGAACTGTGAGGTGCTTGACATCAAACGTAAAAACAGCACGGTAGCTCAAGAAAGGGAAGGTAATCTCAAACGCCCGTTACAGACAAGGAATGTTCCAGCCAGCTGTTTAGGATATGCAGAGGGAGAATTTTTCACCGCCAGAGAAACGCCATAATCGGGTGTTAATATCAGATTGTTTTCATATCCGTGTGTAAAGCTTGTATGTTTAATCAATGTGTTATTTTATGGTGTAATTAAAATTTAATGTAACCTCAAGATAAAATTTATGCATGAGTATAACTGAGTGGAAATTCAAGAAATAACCATGACGGGATACCGCACGGTAACCTCGCCACATTTCGCAATCATGATGGTTTAAGCTAATCAACCATCAGGGCCATGGAATAGACGGCCGACGTCCCACCGATATGTAAGTGAATTTTTTTTTTGCTAGGGGCTTTACGTCGCACCGACACAGATAGGTCTTATGGCGACGATGGGATAGGAAAGGCCTAGGAGTTGGAAGGAAGCGGCCGTGGCCTTAATTAAGGTACAGCCCCAGCATTTGCCTGGTGTGAAAATGGGAAACCACGGAAAACCATCTTCAGGGCTGCCGATAGTGGGATTCGAACCTACTATCTCCCGGATGCAAGCTCACAGCCGCGCGCCTCTACGCGCACGGCTAACTCGCCCGGTTAAGTGAAATTTGATCTAAGGTTTGGTCTATTGTACATAATGTAAATATTAGTTGTTAAGGAGGCGAGCTGACGAGCTCATAGCTCAGCTGTTAAATATTCAAAGCCATGTGATTTTTACAGCCCATCAATCTCCTTATAGGTAATTAATTTCAGCATGCACGCATTATGATGTTAATTATCTGAATTTATTCGAGTACCGGTATCGTTCTACATCAGTTCAGATTATGAATTTATCCGATTGGTAAAGATACACTTTGTGATGATGGAATTACATACAACGTTTGATTTACCACAGTAAATTCAGGAGAATCTTATTCTCATGGTAGAATGAAGCAAATTATTATATTATTAGTATTATACTGCGCACCTATATTTCCGTTCTTTTAATTGTGATTTTGCTTGCATAATTTACATGATCGCTTATGATCAAGCTAGTTTTTGGTAACCATTTGAGATTGTTGAATTTTCTATTTCCGTATTGAATAAATAAGCTTTTGCCGCTGTGCTATGATTGATAACGTGGTTGTGGGAGGATTATTACAACGTTGAGCGGTCCATTTTGAATACGAATGAAGAGCATTGAGTGTGAATTTATCCAAAGTAGTTGAATAGATTTTTCTAGATCAGTGGATTAGATGACAGACAAGTCATACAATGATGCAATTACGTACCAGCGAGAAAGCTGAGATAGTAATTACGCTGAGAATGATAATGAAAGAAGTCCGCGTCGCTCTGCAAACGACAGTACAGCGCAATAAATTGTATATTCACAACTATGGGTATGATATGACTTCTACGACAAGACAAATAAGGATATGTATTGATAAATGGAGAAAAATGGAGTTGAGGTAATGCTCACCAAGCACATAAGAAGGACCCGATAGAAAATAAATATTCCGCACAACTATTTATCAAATACTTATTCTAGTAATTATTTTATAAGATACGCTGGCCCGTGCAGCGGAGATCAGATTAATTGTTGAATTTCTGATAATAATGTCAAATGATGTTTTTCCTTTAATCCTTTAGGGAGAAGAGTGGGTGGTGGCAAATTTTTAATGCATTGCTTAATTATAAGTTTGTGTTAACGTCTCTGGGTAAGTTATCGGTGCGCTAGGTTTGTGTTTAGAATGCTTCATTCTGTCTTGACTGGTTGTTTGAGTTAATTTAGGGCAATCGATAACCATGAATTACAGTATACCAATCCAGGTCATGGTCCACTCTTGATCTCAACGATGATAATCCAAGGACGCTGAAATCTATCCGTGTAGAATTGTGCAAATTTATATTCATTTTATGATCTGATGACCTAGATGAGTAGATGCGTGCAATGAAATGATATAAGCTAGTATAGGATTTTACCATATCTTTCATTTCAGGTTTATTTCTCCTTGACTTGTGATTTTATCGTAGAATAGGCGTTGACTGGCTGAGGTCCAGTCTGTAAATAATTTTTCTTTTTTCTATGATGGAAGATTTTTCCGTTTTGTTTGATTAGTTATTAGGGAAATGAGAGCTCGCGTCAAACCAAGATAAACAACATCTTAGAACACACTTATGGGTTTCATAAACATGAAACAATAAAAGTAACAATCAAATATAATGTTTGATTTCTCTGAAATTTCCTTTAGATTATAGTTAGGATTCAATAACTGTTCCAGATGGATAAAACAATTTACGGTCGTCCACTTCTCGGCCTTCCTTTTTTTGCTTGTTGCTTTACGTCTCATCGAAACAGATAGGTCTTACGGCGACGATGGGACAGGGAAGGGCTAGAAGTGGGAAGGAAGCCGCCGTGACCTTAATTAAGGTACAGCCCCAGCATTTGCCTGGTGTGAAAATGGGAAACCACATAAAACCATTTTCAGGCTGCCGACAGTTGTGTTTGAACCCCACTATCTCCCGAATACTGGATACTGGCCGCCGCCTACCTTTGACTATTGTGCATAAACATGCTAGACTGCGACGTCACTGGGGACAGCAATGGCAGCAGAGTGTGTTTTCGGACGAATCTAGGTTCTGTTTGTTTGAAAATGATAGGCGCATTTTGGTTCGCCACAGACTGGGGCAGAGGTGTCTCATTGACTAATTCGCACAAGACACACTGCGCCAACTCAAGTCCTTATGGCTGCTGTTGGGTACAACCCAAATCACAGTTGGTGCGTGTCCAGGGCACTGAGAACAGTTTGACCTACGTGAATGACATCCTGCGACCCGTAGCCATACCCTTTCTGCACGGCACCCCAGACGCCATATTTCAGCAGGACAATGCGTGACCACATGTTGCTGCACGAACACGTGCCTTCTTGTGGCAGTCTGTTGCCCTGGCCCATACGATCACCGGACTTGTCGCCAATCAAAAATGTGAGGGATATAGTGAAATGACTGGTGTGGCGCTGTGAAACAATGCCAACCACCAAAGATGAACTGTGGAACCAGGTGAATGGAGCATGGATGGCTATACCGCAGGACGCCATTCGCGCCATATACGTGTCGATGCCATCACGCATGGAACAAATTATCAGTGCCCGTGGAGGATCCAGTGCCTACTAATCAACAGGGCACGTGCTAAACCAAGATGATTGAAATACTAATCATTTCTGCAGAACATACTAATGAACATGTTCTGTGAAAATCAACTTCCTATCTCTAGCCTTCCAAGGTGTTCTTTATTTATGTACATGAGTGTATAACTCCAGAGATCTTGAAAAGATGCTGGTTCAGTCTTGAAGGATTATCTTTTTAATGTTATGGCGTTGTGTTACGAAACTGAAGAGATCCTAGACGACTTTAGGAAAAGCAGAACAGTCACTGTCCCAAAAATAGGAATGTTATGGAATGTAGTAATTACGGTATAGAGCGATCTTAATCATACCCCATGCTTCAGAGATACTCTTAAATATAATAAAGAACAGGATGGAATTTAAAATAGAACAGTAGTACATAGAAGATGATCAATTTGGTTTTAGACAATGGAAAGGAACGAGATAAGCAATTCTTGCATTAAGAATGATACAGGAAAGGAGGTCAGAAATCAACAGAAAAGTGTTTATAGCATACATTGACTTGGAAAAACCTTTTGACATGATCAATTTGGAAGTCTTTTTAAACTGTTCGAAGAAAGTATGAATTGACTGGAAAGATAGGAGGCTCATTGAGAAAATTTACAAGAACCAGTGTAGAAATGTAGTGGTGAATGGATGTACAAGAAGGGCAAGATTTAAGAACGGAGTGAGGCAGAGTTTTCAACTTTCCCCATACGTTTTCAATTTGTTTATTGAAGAAGCTTATTGTTTTTAAAGGAAAGGATTAAAGATAAATGGGAAAAGAATCCACGGTATTAGATTTGCTGATTATATTTCCATAGTAGCAGATTCTGATAAAGAATTAAAATAAAATGCTGACTATTCTGTGTGATATACTGAAACATTACCATCTGAAAATCAATAGTAATAAACCCAAACTTTTAGTTGAGAGTAAAGATGATATGAAAGTTAATTCAACATAAAGATAGGAAATGCCGAAATAGAACAAGTGTAATATTTCTCTCACTTAGGAAGCGTTATCACTGAAGGCAATAGATTCACCAAGGAAATCAAGGGAAGAACAGCTCTGGCTAAGCAACATTTTCAAAATAAAGGAAGTGTTTTATTAAATACCCATGTAGGCTTAAAAACAAAGAAGGCTTTTATAAAATCGTTTGCCTGGAGTCTACTTCTTTACAATTGTGAGAGCTGGACGATTCGAAAAAGAAAGCGATTCATTTGAAGCAACTGGAAGAATATGACGAAGACATGCTGGACTGAAAAACGAATCTTGTTGTTCTAGAGGAAATCATTGAACAACGGAGACTAATAAATGATATGAAAAGAAGGAAGTCAATAATTGTGGGTCATATCCCGAGACATAATGACTTCCAAGTAAACGTCTATGAAGGAAAAATTCTCAGAAGGAAAGGAAGAGGAAGAGCAAGGAAGACATACTTCGAGGATTGAGAAACTTTGTGGGATGTAAAAACTACAAGGAAGTGAATAAAACAGCAGCGTTGTGAGAAGAATGGTTGCAGCGACAAGGTTTAGGCTTTCTTGTGTATGATGGTGCTGTTAATACTATTAAAGTATTTAACAGGACTGCACAATTGTGTTTTATTTTATTTCATCCATCTGATCATACAGTGATATGGGACACGTCAATAATCATATTTACAGTAACAAAGTATAAAACAGTAATATACATGCCATGAGAAATAAAGGGAAATATGTAATGTGGTAAAGAGGCATGGATTTAAAAAAGGTGATACATAATTCAATTTTCAAGTGCTAAGTATTCTTCAGTATAATAAAAACAATGGTTAGGAACAAATTTGAATAATTGTTTCTTAAATTTTGAACATGGTTTTATATGCTTAATATAGTCTGACAATTTATTAAATAAATGTACTCCTGCATAACTCAAACTTGATTCATATAGCTTAATCTTGTGTGGTTCTATGTGCACACTGTGTCTATTTCTAGATTATACCTATGTACATCGGAGTTTATGGTGAAACTGTTTACATTCTCCTTCATATATACAAGTGTATGGAAGATATAAAGGCTAGGAAATGATAAAATAAAGTAAAGTTTAAAGTATTTCATGCAGCTTGTCCTCCTGCCGACACCGGCCATTCCTCTAATTATTTTATTTTTTAACTTAAAGTTGACTTCTCTATATCGTGAATTCCCCCAGTAAATGATTCCATAGTTTAGTATGAGATGGACATATGCAAAATTCATTATTCGGCAAGCCTCTAAATTAAATTTATTTTTCAAAGATATTATCCTGAAGTAATTCTACTAAACATTTTTCCTATAAACTCTGTATATTTTTACCAGGTTAATGAGTCATCCATTCACAAGCCAAAACACTTTGTTGATGATGAGTACTCAACTATATTGTCTCCAAATGATACTGGACTAATTTCCATATTTAGATTAATCTTATAGTGAAATCTAATCACAGAAGTTTTCTGTTTACGGTACTTAAAATTAATTTATTATCTTCAAGCCAGCTCAGGGTATTACTCACTATATTGCCTGCCTTTAATTCTAACCCTTCAGAACTTTCATCCGGTACAAAAACTGTAAAATCATCTGCAAACAAAGTTAATTGAACTCCTTGAATATCATCGACAATTTGGACGATATCATCAATAAATATTAAAAATAATAATGATCCTGAAACTGACCCGTGTGGAACACTGTGTTCTGTGTTTCTGGCACAGGAATACACATTCTTTAATACATTTTTGCTCAAATAAGTACCGGTATATTCTTTATTATTATTTTTCTCTAGGTCACAGTGAACAAATACCAAATTGATCCGTTGAATGAGAAAAATAACAGCGTTCAACTTTAGCCACACACACAACTTCTACTAACTTTAAAACAAACAGACATAATTAATATACATACAGAGAAAGAAAAGAACACCACATCTTACAGGCAAAGACAAAAATAAAAGAACACCACATAAAAAACCTACTGTCCGGCCGAGTCATCACCCCTGGTGAGAAGAAGGCCGCCCTCCCGATGTTGACCCAACCGGTCCTGCCCGTGGAGAACTCCTGAAGGCCCCAAGATCTAACCAGATGACAATGTTTTCCCTCTCACCATTCCATTTCTAAACGTACCCCTTGGACATGCCATGAAGTTCGTCGGATACTCCGGATATGTGACTCCCTCTGATAGGGTCACCCAGTAGTCATCTTCAGGGCCCTTCCCCACCCCGACTTCTTACGGGTGAGTCCTCCTCACCCTTGTCCCCCTTTCCTTGCCATCTACACCATCATTTCTCTATACTTCTCCTGCACCACTTTCCAGCATAAAATTCAGCCTTAAATAATCACTTCAAAAATACCCAGCCCTTACCATTACGACCACCCTTACATGTTTTCCCTCTCACCATTCCATCTCTAAACGTACCCCTTGGACATGACATGAAGTCCTTCGGATACTCCGGATATGTGCCTCCCTCTGATAGGGTCACCCAGTAGTCATCCTCAGTGTTTTCATGTTATGTCCAGCCTAAATATTTACACCATCATTTCTCTATACTTACTAAACTACATATAAACAACAAATGGCCCACGGTGATTTACCTCAATGAACCGTTGGCCATAGAAAGAAGAAGAAAAAAATACAGAAAGAAAGGCCAGCACATACTTAAATATAAACATAGCATACCACATATGCAATCCCGGAGCAAGACTACACCTTCTACCCACTGTCCTAGTCGACACGGCACATTCCATCACCGCCATTTTTCTTCTGCTTGACCTACTCCGGATTGCTGAGCCCAGACAACCTTACCTCACCCGCTGTGTCTGTGTTTACATTCTCCATCTCCTGTTGCAACTTCATCCTTGCTTCATCCTTGCTTAATCATGCTATATCTAATTCAAATACCAAACCATACTCTACATTAAATTTGCCATCTCGTCCACAAAACCACAATTTTCCAACTCTCACAATTACATATAGACACCTATGTGCTACTTCTCTAAAATACCATATAGTTAAAAGACATACACCACACGCCCTTCCATCTCCTCAATTCCGTCACAAATAGATTTACATAATACACAATACATACACCATCACTTCACCCTACTTCTCAAACACCCCATTACATCATACCACACACACTTCATTATTTACCTCTACCATCACCTCTCAGCCAATACTTTAACTTCGTTCTTTAATAATTTATTACAACCATAAATACACCACCACTCTACTATACTACTCCAGTACCACATTTCAACATCTCACACAGACTTTATTCCTCTCCTGTTGCAACTTCATCCTTGCTTCATCCTTGCTTAACCATACTTGTTCTAATTCAAATACCAAGCCGTACTCTATATTAAATTTGCCACCTCATCCACAAACCACAATTTGCCAAACTCTCACAAATACATACAGACCCCTATGTACCACTTCTCCCAAATACAATATAGCCAAAAGACACACATCCACCATCTTTTCTCCACCTCCACCTTACAACAATTAATACACCACACACCCCTCCATCTCCCTAATTCCACCACAAATAAATTTGCATAATACACAATACATACACCATCACCTCACCCTACTTCTCTAACACCCCATTTCATCATACCACACACACTTCATTATTTACCTCTACCATCACCTCTCAGCCAATACTTTAACTTCACTCTTTAATAATTTATTACAACCATAAATACACCACCACTCTACTATACTACTCCAGAACCACATTTCAACATCTCACACAGACTTTATTCCTCTCCTGTTGCAACTTCATCCTTGCTTCATCCTTGCTTAACCATACTTGATCTAATTCAAATACCAAGCCGTACTCTATATTAAATTTGCCACCTCATCCACAAACCACAATTTGCCAAACTCTCACAAATACATACAGACCCCTATGTACCACTTCCCCCAAATACAATATACCCAAAAGACACACATCCACCATCTTTTCTCCACCTCCACCTTACAACAATGAATTCACGACACACCCCTCCATCTCCCCAATTCCACCACAAATAAATTTACATAATACACAATACATACACCATCACCTCACCCTACTTCTCTAACACCCCATTTCATCATACCACACACACTTCATTATTTACCTCTATCATCACCTCTCAGCCAATATTTTAACTTCACTCTTTAATAATTTAGTACAACAATAAACACTTCTTAATTACTTCTCCAGTACCACATTCCAATAAATAACCTTCCACCAACTTCTCATTATACATCCAATTACTACAACCTTCTACCATCCTATCTCCATCACCACATTTCAATCTCCACAATCATAACTCTGCTCCCTCTCTACATTCTCTCATTTCATCAATACATAACCATTCACCGACTACGCATTATACATCCAATTACAATATCGCTTCTCCATCATTCAATACCCATACATATTCATACTCCTTGGACATGCCATGAAGTTCATCGGATACTCCGGATATATGACTCCCACATGGTCACCCAGTAGCAATCCCCACTGCCTTCATGCCACGTCCATCCTCTAATGAATAATACATCGATACCTATTATTCATCAGTATCTAAAACTAAAACCCTATACCATCACTTCTCCATCACCACATTTCAACCTCCACAATCATAACTCTACTCCCTCTCCACATTCACACATTTCATCAACAACTAACCATCCACCAACTACGCATTATACACCTCCATCACCACATTTCAACCTCCACCATCCTAACTCTACTCCCTCTCAACACTCACATATTTCATCCATAAATAACCCTCCACCAACTACACTTTATACATCCAATTACAACTTCTGTCATCACTATTCAATACTCTAATGTTTTTTACTTCGAGTAATCACACCCCCTTCATTTCCAACCTGTACCCCACATGTCTGTCAATTTTTTATTCCTCCCTGCCTCTTTACCACCTCTCTTGGCCGCCGTTTCATCGCTATCTTCACTCTGTTGACTTCCTTTGCCACCAACTTCAGCTCCCTTAAGCTTCTGCTCCTCTCTCTGCTCCTACTTAGATCAAGACTCCCCCAGGTTGCCTCTGACCTTGCCTTTTTCCCGTGCGCTTCCCTTACTTTACTGCCTTGACTTTCCTGCCTTTCGTCTTCACTGTTTCTGGTCACATTTTCACTTGGTACCTCTCCCTGCTTCTGATCACACAGTACACTGTTACTTTTGGTATTTTGCCTATCTTCCCCACTGATCGCAGCACTTCTCTCTTTTTCTTCATCTTGTTTTATCTTCCTTTCTAAGTCCATCTAACCATTCACAGTCCAGATTCTCTTCCAGTTGCTGCCTGACACCACTAGTTCTTGACCTTTGATAGTTGCTCTCAGCCCCTGATTTATAGCTAGAATCCTGTGCTATCTAAGTATTTTTTCATTTCTAATCGCCTCTCTTCCCACGTCTCTCTTAATCCATATTTTTTCTCTCTGCACATTTCCCGCACTGCCTATCACAGCATCAGCCATCAGCGTAAAAAACAGTTGAACTTTGATAGGCCTGTTGCCCCTAATTCTTCCCACTCTCTGCACATCATCTATGTCCACTTCATTAAAATTAACTTTCATTTTCCCTTGTATTAAGTCCACTACTTTATAGGTTGTAATCACCCGTTTTCTCTCCGCTCCTCCGGCACATCATATATAAATAGGCACTTCTTCCTGCGATTTAAAGTGTTAGCTTCCACTTCTGCTTTCAGTTTCTGCGTCTCCTCTTTTAATCGTCCTATTTTCTTTTTTCAGTGTTGCCACTTCTTCGGCATTACTCCTCGCTTGAGATGTTATATCGTCAGTCTTTTCCCGTAGCCCTGCCCTCATTTTCTCGAACTCCCTGGTTTGTTCTTGAATCAAATTTTTTCAGTTGCTCAAAGGGGCAGTCTTCTTCAACCACATCTTTTACAAGGCTTCTGAATTCTTCAAAGTCTGGCCATTCCTCATTTCTACTAGATGCCGGACCTGGGTTCAGCTCGAACCCCCAATCCATTGCAACATCATAACCACCGCCGCTGCAAGCAATAATTCTTCTTTAATCTCCATTTCCATTTTACACCCAACTGATTTCGCTTCACCTTTCTTCTTTCTCCCCTGCCATCTTCCTATAGTTGCTCTGTATTGTTCAACACCAATCATTGTCGTTACAACTCCGCACAACCTTCCAGCACTCCACACTCTCTCTCCCTACTCCCACTCCCGGGACCCTCCACGCAATACGTCCGCGCTCGACCGTGGCTAAAGTTGCACTGAGTACCGGTATATGATATTTCAACAATCTGTCTTGTATCCCCAAAAATGATTTGAACCATTTATAGGCCATTCCCGGAACTCCACACATGTATAACTTTTCTAAAAGCAAGCTGTGGTCAATTATATCAAAAGCTTTTGTTAAGTCTAAGAAAATACCTAAACATGCACCTTTCCCATATAGTGTGTCATATACCCTTTCAATGAAGTTAATGAATGCTGTGGTAGTTGATCTATTTTTACGAAAGCCATTTTGGCAATCAGCTAATATATTATGCTTCTCTAAGAATGATAACAGTCTATTGCACATAATTCTTTCCAGTATTTGGGAGAATACAGGGGGGAGGCAGACAGGCCTATAGTTACCAACATCTTCTTCACTACCCTTTTTATGTATCGGAACTACTTTGGTTGCCTTGAATTTGTCTTGACATTTACCAGTGGTTAGTGACAAATTTATCAAATAACAGAGAGGCTTGATTATGTATTGGTAACAGCATTTAGTTAGGTAGTTTGAATGACCATCTAAACCAGACGACTTCTTTTTATCCATCTGTTTTATTATCTTCTCTATCTCTTGCTCAGTCACAGGAGTAAGAAACTTGAATAATACATTCCTGTGAACTATGTTCTAGTTTGTTCTTGTCACTGATGTTTGAAAATTTTCAGTTAACCTCAAAATTGCTTCTAGAAAATAGTTACTAAAGATTTCTGCAACTTCTTTCCCTGCATTTGTGAGAGTAATTTTATTTTTTAATGGAACTAGAGTACCTTTCTCCCTTTCTACCTTTTTATAATGTTCCACATACATTTAGACCAGTTTTTAGATTTTTGAGCTCATTCTCATTATGCAATCTTTTGGCAGCCTTCAAAACTTCTCGATATATGTTCTTATATTTCTTATACTAATCCTACAATTCAGATGAGGCGTTACTCCCTTTCACATATTTGCTTAAAAACCTTAATCGTCTACTTGAATTTCTAATTCCGGTTGTAGTCCATCCACTCCTATAATTTTTTACAATTGCCCTTTTGAATGGTATTGCTACTTGATAAGAATATTTGAATAAACCCAAAAACTCACCGAAGGCCTCATTAGTTGAGTTATTTCTATATACACTTTCCCAAGTTTCCTTGGCCAATAACTGTTTAAATATGAAATATTTTCCTTGTTACACATTTTAGTTTCCCTGTAAATTACATTGTTATTTTTTTAATTACGTTTTCCTATTACTCTAAAATTTAAATGCACAATTTGAGCAAAATGATCTGAAAAACCAGTATCATAAACTTCTATTTCATAATTCCACATTTCTTCATTCAATACAACTTGATCTATACTACTGACTTTTTTTCCCCAGATATTCTAGTTGATTGATTTACAACTGCCTTTAGACCATACGAGGAAGGCAACATTTCTAGCCCTTGCTTATCTCGGCCACCATTATTCCCTAAAAATATGCATTACATTCGCCCATGATTATTTCATTTTTGTTCTTATTCTGTAGGTCATCTAAATTAATTTCAATATTATAATAAAATGTTTCAACATTACTAGACGGATTTGTATAAATGCATATAAGTATTAACTTATAATCCACTAGTTTAGCAAAGCTAGCCTAGAAATGCTCCTCTACATTCAGATATTCAAATTTATCCAACAGCTTACATATGATATTATTATTCACATATATTCATGAACTTCAACACTTCATTTTCTTTCCACAAAACTTACTTGCAAGAGCATAACGTTTTAACACAAAGTTTGAAATCTCATCCTCTATCAACCAATGTTCAGTTAAACATAAATCATCATACCCTTGTAAGTTATTTGCCTCCAGAACCTCCATACTTAGAATTTTATTTCTTAAACATTGAACATTCTGGTAGAACAAGTCCCCTGTTCAGCATAGCAGGTGAGGCTGCCTGGGCGAGGTACTGATCATCCCCCCCAGCTATATAGTCCGATCCAAAGTCTGGCGCTCCAGGACACTACCCTTGAGGTGGTAGGGGTGGGATCCCTCGCTGAGTCCGAGGGGAAAATCGACCCTGGAGGGTAAACGGATGAAAAAAAGAAGAATAAATTCTTTCTAACAGGAATAAAGCTTCTAAATGACCAATTTCAGCATGCTTTTCAATTTGGTTTGCTTTTTGGTTAAGATCAGATATCGTAAAACTTTTTTTTCTGATTTCATTACCCGTATCCTACTTCTCAATTTACAGATTGTTTTCTGTAATCTGATATTTAATTTTCTCATCGTATATATTTTAGATTTAACAGAGATACTCGTAGACTTTCCTTGATATAGAAATGAGACTTGTTCCCCTTTTTCGTTTGTGGCTGACGCATGAAGGTATGGTATGTTCATCGTTATCTGAATCGGAACTTTTACTAAATTTTGATGGCAATACATCCTTTTTTGGAGCTGGACACTTCCTGCGTTTGACATTTTCCTGTTTATAAACAGGATATACAATGAAAACAGAAGGAAGTTTGATTGATGTGCTTACACAAAAAT
The DNA here is from genome assembly GCF_040414725.1 of Anabrus simplex. Lineage (NCBI taxonomy): Eukaryota > Metazoa > Arthropoda > Insecta > Orthoptera > Tettigoniidae > Anabrus > Anabrus simplex. Next base: position 182,296,949 of record NC_090272.1, on the reverse strand, counting down.
CTGTTTTATGAGAAGAATTGCTAGGTACGTAAAGAGATCCTACTATATCACCTTGTGTAGAAATAGTTTGCTCCCATTTCTTCCTTAAACCACACTCGGAAAGGAAACTATGGAACGTCAATATTCATGCTTTTTTAGTGTCATCCGAAATACAAAGAGGTACACAACACTGCACCGTCTTCTCAACCTCACAGACACTCACCGACAGAAACAATATTCACAATAAATTGCACCAAATCAACACAGCATCACTATTACTCCGCATATCACAATGTTAAAAGTCCGCCAAGAACAGAACGGATACCTGACATCTAGCGGCCAAACCGTGCACACGGTCGGGTTGCTTTATCAGCGACAAATTAGTAGCTATGTCCCGGCCAACGAGCTAGAATAACATAGAGGGGCTGTATACCTGACATCAGCGCTCCCTGCTTGAAACAAGTTGATAAGGGGCAGCCATGTTAACGGTTGTCAAAACAGAGCGAATTGGCGCGAGAACATATGTTGAGGTGACAGGGAGATCGTGCATGCCAATTTAATTCCCTAAGTTTTAAAAAGTGAAAAGATATATTCTCGCTTTCAAGAATGCCAGCCGTAAGCTCAGCGTATGGTTGTACTAATCGGAGTAATCAAACCAAGGATATCTCGTACTTTAAGTATTACTGAATTATTGCCGAGATTCATTTTTATAATTTCTGTTTGTAATTAAATCCATTTTATTGTTTACTTAGCGAAAGTACGGATAGCCACGGTAATTATTTGTCGAATTTTGTTTCAGATTTCGTTTAAAGAACAAGGAATTAACCGAACAATGCGTTGTGAGGGCGAAAAGAGATAAATGGTATCCCACTCAATTCAGTTGCTTATGCTCTGTACATTTCCAGCCCTATTTAATTTTCATTCACATTTACAAATAAAGGAAATGGAACGCCCACCACCAAGAAAACGTAACCACAAAAAAATCACTTATTTCGTTCAAACGTACACCAAGTATGATAAATACAGCATTTTACTGCTATTTATGAAATGTATACAGCCTTTATTGTAGATGTCTGTTGCCTTGGTTTTTAAAACTATGCCACACTTCATAATGGACAACTTTCAAGCTAGTAATCCCAGTATGATATGGTAATGGGAGAAACATGATATTCCCCCTATATTATAATAAATAATTACACTAAACGATTATTGTGGTAAAGTATTCATGGGCCGCCTCTGTGGTGCACTGGTTAGCGTGAGCAGCTGCCACCCCTGGAAGCCCGGGTTCGATTCCCAGCTCCGCCACGAAATTTGAAAAGGGGCACGAGGGCTGTAACGGGATTCTATCAGCCTGGGGAGGTCAACTGAGTAGAAGTGGGCTCGACTCCCACCTCAGCCATCCTCGAAATGATTTTCCGTGGTTCTCACTTCTCCTCCAGGAAAATGCCGGGATGGTACCTCACTTAAGGCCACGGCCGCTTCCTTCTCCCTCCCCTCCACAAGGCCCCTGTTCAGCATAGCAGGTGCAGCCCTCCCTCACAGTTGTATCCCCCGACCCAATGTCTCACGCTCCAGAACACTGCCCTTGAGGTGGTAGAGGTGGGATCCGTCGCTCAGTCCGTGGGAAAAACCAACCCGGGAGGGTAAACAGATTAAGAAAGGAACACAGTACTCATGAGGATGCAATAATTTTAAAAATATTAACAGAATGAGGTTGTAACCTATTATAGGTCCCTATGATTTTAAGGTTTCCTGTCATAAATATTTATGTCTATCGTTTATATTCTAATTTACGCTTAACCACAAAGCCAAACAGGGTAACGCTCTTGTTCCGATTTCGAGGCCCATTCGTATGTCACTGTGCGATGATTTCGAACTACCCTACAATCAACTGATCGTGATGTTGGCCTCGTGCCGCAATATGATGATGTGGCGGTATTTGCTTTCATGCTTCAAGCTTTCGGCCACGGACTTTAACTCTCCCCCAGCGATTCTAAAATGCGCATTTTCTACACTTTTCGTCATTTAAAGGCCATGCCCCCTTGCTTGTGTGACAACAGGAAACATGGCGAACGTTCGTTCTATTAGGTTCACCCAGGCAGCGCTTCCGCCTCTCTATGTTATTCTAGCTCGTTGGTCCCGGCCTTGTATATCTCGTAGGCAACGGCTGCAAAGAGAATAACGGCTGTGCGTGCTTGAAACAACTGACAAGCTAACAAATTCCGCAAATATTACTCTTTGGTACTCCGGTGCGGGACTAGGGACAATCTGGTAGTCTCGTCCGCGACATCGTGCTGTACGGTTCGTTGTGTTCGAGGTTTCGTGTTCGGTGTTTGACGTTTCTCGAACTTACTCGTGCGTTCGGGTGCTAGCTTGCGTGTGATTGTGCAGTGGTAGTGGCATGAGTTCTGATAGTGGAGGTACTCGGGACTTTCATCCCGCGTCACATAGTAATGTTGAACGAGAAGAAGAAGTGCAAATGGATACAACCGTGACTGATAATTCTACGCCTACCCCTTCGTTGCAAACCGCGACTCAATCCAATCCTAACCCTCCCCCTCCTACTCCACCTCCTAATACTAGTGCATGTAATTTATACCCATTAAACCACCCGGGACCATATTTTGTTTTTGTTTCATCCAAACAAGGTAATAACATTGGCAATCTACACCCTATGGCTATAGGGCGTCTACTCCATGAAAGGAAATTTCCTGTTAAATCCATCCAGTATAAAGGCCGTAACAGGATTCAGGTAAACTTTCACTCTCCTAATCATGCTAATGACTTTCTGCAGAATAAGTTTCTTGAGACACAAAAGTTGCATGCCTTTATTCCTCACTCCAATATCTTCCGCGTAGGCATTATACGCGGTGTTGACAAAGATCTAACTGAATCCGATATTCTTACTTTACTTCAGAGTGACGTCAAAGTTCATTCTGTTCAACGCCTACGTCGTAAATCCCTCCAAGATGGTCAGTCCGTATATCTACCTACCGGCTCCGTCAAGATTGTTTTTTGCTCCAAAACGTTGCCCAAATATGTTTCCATCTATCATGTAATGTTAGAAGTCAATCCCTTTATATTTTACCCCATTATTTGTTCCAAATGCCAGCGTTATGGACACACCCTCCGCAATTGCCAGTCCACTAACTTTCGCTGTCGCAACTGTGGTTTGAACCATTCTACCTCAGACTGCCTTGCTAATGTCAAGTTATGTGTACATTGCAATCGGGAACACGAAACGGGTTCATCAGATTGTGCTGTTCATCAGAAGCAAGTGGAAATCAAAAAACTTATGTGCACTGATAATATTTCGTTCTCCGAAGCTTCTGCTCGACTATTTCCACCTACTTATTCTGAGTATCATAACGTCCAACAATTTCCTCCCCTACCATCTCAACATCCTTCTCCATTACCAGACGCCCCTCGCAAACGCAAATTCACACAAGTGGTTGTTAAGGATTTGCCACCTAAACCTTCTCCCGGCTATGATAGAGCTGCATATCTCCAGCTACTGCAATCCACTACATCCTCTCACCCCTCTCAATCTCTGAGTTATCAATACCCCATTCAACCCAGTCAGCCCCCTCCCTCAACATCGAGCCCGTCAATGCCTCTGCAACCCGCACAGCATTCTCACACAGGTACTACACTTCCTCAGCGAGAACATGTTCATCAGTGTGTTCTCCATCTTCTCATGCAGCTTACTCAACTAATTGGCGATCACCCCAATATCTTACCAGTTATTAGTCAACTTCGCGAAAGTTTACACCTTATCTTTAATAATGGTAGTACGCATCCTTCAATGGAATGCTAGGAGCCTACAAAATAAACACTACGAATTCAAAATTCTCATGCACGAAACATCTCCTCACATAGTCGCTTTGCAAGAAACTTGGTTTTCTCATACAACTCACTTTTACTTTCCAGGATATTCTATCGAACGCCATGACGGACCAGGATTTAATGGTGTCGCACTTATGATACATACTTCGTTATCGTACACTCCATTACATCTACAATACATAATACCAAATACCTATTCCCTAGGTCTTATATATCAGAACACATATGTTATAAACTTGTATAATCCCCCTGATAACTACATATCTTTTGCCCAATGGTTCAAATTTTTTAATCAGTTTCCACCTGACACCCAACTGTTGTTTTTAGGCGATGTCAACATTCATCATACTCAGTGGGGAGCTCCGCTCAACACCTCCAAAGGCACACAGTTCTTACATGCTGTAACTCAACATAATCTTTTGCTTCTGAACGATGGTTCCCCTACCAGGCTCACTCCTCCTGGTTCGTTGCCTAGTGCAGTCGATCTATCACTTTGCCGCAACTCCATTGCCCCTATAACCACGTGGAGAGTACTCAGTGACACTCATACAAGTGATCACTTTCCTATCCTCATTACTTATGGCCACGGGTATATCACTAAAAATCCCCTTAACGACCATTATATCGCTCCGCTACGTTCCATGAGACAATTCAATGCTTCGTGCTTTAACTCCTACATGGTAACCCAATTGGAGACCTTCCCTGTAACAGAATTATCCTATCACTCCCTGCTCAAAATAATAACACAGTATTTGGACCTCTACCATCCTTTTACGACACCATCAAACTCCATGACCACTGGTGCCTCTCAATTAAAGTGGTGGGACAGTGAATGTCACCAACTAATCCTTAAACGCAAGAGACTCTTCAAAATTTATCGTAAAACTCTAACCCCTTCACACTACTTTCACCTCAAACATCATATTGCGCATATCAAACGTGTATTCAATCAAAAACGACGACAGGCCTGGAAAACTTTTATATCCTCTTTCCATAACCATATTTCTGCATCTCGCTTATGGAATGCTATCCGTGCTCTCACCCGGGCTTCCACTCATGTTCCACGCCCTCAAATCCCGCCGCCTATTCTGAATGACTTTATCAGGTCCCTCACTCCAGATCATGCACTTCCACCTTATACTCCAGTTATCTCTGCTTCCACTCGTAATTGTTCAGTACTTTCACGTCCCATCACTCTCCCTGAGCTCACGTCCGTTCTTAATTCCTGCAAATCATCCACTCCCGGTCCTGATTATATCTCTTATGCCATGTTACAACAGTTGCCGACCAAAGCCCTACACGTGCTTGTTCAGTACTTTAATTTTGTGTTACATACTACGACTCCACCTCCCGAGTGGAACACTTTTTTCCTAGTTCCGGTTCCAAAGCCTCGACGTCCAATGACCTCCCCTCACAATATTCGAGGAATAATTTTGCCGTCTTGTATACGCAAACTATTTCTTAAACTCCTCCTCCAAAGGTTTCTCTGGTACTTGGAATATTATTCCCTCCTTCCCAAGTATCAGTATGCTTACTGTAAGGGTCGAAATGCTCAGGATGCGATCAATATGCTTATAATAGACATCTTATTAGCTAAATCTCGAAAAGAACACACTATTGCTGTCTTCCTCGATATACGAGGTGCCTTTGATTCCGTCCCCCTGAATATGTTATGGGATGTGTTATCACAGAAAGGCATCCCAGCCACTTTCATAACTCTTCTACGTCATCTCTTAACGTCTCGCACTCTAATCTTCAAACCTCCTCTCACTACGCCATCCCCTCGTCAAGCTAATGTCGGCGTCCCTCAAGGTGATATCTTCAGTGGAATACTGTTTGCTTTATATTTATCCGGCCTCGAGCAACTTGCCCTCCAATCTGCCCGAATTCTTATGTATGCTGACGACATAGTTCTCTACTTTTCCCATAGAGACGTAGATGTTGCTCGCACATGTATAACACGGCTACTCATTCAAGTTCAGTCCTGGTTACATACTCATGGGTTCTCTTTATCACCTGATAAATGCTCTGCAGTAATCTTTACTACCAAGCGGATTTACAACTCCGAGCCTTTACTGTTCGATACTTCTGAAATTTCCATACGTTCGCACCATAAATATCTTGGCATTATCCTTGACCGTAAATTACAATTTTCCCAACATATACAACACCTACGTAACTCTACTGCCACGTATATTAACCTCCTCAAAGCCATTACACGTCGTTCGTGGGGAGCTGATCCTGCTACAGCAAAATTAGTCTATTGCTCCACGATCCGTGCTCGTTTCGACTACTGTGCACATATAATTGATCTAGCATCACCATCTGCCCTTCAATCCCTCACCACAATTCAAAATCAAGCACTACGAGTTTGTTTTGGTGCGTTGTCTACCACACCTACTAATGCCTTATTAGTTGAAACTGGTGACCCTCCTCTTCCCCTTCGACGCAGATTTCTAGCAGCTAAGTATCTCCTCAAACGACTTCTCGTACTCTCCAATAACCTTCTACCCAAAATACAATTACTCGCTCAATCATTTGCAACGCCTATCCCACATCCTTGCCGAGCCCCTGCCTTAATTTGGGCATTTCAGTTTGTCTCCCCTTTTAAATCTACTATTATTCGTAGTCATGTGCTACCATACTATTCTGTGGCATACGATGTGATTCAATATACACCTCCTATTATTCATTCTAAAGAATCTTCTTTTGCTATGCTCCCTTACCGGCTTTCATATTTTCCTCTACATTCTAAAAAAGTTCGCATATCATCCACTAATGCCTGTCCCAATTTTTATACTGATGGATCGAAAAATTCTTGTGGTGTCGGCGCTGCTTTTTATTACGAACAGACTCAGTATGCTGAATTGTTGCACTTATCGTCCCACTTTTCTATTTTTTCGGCTGAACTCCTTGCCATACGCCAAACATTACTCTACATCAAACATTCATCCATACAATCTGCTAATATATTCACTGATTCTCTCTCTGTGCTACAAACACTAAAATCTAACAAGTTTACACTGAACTGGTATGTTTATAACGTCAAACACATCCTCTTCAATTTACACCAATCAGGTGTCCAAATCACCCTCATTTGGATACCTGCACATAAGAACATACCAGGCAATGAACGAGCCGATCGCTTAGCGAAAGAGGCTTCCCTCTTATCTACAACCCCAGCTACATTTTCTGTTCCAGCCACAGATTTCATATCTCTCCTCAAATCACAACAACGACAAACATGGCAAAACACATGGACAACATCTGCATGTCAGAAGGGCAAATTCTATCATAGTCTCCAACCCATACTACCTACTACTTTCTGGTATCAACACGACACCTACACTCGTCGTCATATCATCAATATCATACGTCTTCGCTTTAATCATTCCCTTACCCCTCTCTATAAATTTCGCTTTCGCTTACAACCGCATCCCATATGCCATTGTGGATCTGTAGATGCTGATATCAATCATCTCTTTTTTCAATGCCCATTGTATAACTCTCCTCGTCGATGCCTGTACTCCAACTTAATACAATACAAATATCCACTTCCCACGTCAATTGCATGTCTCGTCTACAAGCCCTCTCCCACAATCATACGTATCTTAAATCAGTTCTTAGATCACTCTAATTTACAACTCTAACCCCACTTTCCCACAATACATTGACACAACTTACATATTTCATCATATTCTCATTGCCTCCTGCCCTCCCTAACGCCTCCTCTTCAACCACGACACATAGCTACCGTTTTTTTTTTTCATCTCCCCCTCCGCCGATCGCGTGTACCTTTTCATTGATGTTCATAACAACACAATATCGCCCCTCTTCCTCTTTTGTTTACGATTTCACCGACACTTTCCCCTCCCTACATCCCCCATATACTTTGCTCAGATCTTTCCTTCCATCCGTCCAAAGTCCTACACCCTCACATATATCCACCCCTCCGTCGTTCCCCTGCCCTCTCCTGCTTGTCCCTTATATGTTGGCCCGGTGTGTATGTTTTGTAGAAGTCGCTGAGACGGCCACTCTAGCGTGAAGATTAGTATACCTTGTGTCCCTGTGCTTTTCCTATATCTCCTAGTCTTGTATACGTAATTCCTCCCTTTTACTTGTCTAGGTGATACGTCTTTTCTTGATCTACTTTCAGTGCTTTGAAACCATTTGTGAGTCTGCTGCATGGTCTACTTCCCTCAATCTTCAAGTACTTGTACTCCGAAAACATTGTCAACTGCATTGGTGTACTACTTTATTGAAATTGTGTGCGTGTGTAGATCTAGTACAAATATCATACGGTATAGTGTCTGGGTGAAATAACGAGCCCAAATAAACTTCACGAACAGAACAGAACAGGGACAATCTGGTCATCAGTACCAGTACCTACCATTCAGTAGTATAATATGGAGCGGAAAGTAAGATGGCATTAAGCAAGACCAACTACAATATATTGTAGATGGTCTTGCATTAAGTTGTGTTGTGTAAACATGGCGCCTGTTAAAATTATCCGGCTCGTCATACTCGCCTCGATATGTTATGCTGCGCATTTTGTTGAATGTGCTCCGACTGATATTCAATTGGATGCAAAGGCCCTGCTTACGCACCGTATTGACAGCTTGAATTTGCTCTTATATACATTTTTGTTAATTTTGACAGTGTTGACAATATGGTTGTTCAAACACCGGCGATTGCGATTTCTTCACGAAACCGGCCTTGCAGTTATATATGGTAATTGTGAAGTTTCTAAAATGTAGTTTGATTATTGCTAATGTTTACGTTATAGATTAGAAGATGGTTTGATGAGCCCATATTGATGACAAAGTTACGTAAGGTAAAGGTTACTTTTAACTACATTATTCTTATCAGCATATTGGAATTGATCATATGGTTGTAGGATTGTCATAAAATGGGTTGCATTTGTTGAATTCCTTAGGAGTGGACTATATTCGACGTAAGCATTGGTCCAAATTCCTTCTGAATGTAGCCCATAAAATTATGCTAATATGTAAACTAAACTGTGATTCATTACAAGGAAAAGTTCCGATGACATTTCATATACGTCACTCAGAGACCTTGTTGACAAGTGACATGTAGCCTATAGTTTTTTTTTTTAATCTGTCGTGCTTCATTTGCCGATAGACTGAAGGAAAAAGCAAAATTTAGTCGTATATGTACCAATTTTTATCTTGTACAATCGATTTGATAACATGGTTTCTTCAAGAGTTTTACAGAAAGTTGAACACACTATAAACCATGCTCACAGGGTAATAGCCTGAACTGACATCAGTACAGTGATGGTATTCTCCTCTACAAAGGCAGTATAAACTATGTAGGCCTACTCAGTAGCTCACTCGTATCACTAGGCCTATGTTATACAGCAGATTATGAATCCAACAGATCAGTCTACTTTGTAGTTTCAACACTACAAAAGACGAATATTTCACATAAGCAGAAACCCTATTACTGTATGTCTGTCATCCTAATTCTCTACACTGCAGACGACCAGCCTTATGATGCATGTTAAACAGCTCGTCTGACCTCAGAATCTTACAGTGAACTACAGATAATGATTAGAACAACAGATCGTCTAGGGAAAGAAGTAGTATGTTACGTGGGATACTGTGGTTTAATCTCCTCTTTGGTACAAACCTAAATAAATGATAATGATAATGGAAATCAACTGCAACAGCCAAATACACCTATAATCGCACCTTCAAAATCTTGCATGGAAAGAGGGACATGTGAAAAGACTTTTATTCAACTGACACAGTGTTGACGGAAGAGTGGAAGAAATCAAACTACGAATTAAGACATTTAATGTCGCCTTTTGCCGTGCATGGTTTTCGCCACAAAGTTTGTGTTATCAAAAGATTTCATAATAATTTTGAGGACTGCAAATGCAAGTTAGGCTATGTGAAGAACAGTGTGATTGATAACATGTTGGACGGTGTAAGAGGAGATTGATATCCTTTTAAGTTCTGTTCATATTGTAACATCTTGTAAACCTTCTAATGGCCATTTGGTTGCAGCATTAATAATAATAATAATAAAACAGTGTATAACTTCAGTGCCGGTACGAGATCGTTTTTGTTGGAAATAGGGCCGACGTATTCTTAATGGAGAAAATTGTCTTTGTGGCTGCTGCTGTTCTTTCTTGAATATGACCTTTGTTGTAGTTTGGAGTTTTAATTTTTTTGATTTTAGGCCTATTGTATGATCACTTTGGCCTCACCATAGATTCATTTGAAAATATGCCCAACATGCCTTACAAAGTTCATTGTCTATATCTCAGAAGTGACTAGAATATGTAGAACATTTTTCATACCTTGGGAGCACCATGTCTATATGTTGCACCTCAGAAGAGGATATATGAAAAACAGACTCCCTGCTGCCCACTTGGCATTTGGCCGAATGTTGATCCAGATTTTCGGGATTAAAGACATAACTGTTCATACCAAACTCAGGGTGTATAAAAGCAGTCATAATCTCAACTTTACTTTGTGGGTGTGAAACCTAGGCCTAGTCTCTGTTCCGCTGTGACATCAAGAAACTTGAGCATTTTTGTCAATAGATACTTAGTTCCATGTTAAGTATCATATGGGAGAACAACGTCTCCGATCTCATAGTTCTTGAGAAAGTGTGTGTGAATGGTGTAGAAGCCTCTGTTATTGGCTCTCGGAATACAGGAAATGGTGAGGAAGTCTGGTGTCCCTCATATTGCTGACGTGCCCTGTCCACTTACGCCGACGGCAAATAAGAGAGGTTTCCACACCATAAACTCTGCTTGGGCACAAGACCAAGTGATGTCCCTCAAAGACCAGCTTAAACAAACCCTGAAGGTCACAGATACTAATCCACAAATCTGGGACACACTTGCCAAGGATTGCTTGGTTTGGTGGCGAACCACCGCTATTGCTGTCGAAATGTTTGAGCTAGAGTATCGCAGATTTGAAGAGTCTAAGCAACAGAAATTCATGCTCTATCAGTTGCAACCTTGTTTTTCCCTATCTGTCATGTGCAATGTGTATGGACGCATATTTTATACTAAATGTGGTTCATTCATTCATTCATGCATTGGAAGTACAGGCACTAAGAGCACTGGGTATAGACAACCTATCCTCTACGCGGCTTTACTTCTAAATTGACAGTTCGCATGAGCTTCACCTGACCTATGTTGCCATTCTATTGCTCCGAGAACAGGTGATGCAATACGACCATGGCACACAGACTGCGTAAAAGGTAGTATGTACTCAGAAAAACGAACGAATCATGAGTGGAAACAAATTCACAATAAATACGCTTGCTAACAATATCGGACACTAAAACAAGAATATATTATTAAAAATAAAAATGAATGAGGAAATAAGAAATTTCTCGCTACTAAGGGACGGCACAGGAAGGAAACAAAGGAAACACTCCACTATATTAAGAGTCGCTTCCTTGCCACTTCGTGGGTGGGGGCAGTAGAATAACACCCACGGTATCCCCTGCCTGTCGTAAGAGGCGACTAAAAGAGGCTCCAGGGGCTCTGAACTTTGGAGCGTGGGTTGGCGACCACGGGGCCCTTAGCTGAGTCCTGGCATTGCTTCCACTTACTTGTGCCAGGCTCCTCACTTTCATCTATCCTATCCGACCTCCATTGGTCAACTCTTGTTCTTTTCCGACCCCGACGCTATTAAGTTTGCGAGGGCTAGGGAGTCTTTCATTTTCACGCCCTTCGTGGCCCTTCTCTTCCTTTGGCCGATAGCTTCATTTTTTCGAAGTGTCGGATCCCTTCCATTTTTCCCTCTGATTAGTGTTAAATAGAGGATGGTTGCCTAGTTGTACTTCCTCTTGAAACAATAATCACCACCACCACCTTGCCACTTGTCTTTCCCGAACTACACTGAGACTGAAACATGGTACACACAGATGAACTTGATATACTAACTAAAACAAGGACGTAAATACAACTACAGCTACACTGAACTAATTTTTTTTTTACAATTGGCTTTACGTCGCACCGATACAGATAGGTCTTATGGCGATGATGGGATTGGAAAGGGCTAGGAGTGAGAAGGAAGCGGCCATGGCCTTAATTAAGGTACAGTCCCAGCATTTTCCTGGTGTGAAAATGGAAAACCATCTTCAGGACCGCTGACAGTGGGGTTTGAACCCACTGTCTCCCGAATACTGGGTACTGGCCGCATTTAAGCGACTGCAGCTATCGAGCTCGGTCACACTGAACTATTAAAACTATAAATAACTATTAGGCTATTTTATTAAATTATGCTGTGCTAAACTGTAAACTTTGCTATGCTATACTATAAATGTTAAAGTTAACAACATGAAAAACACACATTACTGAAGAAAATGCAAAAGATAAAGAGCCGTACCAAATACTATATACACCGAGCAAGATAACTTAACTTTGTGGTGAATGTACACAATACAGTTGGCAACTAGGTTTTGATATTGCCCTCAGTCGATATAAATCGATGTGAACGGCTGCATGCGATTGGTTGTATGTCTGTGTTTCCGAGCACAACCACCCAAATTGGTCTAACCATCAATTTAGAAGCCATAATGTTCAGAGTATAAGCAAGAGAAATTGTACGCTTGGAAATGAGCAGGAGCCGGTGATGTCACTGTTCATGATTTCATGGTCCGCCTACATAATGTAGGCCTATACAAACATTGATATACAAGTTTATGTCAAGAAGCATACATTTTCTGAACAACTAGGTCCATATGATGTATTAATTAGTAATAATGACTCATGTTAAAAAACATGCAACTAATTTTACATCTCTTCGGAGGTCCTCTTGCATTTCCAATTGTAGGTGGATTTAACAGAAGTGTAGCAGATTTCATCCAGATGAGAAAGTCGCTTCCAGTAGCCCTAGAACCAGCAATGTTAAATTCTGTACCAGCAGCCATTTTGTGATATTTACCACCAAGTGGATTATTATTTTCATCCTGTTGTGAACAGTGTTCCACATCACTGTGTCATGTCATTAAAAATGCATTGAACTGGAGATTCAGAAGGTAATGTTAACTTTTCTGTGAGGTTCGTTTTAAAAAAATGGAGACTTGAAAATAGTGGAGTGATTATTTCATAAACATCTGGCTCCATGGCTAAATGGTAAGCGTGCTGGCCTTTGGTCACAGGGGTCCCGGGTTCGATTCCTGGCAGGGTCAGGAATTTTAACCTTAATTGGTTAATTTCGTTGGCATGGGGGTCGGGTGTAAGTGTCGTCTTCATCATCATTTCATCCTCATCACGACGCGCAGGTTGCCTACGGGAGTCAGATCAAAAGACCTGCATCTGGCGAGCCAGGCTTGTTCTCGGACACTCCCGGCACTAAAAGCCATACGCCTTTTTTATTTATTTCATAAACAATATCAAAATTCTAACAATAATAAATACAAGATGAAACATGAAACAGAAAATCCAAGATGTACAAAATTATGCACATATATCTATCTAATATGTGTGTAAGTTTCAGGTCCATGCAATGATATTTGTTCAATTGATAATAAAATATGCATTTTCCCCTACATGCGATCCTGTCTACATCTTGCTCCTCTTCACCCTAGGGCTGCTCCTGTAGTAATGTTCTAGTTGAGGCCAACATTACAACCAGGACACCAGTAGCTGGATCTTTCTCTCTTCTTTGTATGGTCACGTACGACACACAATCTTTCTTGTTAGCCTGGTAGGTGAACAAGCTCGTGCTTAGGTCCGTCACCATCACCACTTGGAACTGGAGTCTGAGGTGCTGGATCATCAGATACACGATCTTCAATAATTCACATCCCCGTGTGGGTGGGGGCTCTAGAATAACACCCATGGTATCCCCTGCCTGTCGTAAGAGGCAATTAAAAGGGGCCCCAGGGACTCTTAACTTGGCGAGCGTGAGTTGAGGACCACAGGGCCCTTAGCAGAGTCCTGGCATTGCTTCCACTTACTTGTGCCATGCTGCTCACGTTCCTCTGCACTGCCAGACGTCTTTTAGTCAACTATTTTTATTTTCCGCCACCCGTGGTATTAGTATGGAGGCCTAGGGAATCTTCCATTTTCATGGCCTTCATGGCCATTATTTTTCTTTGGCCAGTACCTTCATTTTTTGAAGTGTCAGACCCCTTCTATTTTTTTCTCTTTGATTAGTGTTATATAGAGGTTGGTTGCCCAGTTGTACTTCCCTCTAAAAACAATAATCACCACCACCACCTTCAATAATTGACACTACAAACCTGTACTTGTCCATTATTTGGTGATCAGCATTTTGTTGATGGATTATGTAAACATTCTGAAGAGCTATATCTATAGAATTAAAAAAAAAAAAAAAAAAAAAAAAAAAAAAAAACTTACAGTGATGCCTGGTTGGTCTGTTGCAACTTATGTGATAACATGTCAACATTACCCATTCCCTTTTTGTAGACCATAATTATGAGAGGTTTCGCAGTTTCTTTCACACTTCTACTCCTAACTAGCAGAGCTGCAGCATGTGTACATATCGACAGCAGGAAAACTGTCTTACGACCTTTTTCTTCTGCTGATGTGCTGTACAGGCTGGCCCATGGTGTAGGGGTAGTGTGCCTGCCTCTTACCCGGAGGCCCCGGCTTCGATTCCCGGCCAGGTCAGGGATTTTTACCTGGACCTGAGGGGTGGTTCGAGGTCCACTCAGCCTACGTGATTAGAATTGAAGAGCTATCTGATGGTGAGTTAGCGGCCCCGTTCTAGGAAGCCAAGAATAATGGCCGAGAGGATTCGAGGTGCTGACCACACGACACCTCGTAATCTGCAGGCCTTCGGGCTGAGCAGCGGTCGCTTGGTAGGCCAAGACCCTTCAAGGGCTCTAGTGCCATGGGGTTTGGTTTGGTTTGATGTGCAGTACAGACACCTTTTGTAGCCGGCCCAGCCCAGGGTCAGGCGCTACTGATGCGTTTCAGTGTCATTTCCTACATTAAGGGGACATCACCCTACCTAAGGAAACGCTCACCCGCCCGAAGCCATCGGTCACCGTAGATCCCCCTGTGAGTGGGGGCGGTAGAATAACACCTGCGCTATCACCTACCCGTTGTAAGAGGCGACTGAAAGGGGCCCCAGGGGCTCTGAACTTGAGAGCGTGGGATGGCGACCACGGGGCCTTCAGCTGAGTCCTGGCTTTGCTCTCACTTTCTTGTGCTAGGGTCCTCACTTTCATCTATCCTATCCAACATTTCTTGGTCAACTCTTGCCTTTTTCCAAACCCAATGGTATTAGAGCAGTCAAGGCCTAGGGAGTCTTGCATTTCATCCCCTTTGTGGCCCTAGTTTTCCTTTGGCCTGTACCTTCATTTTTTGAAGTGTCAGATCCCTTCCATTTTTTCTCTCTGATTAGTGTTATATAGAGGGTGGTTGCCTAGTTGTACTTCCCTCTTAAAACAATAATCACTACCACCACCACCATCGGTCACCTTTGAGTATCATGTTATGCACTGCCGCCTGTCACTTGGTGTTGAGATGCTGGTTGTATGGTCTATTCATTACCGTAGCTAGGTAACCAACCAGACACAAGAAATTGTACCTTTATATTGTAAATATTGTGAATTATGTATACTTCCCTTTAACAAGTTATTATTATTATTATTATTATTATTATTATTATTATTATTATTATTATTTTGTCACAGCGTTGATACAACATGAACAGTACAAATATTCATAAATACAAATAAATATAACATACACATTACATTCCACAAAAGACACCACGGCTCTTTACAGATATTTGTTCGGTCACTGAATCCATCGCAGTAATCAGCAACAGCAATTCCCTGTGTGGGCGCTTGAACGAGGCCTTGAAGTGTACATTGGACAGGCCATAATTTACAGTTATACACATGTGGGTCAGTTTGTTTTTCCCCGCAGTTACAAAGTTCTGTCTGTTTTTGTAAACATCCAGTACCACTCCTCAATGATTAAGTGACCTCCAAGTAGCCCATTTGAGCTGTAATCCAGGAGGTGGAGATTCATGAGGTACCATTTACTGTGGAAAGTGTTGTATTCTGCTTTGTCACAGGTCTTGCCGCGCTGTTGCTGGTGATTTGTTTAAAGTGGTAGAAGCATTGAGGAAGCTCTTTCTTGATTTTAATCTTTTAGGAGGTGGTTGAGGTCCAAATAAAGGGTTACTCCTGTTGTTCTCCACCTTTATCCTCTCATGCCTTGCTGCCGCTTCTCCTATCAGGGGAAGCAATCGCAACCAGACAGTTAAGTTTCTCAGTAGGGGTTGCTTTCAAGCATCCTGAAACTACTCTGCAGGTTTCATTCAAAGCTACATCCACCTGCTTTGTATGAGCCGAATTGAACCACACAGGGCTTGCATATTCTGCCGCAGAGAAACTGAGAGCCAAAGCAGATGTCCTCAGTACTGTTGGATGTGCGCCCCACGTGGTCAAGTAAAGTTGACGAAGGATATTGGTCCGGCTAAGAGCTTTTGTCCAGCATTCATGCAGTGTGTCCTGTATGTTAAGGTCCAGTCCAGGGTGACTTCAAGGTAGGTCTACTTTGGAAGAAAGTAATGCTCCAATTGTCTGCCCTCCCACTCCGCAATCAATTGCAATCAGCTTCCTACCTCCAAGAGAACTGCCATGGCTTCATTGATTCTGCACATATTCTTAGTGCTGCAGTGGTAACCGTCACAACTAGATGGTCCACACGTGATTGAGTGGTCTCAGTTGAGCTACAGTAACTTGCAATATCCTTTGAGGGGGAAAAAAAAAAAAAGTACACAATGTGGCTCCGAGTATGTGGACTTAGGGACTGGGGAGGTACCAAGAAAGCTGAAGGAATAAATGACATTGAACACTTTAGTAAAAGAAGAAGTAATAGTAGTAGCTTGCTGCCACATACCCTCATATTAGAAATTTGTGCTATTGAGATTGTATTAGAGCTTTAAATGCTTCTCAAAGCTTTTTAAATGGTATACGATTAATTATAGAAAATATGTATGGCAATTGTCTAGATATGAAATTGCTGCTATTGTCATCGAGAGAACCAAAATTGATGTAAACAAAGAACATCATGTATCCATCCATGGTCTCCACGTTGATTGGAGAATCACTGGAATGCTCCGAGCACATGACGAGAGCCATGTAGGATTGTTTAAGAGCTGTCATTACCTAACCTGATTGTCGCAATTTAATCAGATTTGACTATCCATAGACTTGCTGGATACAACTGATGTCAACATGTAATTAAAATGCTATGGTGAGTGGATTATTCAACTGTCCATGAGGAATAAAAAAACGAATGACAAATCACATCTGGATATTTAACATCTCAGAAAAGAAATAAACTACATAAGGTTGATGGATTTGATGTTATACCCAAAACGTAAATACATAATAAGTAATTGACAACAGCTCATATAAAGAAATATTCACACTTTTAATTTTTCAATAAAGGGTAATATAGTTTCAAAAAGGAAATATTTAAGAAAATTAAAAAAGTACTGTACTGAAATAGAATCTGATAAAGGACAAATTCCTTCCAAGTCGGATTTTCTCTCTCTTCTATCTCACTGCTGCTCGTATCGTTCAGATTAATGACAAGACAGTCGTCAGTCGTGTAGCACAGACTGTCGGATTCCCAGAATCTCAGCTCATCTGCACCACATGATCAATAAATGCATGTCATATTTCGGCTGTGAAGCTCGCCAGAGTTTCATTAACGTCCTGACTTTTACAAGTTTAAAAGTTTTATTTCGCACAACATATCCCTTTACCAGGCTCCGCACTAACCCAGTGGGGTAAAGCAGCCGTTGAGCTATGGACGGTCGTAGAGAGTAGATATGAAACATGGCATGAACAGACAATGTCATAGTGATTAGAGATGCAACATGGTGGGTCAAGCGTGAATGCATGCATCCCTTGCACTCTTCAGTTTGATTTGCTTGTTCATAGTAATGGCAGTGAATACAAATCAGTTCTTGCATATTTTTCAGACTTCAGTTATTTAAGAAATTATATTTTGGACATTTTGCATGTAGAATCGTATTGAACTGTGACCTGGCTAACGAACTCCTTTGACATCTCCTAGGTATTCTGCGGTAGCATCAACCAATAAATGTTAACATGAGCGCGTGTTCAGCAGGACTGTTTTTTTTAGTAGAGTGAAATGATAGGTCATAGAACTATGATTCCCAGAATCAATCTATCACTTCCAGACACATCACAATTTTTTTTGTTCAAAAGCAATCCTTTTCTATTTGTCATACCTTTTTGTATGATGATTAATGAAGCGTAAGGGCAAATTTTAGATCATATTGGTATCTACCTCAGACAATATTTACTCATGGCTATTTATGTCTTCAGTGCATTCCTTCAATAATTTGAAAGGGAAAGCTGTACCTAAATGTCATACTACTCTCAATCTAGTAGGCCTATATAAAGAAGTGCTTTAAAAAGGGCATTGAGTGCAATTCATAGGAGATCCATTACTTTTTTTAATAGAAAACTACTACAGTAGAATCTCGATTATCCGACCTAAACGGGACCTGGAGTACATCGGATCACCGAAAATGTCGGATAATGCAGAATAACTTTGAAAATTAACTGAAACAAACAGGAAGGCTATACTCTAGTACTAAAACAATGACATGTTTTACGGTACTCTGTTTATTGAATTATCAACTCAGTTGTGCAGTACATGCAGTATTGAACGAAAACATTCCAGATGTCTTACGAAAAGAAACTTTTCTCCACAGATATTAAGCTGCCTAATGCCATACTGTTTTTTCCACCGATCAAGCCACCCAACACTGGCAGGAAAATTAGGGTCCCCTTCATTAAACTCCTTCTGGAAATACACAGCCTTTTCCTGCAGAATGGGGCTGGATATTGGCAGGCCCTTCTCCCAGTGTTGAGATAAAAAAAAAAAAAAATAGTGCTTCACTTACTTTTTCGTACTCACGTTTTTCATTTTTTCTCTGCTCTGGTAGAGCACCACTTTTAAATTTCTTCCCTCTGGTTTTTCCAGTCTCCCACTGTAACACATCCAACACCATAATCTGAAGCCACATTTTGAAGAATTTCCCCTTTGTCCAGTCTCTTTAATGCACTCAACTTGTCTTCCATAGAAACAGTCACTTTCTTCCATTTACTCGCTGTACTCACAGAGGATATGAAAACTATAACATCCGCACCCAACCAATACTACAATGAACAATGACTGAAGACTCACTGCACCTGTCCTTGAGAAAAAAAACTGTCTACCGCCAGTGCTTGTTCCATGGTCGCACCCTCCACAGCAGCTGGCGAATTTAGTCTCCACCAAAAGTTCAAATTAAGTCTATCAGTGTCGGATAACACAGAATGTCGGATAAGCGAAGGTCGGATGAGCGAGACTCTACTGTATATATTATTCTATTAAATAAATATGCTGTTTATTTTTAAGACATTTTTCAAAGGAAAATCATGTGTCAAATTTTGATGCGAAATTGATTTGCACAGTGATTTTGCTGTCGTGATCAGTGGTATTCTGTAAGAATGAAATCAGCTCCTAGATGAAACAGTCTTAGGTTTTCAGACCTTCTTTTCGGGAATGGAAGCTGGGTAGACTCAGATTATCTTATTCATAAGATAACGGACATGAAAGTAGTGAGAATGATTGCTAGTACAAACAGGTGGGAACGATGGCAGCAGGGGACACAGAAGGAGGAGGATAAAAGTTAAGTTTGGAATCAACTTTAAAAATGAAGCTGTATGTACAACCTGGCATTGATGGTGGAGACACATGAGGCGAATGGAGGGAAAGAAGGTTACTGGTACCTAGGAGAATTATGGACTAGACCATCAAGAGTGAGAGAAGTAGATGGGGACCAAGATGATGATGGTTAAAGTAGGTTTTTTGATTTAATGATAAGAGTTGTGGAACCAAATGTGGCCACAGAGCTAGTTGCAAATTATTAATTGTTGAGGTGCTTAATTCGCAGAGGTTTGCCGATTGAATGCTGAAAGGCATACCTGTCTATAATGAAGATGTATCCATTTGGAATGCATTAAAAATGTGTCCACAGCTTTTGCCTAAACTTTAAAATAAGTACCATCCTGTGTAATGGTAATACAATATTTATTAGTTGTAGTTCTCTTCTTACGTCTTGAGTATTTTACTACATTTCCTGTATCATTGTTCTTCCTATTTACAGACTGAAACATCTGGGTACGTGAAAGCATTAACAGGCCAACGAGGAAAAAGTACATATCTAAACATTATTGTTTACAGGGTTGATTGTTGGCGCTCTGATCCGGTATACAGGAAGCTCCAGCACCGTGCTGCACATGGCGGTGGCACCTGAGAAAGGCAGCACCTACAATGAGTCCCTTCCTCCCGATACATTGTGGCTGCATTTCCCTGGTAAAGGTTCTGCACCCCAGACATCCATCAACAAGACATACACCTATACCTTCAGAGGAGAGATCTTGGACCTTGAAGATAACGAGATTGATCTCAAGGTGAGGGAACATAATTTCCTTTCATGTGCAAATTTTGTTTTCACTTCTGAAGGCATATTCTTCTGTCACCCTTGTCCATTACATAAATTACCTCCATTTTTTTCTCTCCTTCCACCACTCTGATATTATCTACAGCCCCTTACGGTGTCTTCCAATATTCTTTACGATTTGGTCACGCCAAATACTTTAACAGCTTACTGTTTTCAGTGAGAAAGCCGATAGTGCTGCTACCTACATGGCTTGGTGTGACCAACATTTCAAAACATGCTGCCGTCTGTATGATGCTTGCCGCACTGTCATGTTGCTTATAATGTATCAGTGTCTGTCACTAAATAATCTTACATTGCAATTATATTCCATGAAAAGTGTTATGCGCTGAACAAATTACCCAGCAAGATAATGGGTATGGGAAATAAGGACCGCAAGTATTAAAAAGAAGTAATGACCTCGCATCTGTGTTGAGGTTACATTCTACGCCCCTTATATTAAGAAATTTAATCAAATAGCCTACTGAAATGTTTTTTTTTTGCTAGTTGCTTTACGTCGCGCTGACACAGATAGGTCTTATGCCGACGATAGGACAGGAAAGTTTTACGGTTTTTGGACACGCCGAGGTGCCGGAATATAATCCTGCAGGAATTCTTTTACATGTCAGTAAATCTACCGACACGTGTTTGAGCACCTTCAAATACCACCGAACTGAACCAGGATCAAACCTGCCAAATTGGACCAGAAGGCCATCGCATCAACCGTCTGAGCCACTCAGCCCGGTGTAAGAAAATTATTTCAGTGTATTATTGGCATAGGGTTGAGCACTAGTCCAACTAATTTAATACGTGTGTATGGTAATTGTTCATGCATAAATTTGTGAAAGAGACTTTTGGAAATTCTGAACACTTCATCCTTGTCAGGAACATCGTAGTTCACTCATGTAACCCCAATATGTGTTATATATAGCCTATTATGTATTTCTGTCTTCAGGGGTAAAACAGAAAATTCAAAGAACAGCAAAAGCGAGATGGCAGCGTGAGGTTGAGTTGCTCTCAGTGGCGGCTGGTCAGTACGTGCTACCGGGCTCCAGCACGTAGCTTGGAACTGTAAGGAATATTATTTATGTACAGTACAATTATCCTGGTGCCTTTTCGTTGTTTTGAGTACGATATGAATTTGTGTTTTGTGAAAATCAGGACGAGATCTGTCGAACACCTAGCGCCGTTCTTCCGGGGAACAAGGCTCGTGCTCATGTGAAGTGAGCCCTTGCCTGTAGCCTGAAAGAAGCAATACGCAGGCGCAGCCAAGCTTGCAACACTCCCCCTAGCCGGCGGAGTATACCGTAAACCGGGATCAACTTCCACTGATCCCGTTTATAGTTACTTCCTCTCCCGCAAGGGGGTAGAATTACTCGATGTCTCCTGCTACCCGGAGCGCAGCGAGGGATCCAGTCGGCCGTGCTTATGTTGAACGTGGTAAGCGAATCTGCCACTAGAGAGTAGCATCGTCTGGGTTCGAAAGTAAAGCGTAAGTGGAGGCAATCTATCTCACACATGCTTATTAAAATATCCATCTTCCTTTTGTGTCAAAAATAAGGAATTCGTAGGCGAGTCAAAGAATCTTTGACTGACCCTAAATGTTATCCCGCATTACAATGTAATTTACTCTGGTGAAATGAAATAGCGTATGGCTTTTAGTGCCGGAAGTATCCGAGGACATGTTCGACTCGCCAGATGCAGATCTTTTGATTTGACTCCCGTAGGCGACCTGCGAGTCGTGATGAGGATGAAATGATGATGACGACAACACGTACACCCAATGATGGTTAAAATTCCAGACCCTGCCGGGAATCGAATCCAGGATCCCTGTGACCAAAGGCCAGCACGCTAACCATTTACCGGGCGAGTTGGCCGTGCGCGTAGAGGCGCGCGGATGTGAGCTTGCATCCCGGAGATAGTAGGTTCGAATCCCACTATCGGCAGCCCTGAAGATGGTTTTCTGTGGTTTCCCATTTTCACACCAGGCAAATGCTGGGGCTGTACCTTAATTAAGGCCACGGCCGCTTCCTTCCAACTCCTAGGCCTTTCCTATCCCATCGTCGCCATAAGACCTATCTGTGTCGGTGCGACGTAAAGCCCCTAGCAAACAATAGCTAACCATTTAGCCATGGAGCCGGACATTTACTCTGGTAATAGGGGAGGTCTCAATGAATCAGCTGGCAGCTCTTTCAGTTGCTCTGTGTAGTTTTTAATCTCGCGTTTATATTACTGGTGCGTGTTTTTCCTGTCATTGTGTTAGTGCTAAAGTTTATACGAAGATTTATCAAATTATTTATCCACTGCAGTGTATATAAAGTGAAATTAAATTAGTGTTCTTAGTGGGGATCTATATTCCCACGATTCTATTTGCACTGATGTAAGTTGCGCCATTAGGTTAGTAAAAACAATATTTCTTCAATGAATTATTTATCTCGTAGACAGTTGTCGAAGAATTCATCTGCTTCCAAATTAATGTTGTTTTTGTTTGTTCTGAGTAATAAATTGTGAAAAAAGTTGTATTATTATTATTATTATTATTATTATTATTATTATTATTATTATTATTAGTAGTAGTAGTAGTAGTAGTAGTAGTAGTATTACCAAGTTTGAAGTATGCGTTGTTCATCATGGCAATATGCAGATTTAAAACAGCGTATTTAGCTTGTTTTTTGTAGCACGTAGGACGATTTTTTCACGAGCCGCCACTGGTTGCTCTGTAGATCGGCCATACAGAAGAAGAAGAAGAAGAAGAAGAAGAAGACTACTGTTTCTTAATTACAGCTTCTTCTCTTTCCCAAAATCTTAATAAATCATGGATGTTGTTAGGTTATCTGCCCCCTTTGGCTCTTTGGCTGAATGATTAGCTCTTCGTGCCACCCCCCCACCCCCCCTTTCATTCTTCGGAGTTTTGGACCTCTTCCAATTTCCTTCTGATTAGTGTTAATAGAGGATGGCTGGCCAGTTGTACTTCCTTTTAAATTATCACCACCACGGAATGGTCAGCGTACTGGCCTTCGGTTCAGAGGGCCCCGGTACGATACCCGGCTGAGTCAGAGATTTTAATCACGTCTCTTAATTCCTGTAGATCGAGGGTTTGTGTTTGTATCCATACGCATCTTCAAGTATATAAAACACATCCTATGAAAAACAACCACAAAAACACGCAATGGTGAGTACGGTATATATATCTATCCATATATGATTGCTGTTATGAAAGGCATCCGGCCGGAAAACTAGGCTAAGTCCATACAAAATCCTGCGCTAGGTAATTGAGAACAGGCTAGAAAAAAGAGGAGAGTGTAGTTATTAAACATTTTCCCCAGAGGCTGGGTGGATCCTCAAACAGATTCTACTTTATAATTTTTCCACTCAATGCTGTTGAGATAGAGCTGTCCGGTATTGGTGTATTAAAGTATTTGGTCACGCCATCTCTTCCTTAGTCTTGCTCTCGGCCTCATTCCCTCCATTCTCTGCTCCATATCTCCCTTGGGATTCTTCCATTCTTTTCACATGCTCAAAACACTTTAGGCAGTACAGTGGAACCTTGATTCTCCGTTTTTTGAGGGACCACGAAAATAAAATGTATAACATGGGAAAACGGAAAATTCGGGAATGAACAAAAACCATCAACAATTTGGCTAAACATCACAAAAATGAAATATGTATAATTATAATCTTACAAACACTCCCAAACCAAACTACAGCCCAAATGGGCCTTTGCCTCCCAAGCGACCGCTGCTCAACCCGAAGGCCTGCAAATTGTGAGGTGTCGCATGCTCAGTGTGACGAATCCTCTCGGCCGTTATTCTTGGCTCTCTAGACTGGGGTCACCATCTCACCATTAGATAGCTCCTCAAATAAAGGTAATCATGTAGGTTGAGTGGACCTCGAATCAGCCCTTATATCCAGGTAAAAATGCCTGACCTGGCTGCGAATCGAACCCGGGCCCTCTGGATGAGAGGCAGGCAAGTTAGACCATGAAACCAGCATTAAACGTTAGTTACCGGTATGCGAGTTCAAAATCTCGACACTTTATGTTCAGTTTTACAGGGAAAACTTCTTTCAGTTCAGCAACTTTGATTAGCCAAACTCTTCGAAAAATATAACAACGCCAATTCAAACGACAGTCGACCACAAGTGTTGTTTTTAATTCTCTCATCTAATAAAATAAAGCACTTTAGATACAAAACCGCCCAACATGATGGCAAAATCCCTTCTTTTCTTAATCTTCCATTGTAATTTAATCTACGGTATACTGTTCGTAGTCAGTTTCTGGAAATCTTGTACCGCATAAATTAGGCCTACATTGATTTTTAAAGGTTATGTTGAACTCGAGAACATGGTTTCGAATGTATCGATTCTCGAAAGTTCTCGAATAAATTATATTCAATTCTGCCTGTTACTAATCCAATCAAATTGGAAAGAGAAAAAAACCCATCAGAACTTCAGGAATTACTTTTATTCGTTACCTTGAGCTCAGCTGGAAAGTGCGCTCGCTGCACATGTCAGTACGAGTTGGAAATGATACAAATCATTTAAATGTAACGTGCGCAAATAAAACTACTGCAGATTTTAACATTTTAACACCAAAACATAAAATTCCCAGTCTTATATTAGGCCCAAAACAGTAATAGGCAATCCCTAGAGCTCCCATGGCCTTTTGTATATAAGGGTGCAACATCTGTTCTGGTCTCAGTAACATAATTGTACACGATAATATTAAAATCCTAGATTTGTGTTTAGAAAGAATAGTTTTGATTCCTGCCTGAAAGCACAGTGACTATACAGTGCCCTGAGGAAAGTGCCGAAAACCTGTTCGGCAATACAATCGAAAAAAGTAAAAATATAAACATTTAATCGTGGACATGTGGACGCTTTATAAGTGCGAATATTTGATGAAACTCGTTCCATCTTCAAGTAGAGCTGTTAAAATGTGCTGTGTCTCCTTACAGTTGTTGTGGCCACTCTCTGCTTTATGATTTCTGAGATTCTCTAAACAATACCTACCACCCGAATGCGATGCTGAGATGGTCACTTATGCAGGTTCACGCCGATCGCTTTTCCAGTACACTACTTGCTCTAATCATCTCAATGACGGGGCGGTAACGCCAAGATCCATAAGTATGCCTTAGCCATCCTTTAGTGAGGTAAACTTTATTGAAAAATGGTTGGTCGAGGATTTAGCGTTGATGGGACTGAAATTTCTGGACGGTTGATCCGGGCGATCGTTTCTTCGAGGGATGGATAATGCAGGATTTTTACAACGTGATTTAATTACGATGCTCGCGGGACCACGTAATATAGGCTATAAAGATAAAAATTTCATTGTTCCGTATTGAAATTATTGATGTTAAAAATTAAATAATTAAAAAGGAGGTTCAACCTATCTTCGTATATTAGTTGATAGTGTTGTGACTTTGTGCATGACAGAATGTGGTGTCATGTCTTTGTGCCTATCAGAGTGTGAAACTGACCTCCAATATTCATAAACATTGTACATGTTTTTACGGCTGATGATGACCTGGACTAAGGTCGAAACCGGTCCCATTTAAATAGGAATGTGATTACTGCATTTCTTTCTTTTAAGTATTGAATAGGTTGAACCTCCTTTTTAATTATTTAATTTTTAACATATAGGCTATAACTCAAAGAAAAATAATAAAAAACATAGCCACCAACAAAGCCCTAACAATAATTAGATTGAAAATTCCGTCAAACAGCCAAATTGTACAACTCAGTACTTGGCTTGAAAACAATTAAGAACAAAATTTAAAAATATAAGGTTTTTTGAGGGAAGTGTAGGTGGTAAGAACAGTAGGGGTAGACCAAGGTACGAATATGACAAGCAGATTAGAGCAAATATAGGATGTAGTAATGTAGAAAAAAATAGGTTAGCACAGGATAGGGTGGCATTGCGAGCTGTATCAAACCAGCCTATGGACTGATGACTCAAACAACAACAGTTCTCAAAAAAAAAGAAATGTTATAAGAATTTTGTAACAAAACTTGCATGTTTGTTCCTCCACTGATCTCCTGTCAAGACATTTAGAACCTAATTGTCTATGTATTGCTAAATTTAAGTAAAATCAATTACTGAGGATAAGATATTATCCATTTTGTTAACTTTATGACTCAAGAGTTCCATGAAGTGTACCTTTAAACTGTGCAGTGTTCTAGAAATGTTTATTTTAAACACTTGCACTAGGTAGTGTTATTCTTGACTCTGTTGTCCGTGAGCTCAATCATTTTAAGTAAGTTAAATGAAGATTGTACTTGCTGAGTGGAAAATTGACCCTTTTAAAGCATATCATCTCATAGGTATAGTTGACATGGTGCTTTGTAAAATTATTTCCTTTGGGCAGGTCCTAAACCCATTACTAAGATTGGTTGATGGGTTGTGCTGGTTGCACTTTGCATGTTGTTTCAAACATATGCTATCGTACCACTTGCTTTTGCATTACATGCAATGACAGGAAGTTTGAAGAGTATTTTAGTTATGGAAAGTTTAGGAGAGAAATATGATTCCTGTCAGCAGGTTAACAGAAATGAATAATTCCTTTGGTTTGGGGTCACTGTTACTTTGTTGAGTTTGTTTCAAAGTCTGTCACCTTTTGTTGATGGGGTTAGAAGTAGATGTTAAAATTAAATATTTGTCTCTCATGTTTTCAACAAAATAATCTAATCATTAAAAAGTGTAATATATTTTCTCCCCCCCCCCCCCCCCACACACACACACACACACAGAGGGAGAGAGTGAGTTGGGAAACTGAGAAGCTGAATGGAAATTAAACTTATTGTAAAAGAAGGAGCTGTTAGAATTGCATGAAACTTGATGTGGGTAATTGTGCATTTGATGGAAGTTGGCAGTTACAGTATCAGAGCAAAAGGTTAGTTTATGGTGGAATAAAGAACACTGGAAAGAAGATTTTGTTACTCTGTGGGGGTCAGCCACTAGCTTTGCTATAAGGTGTGATATGAGCGAGCATGAAGGCATACAGGTTTCATATGTTATCCTGCAGCATATCTGTCCATATTTGCTGCAAGTGATCCGTGATCCTCTAGCTCGTGTAGTAAACTCCTAGACTGCTGAGGTTGTCACCGCAGATGGCCCCAGATATTTTCAATGGCAGTAAATCTGGCGATCGGGCAGGCTGTGGATGTGTGGCAATGTTGCGGAGACATTCGTGTGATACTCTTTTGTGTGCAGTTAAGCATTATCCTGCTGGAAAATGTCTTGGAAGCCTTGCCATGAAGGCAAACACCAAAGAGGATAGAATAGAATAGAGATGTAACTCAATGATAAATTTCGGTACCAAGTCACTAGTAGTTTGTCTCCGATAAGAGATAGCGCCAGAGTGCGCATTTTGTGCAATACCTTACTGCTGTTATCAACAGATAGCGCAGAGAAGTAGCATCCGGCGCAGTGACGCACATCCAGTTACGCTTACAGCTCCCCCCCCCCTTTCCCCTTCCCCTTCTCCTTGACCCCCCCCCGTCGATAATAATGCAGTTCTGCTACTTCCATGCCCAATACATTGTAATTCATATATTTTCATTTTCAAGTACTTACTATGTTGTAAATAATGATCTGATACCCCTAGTTCGTATGGCATACTATGTTACTGAGAACATAACCTCACGCCTCAAAGCAGCTTTTAAATTCAAATGAATGATTGACACATTAACACAAAGCTGATATTATAACAAATAAGAAATCCCTTTGAAAGCAAGACAACAGAGTACACCATATGCAACCATATGCAAGAGAATGGGGTATCACATCAATATCCAAGTATCACATGAAAATAAAAATAACAGAATTAAATGCACTGAGACAGGAAACATATAGAACTACATTAATAGAACCATTCAGCTTTCAGCCCCTGAGGTGTACTCAAGCAGGAAATACAGGATTTCAGGAGGACTGGTGAAGATATATTTCTAATAAACAAGCACAAGGAACAAAGTTTTACAGCACAAGCACGTGGGCACTTTGAATTCAAACAACACAAATACTGTAGCATCATGGGAACTATTGCTTAAAATCGATATAAGTTCGAACAAGGTTAATCGATTGGGTAAAGTCGGATTCAATGCAATCCAGCAATATTATCTCCATAATGCTCGACGTTATATGACTAATTCTTTGTTAGAAGGGCCCACTGATTGAGGTTAGACTTCAAATACTTCAGTTCGAGACAAACTGCCTTTAGTTATCAATATCGCTCATTTCATGCCTACTTGCGTGCCATCTACAGAACCTGTGTACAACTATCTACACGTTATGAATGACCTCCAGCGCCATAAAAAATCGGAGACTGAAACTACGTGAAGCAGATTGGAACCATAAGCCCCATTAAACTTTCACCGGGGTGGCCAACACATTAAAGCCACAGAACATCCCTAATGTATTGCTGTACCGTCATTGTCTCTCGTTTCACTACTGTCTTATGCAGTGGCATCCTAGATCAGCATGTCAGCTGCGGGGATGATGTGTTATGCCACAGCAAAGGCAAGATTGAGGCACTCCGCGAGTCCTCTGGACATGAACACAGCCATTGTCAGTGCATAAGGAGAAACTGGATTCTTTACTAAAGATAACCCGTTTCCAGTCCATGGCAGTCTAGGTTTGAAGTTTACGATGGATAAGGTCAAAGGCTGGACACTTAATGGGCATCATTAGACTAAGTTTCCTTCAGCCAAGCACCTGGAAATGGTTCAGGTACACACATGGGTCTGGATGGCGGATACCATAAAAGTTCGATCAGCTTGTACTTGTTGGAGGATCAGACTTCCCTCTCTTCTGGTGGTCACTCGAAGGTATCGTTTGCCAATTGCAGTGTATATGTACCATCATGCATCCAGTGGTCCCAACACACCCTATCAGTTTGTTCAGAAAGGCATAGGTGACGTTCTCTTCTTGATTCCTTTTCATTCATTGCTTGTAATTTATAACTGTTAGGTTCTTCAGTCGATCAAAACTAATTTATGAATAAGTAAAATGTAAAAAACACCTGGAAAAGAAACAACTGAATTACATTAAATTCTTTTTCAGGTATAATCTCCTATATGTTTTCTTTTCCGGGTATTTTCTAAATTGTATTTATTTATAGATTAGTTTCAACAGACTGAAGAACCTAATACAGTAGTTATAAATTAACTGTGTTGAAATCGAATCAAAATGATTTCCACCATTAAAAAAAATCATTGCTTGTAATTCGTAAGTTTTGTCTTATACGTAGATGGTTTGAAAAGTTCTTGGAATGTACTAGAATTAAGTATCTTACCTCGGTGGAACTGCTTTTATTTTTCAACATAGTCTCCCTGTAGACTAATGCATTTGGTCCAGCGATGTTCCAATGCCTTGATCCCATCTCGAAAATGAGATTCCTCCAGGCCTGCAAAATACCTCTCCAGTTCGGCTGTCATTTCTTCCCTTGTAGAAAATCTCCGTCCACCGAGGAAAATTTTCAGCTTGGGGAATAGATGAAAGTCTGATGGTGCCAAATCAGGTGAATAAGGCGGATGTGGCAACAATTCGTACCCCGGTTCATGAAGATTTGCCATGGCAATAACACTTGTGTGCGGCGGAGCGTTGTCCTGATGAAAGATGACCTTTTCCCTTGCCAAACCAGGCCTTGTTTCGCGTATCTTTTCCTGTAGTTGGTCTAGGAGGTTTGCGTAGTATTGCCCTGTAATTGTTTGGCTAGTAGGAAGATAATCTATCAGCAGAATGCCTTTTGCATCCCAGAAAACTGAGGCCATGACCTTTCTGGCAGAATGCACTGCCTTTGCTTTCTTTGGTGGTGGTGAATCAGCATGTTTCCACTGCTTTGGCTGCTATTTTGTCTCTGGGGTATAGTAGTGGACCCAAGTTTCATCCGTAGTCACAAACTGGCGCAAAAAAATCTTGTTGGTTGCACTGAAAACAGGCCAGACTTTTTTCGGACATTTCCAATCTGGTGCGTTTATTGTCCAAAGTCAAGAGCCGCAGTACCCATCTTGCGGATAATTTTTTCATACCCAATTCTTCGGTTAAATTATAATATACCCGTTCAGAAGACATCCCTATAGTTTCAGTAATCTCCCGCACTTTCAGTGGACGATCCTCCATGACCATTTTATGCACTTTTGCGATAAATTCTGGGGTCGTAACACTTTTTGGCCGTCCACTACGCAGATCATCATCCAAGCTCTCCCGACCAAATTTAAACTCGCTGGTCCACTTGGCAACAGTTGAAAATGAAGGAGCAGAGTGCCCCAGTGTGTTCTGAAAGTCAGCATGAATTTCCTTTGCTTTCATACCTTTCTTTACAAAGTATTTAATCACTATTCGAATCTCAGTTTTTTCCATTGACACAAATCACTACGCGGGAACAACAACAAAGAGTCGTCACTACCACATTCCTGCAGCTAGAGCACTGACTCGCCACATGTTCACTCCCAAAGGATGTGTGATTATTGCGCGGGAACCTCGTTGCTCTAGCACTGACATCTGGCGGCGATTCAGAGAAATTTTCAAACCGTCGTCGTAGGTATGTGGAGCTTCTTTTCTTTTGTTGCTGCTGGCTACAATTGAAATTTTCCTTATTCTTTCAGTAGTCTATCTACTCTTTGTATTTGTATTTTTTTCCTTCCAGTTCATTCTCCATGACGTACAGCATCATGTGCATTTTTCTGTTAGTATTTAAATACAATGTTAATCGGCACGCCGGAGATGACTAATTTCCCTGTAATTTCATCAATGTTTGATAGTGGGGAAGTAAAAGGTGAAGAGGTAGAGCATAAACAGCCCTAGGTCAGTCATGGTTAGGAGAAGACCTTGACACTTAACTTCATTTTTCAATCAATCAGTCACCACTGATTTGCATTTAGGGCTATTGCCCAGGTGGCAGATTCTCTATCAATTGTTCACCTAATCTTTTCTGAAGTGATTTCCAAGAAGTTAAATATCTATCAAACATCTCCCTTGGTAAATTAGTCCAATCTCTCCTTCCTTTTCTTATAAATGACTGATATGAAAATCCACAGCCTGTTTTCAGTCAATTCTACCACTCAGGAATGGAATGAATGAAGCCCCAATAACTATTTGCCCTAATTTCCAACATTGTCCATATTGCTGGAATGAAGAGCCCTCCTGGTGGTCATGGTTATTAAAATGTTTAGTCTCTATGGTCTGACTGGTTTCGAATCTGCGGCAGTCCATTGCAGTCGTGGTACTAGAACCTGCATGTCGCATTTCATTTGTGCCGCAGGTTATAGTTCCGAGATGATAGTGTGTGGGTCACTTCCTTGCAAGCTGCGATCCATCTTAAACAAAATCTTGCTTGTGGCACTTTTTCTTGCTGTCACTCCCTTCAACTCAAGTCCAACGGCGATGGGATAAGGATGATGGAGGCAGGTTTTCTGGTGAAACTGGAAGCCTCTAGTTCGGACCTGCACGTTGGCTGCAGATGTGTGATGGTCGTCTTTCTGAGATCCTATGACTACTCAGGAATTCGGTCCTGCATCTGTGTTTGAGCAGGCCTATTTAGGATCACCACTGCCCACCCTGAATGGGGAAGGCCCTAGAAAATGTGGGCTAAATATCGATGAAGGTTACCCAAACTTTGATTATTGACGTCAGAAAAGTTGGATGGCGCAGCCACGCGGAAGAATGTTGAAGCTGCAACATAGTGACTGGTGAGCTTTATTTACATGGCGAAGCATTGACGTCGTGATGGAAACAGAAAGAAAATTGTCAAATTTGAGGAGGTACTGCTCTGTATACGGTTGCAAATCGTATAAAACGGGTGCGAAATCTCTTCACTACTTTCCTGTACAAAAAGTTCAGAGAGAAAGATGGGCTTTCGCGCTGTCAATTGGAAAACGCGTTAGGCGATACATGACAGTGTGCAGTCTGCATTCTCGTGAAGACGACTTCTTTCCACAGCGTAGGTACCGGTACTGTTTATTGTACTCATTGATAGTTATTGTCTCTAATTTGTATTCACAAAGATTTAGCTACATCAAAAATACTGATAAACTTGTAGCCTAATACTTCTGTGCCGCACATAGAATATAATCCGCTCTTTGTAAACTTCTTCATATGTGTAACAGCAGACAGTAAATTAACTATCTACGTGTGAGTAATATCTTTAACTGGTAGTAATTAAACACTGCATTTAAATTGTCTATAAAATACTTCTTTCAATTAAAGAAAATACGTAGTATTTTGCCATCATAAATTAGCTTTTTTTGCTATTTGTTTTACGTCACACCGACACAGATAGGTCCTATGGCGACGATGGGACAGGAAAGGTCTAGGAATGGGAAGGAAGCGGCCGTGGCCTTAATTAAGGTACAGCCCCAGCATTTGGGAAACCACGGAAAACCATCCTCAGGGCTGCCGACAGTGGGGGTCGAACCCACTATCTCCCGGATGCGAGCTCACAGCTGCACGCTCCTAACCGCACGGCCAACTCGCCCGATCATCATAAATTAGAAGCCATAACCTAATTATTTGGTAGAATTTGACAAACCAAGTATTCTTCAACCCCAAACAGCTGTGACTGTAGAGGTTATAGTATTCTTTAATTATAATTTTCAAACTTTGCTCTGCATATTCTATAGCTAGTTATAATTTTTATACTTATTATTGTCGGTTCTAAGTTCTAACTTTTGTGCTGATGGTAAAAATGGAAGAATATTAAGATTCGGATGTGGGCTGTTCCAACACAAGCCTGTATAAAGCCTAGGATTTATTTGCTTTACAACATTTACTTATTAGAATTATTATTTTATTTCTTCCCCAAGATTACAGTTTACAAGACAGGTAACTCCCCGTCACCTGGCTAAGGCTTTGGCATGGACCAAATCAACAAGAAATTACTCCATAACCTCTAATAGTGGAAAATTACAGTAGCTTAACTGTTAAGGTGCATTGGCGTGTCAACGGTAACATTTCTCTGACAAACCCGCTTTACATGTACAGTTGCACTTCACATTTTCACTCCCTTTGTTCAAGACAACATTAACTTTGTGGGGTTTTGAATCGATGTGGGATGATTGTAAACACAACGCTACAACACCAGTTTCATCTTCTGTTTCAAACTTTTTACCTACACATATCAAGTAATTACTCTTGAATATTTCTTCCCCTTCCACTAATGGACGCGTGAAATCTCCGACAACTTTCAACAGTTCAACAATAATAAAGGTGTTTTAATTTATTCCACCTATTCTATACTTATATATTCACTTATAGTTGTTACATAATTAAATTCTTGGTTACATGGGACATGTTTTGCCCTCAATTAAGGGCATCTTCAGCCTAAATACAATAATCAAAAATACAACTAAATTAAAAGTGGAAGTTAAATACAATAATCAAAAATACAACTAAAATAAAAAGTGGAAGTTAAAAGTTTAGTCTGTTATTAAAATTCGGAACAATAAAAATGTGAAAAACTTCTAAGTTTTAGTCTCCGACAAGATTATAGTTTAAGACAGTTTTCCATTAGCATCTTTTTATTTTATCATTTTTCACATTTTTATTGTTCCGAATTTTAATAACAGACTAAACTTTTAACTTCCACTTTTTATTTCAGTTGTATTTTTGATGATTGCATTTAACTTCCACTTTTAATTTAGTTGTATTTTTGATTATTGTATTTAGGCTGAAGATGCCCTTAATTGAGGGCGAAACATGTCCCATGTAACCAAGAATTTAATTATGTAACAACTATAAGTGAATATATAAGTATTGAATAGGTGGAATAAATTAAAACACCTTTATTATTGTTGAACTGTTAAAACATTTTCAATACGGACCTAAAATGAGGTTTATAACATGTAACTTTCAACAGTTGCGCACATGACACCAAAGACATTTTGAACACTTAATAAATCCTACAGATGCACACCCGATCACTGTCGTGTTTATTTCCCGTCACTATCTCGCCGCCATATTGGAAACAGCTGACCGTAGGCTCCTCCCCCGTTTCGGACGTCAATAGGAACCTGGAATGTTCAAACCCTACTTGATTTGAAAGACAATAACAGACCTGAGAGAAGAACAGCGCTTGTCACCCATGAGCTTGAGCGAATGAACATTGATATTGCTGCCTTAAGTGAAACCAGACTGTCCAGCGAAAGTAAACTTACAGCGTTCAGCTCAGGCTACACAATCTTCTGGAAGGGAAAAGATGAGGGAGAACACTGCATTCACGGTGTGGGATTTGCTGTGAAGACCACGTTGGTGAATGATTATCAGCTAACTCCAACCGCAGTCAGTGAAATAATTATGACTCTCCGAATCCCACTCTCTGGAGCCAAATCTATGACGCTCATCTCTGCATATGCTCACACCTTGGATGCTGATGTAAAAGTTAAAGACCAATTCTACAACCTGCTGAGCACTGCCATCACCAAAGTACCACCAAGAGAAAAACTCTTACTACTTGGCGATTTGAATGCTAGAGTTGGTAAAGATCACCAATTATGGGGCAATGTGATGGGAAAACATGGACTTGGCAATTGTAATGCCAATGGTCTACTGCTCCTTGGTTTATGTGCTGAAAATGAACTCTTCATTACTAATACTCAGTTCCGCCTGCCTAATCGCTACAAGACCACTTGGATGCATCCTCGCTCTCGCTCTTTGATTATATCATCACCAGGCGATGCGATAAAAAAGATGTCCTTGTTACAAGTACCGCAAGAAATGTAGATGACTGCTGGACAGATCGTAAGCTCCTTTTTTGCCGGTTGAGAATCTTGATCTGTCGCAAACCAAAAAGATCCATCCACAACCTGCCCAGAAAGAAATTTGATACTTCTAAACTTCAAATTGAATCCATTGTTGCAGATTACAGAATTGCATTCTCAAACAAACTGGCTAGTCACCCAGTCAGCAGTGATAGTACAAATCAGGAATGGGCTACGCTTCAGAAGGTCATCACTGAGTCCGCTGAGGGAACATTTTGTTTTTAGAGGGAAAAAAAGACCAGGCTGGTTTGATGAAAATAATGAAGAAATTAAATGTGTGATCAATGCCAAACGGGAAGCCCACCTATCCTATCTTAAAGATCCGTCTTCCAATGTGAAGAAATCACATTTCTTGGAACTTAAAGGAAAATGTCAGGCTCAAATTAGGGAAATTAAGAATAATTGGTGGCAACAAAAAACTGCAAACCTTAAGTTATTTAGCCTTTTCCCATTGATTTTGATTCCTGTACTTTGCCAGTTGATTTTTGACATGGCCATCTCTAATACTGCTGAGAACAGCTTGGAAAATCTGTGGTTGGCACGTTGACGTTCACAAAGGCTGAAGAGGTTTCGTAGATATGCTGGAGTACTCTTATGTAGGCAGCGTCGACGTCTTGTTCGGTGAAGGCTTGCATAACAGCAGCGTGGCTCACCGAGTCAAAAGCCTTTTCAAAGTCCACAATGGCTAGACAGAGCGGCATTTGATTTTCATTACTTCTGCTGATAACTTTACGAAGGGTGAGTATGTGGTTGATTGTTCCAAAACCTCGGCGGAAACCTGCTTGTTCAATTGGCTGGGCAAAATCAAGCGTTGAACTGATTCTGCTTGTCAGTACCTTGATGAAAACCTTGTAAAGGACAGAAAGCAAGCTAATAGGACGATAGTTTCTGATGTCTTGTATGTTCCCTTTTTTTGTGCAGGAGAATTATCATTGCTCTGTTCCAAGACATTCTCCACTCTACTTCGGCGTTCGAGACCGCAGCGCATGACCTTGAATGTGCCGCGCTGATCACCGGGAACTGGCGGTTTGCTTCTACAAATCTATTCGTCTGCGACTTCAAGTTTATTTATAATCTTCATATATTATTTGATAGTGTTGTTACTTTGTGCCTGACAAAGTGTGAAACTGACCCATTTCTCCAATATTCATAAACATTGTGTGATTTCGCCTACTTGTTTTTACGGCTGACGATGACCTGGACTAGGGTCGAAACTGGTCCCATTTAAATAAGAATGTAATTACTACATTTCTTTCTTTTATGTATTGAATTGGTTGAACTTCAATTATTTAATTTTTAATTGCGTAGACAAGACGTGAATATTTTTGCCAAGTGGCTTAAAGTTTCATCACCAACAAGTTTGAGAATGCTAACTGAAAGGTTATAGCTACCTGCGACTGATTCCTTTTTCATACTGTTTATAGCATGTCTGATCTCAGATGGGAGTACTTCCGGGACTTGGGAAATGCTGGAATAAGTCAGGCAAAGACAGGTTACCATCAGCGTTCTCGTACAATTTGTTATAGAAGTTTCTGATGAACTCAAGAAGTTCTTCCCTATCGGTAATTCGGCTGTTGTCCCCATCTAATGCAATTAATTGCTTCTTCCCAATCTGTAGCTTCCTTTTAGTAGACTTCAAACTTGATTTTTCAGATAAGCAAGTTCTTAGAGTATCTTCATTGAATTTCTTTAAATCTGTTTTAATTCTCTTTCTTATGGTTTTTGCACAGCTCAGAGTACTGTATTTTGTCACAGACTGAATTTTCATTTCTCTTCTCTTCTTTAGCAGGTTGCTGGTATCACTGAGTTTCTTCTCGCTAGTGTTATTCTTTTTCAACCCTCCAATTACTTCAACCGTATCCATTAGCATTTTTGCCAGATTTTCGCCAGTTGTTTCATGTAGGCTTTGTTGAAGGGCTTGATGAAATTTCTCTTTATTTTTTTCTAGATGTTTACGATTTAGTTGTTTCTTTTTCTCCCGCACTAGTTTAAGTCGATGTTTCTTAATGTTTAACTTGGCTCTAGCCCTTACTAATCGGTGGTCACTACCAGTATTGAAACTGTTGAGGACTGATGCATCTTTAATGATTTGAGGGATGTTAGAGAGCACAAAATCAATCTCATTGGTGAATTCAAAATTGGGACTTCTCCATGTCCATTTACGCCCTGGGTGTTTCTTAAAGAATGTATTCATTATACGCATGTTGGTGTATTCGGCAAACTAGACCAATCTCTCCCCTCTCTCATTTCTCTCGTCTATCCCATAGTTTCCAATAACTGTTTCATCAGTTTTACAGGTTCCAACCTTCGCATTGAAGTCACCCATTACTATTTGAAAGTGACAGTCACTCCCCATCTCAAGGTTTCATGTAGACTCTCATAAAAGGATTCTAACTCCTCGTCTGAATGGTTTGATGTGGGGGCGTATACTTGCACAATATGCATTTCATATCTCTTAGAGAGTTTTAGAACTAATCGCGCAATTCTACCCGAAGTACCTTCCAATACAGAGACCTTGTTTACGAGATGTCGATTGATTAGGAATTCTACTCTATTAAGCCCTCCTTCTGGTTCACCACAGTAATAGAATAAATTACCAGAATTCAAAAGGTAACACCCTTCACCTTTACGGCGTACTTCAGATAGACCAATTACGCTCCAGTTGATCTTTCTCGGTTCATCTTCAAGCTCTTCTAATCTGTCATTGCATAATAGAGAACAACAGTTGTGTGTGCAAAGCTGGTAGGTTTGGATTTTTCCTATGGTTGTTTCTCTTTCATGTGACATCAAAGTAGCACCCACCCGGAGATCCGATTGTGGGGCTATTTTACCTCCGGAATGTAGGAATTTCACCTTAATGTCACTCATTGTCTTTTGACTTAAAGGATATGAGGCATAATCACCACGCCTGCTTCATTGATGGATTGGTGATCCTCCCGCACTGATCGGCTCGCCAACCCAGCTTCCAGCCAGGATTAGTTAGCTGAACCTTCCACTGGGTTGCTTGGCTTAATGGTGGCACCTTAAGGTTGTAGGTTACGTTCTTGGAGTTGGAGTGTGAGAGGTTAGAGGACTCAGACTTGCCGAGTCTTTATGTTATTGTTGCAAGATGGATTGCAACGATGCGTCACACCCCCCAGTACGCCCCTACTCAATCAACTAAAACCAAGATAACATCCCTCTGGAACTGATACAAAATGGAGGTATACCCTTGAAGACTAGACTTTTCACACTCATCCTCTTGATTTGGGAAACTCGAAGTACCTGACGACTTGCTACCATCATCACTGTCTCCAAGAAAGGCGATCGTAGTGTATGTGGGAACTACCGTGGTATATCGCTTTTGTCAATTACAGGTAAAATTCTTGCAAGAATTCTATTAAACCGGCTCCGAGTTATCTCAGAGAGAATTTTGCCTGAGTCTCAGTATGGTTTCCAAAACCTCTAGAGGCACAACAGATATGATCTGTGCTAGACAACTCCAGGAAAAATGCAGAGAACAGCAGCAGCTTCTGTATTTAGTTTTCTATGATCTGGAAAAAGCCTTTGATTCAGTACCAATATCTGCTATGTGGAAAGTATTGACACATTTTGGATGTCCTGAACGTTATGTGGAATTGGTTCAAGCTCTTCAGGATGGCATGTTTCGACAGGTTCTTCATGGTAACTCAGTATCAGACTCGTTCCCAATCATTCATGGATTGAAACAAGGCTGTGGGCTTGCACCTACACTCGTTGCACTGTACATGGCTGCCATGCTGCATGAATCATCTGCAAACAACTTAGGCATGGATATAAATTTCGTTTTGATAGAGGCCTTTTCTATCTGGCAAGACCGCGCACATAGACGTACTCTGGTTACCCGGGTGACAGAACTGCAGTATGTAAACTCTTTCAAGATTAAAATTATTGTGTCCACCTTTTCAATACAAATATATATTTTTAGTGGTTAAATTCTACATGAATGAAACACACCAGTTAGGGACATGTTTCGCCCTAGTTATGGGCATCTTCAGCCTATATTAATCCTAAGGTCAAGAATTAAAACTATAAACATTGGAACTTATAGTAAACTAACTTAATACTAAATACAATTGTCTTATGTTATTTACACAGTTTACAATATGTACAGTATGTACAATAAGTAATTGTAATAAGTAATTGTAATTAGAACTGCAGTATGCCGATGACACTACATCTCCTGCTCTAACACCTCCAGAACTACAACAATCAGTCAGCTGTTTTAAAACTGCATGTGATTGCTTTGGTCTTGCCATTAATGTGAAAAAAACGAAGGTACTTTCTCAGCCTGCCCCAGGATTAACACTTCCTGAGTTCAGTATTTCCATCTTAGACATACCACTGGAACAGGTTGATCACTTTTCATATCTTGGAAGCATCTTGTCTAAACGGTGTACCTGTGAACAAGATGTTGAGATAAAAGATTTGGGGCTGCTCATGCAGCATTCGGATGGTTAACGCACAGAGTCTTCATGAATAAAGACGTAAAACTGCATACCAAACTTATGGTGTACAAAGCTGTTGTCATTTCCACGCTGCTGTATGGCTGTGAAACTTGGACACACTATCGCCGTGATATCAAAAAACTTGAGTGCTTCCACCAACAGAAAATGAGATTCATCTTGAATATTAAGTGGGAGGACTATGTGACCAACATGGCAGTTCTCGACAAAGCGCAGCTAAATAGCATTGAGGCAACAATCATTGCTCATCAGCTGAGATGGTTAGGCCATGTTCAGCGCATGGGTGATACCAGGCTTTCGTGCCGAATTCTTTACGGTGAACTTTGCTCTGGCAGTAGACCTCATGGAGCCCCTCTTGAGCGTTTTAAGGACCAGCTGAAACACATCATGAAGACAACTGGTATGGATATACAGACATGGGAAGAATGTGCTGTGGACCGCTCACTGTGGCAGAACATGACATCCACCGCTGTCAACTTGTTTGAAGGAGAACGCCGCAGACATCAAGAGGCCAAGTGACAAGCAAGAAAACGCCATCAATTAAAACCCAGCCCTCCTCCATCCATTCAGTGTGATTTGTGTGGGTGTATGTTTTATGCCAGGATTGGTCTGTTTAGTCATCGTAAACACATCCATAAGGCCGTCCCTGTGGTGTAGGGGTAGTGTGGTTGCCTCTTACCTGGAGGCCCCGGGTTTGATTCCCGGCCAGGTCAGGGATTTTTACCTGGACCCGAGGGCTGGTTCGAGGTCCACTGAGCCTATGCGATTAGAATTGAGGAGCTATCTGACGGTGAGATAGTGGCTCTGGTCTAGAAAACCAAGAATAACGGCCGAGGGGATTCGTCGTGCTGACCACACGACACTTCGTAATCTGCAGGCCTTCGGCTGAGCAGCGGTTGCTTGGTAGGCCAAGGCCCTTCAAGCTGTAGTGCTATGGGAGTAAACACATCCATAAACTGAGTTGAACTGGTCAATGTACAGTGAATTAACTTTTAATGTCCACCTATTCAATACAATAATAATATTGTTTATAGATGTAATTACAACATTCTAATTATATTCGGTACTAGTTTCGACTCATTTTTGAGTCATCCTCAGCTGTACAAAGAAATCGGAAAATAGGCAAATTGTATAAAACTCATGATAGATATTGAATTGTGCGTGATATAAAAACCCTATGAAATCTACATTAAAACCATGACACATAATAAAACCATATTGAACAAGTTAAGGACTTGCAAGTCAAACATATACTGAATGCTGAGTAACAGTTCTCAAGTTGATTCATGTCCCTGTGGACATACAGTAGTAAGCTCAATAAATTTGGTGAAAGATTTACAATAATAAAATATTTTGTGTTTTAAAACATTTTTACACCTTAATGCAACTACGGTTCATAAACTGCGGAGTCATCTTAAAATAATCATGAATATTGCTGAATAAAATTTGGGTATGGCAGAATTCTTCTATATCTAAGGCCTACGAGGTGGAAACATATAAATGACTCCTTAAGATGTAAACAGGAACTATATTTCTCAGTTCAAATCTGGAACCTGTGAAAAATGAAAAACACCAATAACGATTCGAAGCAGAAAGTTTTAAGACTCTACTCAATATTATAAGTGTACGCAAGACTCACCCCATACGGCTGTAGACTGATTGTAATGTAAATAACGTGCAGTCAACAATGAACAGCTCGAGTCAGGTGTGCATATCTGGACAGGACAAGGGAGGAGCGATAAGGATAGGCAGAAGTAGGGCGTGTGGAGGGGATCTGGTGGGCGTGGACTATGAAACAAATATTGAGAAAACTTGTTGCGCATAATACACAGAATTAAACTCTTGTTTGGAATTTGAACATTTTTGAGAAATGGTATAAGGAAATCAAAGAGAACTTTCGGTGTCTCGGATATATAATTTAGATTGAGATTTGCATTGAAATACTGGTCCAGTTGGATATAACAGAATTCAGTAGCATCCAGCAATGAATCTGAATGTCTTGCTCCTAGCTTGTGAAAATGTTTTAATTCGTGGACATGTTGGCCTACCACAGAGAATCTATTGTATCTCACGGCATTAACATGTTCAGTATATCTTCTCTTGAAGTTGCGCCCAGTTTGTCCGAGATAGGCGCTACCACAGTCATTGCACTGAAATCTATATACTCCTAATCTGAGATAAGGATTGGATTTATTTATAGTGGCTGAATTATGTAACACCTCAGTACTTCTATTATCAGTAAGAAAGGATATCTTTACTTTATTCTTATTAAATATATTAATAAGAATTTATTGCAGCCAGATGGCCATATAATGGGATACAACAGTTCAAGGTTTCAAGGTTACAAAGTAAGCATGAAATATTGTCACACAGTATACTGCGATTTACAGATACTCGAGGCAGTTTAGTCTTTGCTATAGACAACTATGCTCTTTTCCCTGTTACTACACAGTGTTATGTGTTACTTGTCGCATGGCTTCTCACACAGAGAACATATACATTCTTTGTTCGGTTCATGATATTTTATGTTTTTGCAAATTTTGTGATGGAAGCATTGTACGGTGAGTCTTGTGACTGTTTCTTAGTTCCTGATTTCCCTGTGTCCATCGTCTATCGGTCATTGCTTCCGTTGCATAAAAATCCAGTGGTATGTCCTGTTGCTTCAGATGCTTATGCTCAAGTACCTTCTCCATTTGCAGGGTAGATGGCTGGTGTAGTTTGAATTGGAGGTCTTGGATATAGAAAGGTTCCCTTGCTAATTCATAGATTAGTCTGGACGGTGACGATCTTGCCACACCCAGTGCTCTCTTAAGGAATCGTGCTTTCACTTTTTCTATCGTGGTAAGGTCTGTTGTGGTTAGCCTTTCCCATATTAGCTCTAGGCTGTATGAGATAATGGGAGTTATTTTGGCGTGGAAGAGTGTCATTGCTGTTCGTAGTGAGAGTTTGGTTATGTTCTTCAGATCGTATATTCCTCTGATGGCAGCTGTTGCTCGTTCCTTTATGTTGTGTCTGAAAGAGTGGCATGTTGTTTGCAGGGTGACGCCGAGGTATTTGTAGGTATTAACTAACATGAGTTCTTCTTCGCCGAGAGTTATTTTGTTTTCTGCTGCTAGTTTTCCCCCTTTTTGGAAACCCATGTACACTGTCTTTCTCTGGTTTATGCTAAGATAGTTATCAACTGCCCAATTGTGAAGGTGGTTTAACACTTTCTGTAGCTGTTGCCGGTTTGGGGAACTCAGGACCATGTCGTTTGCGTAAACATAGAGAGAAACTGAAGTTGTTTCCTCTAGAATCATTGTGACGTCTGCTGTTGCGACGTTAAACAGGGTGGGACTCAGTGGGTCCCCTTGCAGAACTTCATTTGTCTGGATTATTTCTTTTGAGGTCGATATTCTGTCACATACTTTCACTTTGTTGTAGGCCAAAATGTTTATTATCCGTGTGAATCTGTGGTCCTCCGTTAACATATGTTCTAGTTTCTGAACAAGCTTTGATCTGGTCAATAAGTCGAAAGCTTTGGTGAAGCCTCTGAATATTGTGTGAAATATTCCTTTGGGATGTCTAAAAGCTTCCTCTATGTCGTTTAATAGATTGCTTACAGCATGCAAGGTGGACCTTGCTTTCCTGAACCTGAATTGCTGTTCAGGGATCATTGGATCTAGCGCCGGAGTGAGTCTCTTGAGGATTAGGTTTTTAAAGACTTTGAAAATGGTGTTCTCCAGGGCAATATCACGGTATGAGTTTGGGTCGTTGCTTTCACTTTTACCTTTGTAGATGACTTTTATTGTGGATTTCCTCCATTCGTCTGGTATTTCCCCTGGTGATAGGCATCTATTGAACAGGTCTGTCCATAGCTCACTTAGTGTTTCAGCCGAGTCTTTTAGCATCTCATTGTAGATCCCATCTGGGCCGGTCGCCTTCCTGTCTTTTGTCTTCTTTATTGTTTCTCTC
Organism: Anabrus simplex; assembly: GCF_040414725.1. Taxonomy (NCBI): domain Eukaryota; kingdom Metazoa; phylum Arthropoda; class Insecta; order Orthoptera; family Tettigoniidae; genus Anabrus; species Anabrus simplex. Next base: position 182,253,427 of record NC_090272.1, on the reverse strand, counting down.
ACTTCCTCTGTTGTGAACTGTGAGACTGGGCTAGTTCCTGTGTGGTGGGTAGTGTTGTATGCAGTTTGCGTTTGTGCTAGGTTCAGAATCTGTGAGGCGTGCTTTTCCCATACTTCCATTTTGATTTCCGCTTGTTTTCTATTGGATTTTCTCCTAGTGGCTAAAAAAGGGTCTTTAAGTGCTTCTTCTGCCTCCCTAAGGACTTGATTTTCTATATATAGTCCTTTTTTCGCTTTCAGCATGGCTTTGTACTCTTTATGTTTGACTGCGTATGTTTCCAGAACAGTCCTTTCTTTATGTAGTTTGGCCTCATGTACGGCTTGCAGAACTTCGTTTCGCAGCAGATAGCATTCTGTATCGAACCATGGTTTTGCTGTCCTTTGTATGACCGGGATGGTTGCAGTTTTTAGGGCTTCTTGTATCGTTACCAACGCACAGTTTATGTTGTTGGCTTTTAGATGCTGGTTAGCTTCATATATTGCTCTAGTGTTGCTTAAGGAATTGACGTCTATCTTTCTGGAAGTTCTTTTTACTTTACAAAAGAAAATATTTATAAAATCCTCCTATCAATACAATTCAAGTCATCTGTTAGATGAAACAAAGTTCTTTTGGTTATTTTGTTCAGCGCATTTTCTTTGGGTTCTTTGAGTGTGATGGTCATCCTGATGGGTATATGTTTGGTAAGCCGTGTAGTGACTTTATAAATGTTGTCATTAAATATGAAGTTTGAATAGGAATTATGACTGGGTTTATCTCTGCTTAGCGTGGTTTGCAGACGATGTCTAATCTTAATGATTATATGTTCGATGAAAGAATCTTTATAACCGTTAGCGGATGGTGTTCAACTCCTTGTTCAAGTCAACTTTAGACATTGGGATCCTAAAAGCGCGATCTACTAGACTAATGTATGTAGCTCTTTATTGGGCTTGTGGGTGTACTGAATCCTGTCTTATGGTAACATTAGTCTGTGTGGGCTTTCTATAAATGTTAAACGTAAAGGTTGAAGGTTGTCTATTAATAGTTAAATCTAAAAAATTGATTGATCCATTCTTTTCCGATACCAAAGTGAACTTAATATGTGGGTCTATACTATTGAGTTTTTCTAAGGTGGCAGTCACGTCTGTTATCCGCTCATCTAGAACTAAGAAAGTATCGTCTACGTATCTAGAACAGTAATGTATGTTACTAAACATGTGTCCGTTATCTATTACAGAATCCTCCAAAAAATCCAAATACATTTCAGCTAGAATCCCCGAGGCTGGAGACCCCATTGCTAGCCCAGTTTGTTTATAAATTATACTGTCAAAGACAAAGTAATTATTTTTAATTAGCAACGTTAGTATGTCCATAAAATCTTTTATTTCCATTTTGCTTAGGTGACTGTGAGTTTTTAAATTCTTGTTGATGATTGGTAGTAGCTTTCTGGCATTTATACTTGGAAACATGTTAGCAAACGAGTGTATTGTATGATAGGGCTGTAATTTAAAATCTGTCAATTTATTAACCAATTCTATAGTATTCCTGATTGATTTATAAGCCATGAATCTATAATGTTGTTTAAGGAATTTCTGAATAAACTGTGCCACTTTGTAAAGAGGACTCGGTCTATAATTTATTATGGGTCTAATGGGGACTCCGGCCTTGTGGATCTTTGGAATTGCTTTAGTTGTTGGGAGTCCCGGGTTCATATTAATTAATTTATACTTCTCTTGTTCCGTAAAGAGAAAAACAGCATTCTTTAATGTTTGTTTTAATTGCTTTTGAAGTAGTTGTCGGATCTTTCTTGGAAACGGTAAAGGTCTCATTGTCAAAAAATGTTTTGGCTTTTTGAATGTAATCGGCCTTATGCATAATTACTGTCGTGTTACCCTTGTCAGCTTTAGTTACAATAAGCTCTTCGTCTTTAATCTTCTTCCTAAGATCAAGGATATGCTTTCTTACGATAAGGGAGGCTTTATCAATAACGCTGGGTTTGTTGTTATTATATGTAATAAAAAGTTTGTCTTTTTACGTCTGTCCTGACGTCATCCTGCAAATCATGCGGCATCTTACGAATTGCAACTTCAGATTCAGTCGCTAGTTTAGAGGCTACGTTGGCTAAATTAAAATTAGGCCAGTTGTGTTTAGGGCCCTTAGCAAGAATAATCTTTTCTTTCTCATTTAATTCAGTCTTAGACTGGTTAATTACTGGAGTATGAAAATGACCTATTAATCTGTCTTTGGAACTAAGCTTAGCTTTTTGAATGAAAGTTTTGCTGGATGCTACTTCTTTCTGTAGTATATCAAGTTTTTTCTCTAATACTGTCTGTTTAACAGCGGAGCTTGTATTTGGGAGATGATGGGTTCAAATCCCACCCTTGGCAGCCCTGAACAATGTTTTCTGTGGTTTCCCATTATGATCACACCAGGCAAGTGTTGGGGCTGTGCCTTAATTAAGGCCACGTCCTCTACCTTCCCATTCCTAGCCCTTTCCCATCCTTTTGTTTGCTGAATCCCTTTGATATGTTAGTGTGACGTTAAATCACTTGCAAGAAAAGAAATTACATCTTATATGTCCCATCGCCTACCACATCTCACAGTCGTAGAAGAACACTATTTCATGGTTAACTGACAGATACTCATATTTGTCTTCGTCCCAAGTTTGGAGATTTCCACAGTGGTCAGGACTGTCGGAGGCGCCTGTGGCCTTCTTGCCCCTATTTTGGACATCATTTGTCCCTGCATTGCTAGAAATAATGCTTCCTTGGTAACAGAAATGGTCAACTTGAACTATCTCATTTTCTAGTACCAGTGGATTCATGTTTCTGGTGTTTACCCTTAGCTCCTTTCTCTTGGCAACATTTATTTTGAATCCTACCATATGTACTTCAGTTTCAGAGTCTTTCATCTTCTCAGACATATGCCTGAACAAATGTGATAATAGGAATATGTCATCTGCAAAGTCCAAATCTTCCTCACACTCAGTCAGGCCGACTGTATTCCTCTGCTTTCCTTCAACAACCTAAATAGCAGCATCAGATGAAGTTAAAATAGCAAATGACACACTGAAGAACAGGCATTGGATGAGGCACTAGAGTATATTGAAATAATTATTTAAAATACAATACCATCAGTGGTGCCAATGGTCGTAGCCGTGTTGAAACACCGGATCCTGTGAGATCTCCGAAGTTAAGCAACATTGTGCATGGTCAAAATTTGGGTGGGTTGCCATGCACTATTTGTGGGGGGTAAGGGAATGGAGGAGTGGAAAGGAACTGGCCCCTGTACCGTACGTAAACCCCGTCTCAGGTACACCTCTGCGGAGGTTCTGACCTGCCTTCGGGCAGAATACACCCTCAGCTTACCTCACCATCAGTGGTGCAAAACACCAAGGAGGCAAAGCTGTGGTTTAATGAAGCCTACTATCCCGCTTGACAACAGACCCTGAAAGCTTTAAACAAAGCTCGATGCACTCAGTCTGCTAATGACTTGACAACCTATCCCAGAGTAAGACAAAGTTTCAAGATTTTAGTAAGGTGACTAAGGAAAAAATGGAGTTCTTGAAGATTATTTATCGTATGACTTTTACATGTAGAACTATAGTATTTTTTACTAGAATGAAAGATAACAAAAGTACTATATACAATATTTACCTAAATACACCGGGTCCATGGCTAAATGGTTAGTGTGCTGGCCTTTGGTCACAGGGGTCCCGGGTTCGATTCCTGTCAGAGTCGTGAATTTTAACCATCATTGGTTAATTTTGCTGGCACTGGGGCGGGGTGTATGTGTCGTCTTCATCATCATTATTTCATCCTCATCACGATGCGCAGGTTGCCTACGGACGTCAAATCAAAAGACCTGTACCTGGTGAGCCGAACATGTCCTCGGACACTCCCGGCACTAAAAGCCGTGTGCCATTTCACCCAAATACACATAATAGGAAACAAAATCAGATCTATATTCTTAAGTCCAAACTATCCAGCCACCGCATCACTGAAGGTGTGGCCTGAACCAAGTCCAATGGATTACCTTCGTAGGCCCCCAGTTTGAACTTGAATGTTATGCGTTATATAGACAGGGAAGGAGCACTACATTCACACTGGGGAAATGGAACTTTGTCCCATTTGAACAAGGACTTTGCAGTTTCGAAGAAAAAATGACAAATGGAAGAAGCTGAACAGGATTGTTCTGCAGCTCTTCAGTCGAAACAACACAGTCTTAGTTTGTACGAGAAATACCCATGCAGGTTTGGGAAATCCTAATCCTCTTTGCCAAGTTCTACACTACAACACAAGGACACAAGACCAAACCTTGATGAGGGACAAATAGTGAGCAGTATCAAAGATCTAGGGCTTTTCTCATGAATGGAGCTGGAAAATCCAATAAAAGCCATGTAGAACAGGAAAGTGTGTTGACCAGATAAAATACACTGGCAGACAAAAAAATAGGTCACTTAAATTTAAGAACTATAGCTGTATTTATCTTAAGCCATGTGCTTTTTTCTTCATTCCTACATCTTGTTATAAAATGAAGTTAACCAGTGCTCTGCATACTGATTATTGAAGTTTTTCTTTTAAGTTTATCCATAAAATTCTTAGATGCTGCAATTTATGAAAACGTCATTACTTTTAAATTAATATTGCATTACACTGAGCAAACTTATAAACATACCAGTGAAAGTCCTGGATTGTTTCCTGGGGGATGAGTGTCCACTCTTCCAGCCGAAGCACCCAAGCGCTGGGTTCTTCGGCAGGCGAATTGGCCAGAATTTTTGAAATGTGCAGTGATGGCCGAAGATATGCTGGAGTCTGTTGCTGACCACATTTCTTCCATTACTACTGGAATTTTGACTACTGCAGAGGAAACAATTCCATCCTCATCTCGTATTCGTCGCCGGAAGCAGGTCCCATGGTGGACGGACGAAATTGAAGCAGCCATACATGATTGCAGATGGGCTTTTAAGCACTATCGTCGGGATCCTACGATGGCCAATCATACCACATTTAAGCTTCTACGCATGAAAGCCTGTTTTTTGATTTGAGAAAGTAAGAAAGCTACGTGGGAAAAGTATGTGTCTTCCATGATGGCACATACTCCATCACAAGTGTGGACAAAACTCCGCCTTATTGTCGGAGTACAGAGTGTGCTCTCAGTCCCCGGTATCTCCATTAATGGAGATATTGTTAAGATTCCTTCAGTCATTGCAGACCACATCGCGTCACATTTTGCTAATACGTCCAGCTCTGGGAGATATGGCCCTGCATTTTTACCAATTAAATGCGAAGCAGAGGCACACCATCTCTCTTCCACCTCTAGTGCTTCACATTTCTAAAACGTGCCTTTCACAAGGTGGGAGTCGCGGAGTGCACTCGTGCAATGCAGAGACATGGCTCCTGGACCGGACAAAATCCTAATCAAATGCTTAAGCATTTGAGTGACAGATGTCTCAAGGATATCCTCACCCTATTTAGCAGAATATGGAGTGAGGGAGTGTTTCCATCTCAATGGCGTGAGGGAATTGTGATACCAGTTCTCAATCCAGGTAAAGATCCAAAACTCCTGAATAGTTATAGGCCAATATGCCTTACAAATGGCCTTTGTAATCCCCCTGTGGGTGGGGGCGGTAGAATAACACCCACGGTATCACCTGCCTGTCATAAGAGGCGACTAAAATGGGCCTCAGGGGCTCTGAACTTTGGAGCGTGGGTTGGCGACCACAGGGCCCTCAGCTGAGTTCTGGCATTGCTTCCACTTACTTGTGCCTGGCTCCTCACTTTCATCTATCCTATCCGACCTCTCTTGGTCAACTCTTGTTCTTTTCCGACCCCAACGCTATTAGGTTTGCGAGGGCTAGGGAGTCTTTCATTTTCACGCCCTTCGTGGCCCTTGACTTTCTTTGACCGATATCCTCATTTTTCGAGGTGTCGGATCCCTTCCATTTTTTCCCTCTGATTAGTGTTATATAGAGGATGGTTGCCTAGTTGTACTTCCTCTTAAAACAATAATCACCATCACCAGTGGCCTTTGTAATCTATTTGAAAGGATGGTCTTGTGTGGGCCATGGAAAAGGAAGGTCTCTTGTCTAACTACCAGTGTGGGTTTCGCTGTCATTGGTCTGCCATTGATCATCTTGTCAGACTGGAGAGCGCCATTCAGGAGGCCTTTCTCCGGAAGGAACACCTAGTTGCCGTGTTTTTGTGACCTGGAGAAATCTTATGATACTACCTGGCGATATGGAATTCACTCTACACCAGTGGGGATTTCAGGGAAATTTGCCAACGTTTACTGAGAACTTCATGTCCCTCCGGCTCTTTTGAGTCTGAGTAGGGAATGCATTTTCTCAATATTATGTTTAGGAAAATGGAGTACCTCAGGGATCTGTATTGAGTGTCGCACTGTTCGCAATCACCATCAACGGCATAGTTGCCGCTGCTGGGCCCGCAGTCGTTCCATCGCTGTATGTAGACGACTTAGCTCTACATTACAGCTCCAGAAGGGTGGCGTTTTCTGAGAGATAGCTACAGCAAGTTATTAACGGAGTCGACAGATGGGCCTTGTAACATGGTTTTCGATTTTCAGCGGCGAAAACCTCAGTTGTACACTTCTGTCGGCTTGTACATCCTGAACCGGAGCTCCGCTTGCAAAACAGTGTCTTCAAGACACCTGCAGATTACTGGGTCTCCATTTTGATAAGAGACTAATGTGGCAGACCCACATCCGTCTGTTAAAGGTTGCCTGCATGAAGAGACTTAACAGGTTTAAGTTTCTCAGTGGCACTTCGTGGGGGGCTGACCGTGCGGTGCTGCTAAGCTTTTACCCGGCAACGGTCCTCTTCCGAATTGACTATCGAAGTGTGGCTTATGGCTCAGCATCAAAATCTATGCTGAGCCTTTTAGACAGTATTCACCATAGTGGAGTTAGGCTGGCAACGGGCGCTTTCCCTACTACCCCATTCCCAGCCTACTCGCTGAAGTGGGAGTTTCACCTTTACGGATAAGGAGGCAGCAGTTACTGCTCACGTACGCAGCCAAAATTCGTGAAATGCCACTACGTCCAGGCTGTCGATACATCTTTAGTACACAATACCACCAGAGGTACCAAAACCGGCCGAATGCCACACAGCCGGTTGGGTTTCGAATTGATAGTTTGTGTCGTGATTTGAATATCGATGTCAGTAATTGTCTTGAACAAACTTTCAGCGAGGTACCTTCGTGGTTAGTTCTGCAACCGGCTATACAGTACGTCTAGATCTACTCCATGGACCCAAGGTGAACACGGATTCCTCCGTTTATCAGAGGTATTTCCAAGACTTCGTTCACGAATACCCGGCTGCAAAACATATCTTCACGGATGGTTCTAAAATCGGAGATAATGTTGGTTGCTCTTTCGTCACTGATGATATGAGCACGAAGATCTCGCTTCCTAGTGTATGTAGCATGTATACTGCGGAGCTTTACACCATCTTAGAGGCTCTGCAGTTTTTACTGGGTGATGAAAGAAGCCACTTTCTTATGTGCACCGTCTCGTTAAGCTCTCTGCAGTCTATTGAAGCCTGTTTCTCGCAACACCCACTGGTGCAGCAGATTCATGACCTTCTAGCCAGGTTAAGTAATGCTGGCACCAGAATAACTTTTGCATGGTTTCCAAGCCATGCTGGGATTGTGGGAAACAAACTTGCGGATGAAGTTGCAAAGGAAGCACTTTTACCTCCAAGACCTGTCAGTTTACCTGCTAAAGATATTTGTTCTCAGCTGCATCGAGCCATCTTGGCGTACTGGGAATCGGAGTGGCTAACTATCCAAACTCCTAACAAGCTGAGATCAATTAAGAAGACAACTACCGTGTGGCAGTCCTCTTTCCAGCCTTCACGGAGAGACGCTATAGTATTGTATAGGCTGAGGATAGGTCATTTACGATCTACCCACTCTTATCTACTAAAGAGGGAAGACCCCCCCAGTGTGTTCTTGTGGTGCCGACTTCACCGTGGCCCACATCCTCACAGAGTGCGCTGATCTCTGTGGCCTAAGACAGAGCTTTGGCCTGCAGGAAACCCTCAAATGCATACTAGCCAATTACGCGACTACTGCTGATCTCGCCATCCGCTTTATGTGCAAGAGTAGATTAATCAAGGGTATATAAATTACAAGTATACTGTTACTCAGGAAACGCACATTCCCTTTTGATTCGTTAGTAATTTTTCGGCCTAATTAGATTATTTTTTCGTTTTATTTTGTACTGTGTTTCCAAATTCCTTTGTTGAGTAAATAATTTTGTTTTTATTTTAAATTTCTTTTCCACGGATTTGTTCAGAGAGGATGATTACCTCACTGTACTTTCTCTTAAAACAAAAATCACCACCACCATGACTCTTCCAGTAGTATTACCCGTCTTTTGTTAAGGGTGTCAGAGTTGTGACGCCACATTTCGGCTAAGCATATCTCACAGGTATTCTGTGGGATTGAGGTTGGACTGTGAGCTGGTCAGTCGAGGGTTTGTATCCTGTCGTCACGTAGATATTCCATCAGGCAGTGAGTGGCATGTGGGCGTGCATTATCATGCATCAGGATAAAATTTTCACCAACTAAGGTAGCGTAGGGGATTACATGCCCTGCTAACACCTCTACGATGTAACTGTGTGCATTCAGAGCACCTGCATCATTGAAAACAATTTCTGTCCGGGCCTCAAAGCTGTTGATAATGATGTTGATTCGCATAGGGGACCTAAAAATTTTATCCTGAACGAGTAAATTTATAATACCAATATAGTTGGTCTGTTAGTGGACATTATAAATTTTCCAGCTAACTCATTGCTGGTTACCAGCGTTTCGCCCCACTGTGCTAAGTTGGGCTCATAATTTGGTAAATAGCACACCTACTAAGACGCCTGGTTAGTGCATACCATGGTGGCCACTGCGTAGGCTACTTGGAGCCACCGGCAGTGCCAGTGTACTATGAGAGACTTTGTGTCCTTTTCGAAAATTGATGCCTTCCTGGTCATCAGATAATATACTTGTTGATTCCCATAGGGAGCCTGAAATATTTGTCCCGAATGATGTCCAATATCGGACCAGGTATATTAGTATTACCTCAAAGCTGAACCGGCCCATGCCATGATTGAGCCATACCAAAATGGTGGGTGACCTCTTGGAGATGTTACAAGGTGAATATCGCACTCCACACCTTCTCCACTTTCTTTACCATTAGGTGACAAGAAGCACATCATCTGTGAGGACTACCATTGACCAGTGTTCCACAGTCCAATTCCGATGTTGATGTGCAAATTGTTATCAAGCTGTCCTGTTCTGGGAGTAAGCTGTGGACCAGTTAGAGGTCTTCTTGAGGTCAAATTAGCTATCCGGAGTCTTCATCTAACAATACTCGCAGTCACGGTAACGTTTCTTACTTTCTCAAGTCGATTTCTGAGTTGGACGGCGGTAGTTTGGCGTTCACTCAAGACCTGGATGACCAAACCATCGTCCCTGTCAGATGTTGACCTCCTGGGGGACTAAATTCCAGCACCTCGGCATCTCCAAAACTGTAGAAGTAGTTAGTCAGATGTAAAGCCAATAACATTGTTATTACAGAGAAGTATTACATAATCATGGTGAGAAAATTATGCTAATTCCCCATTCCCCCGCCCAGTTTCCATTCCAAAATTAAGGGTGCGAGAATTACATGGTGCGGGGGAGGGGGGGATTACGTGGAGCCATACCAGAAAAGTGAAGGAATGCTTTTTTTTTTGCTTTACATCGCACCGACACAGATAGGTCTTATGGCGACGACGGGAGAGAAAAGGCCTAGGACGTGGATGAAAGCGGTTGTGGCCGTAATTAAGGTACAGCCCCGCCATTTACCTGGTGTGAAAATGGGAAACCAGAGAAAACCATCTTCAGGGCTGCTGACAGTGGGGCTCGAACCCACTATCTCCCGATTACTGGATACTGGCCTCACTTAAGCGACTGCAGCTATTGAGCTTGGTGGAGGAATGCTTTTGTCAAGATGATGTATAAGGAGAAAAGAGAAACAAATGGTCCTAGACTTACAGGCCTTTGACTTAATGTACAGATCAATACTGACAAGGAAAATTGAAGAAATGATAGGGATGAGGCTATTATGAACATCTTTTGAATCGAGAAACAGAGTATTATTTAATGAATGTTGAATTTTCACGACCGCATTGTAATCAAAAGCGACTTTCAACCTATTAGGTTGTGTTACGTACATTTAGTACGTGTTGAATAGATGTTAAGTACAGAACAAAAATGACCAACCAGGCACGAGTGGGATCCGAACCCACAACCACCCGACAACAACCGACGCAAAATCGGGAGGTTGTGGGTTCGGATCCCACTGGTGTCTGGTTGGCCATTTTTGTTCTGTACTTAACATCTATTCAACACGTACTAAATGTACGTAACACGACCTAATAGGTTGAAAATCGCTTTCGAGAGTATTATTTATTTATTTTTTTAATTACTTTTTTTTGCTATTTGCTGCAAGTCGCACCGACACAGATAGGTCTTACGGCAACGATGGGAAGGAAGCGGCCGTGGCCTTAATTAAGGTACAGCCCCAGCATTTGCCTGGTGTGAAAATAGGAAACCACAGAAAACCATCTTCAGGGCTGCCGACAGTGGGGTTCGAACCAGAATAAAGATAGACGATTGTATAGCAGAGCCAAAACTACAACAACAAACCAGGGGTGTCCTCCAAGGTAATTTCCTGAGCCCTCTGCTTTTTAATATAGCAGAACATGATATGTGCCGGTACTACTGAAGATGTTAAATCATATATAGGCATATATATGTATGCGTGGATGACATGGTGCTGGTTTCCACGTCAAACGTGAAACTACAGGCTTCTTTTGATTGACTCTCTCAATGGGCTCAAGTAAATGAGCTACACCTAGACAATCTGAAAATGATCTGCATGATTTGCAGAAAAGAGGCAGAAATGAGACAAATGACAAAATACACTAGTGTCCAAAATTTAAGCATAATCACTAAACGAGGCCATACCGCCTGATATAAATGCCAGACGGTTTGCTGAACAAATGGAAGCTAAATCACACACCATATGTCACACAACATGTCCGAAAAAACAGTGTCAGAAAGGTTCTGATAGCTAAGGTACACCTTTGACAACAACTAACAAAACTTGGTAATGTCTTCCACAACAAAATATGCTGTTAATAGGGTGTATGGTTACCCCTAACGGCCACACATGCTTCGCAGCGACGTGGCATGCTCTCTATCAGATGGTCCAAGAGCTCTTGTGGCAGTCGATCCCATTCCTCCGAAAGGGCAATGTGAATGTCTTGGTGGAGGCTGATGGGATGCATTTCGTCTCTCCAATGCATCCCAGGCATGTTCTATAGGATTTAGATCCGCAGACCTTGCTGGCCAGTCCATGTGATGAATGTCTTCCCCAGCCAGAAATTCATCCACCAGAGCAATGCGGTGCAGTCGGGCATTATTTTCCATTAAGAAGAAGTCTGGACCAACTGCACCTCTGAAGAGTCGAACATGTGATCTCGGTACCTCATCCCTGTATCTCCGAGCGTTAAGTGTTCTTTGGACCGCCCATGAAGATGTACAGGTCCGTAAGGCCATTCAGCATGATGCCGACCCACACGACGCCACCACCACCACCATACTGATCCCGTTCCACGATGTTTCTGTGGTTGTATCGGCTACCCGGTTCTCTCCAGATTAATGTGTGACGGGAATCGTTCTGCAAACTGAAGCGGATTCATCTGTGAAGAGCACATACTTCCATTCATTAATGGTCCAGTTTCGATGCTGACGGCTCCACAGTAAACAGGCCTGTCTCTGTGCTGGAGTAAGTGGGATGCACACCGCTGGACATCGGGCAAACAGCCCTGCTGTTCTGAGCCTCCGGTACACAGTTTGCCGGGAAACGGCAACCCCTGAGACGGCTGCAAGCTCTGCCGACAATTGTCTTGCAGGTGCACTGGGGCGGTTAAGGCCAGATATCGGTCCTGCTGTGGGGTGATTACCCTTGGTTGACCTGGTACTGGCATACAACTAACATCTCCTTTGTCTCAAAATAGTCTCCAAAGCTTGGAAATGACACTTTGTGGCGGATTGAAGGATACAGCGACTTCGGTCTGTGTCTGGCCTGCTTCCAGGCGGCCGAGTATTCTACCCTGCAAAACGGGGTCCAAATGGCCTCGTTGTGCCATTATGTTGTCACATTCACCACGAGGCTACACTCTACACACTATAACAGGGCAAACACAACTGAGGGAATATAGGGCACAGGCACTGGCTGCGTTTACCTTGTGGTTATGTCGCTGGTCAAAGCAGGGAACACTCCTTTTCTATACAGAGCGAACACGTAAGGTTGGTAGGTGCATATGTCGTGTGATTTGCGGTCTATTTCCTGTTGCCCTGTTTACTCGTAACTTATGCTTAACTTTTGGACACTAGTGTATATTATAAAAATCAGCCAATGATAAAAGTGAACCATTTCAAATACCTAGAGTGACCTTACATACACATGGATAATCATTCAAAGATCACGTCAGCGATAAAGTAACAACTGCAATAATTGCAATGCATAACATTGTCAAACTGAGAAGTTTCACTAGAAACAGCGATGAAATTATTTAAATTAAAAGTCTCGTCTAACCAACCATTACAAGCGATTTAGAATCGATTTGGAATATCTAATAAAGGCAAATCTGCGATCTGTGGAAGAAGTGAAATCAACATTTTAAAAGCGAGATAGCATACTCAGCCCAACGGGTGATTTGATTCTCAACAGCTCCGCCATCAGTTGTTATATATGCCACATGAGCCTCTGAAAAACATACTAGGAAAAGGAGGACTGAGTTTTTTTTTTAAACTGTAGGAATCGTAAATTGGCAATGTGTTCTTCCTGAGAGTAGGTTGTCATTCAGCAACAGATATATAGCAGTTGTATAAAATGCTTTGTATGTGATGCTGACTGGTTTTAAAAACAATTATACAGTTAATTATCGCCCCTCAAAGTTCTTTTGCTAAATATCCTACATTTGTTATTATATATCGTATGGTTGTACAAGTACACAAAAGTTTACAAATAATCAAATGGAAATATCCAAATTTGACCACCATTCCAGAGCACATGGTATAACTTAGTGTAGAGTCTTCAGACCACCATCAAATGCACAAAGTGGGCACTCCTGAACAATGTGTTGTATGGTTTTGGCCCTCCACTCCAGTCACAGGCAGCAGATAAACGGAAACCCCATTTCTTTAAGGTTTGACCACACCTCCCTTGACTCGTTCTCATGTGGTTCAGCTTCGACCAGGTTTGGTGGGGTAGTTGGAATTCCTCTACCTTCTTTATAGGCTCTTCAACCAGGTGAGCATTGTTGGGTGGATGTTCGTTCCAACTTTGTTGCCACTTGGAGGTCATGTCGAAATAATTGATACCTTAAATCAACCCAGGGTGGCTTGCGCGATTTCAAATGTTTTGTTGGTGGATCTTGCAGGGCATACAACGGAGTCTGGTTCCATGGCTAAATGGTTAGCGTACTGGCCTGTGGTCACAGGGGTCCTGGGTTCGATTCTCGGCAGGGTCGAGAATTTTAACCATCATTGGTTAATTTCCCTGGCACGGGGACTGGGTGTATGTGTCGTCTTCATCATAATTTCATCCTCATCTTGACGCGCAGGTCTCCTAAGGGCGTCAAATAGAAAGACCTGCACCAGGCGAGCTGAACATGTCCTCGGAGACTCCCGGCACTAAAAGCCATACGCCATTTCATTCATCATGCAACGGAGAGTTCTTATGAGAGGTGATCTTCTTGAGCAAGCTTACTTTAGCTGCTTTCCTCCTTAGATCTTGCAGAGTGATGTTAGCTAGGACTGGTAGCCACTGTGTGGGAGTAGATCTAACAGTACCATTGAAAACTCCCATGGTCTCATTGAGTTGCGCATCAATCTTAGTGGTATGAGTGCTGTTTTCCCATACAGGGGCACAATATTCACCAGCACAATACACAAGAACGAGTGCAGCAGAACGTAGAGTATTAGCGTCTGCACCCCAGCTGCTTCCGGCAATCTTGCGGAGTAGATTCACTCTTGAGCCAAGTTTCTTTGATAACTTGATGCACTATTGTTTGAATGCCAAGGACTGATCCAGAGTGATTCCAAGATATATTGGATTGTAGTTATGGGGTACCTAGCTTTATATGTACTACATTTAAAATGGGAAATGTTATTTTCTACAACTTTTATTATGCAACATTTATTAACAGGACCCATATTAACTGTGATATTTGAGAATTAATTTTTAGACCTGCCTGGAAAAATACCATAAACGTTGCCTGTGAAGGTTCTTGAGGGTGAAATGGCAAGATCGATGCACTAACATCAGTGTTCTGGAAGAAGCTAACTCCACTAGCATTGAGGCCACGATTATCAAGCACCAACTTCGCTGGACAGGCCACATCGTTCGCATGCCTGAATTCTGTCTCCCAAAACAAATTATGTACTCCCAGCTAAAGGATGGTCATAGAAAACTTGGAAGACCACAAAAGCATTACAAAGATGCGCTAAAAACCAACATGAAAAAGTGTCAAATCAAAACTAAAAACTGGGAAGCTACTGCACGTAACTGCACAGTCTGGCGTCATAATGTTTCAGTGCTTCGAGCAAGAAAGGCGGAGAACAGAAATTGACAAGCGCAATGCAAGAAAACAATGTAAGCTCATGAAGAAAAACCAAACTACACAGCCAGTACCTAACTAAACAAATGTGTGTGAAAAATGCAGAAAAATTTGCAGTTTTAGGATTGGCCTCTACAGTCACTTAAGGTCTCACAAAAACTAAGTTCTTCAGGAAGGCAATCATACTAATCTACGAGGGATAGCGCATCAAAGTACTATTTCACCAGCACAAATAAAAATATTATATTGTAGCGCTGTATTCCCTGATCTTAAATTCAGATCTTCATTAAATTCTCTTCCGGCATTTTCTTATGATGCATATACATATAGACAGACATATATGATGGAAATTTAATAATTGCATTTCCCCCTTATTCTGGACATGATCAACACACAAATAGGCTACCGGTATTCATTTTCAACAGTTCTGACAAAAATACAGACAAAATGCTATTATTTTTCAATTTATTTTAAGTTATTTTTTGTTCTTTCTTTCTTTC
The DNA here is from genome assembly GCF_040414725.1 of Anabrus simplex. Taxonomy (NCBI): domain Eukaryota; kingdom Metazoa; phylum Arthropoda; class Insecta; order Orthoptera; family Tettigoniidae; genus Anabrus; species Anabrus simplex. The sequence goes on along the minus strand of NC_090272.1, from coordinate 182,238,265 downwards.
TTTCTTTCTTTCTTTCTTTCTTTCTTTCTTGTGCCATTTTATAATTTCTTTTTGTCCAATTTGGTAATTGTCTGATGTAGTGACTCATCTCTTTGTGAAATTATGTTGTATTTTACTTTGAAAATGTTCTGGATGCTTTTTGTGGTGAATTGTGTGTGTGTTCATGTTGTATAATGATTGTTTTACAGGCAACCTTCGATCCGGAAATCTTCTTCAACATTATACTTCCACCAATCATCTTTCATGCTGGATACAGTTTGAAAAGGGTAAGTCATGGGTAGCCTTGTATTGTGTGCACTGAATCAAAATAATCACAGTAGAGAAATATTTTGCATTATTCATCACCTTCATAAACAGGGCTATTTGAACATTACTCTGTGGATCAGTGATGCAGTGTTGGACTTGCAACACCAAACCTGACAGAGGTGGTTGGATTTTTATATATGTCCATTCAGGACATTTAGTGCTCATCTGAAGAAAGAAAAAAATAAAATGCACCAATAGTTTCCAGAGTCCAGTTTTGTTTCTTAGCTTCCTAGCAGAGAAAAACATTAGAATTATATATATTATTAGAATTTTTAACATTAGGATTGACATGATACACAGATAGTATACCTGTAGCTGAGGCCATATAATTATTGCTGTCGCTGCTGTTATTGTTAGAGAATGGATTTTAACGTTCAGTACCTTTCCTACATATAGCTATTTTCATACAAATAGGCCATTATATGCATTTTGGAATATGAAATTGAGTAAAATGTAGGCTATTTGTTGCACCTTTTGCACTATTTTGTGAGATATCTATATTTAGCCACCTTTTTCCCTTCTATTTCATGCTTTGGCACCTTTCCCTCCTCCACTTTTATCTGTGTTTTTAAAAGATTTGACATATCTTGTCTCTTCTTGAACAGATTTTTAAAATTTTGTTGTATCAGAAGTCAACAATAGTCAATAAATAAATATTAAAATAGAATTTATGGAAACCTCCAGTACTTCATATTCCAGTTAAGGGCCAACCGTGACCGGGAGAGTTGGCCGTGCGCGTAGAGGCACGCGGCTGTGAGCTTGCATCCAGGAGATAGTAGGTTCGAATCCCACTATCGGCAGCCCTGAAAATGGTTTTCCGTGGTTTCCCATTTTCACACCAGGCAAATGCTGGGGCTGTACCTTAATTAAGGTCACGGCCGCTTCCTTGCAACTCCTAGGCCTTTCCTATCCCATCGTCACCATAAGACCTATCTGTGTCGGTGCGACGTAAAGCCCATATCAAAAAAAAAAAAGGGCCAACCGCAGCAAGAATTGCTGCAAAATCAAATTAAAACTTAAACAATGATGCTGCAACAGTTTAAAGTAAGTTCAATTAGTACTGGTATAAATTTAACAGGGCGTTCAGCTGTAAGCTTGCATTTGGGAGATAGTGGGTTCGAATCCCATTGTCGGCAGCTCTGGAGATTCTTTTCCGTGGTTTCCTATTTTCACACCAGACAAATGCTGGGGCTTTATCTTAAGTATGTACTGTAATTCGAAGTGTCTTAGTTGACTATTGTCCTGTAATACGTAGCAAACATTTGAAGTTTCATAAGAACAAAATAATTGAAAGTTACCAAATTATTCAAAACTTACTATTGAGGATGCCCAGTGAATATTTATTGTATTCTTGAAGCATTTGAGTTAAACTGATAAAATGAAGCTTGAAAAAACTTGGCAAAATGATAATAATTTTACTTTATTCTTAAATGTCATTTTTGTTATCTTCACCATTTGCTAAACTCACTCCATATAAATATATGCTCTCTTTACCCAGCTTTCTTCTTAATCCTCCATCAGGTGCATCAGTTTTATAACACCATTGGGTGCAATGTGCTTGAGAAGCAGAACTATTATTCTTCATGTGTTCTATCCATGAATAATAATGTACTAGCCTTTCTATTGTCAGAGTGTTTACTTTATGAATATCTTGATTGTTAAAAGGAAATTGCGGTTAGGACTAGGCCTGCAATATAAACTTCATTCAGCCTCACTGAATTTTTGCAAAATATTGTTTACATTTTTAGAAAATTACTACATCAATGAAACTTGAATGTGAAATTATAATGGACAAATTTAAACAAGGAATGAATTTAAAATATGAAACATCAAAGAACTAAAAAGATTTTGTGTACCGGTACCAAAAAGAAGCATACATTAATACTTTATTAACGGTAATACCATTTTACATAACAGTAGAGAAGAATAAACAAAACAAAACACACTAAAAAGAAAGTTCAATGGAGTGTAAGTAGAAAAATATGTACAGATATATGCACAGGTTATATTACAAGTAATCACAGGAAAGTAATAGTCAAATTTGGAGATTATGTAAGTGATTTCTCAATTTTGACAATGAGCAGTTAAATATATCAATATCCAGTTTGTTTAGAGATCTTGACATTCGTTCAATTGGCCCATTGAATGCGTAGTTAGTTCTATGCCAATTTGTAGACAATGTATTCTTGAACCTTGTGCGTCTGTCTGGTACATGTACGTTAATTTTTGCAAGGAGTTGTGGACAATTCAAGGAATGAAGCAATTTAAAAATGAAGAGTGTATCCAATAATTCACGGCGTTGTGACAGGCTATGCATGTATAAGGACTGTTGTAAGGATGTATAATCAGCATTATCATATGAGAATCCTGCTCTAAATGAATATAAACGAAGAAATTTATGTTGTACTGAATCTAATCTATGGATAGAGGTCTGATGAGAAGGGTTCCAAACAGGTGTACAGTATTCTAGTATAGGGCATACCATAGACACATATAGCAATCGATAGGTAGCTAAGTTTGAAAATTCTCTAGAATATTTAGTGACGCAACCCAATCTTTGAAATGCTTTCTTACAAATATTTTCAATATGTTCATTAAACAAGAGGTTATAACTGAATAAAACACCTAGGTCATTAACTTGTGAAACAGGAGTTAGAATGTTGTTATTACTAAATTTGTACTGAAATGATATTTTCTTCTCGTTTTAAAAAAGCGATATTATTTTACATTTCTCATGATTAAGTTTCAACCCATTTTGAATGCAATACTTTTCCAGATGATGTAAATCTTCTTGAAGTTTTAAACAATCAAGGGAAAGGATGTCCATGACACATTCACAACAGAGAAATATCACTGCAAACATTGAAACATAGACTGTGAAAATCAAGAATAAAGCTGGAATATTACTGACAAAACTTATTTAATCGTCGCCATAAGACCTATCTGTGTCGGTGCGACGTAAAACCCCTAGCAAAAAAAACAAACAAAAAAAAAACAAATTTATCTAAGTCTGATGACAAATCTGTAGTTATGCAAGAGTCTCATATCAAGTTGGCATTTATTAAGCAAATTGCATTATGGCATCATTTTCACTTGAGCTTAGAGAGGTGCCTTATGCCACTTTTCACTGTGCATTTTTTACATTCTCTTCTTGTTTGCTGGTACTGGATCGTTTTTGCAGAAGTTGAAGGTCAAAATTGTTTCGTTAGCAGCTGAAGGGGTATACCTATAATTCGTGTGAACTATTTCTGTAGAACTCTTCTAGCACCAGCTTATAGGAAAGCTGTTTGAGGAACAGTTGCCTCCATCTAGGCTGAAATAAATGTAAATAAATTGGGCATTGATTCCACTCATATTCTGTTTTGGCAAAAAATATCACCATTGGCTATCTTTTGATATTTTTGGCACATTTTAAGTTGCACCCATTTTGTCTGCTGTCTCTACTCCACCTTTGGTTGAATAATTCAATTATAATTATTATAAAATGTATAGACAATCTTTTAGTCTATAATTTCTCTTAAATTTCCACATCATTGTGCAGTGATGATGTGAGAATTACTGTTTTCTTTTTCTTTGGGACATATGAAACCAAGGATGTCTTTGTTGAATCTGAAAAGGCTGGATAATTCTTCTCTTCCTTTTGATGTGGCAAATTCTGGTGGTATTTGTCTCTTATTTTTCTTAACTGTTCCAACAAACGGCAATGTTTTCTTCTTCAGAAATTCTGTTGGTTCAAAATCAGTGAATCCAGTTATTACAGGTTATGTTACGACCTGAACCATATATACCCTCGTGTAGTCTTTTCACAACATCTGCAGGTTTATTGGGAACTCAGAATGGTCCATCTGGTTGTTTTCCTATATATACCTCCTCCATGTTATAAAGATACCACATTCTGGTGTCCACAAGAATGTAAATCTTGATACCGTACTTGTTGAGTTTCGAGGTGATGTTTTGGCAAAACCATTTCCCTCTATAACCTAATTTCTCATCAAGAGTTACGTATTCCCAAAGGAATAACTTTTCTGAAATTTATCAAATATTACTCAGGTAGGATCTAACTTGTCAAAAGCTTTTCTTTCACCTCTTGTCTTCCGATTTTGAGACTGCAAACAACGGACTAAAAACTTAAAAACATTTTACAGTCGTAACTATCTAGAATTTCGCTATACCATCTTCATTTATTCCCCACAACTCTTCTACACTCTTGTCTATTTGCTCTGTGTACCTCCACTAAATAAAGTAGACAAATGAAAGTTTTGTTTTTGATTTTGACAAGTCAGTTGGACATTCCTCTCTCATGAAAAGTCTTTGTTTAGGTGAGTAATGTGCTGGTTTGTATATTTGATGATATCCAAAATATCATTACAAGTAATCATGTTCATATTGGTCTGTATTGACTATATAACTTGAAATTAAAAAAAAACTACCTAATCAATACACAGTATTATAATATCACTCTCCAAAAGGCAATTCCAGCATTCGAGAGGTGCCTTCACGTTTTTCGCATCACCTGTTGACACCAGGCAAATGTGTCAACAGATTGTGTTGTATTGTGTGGTTTCTTTGAAGGTGGAATATTACACCACTCGGTGTTATCCTTGCCATAGAATGACTTCATCATTCACATTGTCCTCTTGCTTGGATTGAGAATCTTCCTTGCATTCCTCAACTATGTCTTCCAAATCAGTCACTTTCATGTTCTAAATCTTCAGGCTCTCCTAAATCCTACGCAGTTTTCATCTTCTAACAAATGATGAACTTCTAAAACATTATCAGGTTTCTCGAGGTTATATATTTTCTTCGCTGCTGCCATCATTCCTTGTAGAAAAGAAACTGTAAAATTTACAAGGTTGGGTGCATTTTGCCTGGTTGACTGATTACACTGGGCATTTTCAACATAAAAACTCTTATTTCCACTGGTTTCACTTTAAATACATGTAAACAGTTCTCACAGAACAACTTGCCAACAGTTAATTGTTTTATGAAGGAATGAACATAATCGGCCGCAATGCTCCTTATAGGCTAAATTTCACGAATGTACTCTGTATCAAGGCTAACATTAACAATGCTACCACAACTGTGGCAGGAAGGGGAGTCAGAAAGGTACTGGGGAAAGGGGGGAAGCGATGCCCGGTGGCCTTGGTGTTGCTGCCTTTATCTTATTCCTGTGTCTCAGGAACTGGTTGCATCAAGATAGAAGATTGTCCATATGGCCCTTCAATGAGAGTTAAAGCCCACTCTCCTGATGAAGCCGGGAAGTAGAAATGAGCTTGTTGGAGACTGATATAACAAATGGATGTTGAAGAACTGGGATTGATGAGGAGGGTGCCTATCTATATGGAGATGTGAATATTGTCCTTGTAATTTTGTGTTTTCATGTTTGTCCTTGTCTCCTCTTCCCACACTGATCTGCCATTGTGTTTATCCTGTTATGTATTCGTATTCATGTCTGTACATACTTAATAATGCTTGTTTGTTTTCCTCTTCAGAAATATTTCTTTCGAAACTTGGGGGCTATCCTGACCTATGCTCTTGTTGGCACCACCATTTCTTCATTTGTTGTTGGGTAAGATTGAGATATTATCTTATTCTCCTACTGGAATTATAGCAAACTTTGATTACATGTAATAACTTTTTTTCTTTTTCTTCTTTTATCGTTTCGCAGGGCACTCATGTATGGATTTGTTCAACTGCCGTACTTGAAAGGTAGCTTTACCTTCTTGGACACACTGTATTTTGGAGCGCTCATATCATCTACAGACCCTCTTACTATTCTTGCCATCTTTCATGATCTTCATGTTGATGTGAACTTGTACGCTTTGGTCTTTGGTGAAAGTGTTCTTAATGATGCGGTGGCAATTGTACTTAGTGGGTAAGTGGAGTGTCTGAATTATTGCATATCCAATTGCATTGGTCATTTGAGAAACCCCCCACATCTGCACTGTTAAAGGAAGAGGAGTTTGCCACATTATTTGAGTTCTCTTAAAGATAGCTGCATTGATGCAATGAGAAGTCCCATTACTAGAAATATTAAACGATTTTTGAAACTGGTGGTGCATTGAGAACCCCTTAGATATGGTGTTTAATTACAAATCATGCTTGCTTGCTTCTTTACCTATTTACTTATCTACTCACATATATATATGCAAATAAATCCTTGCACCCTGATTTTAGGAAGGGAAAATTTGAAAAAGTTCTATGGATATAGCTGTTATGGGAAGTAAACCATCGAGCAATCTGGCTGATATCTAGTGCTATCTCAGATCCAGGCTGGATGAAATTGGTGCCTGGGTACTCAAAGGTAGACTCCCAGGCCTCATATGGTAAATGTGACTTGTTGCGACATGGAAAACAAACAGTCTCTTTGATACCAGTGCAAAATAGCCATGTGGATATGAAAGTGCTTTCACAGTCTGGAAACTTCAGATTGTTGAAAATGAAATGGTCAGTCATGACATTGATATATTGGGTCTATCGGAGTTGCATAGACAAGGAAATGGATTCTTTAATACTACGAGAGGTAACAGTGTACTTTTCTGGTCTGGGTATGAAGACCTATGTACAAATGGTGGTGTTGTCATTGTTCCCAATCACCTATCAAATTTAGTTATTTGGGGTGTACAAGTATTGATGATTGAATCATACATCTCACTTTCAACATCACAGTGTGCTGACTCAATGTAGTTCAGATTTAAACACCAATATTTCTTGCTGAAGAAGGCAATAGAGGGAAATTCTATGGTGAACTAGATGTGATGAACAACATCCCAAGCAGGGAAAAAATGGTGGTTCTTGGAGATTTCAATGCAAAAATTGACACAACCATCACTGATAATGAATTCAAGAATATCATTGGCAAATATGGTACTAGTGAAAGAAATGACAGAAGAACATGTTTTATGTGAAACATCAGTTATATTTAATGAAATATCTTTTTCAGTATTATATTCTAATGTTACTCATGGCATTTGCCTGATCTTTATAGAGATAAAACAGACTTCATATGGAGATCTTCTGTTTTTCATGCTAAAACGTTTCCAGTTGGAACTAGTAAATTACCCTTACCATTTATGCAATTTTCAGATAGCTCATGTGAGTGAAATAAGTGATCTTGAAGCGACACTGTCAAACTGTTACGGTGCTTCCTTCAAGAAACATTTAAGACAAGATTTTTAGGAAAGGGTTTAAATGACACTTGGCTTCCTAAATATAAACTGTGCTGAATTTATTTCTCCTAGAACTCTGAAAACTTTGTTTTGCACTCTTACCAGGCCATCGTTAGAATACTGTTGTGAAGTATGGCTACCTCCTCAGCAGTATTTAATAGAAAACTTGGAAATGGTCCAAATAAGATTCATGAAATGGATTAGCTACAAAGGTTTGGGTGTTTCTGTCTTTTCGTCAGATTGAGTTGTTTTGAGAGTATGAATGTGAGGACATTGCACTCGCACTGCAGATGTGTCGATGCCCTTTTTCTTCATAAGTGTCTGATGAATAGAGTGGATTGCTCAACATCGTTGGAGTTGATTCCATTACATATTCCTTGCTGCAATATTAGGCAAAGATATATTTTTCATCTGCCTAAAGTGAGAACTGTGGCTTGGGCATACTCATGGGTACTGAGGGCACTAAAATCACTGAATGAGTTGGGTGAATCAGTGTGCCATTTTTCACTCAACCCCATCTGAAATTAGATGTGCCCTAACAACCTCAATAATGTAAGGTCCTCTTTATATAAGTATGTGTATATAAATGTCTGTAGAGCTTAAACTTGGTAATTATTTTAGGAAATTACTTTTATTAACTTAAGGTGTATTTGTTGCATATAATGTTTTATTGAATCATCTATAATTGATGATAAATCTCTGAGGCCATACTATTACTACTACTACTACTATTGTTTATTTATTTATTTATTTATTGATTGATTGATTGAAATCTTCAACATTTTTGTAACATCAAGGCCAAAATATTATTTTTTAATCAATAAATTTGCTGTTTTATTCATATCCTGATTCGACTTAAATTTAGAATAGTAAATGTTTCATTTTAGATTTTGTTGCAACAATATTTATGAGTTATGCATAAATTTTGTTACTTTTTCCCCAGAGCCATTCAGAATTATGCGGAGAGGTACCAGTCAGGCTCAGGTGAATTTGAGACTTATGCCTTCTTCAGGGCCCTTGGGGACTTCATTGGCATCTTCTCCCTGTCTCTGCTCATAGGTGCTGTCATGGGCTGTCTCACGGCATTGATATCCTTTTTGACTTGTGATGAGTTGTACAGATTTTATTACAAAGTTGATGGGAATGGGTCACATTGATTATTTTATGTGTTGGAAGGGTATTAGTATATTCTAGATATTTGATAGGCATATGGTAAATAAATAATAAATTCATTCACCCATTCTATAAGTAAAATATATGTAAGCAAAATATATGTGATTATTTTGTATGTATCATAGTGATGTCTAATATTGTATCTCTTAATGTGAGGGCACACCTATTCATGTAAATTTTACCACATACAATACTTACACTATGTACGACACAGTTATATCTCTTGACCTGCAAGTACCCATGGCTCTTCCACGCATTGAAGTCAGAATTAGAAATCCGATTTGAACACTATTTAGCAACAGTGTTGAACAGTCCAAAAATAACTCTTCTCTGATGGTTAAATCGCCTCTGATGGATCTCTGTCGTGTTTCATTTCACTCCTGTGCCACTACATCAATAGGGAACATGCATGATCCGGGGTTTTAATTAAAAATATGCTAATCTGATTCAGAATTTCATGCAGAATTCAAAAAATGTGATCAGAATGTACAAATAATAACTCCAAACATGATAAAAATCTAAATGAATGTAAGAAACTGTCACGTGACGCAAGTACGCGATCTCATTGGTCTGACGTCATCGTACAGGTTGACTGAATTAGCAGACGAAATAACACATAGTGTGCTGTGAGAAGCAGGATACACTTCGCGTATTTCTACTTTATGTTAGTGCCTGGTATAGTTAAATTTGAGGTCTATACATTGGATAATAATCTTAGTGGTATATTTTAGACTTAAAATTAATCCTGCGCAGACAGTGAGGCAGAAAACTTATAAATGGTGTAGAGTTCCGATGTGCAATAGCACATCGCATACCATCCCAAACAAATTGTTTATAAATGTTCCAAAGACGCTAAAACTAGGGAGAAATGGATTTTGGCGAGCCGGAGAAATGCTGGTGATATATCGGAGAAGTCTACAGTTTATTTTTTGAAGATTTTAACGTAAGATGAATTTGTTCGAATTTTCAATCATTTTTCATGTCAGCTGTTCTAGTGGTAAAACTTTAAATTTTAATGTATGATGCTTTATTTAAATGCTTCAATTACATCTTTAAATATGAAAGTAATAAACAGTGCATTAATTAATGCTGATTATTAAAGTATTCTACAAATCTAACCTATGTTTTGGGTGATCCATGTCAAGATAATAAATCAAACAGGTTATGAACCATATTGACAGCTCTAATTCTACCAATTTATCTCGGCATGCGACAGTTATTTATGTCTTTATTGAACAGCTTAATTTGTAAAGAAATTTAGGCTATATCTAAATACTCTATAATAAAACAAAAAATAGGTGTGTACATCATGAAAGGAAACAACGTGAATTTAACAAATGTATAACTCTACATAAAACCAATGCTTGTCTGTTGGGGTCTTATAAGTTAACAATGCTCAATTATAATAATTATCATAATATTAATGATATAAATAACATAATTGCACACAGGTGAAAATAGTGATGTTGGTGTTTAAAATATTATCCAATTAGCCTAAGTTTTAGGTTATACAAGCCAAGTCAATAAACCGAAGGGTAAAAATACCAGGCGAGTTGGCCGTGCGGTTAGGAGCGCGCAGCTGTGAGCTCGCATCCGGGAGATATTGGGTTCGAACCCCACTGTCGGCAGTTCTGAAGATGGTTTTCCGTGGTTTCCATTTTTACAAAAGGCAAATGCTGGGGCTGTACCTAAGGAATTTAGTCCTGCAGGAGTTCTTTTACGTGCCAGTAAATCTACCGACACGAGGCTGACGTATTTGAGCACCTTCAACTATGACCGGACTGAACCAGGATCGAACCTGCCAAGTTGCGGTCAGAAGGCCGGCACCTCAACCGTCTGAACCACTCAGCCCGACTTGTGAAAACTAGATGAAGTCACATTTATCTTTATCATGTTTAACTTTTTCCCTCCACAAAGATATTTAATGTTTCTCTTTCATGGGCCTCGGAAGTGAGTAGGCCAGTTGCCCCAACCATAAATATATATTTTTTCGGGAATGATAGATTATAGACCTATAGTACTATGATCTTTCTTTCTTTCTTTCTTTCTTTAATATTTAGAAATTTCATGATCCGTATTGCCCCCGTTTTGCCGGGCAGCCCAGCCGGTAAGCAAAAGTCCCAGAGGCGGAACGTTCGCTTACAGGCAACGCTAAATTATAGGGGACAGGGACAATCTAAGGACTGACGACAAATGAAAACACTAAAAGAAATGGGTTTTAACATTTATTAAATAAAATATCAGCACTTTCCAGATTCTATAAATATTTTCAAAATCTTGAAATAAAAATATTTAGCTCTTCCCTGCTGGAATTCACCCACAGTTCTTCATTAAATTGCATTCTGCAAAGATACGAAACTAAGTCTTAATAAATCGTATTAGGAAATTAAATAAATTATTATTTGAGAAAATCCTATCTCAAAATATCAAAAATCTGAATTATTTTCTTTTTAAATTATTATTTAAATTACCAATACTCTGCGATTCATTTTACCGTGAGTCAAATTTTTACCTCACACGAAAAATCAAATAAATCATTTCTATTAATTAAATATTATTCTAATTAATTATTTAAGCTTCAAATTATATAATAAAATTATTTTGAAATCCAATATCCAACTCATTAGATTCTTATTTTTATGTCAATTGACCTAGTGTTGTGCACAACTCGCAATAAAGACTTAAAATTCTCGCATTGTAGAGTTAAACATTTTACATTTTGTGAGCTTAGTTCATTGACGCGATCCTTGCTTAAGTATTTTCCCTCGAAGGAAAGATCCTAATCTATCTTATTCCGTCATAAAATTACTTAAAGATTCATAATTGAGCCAAATATGCTCGCCACAAAACAACAAAAAAAATCGAAACTTCACGCGCTCAGCGTACACATATCATGACGAAATATAACCATGAAAATCACAATTACAAACAAAATGTCATTCATCCATCTCACATTCAAGCTATGGTCCACGGTAATATTATCAAGTAGATTTATCGAACCCTATCTCTTGATTTTTAATTATAAATTTTATTCGAAATATGAGAGTTTCTCCTGATGACAATATCAGACAAGGGCTACCATTACGATCGTCTGACGTGTGATTGTGACAGGATTATCACTTTTCCAATGAAATAGATTCCACAACGATGTTCCAGGATAATTTTACAGTAGAAATCATCACTAAAAATTCCATAGAACTGCCTACAGTCACAGATAAACAAACATTCGCGCATACGGTCTATGAGTCACGACTACGTTATTTTTAATCTCTTATTATCTCAAATTATCGATCAACATGTGCTGCATAAGAAGAAATTATGTTCAAAGACACACTCTCTTCCTTAACTGACTCGTGTAATGGACACACAAATAAAATCCTATCTTAAGATCCATTTACAAGTCTCAAAATACCAATAACAGTAAATGCAAAATTTGTGGACATTCAAACCACGACCAATATTCCAGACCAACATCTACTTCAATATAGCACACATTAATCACTTATAAGCAACAGTAACAATTACACTCATGACCTTTAAACATTCTATTAGACCGTAATAATGCCAATTATTATACGCGCGCGGTCGCGTCATCGCAGGCTATGGTTTAATGAAATCATAGATGACTATTCTATCTCGAATCTATGGTAAACCACAAAACATCAAGGGAAAATCCTAAATTCACAGAGCACGTCGATATTCTGTCCCAAATAATTCACAAATTATTCCATCATTATTTTATAAATTAATAACTATTATCGCGTGGGTCAAATATTTTTAACACTTTCCTCGACTTATCATGGGACAGTGAGAACATGTCACGAAGCACTCACTCAAATAGAACAAATTATAGGTCCCAAATACACTCTCACACACATCAAATCTACCAACACCAGTGAAAGAAGAGTGAAATTCCTAACTACAAAGACTATTAGAAATGATTTCAAATATTCAAGCAAGGACTACGTCTACATAATTATTACAACAGAAAATAGAGAAAAGTATAATTTAAAATCTTAGCTGTAGTAGACTTGGCTTCTGGACTAGGTTGATGATCAGTGAATATTTAACCAAACTCCATCTCCGATATTATTCTCTCCCGGGCTGAATTATGCCTCACATTTTAATTATACATGGCTGCAGCAGGCGAGGACTTAGGACAATTATAAACTCCGTCGTAATGCTGAAGTTCCATTCTTCCGAAATATTTCAGGACTGCTAGGGATCTTCCGTCTTCTGGTGAAAGCTGAAACTAAAAGATCTGTTTTAGAAATAGTTCCCAACACACACTCGATTCTTCAAGATGGCACAGTTTTTACCTACTTAAAAAATTTTCTTCAGATTTATAAAGTTAAGGAAATCTGAACTGCTGCGTTTCCGATATTTCTGTGTCACAAAATTTCCTCAGAAGCAGAAAAATTATCGTCTTTCATCAAATGAATGCTGGTAATGTTCCACGTCGGATACGCCGTCTCCAATAACACATGTGCTTGAACAATTATTCCCGTAGACAACTGAGCGAATGAGCAGAATGAGCAGAATGCAAATGAGAAAGATTTCCCCAGGTACATGGGTATTTATTTCTTCAAGACGTAGGTGTACCGGGCGAGTTGGCCGTGCGCGTAGAGGCGCGCGGCTGTGAGCTTGCATCCGGGAGATAGTAGGTTCGAATCCCACTATCGACAGCCCTGAAGATGGTTTTCCGTGGTTTCCCATTTTCACACCAGGCAAATGCTGGGGCTGTACCTTAATTAAGGCCACGGCCGCTTCCTTCCAACTCCTAGGCCTTTCCTATCCCATCGTCGCCATAAGACCTATCTGTGTCGGTGCGACGTAAAGCCCCTAGCAAAAAAAAAAAAAAAAAAGACGTAGGTGTGTTTGTTAATTGAATTTTATTGGCTGAGATTTAGCGATCGGGCTAACCTTGCGATTCAATTGGTTAAATATCGTGACGTCAAAATCTCAAAGTATTGATTGCTTTTAATCTGGTAGAGTTCCTGTCCACGTGCTACCCCTCTGGTGTCTTCAACAAGGCACAGAAAAAAAACCCAGACTCGCTTACACGGCACGGGGAAAACCTGTTTCACTGCGGGCTAGCAGACAGTGCAGAGTTGAAATCACCTTCCTGGATGATAATTTTATGCATTGTTCCACCCCAGTAATAAAATATTCTTTCCATACAAACCAGTAACCAATTTTCAAGGGTGCATCTTGTCCCATGGCTGAAAAAATGATTTGATGGGCAGATTAAATCATTATTATCTGGAAATATAATTAATATGTCCCTTGAAAATTTTGAAGTACAGTTATGTGTCACACTATTCCATAATTATTCCAGATGACGTTCCAGCACGTAGCCTACTATTGTCCAGTTCCAGCGCAGCACAAAGCAAGCGTAATTGACTCATGGCGGAATCTTGTAACTCCTGACACTCTTTACATACTTCTTCCGTCATATCGACCTGCGTTGAAGCATGAAGGTAGATTGGATCCTCATCTTCGTTCCATGACGTTTCTTCTTCAAAGATGACGTTTATTTGATTTATAGCAGATTGTTTAGGACAGTTATAACTCTTCAAATTTGAACCATTATGAACTCCTTCATATGATTGATCAAGACTTTGTATGCGATAGGCATTGTTCCCATAGACTTTAATAATTTTGTATGGCCCAATAAATAACGGTGCAAACTTGGGGCATAAAATTTACTTGTGGTTTCTGAGGAAGCTGGTTTCTTGAGTAACACAAGCTCATGTAATTTTAATGGACGACGAAACTTCTTGTTTCTGACACGTCTTTGCCTTCTCTCAGCTTGTTCCTTTAGAGATTTAGCTGCCTTCTCAATATTCTCCTCCAGGGTAGGTTTTACATTTCCTGGGCATTGAATGATACTATCCCAAGGTCGGTAAGGTCGTCTGTCAAAATGAAGAACAACTGGAATCTGAGATGTTGCCTCGTGCATAGTGTTATTTAAGCATTCCATCATAATTGGTAACACATCTACCCATAACCAATGTGTATTTCCGCAGAAAATACGGCATAATTTTGACAGTTCCTGCATTACTCTTTCAGCTGGATTGCTCGATGGATGGCGGACAGAATTCAATATATGCTTAATGCCCAATTGTTTCATAGCTTGACGAAATTCAGCGGAGGTAAATTGTGATCCGTGATCAGTCAATATGGCCTTTGGCTTGCCCATATGAGGTATCAGGTTGCGGATTATCCGACGGATTACAGATTTGGAATTCGCCTTTTGGATAGGATACAAGGCAATATACTTAGAAAATACATCGATAGTGACTATTACATGTCGGTTTCCCCTCCTAGAGATCGGGACGGGTCCAGATAGGTCCATTGCAAATAACTGTTTAGGCCCTGTAGGTATTATGGGAATAGGACTGTGCTGAAGCAGATGGGAGCTAGGTTTTACTCGCTGACAAGTATCACAGGTGCGGACTACATTATGAACAATGGTTCGAAGTTTCTCCCAAGTGAATTTCTCTTGAATAGTGGCAACCGTCTTGTCAATACCACCATGACCAGTTATCCTGTGCGTATGCCAGATAAGGGATTCCTGTAATTTTGGAGGCACCACAACTCTAAGTTCAGATTTTGCAGAATCAATGAATTTAAACAATATTCCATCCAAATATTGGTAACGTGAAGCTTTCCTCTTACATCTTCTATAATTAGGTTCTCCGGGTTTGATTCTCTTCTCCAAAAAGTCTATGATGTTTCTTAAATCTTTGTCTCTTTTCTGGGCTTGCCGAATATAACGTAATTTTCTTAAAAATTCGTGGTCCTCTGGAACTAATTCAATCTGATGGATTTCCTCAGTATCGGCATTCGGGTTACGACTTAAACAGTCAGCTAACAAATTGCTTTTTCCAGTACATTGCTCCAGTTTAATGTCAAATTGCTGGACAAACATCGTCCACCTGAATATTCGTTCGGATGCCATGGTAGTTTTCAACATGAAAGTCAAAGCTTTGTGATCAGTCCTGATAATAATTTGATAACCATATATTATCTTCTGCCAGTATTTGAGGGTATAAACTATTGACAACATCTCCAATTCAGTAACCGTGTAGTGTTTTTCGTGATTTCTCAATTTTCGGCTGACGAAGGCAAGATAAATCCTCCTTTCAGGGTCTTCCTTATTTTCTTGGAATAACACAGCTCCAATTCCAATACCTGATGCGTCTGTTTGTAATATGAACGGTTTTCCAAAGTCTGGATATCCCAATTTGACGTTTTGTATCAGCATTTCCTTGGTCTTATTAAATGCTGTCTCACATTCATCATTCCATTTCCATCTGTTCCCCTTTTTTAGCATATCTTGTAAAGGTGCGACAGTCTGCGTAAAATTAGGGCAATGGTTGGCGAAAAAGTTGGCCATCCCTAAAAATTGCCTTACATGTTTTACTCTTATGGGCCTTGGAAATTTACTTATGGCTTCAATCTTGACCGGGTTAGGTCTGATTCCCTCACCATCTATTATATGTCCTAAAAATAAAATTTCAGTCTGACAGAATTTTGACTTGGCTAAATTTATATGGAATCCCGTTCTAGAAAGATTCTCCAGCAATTTCTCCAGTTTAGATAAGTGATCTTCGAAGGTTTCACTGGCCAAAAGTAAGTCGTCAATGTACTTTGTCGTGAAGCTCTTTACTTCCTCCGTAAGACATCGATCCAGTGCTCGAATAAGAGCGCTTCCTGCATTACATATGCCAAAGGGCAATTTTCGGAAGACGTAGGTCTGTTGATTGAACATGAATCCAGTTAGGAGTCTAGATTTTTCCTCCAGGAGAATGTGATAATATGAAGAAGTGAAGTCGACTGACGTAAAGAGATTCATCCCTCGAAATTTCCTCAGAACTTCTTTAATAGCAGGTGCCTGGTCTCTTTCAGGGATTAGCTTGCGGTTTATCTCACGAGCGTCTAAACACAAACGAAGGGATCCATCTGGCTTGTTTACGATGACTAAAGAACTAAGAAAGGTGTACTAGCTTTCATTATAATCCCATCTTTCTCCATGCCTTCGATTAATTTTTCCACTCTAGAATGGAATTTCTCCGGGATCGGGTATGGCTTCTTCTTGAAAGGAGTCCAGTCATTTGCCACCAATGAATATTTAAAATCTGGAATTTGTCCCGGTTTGTCATCAAACAAGTTCTTATATTTTAATAATAAATTTCGAAGTTGTTCCTTTTCTTTATCAGTTCCCTGAGCTGAATTCACCTTCTGATTTATAAGATCCAAGGGATGTGTTCTATTTTCGCCCTCTTCAATGATGTCATCCAGAACCTGATGAATTTCTTCTAAGGCCTCATGGTCTTCTTTCTCCCTCGATGTTAAGGCGCAATTTATGTGGAACACCTCTTGGTCGGTTACATCAACAGGATTCATGACTGCAATTTCTGAAAATTCCTCCAGACGAAATACTATTTGGTTGGAGTCCAAACTAATGTTTGCATGGTATGATGTAAGAAAATCCATTCCAAGAATGATATTAAATTTGATATTTGTCATAGCCAAAAATATATTAGGGAACTTGGTGTTTCCGATTTCCACATCGAGAAATGTCTGCTGCTTGCAAATTACAATCTTGTCAGGGATAATTCCTTTAATTTTAACGTGTGAGACTGGAATGATGGGTATTTCATGCCTTTCTCTTAAGTCATTCATAAATGATGTTGATATTACACTAATAGTGGAGCCGGTGTCAACTAAGCATTTAACTCTCACGCCACAAACTCTAGCTAATATTATTGGTAATGTCCTTGCATTATTTCTACTAGCCTCATGATTTTCTTCTAACAGATCATCAGATTTAGTAACCCATGAATCAATCTGAACTACAATCCATTCCTTCGGGACCTCTGAATTACAAGAACTAGGATTCGTACTATCATTTTCTAGTTGGATGGATGTTTTTTTTTTAATAGCCCCTTGACTATAATCTTCCTTTTCATAGCGTTGTCGATTATCTTCTTGCTTAGCCCTTTGGTATTCTAAGCTTTCTGCTCCTACTATATCTGGGTTCACGTCCTGGTCCTGAATCGCGTGACGCCACTTGGATTTCTCCTGATTTTCCTTGCGTAATTCCTGGATGTATTTCTCTCTCTCTTCTTGCCTCCAGTTTCTTTTTCTTCCTCCCGTATAGTTAGTTTCGCTATTTCTTCTCCACCTTCCTCGAATATTTTCATAGGGTCTGCGTCGTACATTCCTTCGGTAATAATCTCTCTCCTCGTCACTTCTGTGTCCTGACCTAGGAGAACGGTCTCTCGGTGACATTTCCTTTGTAGTTCGACCGCTAGGTCTCCCTTGGTTGAATGAAGTTCCGCTGTCGGCTCGGATGACTGTAGCTTGCAACACCTGTTGCTCTTGACCGAGATTACGTCGTGGCTGCTCTCTCAAAGTTAAATCAAGTCGGCGAAGTACGGCCTCAGCCTGAATTGCTGTCTGCGCGTTCGAAGCAATCATTATACGTTGAATGTCCGCTGGAAGTTGCCTTATTATTACACGGACTACTTCAACTTCTGAGGGTGGCATATCAAGCTCCTTTAGTTTACGTAATTGAGCCGAAAAATAATCAGCGTAGCGTGTGGGTGTAGAAGAAGCGTACCTCTTAGTGTAGAGTTCTGTTTTTAAATTATGCTGTAAGTTACTGTTCCAATATCTCTCCAGAAATGCTTTCTTAAACCCTTCAAAATCTTCAAATGAATACTTGAACGCTTCATACCATGTTAATACTGAATTCTCCAAATAGCGTTCAGTCACCCTTAGTTGGCGTTCAGGAGGTATCTTATTATCTCTAAAGTATTCCTGAAGTTCACGAATGAAGCTTTTAGGAGTAACGCCTTTAACATTATTGAACTTCTTTGGCTGTTCCTCATGTAATTTAATAATATTAACGATTTGAGTCTGACCTGAAATATTTATGAATTTATCCCACTACTGTCCTGATTTATGTAAGGATTTGTGTTATTTATGGGATTAGCCATGTCCACCCTATTATCTACTTTTGGAGTTGAAGACGGGACTTCACCAGACATCCGCTTCTCCAATTGACCTTGCCTTTCCAATAATGTTGAAGTGACAATATTATGACTCTCGCCCTGAAGTTTGATTATCTTAAGCTCTTCAACAAGTTCCTTAATTCCATCCTGAAGTTCACGCTTCGATGCTTCGGACTCAGCTTTTACTTCGCTGATTTCCTTGTCCACTTTCGTTTTTATTTCTTTAAGACCTGTCTGTGTCTCTTCGATAGTCTCATAGAAATATTCTAGCCTTTCTGACGTGGTTACATGGGAAACTTTTATTTCTGCTACGACTCCCTTTTCCACCTGTTTCAAAGTTTCGTAAAGGCCGGTAAACTTTTTACTCCATGCTGCCTTAGTCGCTGTAAGGTCCTCTGCATTGTCCACAATTTTCTCCTCAATATTCTGAAAGTTTTTCTCCACCTCATTTTTGTATTTATCAAGCCCCTGTAGTACGTCTGTCTGGACTTTAGCGAGTCTCTCACTTACTTCGTTCGACATATCAGCCAACGAACTTGTAATACCCGCCTGTATTTCACCTTTATAGTCTGAGAAATTTTGTTTGACTGCTACAAGTTCACTTTGAATGGATGCTATTTTCCCATTAAATAATTTCACATCCATGTGCAGTTTATTAATGTTTTCGTCCGTCCTATTCTGTATTTCTTCCAATGCAATTTTAAGATCGGATTTAAATTTATCCTGTCCCTCGTTCAGTTCTAATTTCAGTTTTTCATTATTCTCACTTAGATCCTGTTTCAACTCCTGTTTTAATTTAGCACTATTTTCACTTAATTCAGCACTAAGTTCCCGTTTTAACTCCTGTTTTAATTTAGCACTATTTTCACTTAATTCAGCACTAAGTTCCAGTTTTAACTCCTGTTTTAATTTATCACTGTTCTCGGTCATTCTAAGCTCAAATTTAGCCTGATTTTCACTAAGATCCTTCAGGTCCTGCTTCAAGCTGTCTTTCAAATTTCCTAACGCATTCTCCAAAAATGCACGCCATTCATCCATAATGACAAACTTTTCAAAGAAACGGCAGTTCAGACCTCGGGGAGAATATTATCAGAGTATAAACCAGAGTCCAGTTCCACATCCACTAATGAATTAAGCTCACCTCCTTAGGGGAAGATTTGTATATCATTTCAATAATGTTTAACTATTAAAATACGAAATGTTGCGCAAATGCAGTCGCATCAAAAAAAAAATGAAATTTTCCTAATCTCCAAGATTTTGTTTCAAGTATTCAACATGGCCCTTCCTAACTTTAACTAAAGTGCACTCTGCCACAGAGATCTGGGCTAATAAATGTTATCGAATAACCTAAAAATCCTATTGTCGCCGCATCTTGCTTATGTCCAAATTTTGGACTACAAGATCGAGTCCTTAGATTGGCGTCGCCGATGAAATTCGGGCCAAGCACGTTACGGGCGCCAAATTTGTACTACCTGCCCCCGTTTTGCCGGGCAGCCCAGCCGGTAAGCAAAAGTCCCCGAGGCGGAACGTTCGCTTACAGGCAATGCTAAATTATAGGGGACAGGGACAATCTAAGGACTGACGACAAATGAAAACACTAAAAGAAATGGGTTTTAACATTTATTAAATAAAATATCAGCACTTTCCAGATTCTATAAATATTTTCAAAATCTTGAAATAAAAATATTTAGCTCTTCCCTGCTGGAATTCACCCACAGTTCTTCATTAAATTGCATTCTGCAAAGATACGAAACTAAGTCTTAATAAATCGTATTAGGAAATTAAATAAATTATTATTTGAGAAAATCCTATCTCAAAATATCAAAAATCTGAATTATTTTCTTTTTAAATTATTATTTAAATTACCAATACTCTGCGATTCATTTTACCGTGAGTCAAATTTTTACCTCACACGAAAAATCAAATAAATCATTTCTATTAATTAAATATTATTCTAATTAATTATTTAAGCTTCAAATTATATAATAAAATTATTTTGAAATCCAATATCCAACTCATTAGATTCTTATTTTTATGTCAATTGACCTAGTGTTATGCACAACTCACAATAAAGACTTAAAATTCTCGCATTGTAGAGTTAAACATTTTACATTTTGTGAGCTTAGTTCATTGACGCGATCCTTGCTTAAGTATTTTCCCTCGAAGCAAAGATCCTAATCTATCTTATTCCGTCATAAAATTACTTAGATTCATAATTGAGCCAAATATGCTCGCCACAAAACAACAAAAAAAATCGAAACTTTACGCGCTCAGCGTACACATATCATGACGAAATATAACCATGAAAATCACAATTACAAACAAAATCAGTCATTCATCCATCTCACATTCAAGCTTTGGTCCACGGTAATATTATCAAATAGATTTATCGAACCCTATCTCTTGATTTTTAATTTTTAATTTTATTCGAAATATGAGAGTTTCTCCCGATGACAATATCAGACAAGGGCTACCATTACGATCGTCTGACGTGTGATTGTGACAGGATTATCACTTTTCCAATGAAATAGATTCCACAACGATGTTCCAGGATAATTTTACAGTAGAAATCATCACTAAAAATTCCATAGAACTGCCTACAGTCACAGATAAATAAACATTCGCGCATACGGTCTATGAGTCACGACTACGTTATTTTTAATCTCTTATTATCTCAAATTATCGATCAACATGTGCTGCATAAGAAGAAATTATGTTCAAAGACACACTCTCTTCCTTAACTGACTCGTGTAATGGACACACAAATAAAATCCTATCTTAAGATCCATTTACAAGTCTCAAAATACCAATAACAGTAAATGCAAAATTTGTGGACATTCAAACCACGACCAATATTCCAGACCAACATCTACTTCAATATAGCACACATTAATCACTTATAAGCACAGTAACAATTACACTCATGACCTTTAAACATTCTATTAGACCGTAATAATGCCAATTATTATACGCGTGCGGTCGCGTCATCGCAGGCTATGGTTTAATGAAATCATAGATGACTCTATTCTATCTCGAATCTATGGTAAACCACAAAACATCAAGGGAAAATCCTAAATTCACAGAGCACGTCGATATTCTGTCCCAAATAATTCACAAATTATTCCATCATTATTTTATAAATTAATAACTATTATCGCGTGGGTCAAATATTTTTAACACTTTCCTCGACTTATCATGGGACAGTGAGAACATGTCACGAAGCACTCACTCAAATAGAACAAATTATAGGTCCCAAATACACTCTCACACACATCAAATCTACCAACACCAGTGAAAGAAGAGTGAAATTCCTAACTACAAAGACTATTAGAAATGATTTCAAATATTCAAGCAAGGACTACGTCTACATAATTATTACAACAGAAAATAGAGAAAAGTATAATTTAAAATCTTAGCTGTAGTAGACTTGGCTTCTGGACTAGGTTGATGATCAGTGAATATTTAACCAAACTCCATCTCCGATATTATTCTCTCCCGGGCTGAATTATGCCTCACATTTTAATTATACATGGCTGCAGCAGGCGAGGACTTAGGACAATTATAAACTCCGTCGTAATGCTGAAGTTCCATTCTTCCGAAATATTTCAGGACTGCTAGGGATCTTCCGTCTTCTGGTGAAAGCTGAAACTAAAAGATCTGTTTTAGAAATAGTTCCCGACACACACTCGATTCTTCAAGATGGCACAGTTTTTACCTACTTAAAAAATTTTCTTCAGATTTATAAAGTTAAGGAAATCTGAACTGCTGCGTTTCCGATATTTCTGTGTCACAAAATTTCCTCAGAAGCAGAAAAATTATCGTCTTTCATCAAATGAATGCTGGTAATGTTCCACGTCGGATACGCAGTCTCCAATAACACATGTGCTCGAACAATTATTCCCGTAGACAACTGAGCAACTGAGCGAATGAGCAGAATGAGCAGAATGAGCAGAATGCAAATGAGAAAGATTTCCCCAGGTACATGGGTATTTATTTCTTCAAGACGTAGGTGTGTTTGTTAATTGAATTTTATTGGCTGAGATTTAGCGATCGGGCTAACCTTGCGATTCAATTGGTTAAATATCGTGACGTCAAAATCTCAAAGTATTGATCGCTTTTAATCTGGTAGAGTTCCTGTCCACGTGCTACCCCTCTGGTGTCTTCAACAAGGCACAGAAAAAAAAACCAGACTCGCTTACACGGCACGGGGAAAACCTGTTTCACTGCGGGCTAGCAGACAGTGCAGAGTTGAAATCACCTTCCTGGATGATAATTTTATGCATTGTTCCACCCCAGTAATAAAATATTCTCTCCATACAAACCAATAACCAATTTTCAAGGGTGCAGTATTGAAGTGGGATTACAATATTTGAAAATTAAGAGGGTTCCTCCTATTCAATACAAAGATATTTATTAATGTGAAAGAATCACGATATGAACGATATGTGATTCTTTCACATTAATAAATATCTTTGTATTGAATAGGAGGAACCCTCTTAATTTTTAAATATTGTATTCTTTCTTTCTTAATCAGTTTATCTTCCAGGGTTGGTTTTCTCTCGGGCTCAGCGAGGGATTTCACCTCTACTGCTTCAAGGGCAGTGTCCTGGAACGTAAGACTTTGGGTATGGTGATGAAACTGGTGAGGAGGGCCATTACCTCGCCCAGGCGCCCTCACCTGCTATGCTCAACAGGGGCTTGTTGGAGGATGGGAGGATCAGAAAGGATAGACAAGGAAGAGGGAAGGAAATGGCCGTGGCCTTAGGTGCCTGGAGAAGAAGTGGGAAAATACGAAAAACCACTTCGAGGATGGCTGAGGTGGGATTCGAAACCCCACTACTCAGTTGACCTCCCGAGGCTGAGTAGACCCCGTTCCAGCCCTCGTACTATTTGTTTCCAACTTTCATGGCAGAGCCGGGAATCGAAATCGGGCCTCCGGGGGTGGCAGCTAATCACATTAACCACTTCACCACAGAGGCGGACTAGTACTATAATGCTGCCTATATGTTTATGTTAGTGCTGAAATCCGATTTCTTACTTTACTAATGCTGAAAGCCCGAAAATGTAATGTTATTCTTTAATATGGGAATCAGTCTAGAAGGAAAAGTTGAAAGTGATGCGATTTCTATCCAGGTTTGTGTTATCCTAATACTATGAGTTACAGTACATTGCACGTATATAAAAGACGCCACTTACAAACTTGCTTTTTATCCGCGAATTTCTGCGGCCACAAAAGTCACTATTTTTCAAGAATGATGACATCTACACATGGTAGATTGTCAGACTGGGCTGTTTTGAACCTTTCTTCTGTCATTTCAAAGTTATTCCCGATCACGAATAATAAACAATCGGCTTTTAGCAACGGTTGATGCACAACGGCTGGTAGAGCTGCATGCGGTACTGGATCGTGACGTCACAGCGCGCCGCTTACGTCAGAGGCCGTTTCACTCGCCTTGCGGAAAGGCACTATTAAATATTATTTGAATGGTAGGAAACAAGGCAACTTACCACAATGTAATACGTTCACGTACTATTTTATTGGTGTACTACATACATACATACATTATCGTTATAGACTGTTATGCCTTTCAGCGTTCAGTCTGCAAGCCTCTGAGAATTTACTCAACGTCACCACAATCCTCGATTTGCAACTAGTGTTGTGGCCTCATTTAGTTCTATACCTCTTATCTTTAAATTGTTAGAAACCGAGTCTAACCATTGTCGTCTTGGCCTTCCTCTACTTCTCCTACCCTCCATAACAGAGTCCATTATTCTCCTAGGTAACCTATCCTCCTCCATTCGCCTCACATGACCCCACCACCGAAGCTGGTTTGTGCGTACAGCTTCATCCATCGAGTTCATTCCTAAATTAGCCTTTATCTCCTCATTCTGAGTACCCTCCTGCCATTGTTCCCACCTGTTTGTACCAGCAATCATTCTCGCTACTTTCATGTCTGTTACTTCTAACTTATGAATAAGATATCCTGAGTCCACCCAGCTTTCGCTCCCGCAAAGCAAAGTTGGTCTGAAAACAGACCAATGTAAAGATAGTTTCGTCTGGGAGCTGACTTCCTTCTTACAGAATACTGCTGATCGCAACTACGAGCTCACTGCATTAGCTGTACTACACCTTGATTCAATCTCATTTACTATATTACCATCCTGGGAGAACACACAACCTAAATACTTGAAATTATCGACCTGTTCTAGCTTTGTATCACCAATATGACATTCAATTCTGTTGAATTTCTTACCTACTGACATCAATTTAGTCTTCGAGAGGCTAATTTTCATACCATACTCATTGCACCTATTTTCAAGTTCCAAGATATTACACTGCAGGCTTTCGGCACAGTCTGCCATTAAGACCAAGTCGTCAGCATAGGCCAAACTGCTAACTACATTTCCACCTAACTGAATCTCTCCCTGCCATTTTATACGTTTCAGCAGATGATCCATGTAAACTACAAACAGCAAAGGTGAAAGATTACAGCCTTGTCTAACTCCTGTAAGTACCCTGAACCAAGAACTCATTCTACCATCAATTCTCACTGAAGCCCAATTGTCAACATAAATGCCTTTGATTGATTTTAATACTCTACCTTTAATTCCTTAGTCCCCCAGTATGGCGAACATCTTTTCCCTCGGTACCCTGTCATATGCTTTCTCTAGATCTACGAAACATAAACACAACTGCCTATTCCTCTCATAGCATTTTTCAATTACCTGGCGCATACTGAAAATCTGATCCTGACAGCCTCTCTGTGGTCTGAAACCACACTGGTTTTCATCCAACTTCCTCTAACGACTGATCGAACCCTCCCTTCCAGGATGCCAGTGAATACTTTGCCTGGTATACTAATCAATGAGATCCCTCGATAGTTGTTGCAATCCTTCCTGTTCCCTTGCTTATAGATAGGTGCAATTACTGCTTTTGTCCAATCTGAAGGTACCTTACCAACACTCCACGCTAATTTTACTACTCTATGAAGCCATTTCATCCCTGCCTTCCCACTGTACTTCACCATTTCAGGTCTAATTTCATCTATTCCTGCTGCATTATGACAATGGAGTTTATTTACTATCCTTTCCACTTCCTCAAGCATAATTTCACAAACATCGTTTTCCTCCTCCCCTTGAGCTTGGTTGTTTTCATCACCACCATGATGATTTCCTTTTACGTTGAGATGATGTTCAAAATATTCCCTCCACCTCTCCAGTGATTTCCTGGGATCTACCATGAGTTCACCTGAATTACTCAAAACACTGTTCATTTCCTTTTTCCCTCCCTTGCTAAGATTCTTTATTACTGTCCAGAAAGGTTTCCCTGCTGCTTCACCTAGCCTTTCCAGGTTATTACCAAAATCTTCCCATGACTTCTTTTTGGAATCAACAACTATTTGTTTCGCTCTGTTTCTTTCAACTACGTACCAATCCCTGTCTGCCTTGGCCCTTGTTTGGAGCCATTTCTGATAAGCTTTCTTTTTATGTTTACAGGCTGCTCTCACTTCATCATTCCACAAAGATGTTCGCCTTTTCCCATCTTTACACACAGTTGTTCCTAGGCATTCCCTTGCAGTTTCTATTACAGCATCCCTGTATGCCACCCATTCACTTTCTATATCCTGAACCTGCTTACTGTCTACTGTTCGAAACTTCTCACTAATCATATCCATGTACTTCTGCTCAGAATATGTCCGAGATGCCCACTCCCATTCCATAGCAACTGGTATCCCGACTCTCAGGACCACTTACTAGGCTACTCAGCTGTTGCCCATGGTTCACGAACTAGGACGTGACTACAGTAACCCACACACATGAACCACTATTGGTGTACTTTTCAAAAAAAATATTTTTGAAAATTGTGCATGTTCCCTATTAGCATGTTGAGTCTCAGAGCCAAGAAACATTTCTTATATTTCTAACACGTTAGCCAGTCCCAGACATATGTTTCCTTCGGCTTGCATTGCATTTTCTTTCATTCCACTCCCTCCTCCTTAGTATTCTTTCCCAGAAAGAAAAAGTATAACGATTGTTCGACTTGTGCGAGGCTGAGTGACTCGTACAGTTGAGGGCTGGCTTTCTGACCCCAACTTGGCAGGTTCAACCCTGGCTCAGTCTGGCGGTATTTGAAGGTGCTCAAATACGACAGCCTCGTGTCGGTAGATTTACTGGTGCGTAAAAGGACTCCTGCGGGACAAAATTCTGGCAACTCTGCATTTCCGAAAACCGCCGAAAGTAATTATGGTGCGAAAAAACAATAACATTAATTATGTTCGACTTGTGCTACTTCTGGATACCAAAAACTGTTTTCACTCCAATCCACTCAACTGTACTGTACTTATTGTGAACCCTCTGGGCTGCATGCTCAAAATACTTGTTTGGCACGTATAAAAACAATTGAGGGGTTGCCGGCAAGAACCCCACTAGTCAGAAAATCACAATTATGGGGAAATGAGAGAAACTGCATTTCTTCATCCCATAAATAGCTATTTTTATTTTTGTTTTGTGTAAATACTCTGTAGGCATCAGGGGTGTTATCAGAACTCATTGAGTGATACTAAATTATATTCTCTTGGCGTGAAGAAGGAAAATGGATTGGACTAGTGGGTTTTTTGCAGAATTCAATACAATACCACTAATAATATTATAATATATATATATATATATATATATATATTTAAAGAATTGTAGCTACCATCTTTATGTGGACGACTTACAAATTTATTGTCACTGTAAGACCTCTGACTTGCCTCATGCCATAACAGGCATCAATGCTGACCTTCAGCGACTTAATGCTTACTCCTTGAAAAATTCCCTCCTTCTTAACCCCTTCAAGACACAAGCAATCATTATTGGCTCTCAAAAATTATTGGCCACACTACGGTACGAAACTATTCCTCCAGTTATACTGAATGGTAGAGTTATTCCATTCAGCCAAACTGTGAGAAATCTTGGAGTGACAATGAACAAAACATTAAATTGGACTGAATATATTAAGAATGTGTGTAAAAAAAATATTTTCGATACTCCATTCGGTTAAAAGAAACAGAGATATTGTACCTTGTAATGTGAGAGTCAAACTCATGCAAACGCTAGTGCTTCCCGTCCTCGACTACTCTGACGTCATTCTGGTAGACGCAACATAAGAGCAGACTTTGAAACTTCAGCGAGCGCTTAATTGTTGCCTTAGATTTATATACAGTCTGAGTTATGATACGCATGTCACCCCATACTATCACACTATTTCATGGCTGAAACCTGACAAACGACGAACGTATCACATACTGATACAGATGTACAGACTGCTCTCTGAAGACAGACCACTACACATTTCCTCCCAGCTTAAGTATTTGTCCTCCTTTCACAGCAGTAATACCCGCTCTGGTTCCTCCCTTTCTGTTCCTGTCCACCGATCCTCTATGTACAACAATTGCTTTGTTGTGGCGGGTTCTAGACTTTGGAATTCCCTGCCAGTCAGTGTCAGAAATTCCACCTCATTACCTAAATTCAAGTCTGCTTGCCGAGACTACCTGCTAAATGCAGCTGACTAACTTGTATGCCTGGAAGATCGAATGAATGTGAGTTAGAAAAGTGTAATGTATTTTTGTGTAGGTTATTATTTACTGTATAATATGATGTACTCAAACCGTATCACTACAGTGGTTAAGTGTAAGAGAGGGCCAAGAGCCCTAACTTTGCCACCTACAAAGGCATAATAAATAAATAAATAAATAAATAAATAAATAAATAAATAAATAAATAAATACAAATATAAATGATTATTTATTAAAGAAAGAGGAGGAAAATGTGATATACAGCATACAATGACAACTCAAAACATTAATCTTCACATCCATCACTATTGTCATCAATGTCTGTTTCATAGTTACAACTGGTTGTAGGTACATCCACTGATGCAGCTGTGCCAAAGAGGCTTAAGTAGTACTCTTTGCTTGCAGGATTTGCGAGGTATTCGGCAAGTTTTAATATGTCAAAAACATATCAGATGTAAAGTTTTTCAGGCGTTTGCTCTATTAACCAGCGTTTCGTCTTAGGTCTGACACTAGACTCATCAGAGTGGGATGTGTCGGACCCTACCCACTGACGCTAGGGCGTATGCAGGTGAATCTTATCAGAAGCCCTTATAAGAGGCACAGTCTGATAACTGCATACGAGAGATAAATCTCCGCAGTGGAATTATTGCCCGCCTAGCAATTCCGAATGGAAAATTTTAAATTCCTATGTAGGGAATTAGATTTTAATATGACCTTAGCCTTCGCATGTTTCACTGCGGGAGGGGGTGTGAAAGCTCCTGGTAAGTCGATTGTGTCAGGAGTTTTGAACTTCGGATCTGTGATGATGTGACGGCTCCAAGGACCACGCTATGTTTGTCGCAAATATACAGCTTTATGTTTGAAGTCACACCGCATAGATCGAACACACTGAAGCCTGAATGCTCGCTTTGGTTTTTTACAAAACAAACTGTCGGTTGCATTTTTAAAATCCTTGAAATAATGGTGGGTGGATATCTCCAAACCAAATGGAGATGTACGCGTTCGGGCCTTCAGAATTCTTTCATCCCAATCTTCAGGAAGTTTGGTCGGCGATGGTAGTCTTCCTGCGTTGAGCAGAAATAAGTGGAAAGTCCTGGTCGTTTGGTAGGTAGCTATGACCATAAACAGGAAAAAGGTATGTAACCCTTTTAAAAAGTTTGAGAATGTGCACTACACAGAAGAGGAAGTAAACCATTGTTTTATTTTTGTTTTGCCTAGGACAGCTGTCACTTATTAAAATAAGCTCATCCGTTAACTCAGAGTGTGGGATGCTATTTATGAAATGTAGCAGCATTGAGATAACCTCATTGGACCATTTGTGTCCATATTAACGTAAAACCTTGGAGAACTGGAGTACAACCTAGAGGAATGTAGGCAGTTGTAAACAAAAGTGTAGCTTATCAGTGGGTTATCGGGAGTTGAGCAGACCGCTCTCGTAGCACCTGCCTGAAGCACCGCTGACTAGTTTTGTTCTCGCTAACAACAGTCCAGACTTGTGTTTTTTTTGCCAAATCGCCATATGTTTAGAGGCTAATACAGTACGACTTGAGGTGTTTTTGACAGAACCGGTTGTGTAATCAAGTGCGTAATGCTGAACACTACAAGATAGCGCTTATAACTGGTGGGGTTCTTGCCGGCAACCCCTCAATTATTTGAAAACTGTTGGAGTTTCGAAGAAAAATGGACATTTTTGTAGGAAATTTAATATTAAATCATTCAGGAGATGGATGGGCTTGATATCCACTGTTGGCAGCCCTGAAAATGCTTGTTTATGGTTTCCCTATTTTCACACCTTAATTTAGATTTAGTTCCATTCTATCACTTCCCATTATCATCTTAAGACCTATCTGTGTCAGTGCATCATAAAACCAATATGAAAGAAAAAAAAATTAATTCTAAATCCTGCATATTTTTTTTTTTTTTGTCCAACCCTTGTCCCGTTTCGCTACGGGGTGGGGTATGAGGTGAGATGAATTTGTCGTGGCGGTTTTTTATGACCGGATGCCCTTCCTGACGTCAACCTCATCAGAGGAGTTAATGGGAGATGAAATGAATGACGTGATATATGATAGTAGGGAGAGGGTGAAACCCGGTGCCAGCACATAGCCTACTCCTGTCGAATAGCACCAAGGGGTCTGCTCAAGGCTTAACGTCCCCATCCGACGGACGAATCACCATCAACAGCGTCATATGCCCTCACTCCATATGAGCACTGCGGAGAGGTTTGGAATTTAATCCTGGCTTTTGGCACGCAATCTAGTGATTAGAAATTGTATACCACCACCTCCCCTACCCTGCCGGCCAACATTCTGATGGTGAAATTTTTGTTTAAATAAATAAATATATATATATATATAACTAACAGTTACCCATTACTTTGGTTTTTGTCAGATATAGCATGCATTAAAAAGGACAGAAAATAATGTTTTTAATGGAAAACTGAAAGTTAGGAAGAAAATTCATATGAACTTTTTGTAGAAGAGTGATTTCTAAGTATACTTGGTGGGCTCAATTTTTTTAATGGGACTAATACTTCACACTTCTGGCAGTATATTCACTTTTAAGGGTCCTAGATGCATTATTTTTCTGGCTTGCTCTGCTTTCTTTTACACTAGCTATTCCCTAGATAAGCTAGCATTAGTCTACCATGGGGTTGACGTCCTCCAGGGTCGAGTTGGAGTACTGTTTCGGCCACAGAATCATTGTCTCTTCTCATGAACATGACCGTACCACTGGAGTAGCACCTCTCTTGGGACTATTCTCTATTGGGACTACACCAAGCCTTAGACATACACTGTCATTTGTTGCATGATCGTAACTATTTAAAGATAAAAATTTCATAATGTTCCGTATTGAACTGTATCACAATTAAATTGAAACATTAAATTAAGTGGTTCAACCTATTCAATACAAGTAAATAATAAATGTAGTGTTACATTCTTATTTAGTTAAAAGTGGTACCAGTGTCGACCACCAATCTGGGTTATCATCAGCCAATTAAAAATACAAAAACAATGCATAGGAAAACAAAAAATTAAAGGATAAGTCTTTCACAAAAGCAGTTCAAGAAGCAATATAAGACAATAGGGGTTAGCACTGCACGATTTTAAATCGTAAAGTCCAGAAGAATACGAAGATCAGTCACTTATATGTAGCAAGGTACAAGTCCCTGAAGAGTAGCACAGAACACGCAATGTCTGGCACTGTGCTTTAAAATGTTTACGAGAAGAGGTGAACAGTTCATTGAACAATCCTGCAAACACTGCCAGGTGCAAAGTCACAACACGATTTAATAAATTTGAAGTCCCAAAATTGTGTAGAAGTCGAAAACAAGTCGCTTAAATAAAGTAAGATGCTAGCTCCTGAAGATCAGCGTAACATACATAGGTCAGCATTCTATCCCATCAAGAGCTACAGGGTGCACTGTTTTATAAATTTTTGCCTTCAGATGTTCAGGCATATTTTAGACACAGGTCGTCGTCGGCAGTTACTCGTTTCTTAGTTTACACATTTCCTGGCTAATAGCTCACTTCAATTCACAGCAGTTTGTATTTAAACTTCCCGTGACTGTACAGGCCAGGCCAATTCTTGCCTAGAACATAGTATGTCCACACATCCTGCAGTTGAGGGACTGGGGAGGTCTTGGCTGGGTTTGGCGAAGTTTGCGTTCCTGTCACTTAATATCTTACATGTCTGCGGCGTTCTTGTTCGAAGTGTTGAACTGAGGCACAGACACTTCGCCGCCAAAGTAAACGGTCATTGGCAAGTGTTTCCCAGGTTTGTGGGTTTATTTCTGCCATCTTTAAGGTTTGTTTCAGTTGGTCTTTGAAACCTCTCAGGGGGGGCACCCCGTGGTCTTGAACCGGCGCTAAGTTCACCATTGAGGATCTGGCGCGGTAGTCTGTCATTCATACGGTACACATGTCCTGCCCATCTGAGGCGATGGCTAATGACCAATGCTTCTACACTCTTAGCACATGCTTTTTCGAGAACTTCAACATTAGAGACGTAGTTTACCCACTTGATGTTCATGATGGAGCGTAGCTTTTGTTGGTGAAAGCGCTCCAGCTTTTTGATGTCTCGGTGGTATAAGATCCACGTTTCACAGCCATAGAGAAGTGTAAAGATGACTACAGCCTGGTACACCATTAGTTTTGTACGAATTGTAAGGTTTTTATTTTTAGACACAGGTATATATATTGTAAAAATTAACTGTTTCAAAATCATGATATTTATGGTGTACAGTATTCAGTTTGGCTTCCTTACACACTGTCTAACAAAAAAATTGAAGCACGCAGAAGAAATGATCGTATATCATTGTAATTTCATACATGTACACACCATCGGTGGGTATGTAAATGATTAGAGTTGCAATTCTCTGTGGCAGGTAGAACGGCCACCAAAGTGCTTTAGTGTTGTTCATGTTCAGTGTTGTTACCAGGCCTGGTAGGGTATATAAGGGTGCGTGAACAGCATCAGATGTTGAGTGATTACTGTGAAGGACATGTAGATGCCACGTACTCAAGTGAGACAGCATTATTAGCACCTGACAGAGTTTGAAAGGGCCTCATTATGGGTCTCCACTTTGCTGGCTGGTCGCATCGTGCAATATCCAGATTTGTGGAGTGTTCGGATGTGATGGTGGCCCGATGTTGGACTGCATGGGAACTTAATGACAGGCATACTCGTCAAGGTTCCCGTCGACCACGCCTGACCGTCACAAGGGAGGATTGCCGTGTTGTGTACCAAGCACATCGTAACCTCTTTACATCTGCACCTGCCATCTGAGAACAAGTAATGGACTCCCTGCAACATTCTGTGTCATTCCGCACCATTGGTTGGAGACTAGCATCAGCCAGACTATGGAATTACCATCCCATGCGTAGGCTGCCGTTAACACCACAATATAAATGGCTGTGTTAAGAATGCTGCAGTGACCGGCAAGCATGGACTGGTGGACTGCTGATGAATGGAGTCTCATTGTGTTCTGCGATGAACCGCTGTTCTGAATTACCCGGATGAACATTGTCTGTGAGTATGGTGGCTACATGGGGAGAGGTCCCATTCTTCCAATGTTTTGGAGAAGCACAGTGATGTTACTCCTGGCATCATGGTGTGGAGAGCTATTGGGTATGACTTCAGGTTACAGCAGGTAGTGATTTAGGGAACTCGGACATCACTGCGGTACGTCACAAGACATCCTGTGTCCTCATGTGTTACGTCCCATGCGACAGTATCATGGTGCCATTTTTCAACAGAGCAATGCTTGTCCACACACTGCACATGTCTCTATGAACTGTCTGCATGATGTTGATGTACTTCCGTGGCCAGCAAGATCTCCAGATTTGTTCCTGATTGAACATATGTGGGACCAGCTGGGATGTCAACTCTGTTCCAGTGCCAGCATATCAAGGACCAGTTAAAAAGGTTGTGGGCCAGCTTGCCTCAGGAGAGGATACAACAGCTTTATACGAATCAGTGCATGCATCGTGGCCAGAGGGTGTGCAACGTCATACTGATAAGTGGGCTTTTGCTGCCAAGTTTTGTAAATTTGACTAGATTTTATAATCACTGAATATAGTAAGTAAGATCGAATCAATGTGTTGTAAAGCTAATGCAGTGAGTTCGCAGGGGTGATCAACGGTATTCTGTAAGAAGGAAGTCAGCTCCCAGACGAAACTATCTTTACATCGGTCTGTTTTCAAACCAACTTTGCTTTACGGGAGCAAAATCTGGGTGGACTCAGGATATCTTATTCATAAGTTAGAAGTAACAGACACGAAAGTAGCAAGAATGATTGCTGGTACAAACAGGTGGGAACAATGGCAGGAGGGTACTCGGAATGAGGAGATAAAGGCTAATTTAGGAATGAACTCGATGGATGAAGCTGTACGCATAAACTGGCTTTGGTGGTGGGGTCATGTGAGGCGAATGGAGGAGGATAGGTTACCTAGGAGAATAATGGACTCTGTTATGGAGGGTAAGAGAAGTAGAGGCAGACCAAGACGACGATGGTTAGACTCAGTTCCTAACGATTTCAAGATAAGAGGTATAGAACTAAATGAGGCCACAACACTAGTTGCAAATCGAGGATTGTGGCGACGTTTAGTAAATTCATAGAGGCTTGCAGACTGAACGCTGAAAGGCATAACAGTCTATAATGATTATGTATGTATGAAAAAACATCACATACTTTCTCAACACATGAAGTTTAATTTCATTTTTTCCTCCCCTTCTGGGTGCTTCAATTTTTTTGTCAGGCAGTGTATTCCCCGTTGCAAGATGCAGTCAAATTTTTGGTAGATGTGGCCCATTGGCTTATACCAGGTCCATACATTGTAATTTTTGCTGTTCTTCAGCCCGTCTTTCTTCTTATTTGTAATTCTGTATCTGTTTTTGACCTTTATTCATTCATTTAGTGTCCTAACAATCTGTCAGTTATTGTTTTTATCACTCTGTTTTCCACTTTTAATTCTTTTTGCCTGTCTTCCTTTCTCTCTCTGTCATCAGTAACATCAGTTGCAGTTAGAATGTAACCTAATTGGTGTTGTTTATGATGCGTGTGATTTTATTCAGTGGGAATGCAGTCCTTTCCCTAATACAGTAGAAGTCAGTTATAGCGAGTGCGGCATATGTGAGAACTCCATTATAACGACAGCTTTTTCTGTCCCTTCAAAATTCCTATACCAAACTGTGTATTATCCTTCGGTTACAGCAAGAACCCTATCACTAATGCATCTGTTATTACGAGCGATTAAGCGTGCGTAATTGTTTTTCATTATCAGTATTTATGCACTTCAGCGATCAATCAATTCAATCACTACTGATCTGCATTTAGGGCAGTCACCCAGGTGGCAGATTCCCTATCTGTTGTTTTTCTAGCCTTTTCTTAAATGATTGCAAAGAAATTGGAAATTTATTGAACATCTCCCTTGGTAAGTTATTCCAATCCCTA
Organism: Anabrus simplex; assembly: GCF_040414725.1. Classification (NCBI taxonomy): domain Eukaryota; kingdom Metazoa; phylum Arthropoda; class Insecta; order Orthoptera; family Tettigoniidae; genus Anabrus; species Anabrus simplex. Next base: position 182,203,080 of record NC_090272.1, on the reverse strand, counting down.
ACTCCCCTTCCTATAAACGAATATTTGCCCCAATTTGTCCTCATGAATTCCAACTTTATCTTCGTATTGTGATCTTTCCTACTTTTAAAGACATCATCCAAACATTCGTCTACTGATGTCCTCCCACGCCATCTCTCCACTGACAGCTCGGAACATTCCACTTAGTCGAGCAGCTCGTCTCCTTTCTCCTTACATTGAATGTGATTGATCATCTTCCGTATAGATTTTTCACTCTCGTCAACATTCGAATTTGAAGACTATATCGGAGTCGATTAGTAATACTTGTCGACTGGTGTTCTATAAGCACAATTCAAAATGAAAGAAAACATGTTTCCGTAATAAATGCATAAATAATGTGGCTGATAGAGGTAGTTAACTCTTTAGAAATAAAGGCTGAAGTAAAGGATCGCTTAATTTTAAAACTATGTACCTCAAAATATGGCGCAGAGTGGATGACTGATTTCAGAGGTTAGTTTATTGAGTGAAACCTTGTTAGGCATTTCTGCAGGTTACAAGGAAAGAAAATGTGTTAAGCAAGAAAATGTACTATTGGACACACAAATAAAAACTATCCAACACTAATATGTAAACACTTAATATGTTTTTATTTTTCCGACGTGTGGATTTTACGTCGTGTATGTGCGGGTTCTGTGAAAGATATAGACTATCTACTATTTTTAAAGATGCGATGAGAGTATTAAAAGGCGTGAAAAATACGAGAGAACAAATATGAAAACCTTTTCCACTGGAGCTTATTAAATAAAAAAGGTGTGTTAAACACCTAATGCATATAAAAATGTTTGCAGTGGGGCCACATTAAAGTATCAGTGCATTATTGTAGATCATACATTTTCTAACACAAATGTCAGCAGAAGCCTTATATTTTAGACAAGTGGGTTAAACATTGTTTTCTGGTCACACTCTTTGACCATGAATTTGGAGGTTAAACTCAGCCATATGCGAGAGAAATGACTTTGACCGTCATCTTGAATCTCATTGTTAACCTACTGGTCCGAAATATAAGGCTTCAGCTGACATTTGTTTTAGAAAATGTATGATCTACAATAATGTGCTGATACTTTCATGTGGCCCCACTGCAAACATTTTTACATGTATTAGGTGTTTGACACACCTTTCAACACACCATTTTTATTTAATAAGCTCCAGTGGAAAAGGTTTTCATATTTGAATGCGACAGCACTTCGATCGACTTTAGTCGAAACTCGAAGGTGCGAGTTTCAACATACGCGCCACAGTTGAAAGATTTAGATGCCTGACCATTTCCTGAATATTGTCTTCATTAGAAGTGATTTCAATACTTTCAGTATGTATAATGGGCCTACCACAAGACAACTGTGCACCACGCTAGTCAACTTCCCACGATTATGTTCCAAATCCTTACGTAGTCTATCACGTGACAAATATTTGCTACCCTTCACTGTGTCATTCAACACGGAATAGAACTTCAGAACGGAATGCGAAATACAAACTCAAACAGGCTTACTGGGTTATTCAGCAATATCAATGAAAACCGGAAAGCAAAACTGACCTTTCTTGAGGCTAATGGCTTGCTTCTCAAAGCTATAATTTACTCTCTAAATTTCTGGAATTCAAGGCCATTTCCCATTTTTGCGTAACTTTCCCCGAGTTGGCTCCTGTGGAGGGCTCAAATCTGTGTTGGAAATCACGTTCCTTTCACAAGGGATGACAAAGAACAATTTCAAGGCTGGGAAAAATGTGATCGTACTGAGCAGTAATAATGAAAAGTCGTGATGCTATATGTGAGGTACGTTTAAATACCATAGATTTCATATGACATGAATAGGGACTTCGAATGTACGACGTGCTAAGTGAGAAACCGTCTTAATGAGGAATGCACTACTAGGTTTCACTGTATTTTCTCGCGTCTGGTTAAATTTCGGAAAAGCTATTCTCGAGTAATTTATAGCGATAAGGTTATCATTACTCTACTGGTGCTTGAAATATGTTTCCATGGTACATATGAGGTTAAGTTAGGTTATGTGACTTTGAATAAGAAAACCGAAACGTTTGTCACAGAAGCCACTGGAGTGATACTACTAGAATTTTTCATAATGAAATTGAACATGCACATTCACCTTGTCTCGGAATTAAAGATAACTTACAAGTAAACCGTAGTATGGAAATCTGTGAAAAAGAAAGTTTAAACGGATTGCCGTTCCATACCTATTTTAATGCCCTAATTTTACCAAAACCGGATATAACGACAATCCGTTATTACAAGTAAATTTTTTGCCGTTACTAATTCTTGCTCTGTCTGGGTCATGTAAATCAAGATGACCCCTCAATGACTCGGTGAGTGTTGATGCCCACCCTCCTGATGATGAAGTTAAGAACCAGAAATGAGCTTGTCAGGGGCTAAGAGGAGAAGGGTGTAGAAGAACGGATTGATGAAGAAAGAAACTATCTATCGAAGATGGCAGCGTCTGAAGATGTGGAGATTGTTCTTGTCCTTTTGTCCTTGTGTTCTCTTTCTATTGCTCCCTCTTCCTACATTGACATGCCATTGTGTTCTTCCTGTTAAGCGTTCCTTTTCATGTTCCTTCCTGTATAAGACTTTGATTTGATACTTGGTTGTTCCTTTCCAATACTTATAAGCATGACAACTGCCTTTTGTCTTAGGTGAACAAAACAAATTATTCTTACATACTGTTTGCCTTGGATCGAGTAGGGGTATAGTGGTCTCCTGGATGAAGAATACTGCAATGTACAGTAGAAGTCCGTTATAGCGAGAATTCGCAACAGCGGAAAATTTACTCGCTATAGCGGATTGCCGTTATATCCGATTTTTGTATCAGAGTCGGAAAACTCCTTATACACATTAAAATTGATACGAAACGGCAATCACTTTGTTCAAAATTTGCGTTTTTGCGGATGATATCCACACTACGACTTACTTGTTTGTTATTTTTCGAAATGCAACACTATGTGAAAGTGTATATGTTTAATTTCATTCTGAAAAATTGCAGTTCCGTATTTCTCCAAATACAAGATGATCCCCAATTTTTCCTTCAAAAATTTAAATCAGGCTTGAAAAGGGCATTGTAAAATCATATGAATGCCTTTGTTGTACAGTACACATTTTAATACCATTTTAGACGCCGAACATTGGCTTTCGTTATGCCGCATTTTTTGCGGTTGCTCAATTATTATTAACTTAAAATTGGCATAATACCAAAGAGAACCCGCTGAAAATTTGCCGGCAATACCTATTCCATGCATCTCTACAATCCGTCAGGAAAATATTCTTGCTGTCTATAAAACTGTTACGTTACTTTTACTCAGTGTCAGATATAACCGGCTACTGCTACACGCACGTCTTGCTCGCCGGGTTCGGCCAACTTCAGCGGCTAGCGATGTACCAATAGGCCTAATCGCGGACGTTGAAGGTCAGCGAACGAGTTTATTTCGCCACGGTATGGCCTTTCTGCCCTTGCGTTTTTCGTGCACATACTGGTACCTCACAATTTCATTTTCGACGTCTTTAAAGCATCCTTGTTGTGGGCCACTGAATGCATTTTTTTGTATCTTTGTCTTCACGCTGACGCCAAATATTGGCTTTAGTTAGGTCTGTGCCATATTTTCTTGCGGCTGCACAATTATTCTACATTTCCGAGTGTTTAATAAGCATTAACTTAAAGTTGGCATCATAATATCGATGAGAAACCCTTGAAAATTTGCGGGCAATACCTGTTTGACGTATCTTTACGACTATCCATCACGAAAACATCCTTGCTGTCTATAAAATTTAATTTTACTAAGTCAGGTACAGTAGACGCGTTATAACTCTATTACTGAGTAGCCGTGGCCTTTCTAAGAATTAGATGGCTCGCATGTTTTGATGTCATTCTGCAGATGTGAGAAACGTTTTTGTAGAGGCTAAGAGAATGTCATTCTCTCTTCACTATTTCCCGAGATCCAGTGACGTTACACACAGGCACTGTACAACCGGTTGTCATGGCTAGCGATGTATAATAAAGAGTCGGTTGTTTATTTTCAACAAATTTTGTGTGTGCATCCGCGTGCGGGGGTGAAAAGAAACAGCGTGGTTACCGCGAGAGTTGCCAGTGGTATTCATTACTGTTACGCCGCGAATGCAAGACGACCCTTGATTTTTCGCATGAGATTCTGAGGGGAAAGAAAACATCGTCTTGGATTCGAAGAAATACGGTATCTTTCCAGAGTTTTCTTCTTCAAATGGCGTCACCTAACTTAAGCGTATGTGTGTCATGAAAACATAATTGAAATGCATGTAGAGAAATGAGTTATCCTCGCTAGAATTTACATGTGACTAGCCTTTCCGAAATTTAACTAGACACGAGAAAATATGAACTATCCTCTGAAATCAGCGATGTATTCTGCCATATCTTGAGGTGTATCACATTCTTACTTAATTTCATTATATAACAATGAAATTAAGAGATGGTTTACTTCAGCCGTTGTTTTGAACGAGTTAACAACTGCTATCGGCCGCTTTATTTATGCATTTATTACGAAAACTTGTTATCCTCTTTCATTTCGAATTTTCTTTAGAGAATAGCAGTCGTTGGATATTACTAACTGACTCCAACATCGCCTTCAAATGTTGACGAGAGAGCTCGCAAATGCACAGCAATAAAACTATACCATACCAAAGATGATCAATCTCATTTTGTGGTAAACGTTTGTTTCCTTATTCAAGCAGCGTCACCTGTCCTAACTTAACCGTACTATACATATGCTGAAAACATACTTCAAGCATCAGTAGAGAAATGATAACCTTCTCGCTATAACCTTTCCGTAATATAACCAGACGCGAGGAAATATAAACTAACCTGTGAAATCAATTATGCACTCTGCCATATCTCGAGGTTACTTACTTACTTTTTACTTAATTGCAGTATTTAGCATTAAAATTAAGCGATCGTTTAGTCAGCCTACATTTTTAACAATTTAAGAACTGTTATCGGACACGTTATTTACGCATTTATTATGAAAATATGTTCTCCTTCATTTCAAATTTTTTTTTTTTTTACGGAAGAGCAGTCAACGGGTATTACTAACAGACTCCAACATCGACTTCGAATGCCGGCGAGAGAACTCGCTAGTTACCACAGCGAGGAAACGGTTGTGTTCGATTGTGATGTGACTTTATGCCTGACAGTGTTTAAAAACTGGCTCATTTAACCGTTCTCCACTATTCGTGAACATTGTGGGACTTTGCCTAGCGCTGCGTGTGCCATACTGCCGCTCAGAGAATTGCGCACTGTTTGCTTTTGAGTGACTTGCATTTTACTTCTTAGTTTTACAGTGTCTACCCCCGTTCATTTTTATATCGCCTCTTCTACTGATCCTATGCATTGTTTTTTGTCTTAATCGGCTGATGATGACCTGGACTAGGGTCGAAACTGGTACCATTTCTACCTATTATTAAATGGGAATGTAATTCACTACATTTCGTATTCTTTTGTATTGAATAGTTTGAATCTCTTAATCAATTATTTCAATTTTAACTGTAATATTCTTCAATACGGAACAATGAAATTTTTAACTTTAAATGCTCTTCTGTGGTAGATTGGTAGGTTGTGAACTGTTTTCAGAACTGCAGAAGGACAGTACTGTCCCATGTGCTTCGGTATTAGCCCAATAACCACATTCTCCTGTTGGCGGTACTTATCCATATAAAAAGTAACTGTAGGAACATAACCATTCTCTTCTTCAGCCTGGCCTCTATGGTTTTCGAATCGGATGTTTGGGTCAGTTATGTAGCCTTTATGTAGTTATTATTGTCAGTTATGTCAATACGCATTGTGCTACCAGCAGATTATATACCGTGGACATCTTCATACATGTCTTCCTACACAGTTGATCCACATTTTAAGATCAGATTTTATGATGTTGGGAATTCCTCAGTACTGTACTTTCCAAGAACGTAAGCCAGTGTTTCTTTCTCTCTGCAACATCATTATTCAACAAGTGCTAAAACGTTCAAACATTTTTGAGAATAATTTCACCGACTTTTTCAGCTCCCTGTGTGAATCATTGGTAGAGTGTAAGCCTCTGGATCCCAAGATGGTGGGTTCAAACCTTGCAGAGGTTGTCGAAAGTCCATTCGACATTCCATGTCATACGTCACTACATAAAAGATCCATGGCAACAAATTTTATGTTTACCCGACAAAATCGATTTAAACTTAGCCACAGATTGCTTAATTGAGATCCGTTTCTCTGCCATGGAGTAAAGTAAAATGGAACTTTGAAATTGACTCTCGGGCATCCTGGATGACTTCAAATCAAAATGCTTGCACATGATAATTGTGACCACAGGTGATGATTATTATTATTATGATGATGATAATTATGATGATGATGGTGGTGATGATTGACTTTATCAGTGGTGGCCTCATTAAAAAGTACAGGGCCGTCTGTATTGTGAAGTCTCCAATCTCTTCCCTGCCCTCCTCAAATTTTTAAAACCATTTGAAGACTAGGGTACAAGATATTTATTGCCATAAACTTCCATTAACAAGTAGCAGAGTTGGGGAATTTCTCTTTGTCCCATTACTCTAATCGAACATTGGTTAGAAATATATTCATCATCCAGAACACAGGCTGTCATGCGGCTATATTCATTCTCATATAGACTCTAAACTTAGCCGGTTGATGCATAACACCGTCCAATTGATATGCTAGAATAGAAACAAGTAAAGAACCACCGTCCGAGGACTTCATAAAAGTTAAGTTCCAAATTTCAAGTATAGGATTTAAACAGAATTTAAACATAAATGTTTATACATTCTAAATGTTTTAGAGTGTGATTTAATAGAGTCTGATGATCTTCCAAGAACAAAACATGTTATTTTATTTTTGTAACTAGCTCTAGGCCTACTACCCGTTGTTGGCGGGACAATCATATAGCATGTGCAAAGTTACCTAACTCCACAGCTACTTTCCACCAATATTCAGGCAGACTGTTACTCAGCTCGCAGCAGTAATCCCATCTATCGGAGATGAGTGGAAGCAGAAGAGACTAATCACATCACAACAATGGTCAATGTAATGTTATTCGGTTTTATGAGCTTTAGATATGGTAGGCCTCCACTTTTAGTTTTCTTCCGACTGTGATTTGCTTGCTGCTTGTTGTTTTAAGGGGCCTAACATCGATGGTCATTGGCCCAGACTGTAATTTAGGACATATACTGTAATGCAAAGGGAGTCCTTCCTTCTTTCATGACTCCATCTTGTCTTAATCTTAAAAGCAATTGTTTCTTTATGATTCTTTTCTCATTTTTTATAATCATCTTCACAGATTTTGTTGGCCATATGGACCGATGACCCTGCGGTTTTATGCCTTAAGACAATCAAGACAAAAGACAATCACCAGTTAACACGATTAAACAATATTTTCATGTTAGCAATGCTCGGCGTTGATATGGACTAAGCAACAAAAGTTTAAATTCATGAATTCTATTATCATAGTCGGTATGGTAAAACTGAATCAGACATACATGATCGGAACTTGTATTCTCTGTAAATTTTGTTATATAATACTTTGGGCCAATAACATAGATACCGTATTTTCTCATGTATTAGACCCCTTTTTCCCCCCACTTTTACAGCCAAAAAAGTAAGGGGGTTCCAATATGCGATAACCTCAAATTTTGTGCAGTGAACACCTGGTTTCTAGGTTATAAAGAACTGTAAATTATGGATGTTAACATTCTACACTATTCTTTAACAAACTTATGAATATATTTGAGTTATAATGACTATTTTCATTGGAAGTCAGTACTTCTAAATGTAAAAAGACAATAAATGGTGAACACTAATTTTAGGCCTGTATATAAAGTATATACAGTCAGTTTTAGTTACTCATATCACGTCACTCGTTTCATCTCATTAATTCCTCTGATTAGGTTGACGTCAGGAAGGGCATACGGTCGTAAAAACTTGCTACGAATATTCATCTCGCTTCATACTCGACCCCAAAGAGAAAAAGGGTAAGGGTATCGTATTATATTATGCAATAATGATACATAAGAACTTAATGGTCAGTCATTTGTTTCTGTCAGTTGAGCAGTAGGCCTAAACACATTAAACCTGAGTAAACTTGATCGCTGCTTTCATTTGAATTAGTCTTGTGCCGCCAACTTCTCTGCTACCGGCATGTCATCATTCCAAATGATTTCATATTCACTACCATCTCGTCAGCCTCGTATCGAGAACATTCGAGGTTCTGTCTTTTTTTAAACTTTTAGAAATAGTTTTGTTCTCGACTATAGAGTAAACTATAGTGAAGAAATATTAATGTTTATAAAATTCCACCTATTCAATACATAAAGAGTAATTTTAATTTAGAATTAAAACTTATGAAGTAAATTATAGAGACATGTTTTGCCCTTTTTCTAAGGGCATCTTCAGCCTTAATCTCAAACCTGAAAGATAATAAATCAGGATCCTGATTGCTCTTTATTGTAGTTTTTTAAGAAAAATTACAAATTATAAATGTGAGATTGACGTAGGTATGTGCGTCAAAAAATGAGTGAGAGGGATGACAGTAGTTAAAATATTCTTATAATAAAGCCTTTATAAAGCCTGACAAACAGTCCTAATTTATATACTTTTATGAATGTCCTTGTCTAAAAATGTGGTAACAAGTTGTATATTAGTAGTTCTATAAGAACATCTTCCAGGACCCCTACTATTTTAAAAAACACAACTCCCACCCTGTCCGCCCCCACAAACCCACCACAACCAACAACACACAAATTTAACGCCCCGCCTATCCCCCTCCCTCTCCTCCACACCCACCTCCCCTAATCTCGCAAGTGTCAATCATTTCAACGCTATCATAGCAACTGATTAACACTATAACAGTCGAAAAATGAAATTACATGCAACATTTTTCTTTAACTAATCTTTACTTTAACCAATTAATATCGTAATGGACAAAGGGATAAGTGAATTTACACACATCGTTTTTTCTTTGAACTCGCCTTTCCTTCAATTCATTCCTTAATACGTAACTCTCCTCTTGTTACAGACTTTAAACCACATTTCCCTTTTGACTCTCTATATAAGAAGCCACAGTCGCACCTTCTAGCTAATTATAAATACAGCTGTTTACCATCGAGCACTCTTCCTCACTCCTACAACCTGCTTTAAGAAGACTGCAGACTTATTTCATCATACGAGATTAACAACAAACTAGCAACTTTAAATTTAATTTTAAACCCCACTTGGAGTGATTAGAAATACTTTTCTTAGTCATTATTCTAAAGATTTAACTGTTTAAAGCTCTAAATTTATTTCTTACACCCTCAACTTTGGACAGAGCATCCTTTTAACAAATTTCAATTCAACGCAGAATTAATTTTGTTCTTATAGAACTTTATAATTACAGCTGCTTACTATGAAGCATTTTTCCTCGCTCCTACAACGTGATTTAAGAAGGCAGCAGACTTATCTCATCACAAAAGATTAACAATAAACTAGCAACTTTAACATTTATTTGAACTCCACTTGGAGTAACCAATAAAACGTTTCTTCATTATTATTTTAAAAATTGAGCTGTTTAAGCTCCAAGCTTATTTCTTACGCCCTTAATCCATTCAGGGTATCTTAAACAAGGTTGAATTGAATGCAGCAATAATTGTGTTCTTAAAGAACTACTAATATACAACTTGTTACCACATTTTTAGACAAGGACATTCAAAAAAGTATATAAATTAGGACTGTGTGTAAGGCTTTATAAAGACTTTATTATAAGAATATTTTAACTACTGTCATCCCTCTCTCATTTTTTGACTCATGTACCTACATCATCCTCACATTTATAATTTGTAATTTTAAAAAAATCAATTAAGAGCAATCAGGATCCTGATTTCTTATCTTTCAGGTTTGAGATTAAGGCTGAAGATGCCCTTAAAAAAAAGGGCAAAACATGCCCTTATAATTTACTTCATAAGTTTTAATTCTTAATTCAAATTACTCTGTATGTATTGAATAGGTGGAATATAATAAACATTAATATTTATTTGACTTTATTGTACAATTCAATGTGGACCAAAATATGAGAATTACGTGTAATATAAACGGTGAGAATCTATTCCCAAATTGTTTCTTTAGATCTGGAGATGGTCTCTTATATTCCGAGTTTGTGTATTTGTTGCAGAAGCCACTACATACATACATATCCCACGTCATTCCATCTTAAGCGATGGGTCGGCGAACGAGGCTTCTCCACCAGTTGCGGTCTCTGAACTTCTCTCCTTCTTCTATGCTTTCCAAAGTATGTCCTTCCGAATAAAGCCGTGCTATAGAAAGCATGTCAAACCACCAGCTGACAACTAGCATATGTTAAGAGTTGTACTTCCGAATGTAATACATAGTGACTGGAAGCGTTCTCTGGATAACTGCGGCTGTTTGAAAGCCAAACCCTTATCTTTAAGTATCTTTCATGCTTGTTCTCCACATTTATCACATCAGGATTTAACTGAACAGCTGTAAACAAAATGAGAGACCGCACTTTTTAGGTGCCACAAGTTGCACGACAGGAAGATTAAAAATAAATAACATGAAGGTTTGTTGCATTTAAGGATATCTACATGTGTGGTGGTAATGAGTTTTATCATCATAATCGTACGATCATTGTCTTCATTTCTTTATTAACGTATAGTATGTTTAGATTGGTGTGTCCGAAAATCATTAAGTGGGGACGTAAAATCGTTGTTGTTGTTGTTATTATTATTGTTATTATTATTGTTATTATTATTGTTATTATTATTGTTATTATTATTGTTATTATTATTATTATTATTATTATTATTATTATTATTATTATTTGTGAGGTACGTTGGCAAGTAAAACAGTCATTATGATTGGATTGTTTTTATCACGTTTTAAATCTAATTCTCTCCAAAAAAAAAACTATATTTGCCCGAGTTACGAGAGATTAAACGATAACTTTGTTGATGATCTCGCCTGCTATAGTAATAGCAACGACCGTGAATATTTCTCAACTAAAGTAGTCTCGTTTCCTCATCCCAAGGTGGTGCAGCTCTTGTTAGGCAGGCCCCCAGTGGAAGGGAGTTGCATGTACCATTTTTATCGCATATCAACCTTCCTGTCATTCGTAAATCTCTGGCGATACAGTGAAGGGAATCGAACTCACGCTCCCGAGAACTACAGCTAATTGTGCTAACCATTACGCTGGTGGACATTCTTTACTACAAAACACGGACACATATACATGACTGATGCATGCTTGCAATGCGCGGGTCAGACTCGGAACTATTCACCTATTTGTGCGACATCATCAGAGCTGCAGTAGGCCTGCGCTATGGAGGCGGACATTTATTAGCTACGAAACACAGATGTACCGCATGTCGTCAATGCTTGTTTCCATTGCATGGGTCGTACGGACAAAACTATTCACAAATTTGTGTGATGTCATCAGAGCTGCAGTAAGGCGTGTACCCGCTTCGAAGTGGAATAGTTGTTCTTCTTTGACGAATTACGTTGGGGGGTCTTGTATGCGAGATTAATTTTTTCATTTTCTTCGTCTCAAAAAGCCAGGGTGGGGTCTATACGAGAGTAAATACGGTATTTAAACAAATAAATTTTAGGCACCTTCCCCTAAACCACCATTTTATCCAACGTGAATAAAATTATTTATTGACTGTAGTATCTCATTGCTAGACTCTAAATAGCTATTTTCATTCAGTTCTGTTCACTTATTTTCTCATGGTTCGGTGTTGATATGGACGTAGCAACAAAAATCAAAATTCATGAATATTTATCATAGCTGGTACAGTTAAAATGTATGACATAAATGATCAGAAATTTAATTCTCTATAACTTTAGTTTGTAGTATTTATCTATAGGACCACTAATAACATAAATATTTGAGAATTAAATTTTAGTCGTTACCCTAAACTACCATTTCACTCGGTGTGAATAAAATTATTTAGCCTAGATTGTAGTGCCTCATTCTCTGACTTTTATAGTGATTTTCATTAAATTTGCTTCAGCCATTTTCTTGTGATGAGCATATGTACGTACATACATACATACATACGTACATACATACAGATAGAGATAACAGAAAATGAAAAGATGCATTTCCTTGTTACTGTGGACATGACTAATACAGAAAGACCATTCTTTTTTAATTCTAAGCAATGTACAGACAAAACTCTTATGTAGTTTCTTTTTCAGGTATAATTCTTTCATGATATAATTTATTGCCAGGTAGTTTTCTAAATTTTACTTACTCATAAGTTAGTTTTAACAGACCGAAGAACCTAACAGTTATAAATTGTTGATAGTTTGTCGAGTACACTTTTCTCCTGATATGAGAAACATCTTGAATCTTCCACTAAATCACATCCTTTGTGTAGGTGTCCTGTAACTTAAAATTATTACATTAACGAAGAAAGTGCCAGGTTTCAATCTTCCTCGACATGAGTGGTCAAAACTCAACTGTTTCAGAATAGGCCACTGCAGGTGCCGATACATGATGAAAAAGTGGGGATATTGTGAAAGTGCTGCATGGAGTGTGGTGCTGAGAAGCAGAAATTGCTTCATGTTATTGAGAGCTGTCCACTGTCAGCATCTAAGGACGGTTTACGGGCTCTGCATGAATTGACACCAAGTGCAATGGACTGGTTTTCGAAGTTGGACATTCTGGTTTAATTACTTCTATATTTTAATTTATATGTTCATTGTATATTTTTACACATTATGCCTGTAAATGCCATACAATAGTAATAATAATTACATTATTTTTACTGATGAATCTAGTTTTATATATATATAGAGAGAGAGAGAGAGAGAGAGAGAGAGATTGGGGGGTAGAAAGAAGATAAGGTACACATAATAGGACAAACACAATGGCAGGTCAGTGCAGAAAGAGGGACCAACATAAAAAAGATATAAGGACAATCTCCGTATCTTCACACACTGCTGTCTTCAAATAGGCTCTCTCCTCATCAATCCCAGTTCTTCTACATCCTATTATGACTAGATTTGACACTTGTTTGTTCCTTTCCAATTCTTATTATATTGATGAAGTCTTTTCAAGTCCCTTACATGATAAATAGTTACCACTTTTGCAACTACTACGCTGTCTTTAAACCTCTTCTCTTACTGTCAGGTTTACCAAGATAAGGTTTTGATTTTTCTGCACACTCGGTAACTTCCATTTTATGGTTGATAGTGAAAATTTTGCTACCTAGATATAAAGGCTACTGAAAGAAGTCACTACTGCACTATTGTTGACTTAATACATGAATTGTCTGGGCTGAAAGTGTAGTTATGCTAAATAAATGAAACAAGGGACATTTATGACATATCTTTCAAATTCCAATAATTAATGTTGGCAGCTACACAAACTTTCCCCAAAATATTTGTACTGGCCTGCATTATTTCTCATTTAAAGGTGCTGAATTGCCATAAAACTACACTATCATGCAGTTCAGTATTCCTGTAACCAAACATTTAATGTTCTTGCGGTCTCAATCCTTATTGTGTTCATAGTACAGATCATCATCATCCAGGTATTATGCCTTAAGTTACGTGATGTATGTTTGGACATGAAATTCTGTCCTTGTTAGAAGTGTGTTCAGACAGGAGATACTTCACAGGTTGAGGTGTAAGGTTTCCTGCTAGTTTGTGTTATGTGAAGTTCTCTAAGCTTCTGTTGTTCATTCTTGGTGCCAAGGTATGAGATCTGAGCTGCTACTCTGCTACAGCACAAATCCCAGAGTTTTGAAATAAAAAGTTGTGTCTCAAGTCTGACTGGATGCCCCATGACTCTGACAACATATCAAGTTTTCTTTCATTCCTAATGCTTATGTTTTTAGAATTCTAGTAATTCCAGTGTTCGTTTATTTCAAGGGGTAACAGTGTGACTTCAAAGACCAGTACCCAAAGTATTAACATGAGAGTTCCTGTGTTAAGTCTTAAGTGTATTTTAGTGGTTACTGTGAATTTTGTTGTTTCTTTTCCTTAACTGAACTCCACTTAACAAAATTTACTCGAGTACGTGATTTTCCTCTTCTGGAATCTGCCTTATTTGTTCTCATGTCATATAGCACATTTCTTATAGCAGAAGCATCTGAGCTCACAGGTAAGTATTATAAATATTTTAAATTTCTTTGTTCTTTGAGGTTTCAAATAGTTATACTAACCCATGGTTCATGTCTCTTGCAGGCGTTGTTGCAGTCCTCTTTTGTGGCATTTGCCAAGCTCATTATACCTACAACAATCTGTCAGTGGACTCGAGGGCAAGAACGAAAAAGTTGTTTGAACTACTTAACTTCTTAGCAGAAAATTTTATTTTCTCCTATATTGGTGTATCAATGTTTACTTTTCCTAAACATCATTTTGATATGCCGTTCATCATAGTTGGATTTGTATCCTTTTTTTAAAATGTACATGTTGATTGAAAAGTAGACATTATTTGTTTGTATGATTCTGAGAATCCTGTGGAAATAGGAAAGAGGTGCAGCGAGATTGATTTGAAAAAAAAGCATTTCCAAGATGAAAGTGATGTCAGTAGGGAAGAAATCTAAGAGGATTGAATGTCAGGTAGGAAATACAAAACTGGAACATGTATGATATATATTCGCCTTGAATAGTAGCAAGTGAAATTGGACATAGTTAGTTTAGAGTTGCAGTCATTGGTATTGTGTAAGGAAGAAGTCGGCTCCCATATGAACTATCTTTACACTGGTCTGTTTCCAGACCATCTTTGCTGTATGGAAGTGATAGCTGGGTGGATTCATATAAGTTAGAAGTAACAGAGTTGAAAGTAGCAGGAATGTTTGCTGGTACAAACAGGTGGGAACAATGATGGAGGGTACTCGGAATGGGGAGATAAAAGCTTAGATAGGAATAACCTGAATGGATGAAACTGTATGCATAAACAGTGGGGGGGGGGGGGTTAGTGAGGTGAGTAGAGGACGATAGGTTACCTAGGAGAATAACGGACTTGGCCATGGAGGGTAAGAGAAGTAGAGGACGACCAAGATGAGGAATTAGACTTGTTCTTTATTTTTTAATGGTGAGACGTATGGAAGCAAATGATGTCACAGAACTAGTTGCAAAAAGAGGGCAGACTGAATCCTGAACTATGTACAGTAGAACCTTGATAATTCAAAATCGGTTAATTTAAAATCCCACATAATGCAAAGCACCTCTCATTCCCAGAAACATAAGGTACGGTTTTGCATGTCATTTAAATTGTTTAATTCAAAATACGGATAATCGTAATTCGAAGGACAGTGTTGGTCCCATTACCGAAATTCAGACTTATAATTCAAAAATGCCTTTGCATTTTTAAAAAGTAGTATTTTTCAGAGTAATTTGAATTAAAAATTTAACTGTGTCATGATAGAACGCTTCTTTTAGAACGTGCTGGGGTAGCTTTCCGTGCTTTCACTCACTTCATTGTGCCTACAGTGTACTTCATATTTGCTAAGTTTGAGTAAAACTGTAATTCTTTTGTATTCATATCATCACATAGCAGGCAGTGTGTGGAGAAGCAGAATCCGTGATCACTGGCGATGCCAACAGTTGGCGATAAAATGTGGCTTATATAATCAATTCCTATGCATCGAACAGTATTGTCGATGTCAATGAAACTGCATTGTTTTTTAATGTTGAGCCCAAACGGACTTATGGTCTTAAAGGAGAGAAGTGCCAGCCGGGAAATCATAGGGGGAGGGGCATCTTACTGTGTTGCAATGCACACGGAAGCTAGAGACTTCCTCCCCTCGTCATAGGGAAGTTTGATAAGCCACAATGTTTTATGGCGTCGGGTACTTTCCATGCAAGGCATCTAAAAAATTCAAACAGTACAGTAATCCAAGAAACAAAGCATTTACAGAGGAGAGCCAGCATAATTTATCCTCATCTTTGAATTGTGGTTTTTCTTTCAATGTGTGAGGTTATGTTTGCCAGTGATTTATCCAAGTGCATTATTTGAATAATGTAAATGCACCTTGTTGGATACATTTCGGAAATAATTTTTTCCATGGCATTTGAAAGGTTTAAACTGTGAATCAAGATGATTGCATGCAATAATGAGTCTTAGAATACTTTGTGACATGGAAAACTGAATTTCGAGAGAAGTACCATAGCGGGTTAATCATACAAGGATGAAGTCGCTGTACTGTGTCGTAACGTAGATGGAAGCAAGAGACTTTCTCCCCTCATCATAAGAAAGTTTGATAAGCTACAATGTTTTAAGCGCATCAGGTACTTTAAGTGCAAGTTCACATCTAAAATGCATACAGTACAGAAATCCAACGAATAAAGGACTTGAACAGAGAGTCAGCATAATTTGTCCTGTAAATGCACCTTGTTGGATACATTTTGGAAATAGTTTTTCCTCTCTTGGCATTTGAAAAGTTTAAAATATGAATCAATGTTAATTGCATGCAGTAACGGGTCTTAGAATATTTTGTGATGCGGCAAGGGTTGGCATTTCTGAATTATGAGTTAGCAGTTAATTCTAAATCATGTAATTCAAAGTCCAATTTTTGCGCCCCAACGACTTCGAATGAACAAGGTTTTACTGTAATAGTCTCTAATGAAGCTGTATGTATATATTGTTATATTTTAGTGCTATAATGATACTATTCCTTAAGGAAAGGTCAGATATGTGCAATGCTGGGACGTGCTGTTAATATTTATCCACTGTCATTTCTTTTGAATCTTGGTAGAAGACCAAAGATCCCCTTTAACTTTCAACATATGCTGTTTTTTGCAGGTAAGAGTTGTTGTGTTGGTATATCGAGGCAGGTTGTATATTTTCCTGTTTGAACATCATATCTTGGTTAATAATCTCAATTACAGTGATGTAAACATTGCATGTGTTCTTATTAAGTAGATTTTAGTACAAAATAGTTGTTGAGCTGAACTACTGAGATAGTCTACTAATCATTCTAGCTTCATGTAATTAGTCATAATACTTGGTTGGTCACATCTTCACATTCATCTGCTGCTTCCACCAATTGCCATGTGTTGATTTATTTGTGTGACTGGTACGTGATGCTTGCTTCTTGACTCAATAGTTACGGAGCTACGGAGTTGCTCAGATGACACTGTGGTATCTGCTACTGCAGAACTATTGCAAAATATACTTGATCTCACCTTCTGATTTTGTAACCTTCACTACAGTGGTTACACAAAACAAAGCACTAAACACAATAAAAGGGGGAAGTAAGAGCAACTACACAACATCAGAAACTACTACACACTCAGAAACATTAACTGAAATTACGCGGATCTCCGCCGAGCAAAACATGTAAATATCAGTAGGGCCAACTAGTGGACAATAAACCAGGAAGCTGAAAGGAACTACGACCTACTGAGGCCAAGGACATGGCTTAGGTTGCAGATTCGGAAATAATTTGCCGTGATCCTTAAATTTGAAAAAAATATTATTTACAAGTGAAATTTTACAAATACATTCCGAAACCAAATCCACAAACTTGCAACTTACGAACTATAAGCTCCATGATACACATAACTTAGAGGTTCTTTGATAATATCTACGTACAAGTTACAAAATTCCAAACCAACTATACATCTAGTTACAAATCCAGTTGTACAATGCAATTTACAGTGAAGTAAACGTACTCTCCAAAACTCTAGCGTACATCAAGTGCCACTGAACTACCAGAGGCAAACCCCAGGGTAAATATATCAAACTACAATCTACATATTTAGTGAAATAAGAAATGGGAATGCCTCGAAAACAAACAGGCAAGCCCAGCTGAAAAGCTAAGGCGTCGTAAATAATTAATTCGGCGAATCTAGGTTAGGCTAGGGCAGACTCCTATATGAAAAAGCAACCGAACATTACGGAAATTTTAGCCGGAACGGAATTCAAGAGTGCTTACCCGAAGGGGGCCCATCCCAGAAGCGAGGCATTGCACACGGCGTAAAACTTCAGACAGACCAAGACAGACAAAACAGACCGAATTGTCACGAACGCTGCCTCGCTCCCTATACGTAGGAAAACCCTGGCCTTGGAGTAGCCAATCAGAATGCATGAATCCGCCCATCCCCTCCTAGGTTCAACAATCACAACTCCAACTTTAGTCGCGAACGCAACCTACATTCTCGAATACGTGATCGCGAACCTTCTATTTCCAGAACAGTCAGAAAATATATTCTAGAATACCTAACCAACAAAAGACAACACACCCTGTTCAAAAATTTATGTAACAAAAGTTTCTGGATACTTCCAGTAAATATAGAACTGAATACTACTATTTACAAATACATATGTTATCACATTGTACAGGTTAGGTCATTACATGGCATACAAAGAAAACAAATCGCCACACTTTCCAAATAAAGTCTTCAATAAACATTTTCCACTTCCACTGCATTGTTCACCCGTGACAGATTTGATTGCTTCGCATGAGGTGATTGGGAGGCAGGGCTTAATTGTCTGCCAACAGACATGGAGTTCTCTTAGTCATATTAACCTTCCTGTGCTCAAATGTAGTCATAGGAGATGCCATGTTCAAAAAGTTAATTCAGTCCTACTGCCAAGTGTTAGTGTTAGTGAAAGCCATTTTACAGTAGCTTGAAATTCCTTGAAACGGTCACAATCAACCCCCTCTCCCAGACATACTGTAGAGATGAAAGTTGGTTGACATGAAGTATATTAAATTTCTAAGTTGTATACATATTCTCAGTGTTTAATGATGAATAGTTTGAGAGGGAAGAGGAAGAGTGTTTTGACTTGGAAGAGTCAAATATATGAATATATAACTTAAACCTATTATCTGTGCAGAGTTTTGTATAAAAGACAAGAATAAACTCATAAGACACATGCACTTAATCATTTTGAAAAGATTGTAACAAGAAAAAATGTTCATAATATATTATTTTATACATTTGTACATAATATATACCAGAATGTGAATTTGTAAAAAGTGAAATCTACATTCATATACCTAGTATATTTTATTATGAATACAAGAAGAAAGTGCTCTACAAGATAGAATTTCTTTCACGTGACATAATAATAGTTTGGTGAATGTAGAAAATGATCAAAATAATCTTTGTTAATACTATGCACAATGAATGAAATAAATTTAATCAGTCATCTTTTTCTCAGTAACATATTCCCTGCTCACCAAATGCAAATGAAACAGCTTTGTCAAACTAGTCAGGTGGATTGATGGAATAGTCTGACTTGCAGAAAGCATACTTCACCAGATTTACATATCTTGGAGACTTAAACTGATGGTAAATGTAGCTGTGTAATTTTGTATGTTGTTCTGTTTTGTAAAGTGCATAAAGAAACTATAGCCACTCCATGGATTGACAAGAGGATGATTCTTGGTTCCGCATAAAGGATGAAAGCAATGAAAGAACTTCACAGTTCATTTGTGATTTTACCACTGCTGCTAGCTACTGCATACACATTACAAAGATCATTAATGAATTCACTGATGCCTGCCTCTAGTGTCTTTTGGAAAATACCTCCTGGTTCCTTAAGAATAATAAAAAGTTTATCTGCTAATTTGCCATCCAAATTTATTAATGGCTGAATGGTGTATGAATGGGGGGTGGTATTTAAGTTGATGACTTGAGCTGTCCCTTGTTTTTCACCTTTATTTTCAAGAGTTTGCATTTTGTGCATACTGCTCTTCATGATGAGAAAGCATAGGTTTAATCTTTGTAACAAACGATGTTGCTGTATGTTGAATTTTTTTAATTGTCCCATAATGATGATTTTGTTTTCAGTGCTGTTATCTTCCCAGATGCAATAGAAAACCTTTTCTTAAAATACTGAAGCCATTTTACACTAGCTTGAAATTCCTTGAAGTTTAGTTTTGTAGCAGTTTCTAATGGCCATGCGGTTAGGGGCGTGCAGCTGTGAGGTTGCGTCCGGGAGATGGTGGGTTCGAAGCTCACTGTTGGCAGCCCCGAAGATGGTTTTCCGTGGTTTCCCATTTTCACACCAGGCAAATGTTGGGGCTGTATCTTAAGGCCATGTCCGCTTCCTTCCCATTCCTAGGCCTTTCCTATCCCATCGTCGCCATAAGACCTATCTGTGACAGTGCGACGTAAAGCAAATACAGTGAAACCTCATTAGTGCGTTCCTCATTAACATGTTTTCCTGCTTAGCACGTCATAAATTTGACATCCCGATTCTCACCGTAATAAATCTATATAAAAACACCTCGCTTATCACGTCACAAATTTTCGTTATTACCACATAGAAGATGTACAATATTAGAAGGATCCACCTTTCAATACTTCGTTGTAAGTTGAACTAAAAAGAAGTCACAACTTGTTTATTGGGACCGGTTTCGACACATTACAAGTGTCATCATCAGCCAAATAGTAAAGTAGGGCAAGATATAAAGATCTTAAAACAACTAATACATTGAACACGGGTAAAAAATTAACATTGATTCATATCGTAGCAATTCAGTTAATGTCCAAAACACAATGGTCGCAGTCAAGTGAGTAAACAGAACATCATTGTCTTGCGCCGAAAACTATATTTGACTGCGATCATTGTGTTTTGGACATTAACTGAATTGCTACGATATGAATCAATGTTAATTTTTTACATGTGTTCAATGTATTAGTTGTTTTAAGATCTTTATATCTTGCCCTACTTTACTATTTGGCTGATGATGACACTTGTAATGTGTCAAAACCGGTCCCAATAAACAAGTTGTGACTTCTTTTTAGTTCAACTTACAAAGAAGTATTGAAAGGTGGATCCTTCTAATATTGTACATCTTATTTCTCTATTCAATACGGAGCGATCATGAAGTTTTTAACTTTAAAATTACCGCATAGTACGATTACATTTTTCCTAGTCCTGAAAATGTTATTTGTCATCCCTTGTGAAACAAACATGATTTCCAACTTGGGTAAGATCCGTCACCACAGTTGCATGATTACGGAAAAATGTCTTAAATTCCTGAACTTAACAGGATAATTTGCACGTTCGAGGAGCAAGCTGTTAGCCTCAGGAATGTTCAGTTTTGCTTGCCGGTTAGCAGCAAGATTGCTGAATAACACAGTGAGTCTATTTGTCTTGTATTTTGCATTCCATTCATAAGTTAGAAATTTATTTTGTGTTGAGTGTTGCAGTTAAGTGTAGTGAATATTTGTCACGTGATATGGTAGCCTATATCTGGATTAAAAACACACAAATATACCTATAGCATCACAAATTTTTGCTATTACCATTTACTACGACTACGATTACATTTTTCCTAGCCCCGAAAATATTTTTGTCATCCCTTGTGAAAGAAACGTGATTTACAACTCTGGTAAGAGCCGTCGTCACAGTTGCGCGATTACGGAAAAAGTGAGCCTATTTGTGCTTGTATTTCGCATTCCATTCAGAACTTATTCATAAGTTGGAAGTAACAGACATGAAAGTAGCGGGAATGATTGCTGGTATAAACAGGTGGGAACAATGGCAGGAGGGTACTCAGAATAAGGAGATAAAGGCTTTTAGGAATGAACTCGATGGATGAAGCTGTACGCTTAAACCGGCTTCAGTGGTGGGGTCATGTGAGGCGAATGGAGGAGGATAGGTTACCTAGGAGAATAATGGACTCTGTTATGGAGGGTAAGGGAAGTAGAGGGGCCAAGACGACGATGGTTAGACTCAGTTTCTAACGATTTAAAGAGAAGAGGTATAGAACTAAATGAGGCCACAGCACCAGTTGCAAGTAGAGGATTGTGGCGACGTTCAGTAAATTCAGAGAGGCTTGCAGACTGAACGCTGAACGGCATATGTCTATAATGATCTATGTATGTATGTATATATGTATGTATCAGTGGTACAGTGAAGTTTTGTTGCGTGATATGGTGGCCTTTATCTGGATTAGGAACATAATCGCGTGAAATTGACTAGTGTGGTGCATATTAGTCTTTTTTTTTCTTTACGTCGCACAGAGACAGATAGGTCTTATGGCGACGATGGAATAGAAAAGGCCTAGGAATTTGAAGGAAGCGGCCGTGGTCTTAATTAACCCGTTCGGTGGGCGATGCAGCGGGTCCCGCGGCTGCAAGTCGCTTGCTCGGTGGGGAACGCGGATATATCCGCCGATTCAATTTTTTTTTTCTCAGTTGCCTGCCTGCAGAGGTTTATTTCCTTTTCAGCAGCGTATTCTGGATGAGTCTGCCCTCTGATGTGAATTTTTTCAACTATGTTCTCCCAATACCAATGTCTCATCCATGAGTTGCAACATAAAGAACGCAGCTGAGTCCGGGCAAGAATGATGTAATAATATTGCTGTGGAAGGGATTTCCAGAGATTATGACACAGAACAGACCTCTCTGATTACATTTTAGAACTGTGACCTGATTTATTATCCCCAGTCTTGAGTTCTTCCTTCACGACTGGAGTGTCTGTTTATCGCGAGTTACACTACATTTTATTACCGTACGAATCCGTAATAGTCATATTTCATGATTTCTGTGCAAACTGCTGAGACCAGGGTTCTATTCGATCATTTTTCTTACATTTTTTCCCGCTAAAATATCTATAACGAATTACTGGGCCCCACTGTTAGAGGAAGCTGATTTATAGGTCTTGATAAACAAAATGCTGGAATTTAGTGGGGAGAATTGTGATATTGGTGAAGTAAGTTCTGCCGAAGGGGAATTCGTAAGTGACGGGAAATTACCTGGAATAAGTATTGCAGGCTCGAATATACAGGGTTTTTGGTGTAGCTGATGCGGATGTTCAACAGTCGCAAAAGAGACAACACGTGCTCGATTCCAGTTCAAGTAGTGATCATGACAGTGGCAATTGTGACGATAATACCGATTGCAATCCAACCATTGCAAGTTCTTTATCAACTTATACTGAAAATGGACAAAGAAATTCCTGCTTTAATCCAAATTTCCACCGTGATGTAAAGAGAGTGTTTTTAGGGAAAACAAAACTGAGTGAAATATTTTAATTACTTTTTTATAATGAGATATGCCAGAACATAGCTGAACAGACAAAAGATGCCAAGCAGGAAATTGCACATAAAACCCAGTTTAGTAAGATGAAAGGAAGGAATCAAGATCAAGACCGTGTCCAGACAAATAAGGACGAAATAAAGCTTCTTATGGCCATTCTGTTGCCGCAGGGGATTGTACAGAAACCTTAATTAGGACACTATTTCTCGCAATCGATTGTTCACTACGCCTATTTTCTATGAGCTGATGACACAGAAGAGAATTTTTTTCTCGCCAGATTGAGTGGCCTGGCCGGCCTCCTGACCCTAACTTGGCAGGTTCGATTCTGGCTCAGACCGGTGGTATTTCAAGGGGCTCAGATACGTCGGCCTCATGACAGTAGATTTACTGGCATGCAAAAGAACTGTGGGACTAAATTCCAGCACCCCAGTGTCTCCGAAAACCATGAAAGTAGTTAGTGGGACGTGAAGCCAATAACATTATTTGTTTGTTTGTTTGTTTGTTTGTTTGTTGATTTATTTATTTATTTATTTATTTATTTATTTATTTATTTATTTATTTATTTATTTATTTATTTATTTATTTATTTACTCGTGCTTCGCTACGGGATTCTCAGAAAGACTGACTTGGTGGTTTTCCTAACTGAATTCAACGTAGGTCATTACAAAAACGTCAGTAGGAATGTAGCGATTGAAAGCAATGTTATGATATAAAATACTCGATCAAATGAAAAACCGCACACTTTCTCACTTTCAACGAATAGTACTACGGTGCCGATCTAAGAGTCCAAAGTTCCAGAGCTGGAATAACCAGGTCGCAGACTGCCGTGAACACTCCTCTGTCATTGTTCCGTTAAATATGCACACTACTCATTCCAATCAGTGGCTCAGAGTAGGGATTGTATAGCTCGAATACTATGATGAACCATTGTGTTACGTACCAGATATATCAGAAAATGTATGAACCAGAGGAATGGCATGCTAAAGAAGAAATTTATCTTACACCCCAGCTACTTCCCACCAATATACAGGCAGGCTGTTACTGTCGGTACGACCAAGCGAGTTGGCCTTGTGGTTAGGGGCGCGCAGCTGTGAGATTGCATCCGGGAGATAGTGGATTCGAACCCCACTGCCGACAACCATGAAGATGGTATTCAGGAGATGGTGGGTTCGAGCCCCACTGTCGGCAGCCCTGACGATGGTTCTCCGTGGTTTCCCATTTTCACACCAGGCAAATGCCGGGACTGTAGCTTAATTAAAGCCACGGCAGCTTCCTTCCAGTTCCTAGACCTTTCCTATCCCATCGTCGCACAAGACATATCTGTGTCGGTGCGACGTTAAGCAAAAAAAAAAAAAAAATTGGTATTCCGTGGTTTCCCATTTTCACACCAGGCTGTACCTTAAAGCCAAGGCCGCTTCCTTCACACCACTATTCATTTCCTATCCCATCGTCGCCATAAGACCTACCTGTGTCGGTGCGATGTCAAGTAAATTTTAAAAAACCTTGGTACGCTGCAGTAATCCTATCTATCGGGGATGAGAGGAAAGAGAAGACAGAAAGCACATCACAACAAACAATGATCAATGTAGTGTTATTGTTGATAAAGTTTATGATCTTTCTATATTGCAGGCCTTCACATTAGTTTTCTTTCGACTTTGTGATATTAGGTTGTCTTACAAAATTATTTACATCGTAGACTGTAGTACCTTATTCTCAGACTTTACATACCGATTTTCTCTAAATTCTGTTTACCCATTTTCTCGTGACTCGACGCTGATATGGACTTAGTAACAAAAATCCAAATTCATGAATATCTCCGATTATATGCGGTACGGTAACAATGTATAAGACATAAGTGATCGGAAATTTAATAACTTCTTACATAACTACTACTAACTTACGACATAACTAAAGTTAGGTTAGTTATGTAGTATTTATCGATACGACCACAAATAACATAAATAACTTATTTGAGAATTACATTTCAGACCTTCCCCTAAACTACCATTTCACTCAGCGTGAATAAAATAATTTGTAGCCTAGATTGCAGTGGTTCATCACCCGTCATTACATACCGATTTTCATTAAATTCTCTTCAGCCGTTTTATCGTGATGCGTGTACATACATACATACATACAGACAGACAGACAGACAGACAGACAGACAGACAGACAGACAGACAGACAGAAATTACGGAAAAGTAAACAATGCATTTCGTTGTCACTGGGGACATAACCGACACATAAATACCATTCATTTCAAATTCTGAGTAATGTACAGACAAAACTCTTATTTTATATATATAGATTTATTTGAGCACTTACATCAAACCAAATACATTTATGTTAACAAAGAACTAACTGAAGATTTAGCTTGCATTATCTTCTTCCTTTCCCAAAACCTCTTCATTCTGGCTGAGCTGGCTGCCCTTTCTTCATCAGATATGACATATTGTTTGTGTTGTACAGTTTTTAACGACAATCTTATTTGTTTGTTCTTGAGAATCCTTTTCTTCTCTATTTTCAATTTTCTTCATTGTAATATTCAGCTCTTCTAAGTCATTCTGAACTTCTTTAAACCAATTATTTTTTGTTTTACTTTTCCAAAAGTAATTAAATAGTTGTTTTATTATCCGATTATCATTTAATCTAGAAAGATGACAGAAATAGGCAATTCTTCTTTTTCTCATCGTATCTATTATAGATTCATTTTCCCTATAAACCACTGCATTAGGCAATAATCTCCATTGTCCATCCACGTGATGTTTTTTATTAATGATTGTTCCGAGTATCCTTCTGTCAACCTTTTGCAGTGTATCAGTTGTTGCTTTGGTGTTCAATTTAAATAGTGTTTCACAAGCATAAGTCGCTTGAGGTTTAATGACGGAACAGTAATGTTGCAGTTTAGCATTTATTGAAAGAGATTTTTTCTTGTATGTTGGCCATGTAATTCGTTGTGCTTTTTTAAACTTAAATGTTCTGCTTTCTATTGATGATTTTTCATTGGTGTTCCAAGTTATAATTTCACCAAGATATTTGAACTTATTCACAACTAGCTGATGTACCGGTGCTTCGCTACGGGATTCTCAGAAAGACTGACTTGGCAGTTTTCCTAACTGAATTCAACATAGGTCATGACAAAAACGTCAGTAGGAATGTAGCGATTGAAAGCAATGTTATGATATAAAATACTTGATCAAATGAAAAACCGCACACTTTCTCAATTTCAACGAACAGTACTACGGTGCCGATCTAAGAGTCCAAAGTTCCAGAGCTGGAATAACCAGGTCGCAGACTGCCGTGAACACTCGTCTGTCATTATTCCGTTTAATATGCACACTACTCATTCCATTCAGTGGCTCAGAGTAGGGATTGTATAACTCGAATACTATGATGAACCAGTGTGTTACGTACCACATATATCAGAAAATGTATGAACCAGAGGAATGGCATGCTAAAGAAGAGAGTTATCTCACACCCCAGCTGCTTCCCACCAATATACAGGCAGGCTGTTACAGTCGGTACGACCAAGCGAGTTGGCCGTCTGGTTAGGGGCGCGCAGCTGTGAGATTGCATCCGGGAGATAGTGGATTCGAACCCCACTGCCGGCAACCCTGAAGATGGTATTCGGGAGATGGTGGGTTCGAGCCCCACTGTCGGCAACCCTGACGATGGTTCTCGATGGTTTCCCACTTTCACACCAGGCAAATGCCAGGCCTGTACCTTAATTAAAGCCACGGCCGCTTCCTTCCAGTTCCTAGACCTTTCCTATCCCATCGTCGCACAAGACATATCTGTGTCGGTGCGACGTTAAGCAAAAAAAAAATAAAATGGTATTCCGTGGTTTCCCATTTTCACACCAGTCACACCAGGCTGTACCTTAAAGCCAAGGCCGCTTCCTTCACACCACTCTTCATTTCCTATCCCATCATCGCCATAAGACCTACCTGTGTTGGTGCGACGTCAAGCAAATTTAAAAAAACCTCGGTACGCTGCAGTAATCCTATCTATCGGGGATGAGAGGAGAGAGAAGGCAAAAAGCACATCACAACAAACAATGATCAATGTAGTGTTATTGTTGATAAAGTTTATGAGCTTTCTATATTGCAGGCCTTCACATTAGTTTTCTTTCGATTCTGTGATATTAGGGTGTCTTACAAAATTATTTATATCGTAGACTGTAGTACCTTATTCTCAGACTTTACATACCGATTTTCACTAAATTCTGTTTACCCATTTTCTCGTGACTCGACGCTGATATGGACTTAGTAACAAAAATCCAAATTCATGAATATCTCCTATTATATGCGGTACGGTAACAATGTATAAGACATAAGTGATCGGAAATTTAATAACTTACATAACTACTACTAACTTACGACATAACTAAAGTTAGGTTAGTAATGTAGTATTTATCGATACGACCACTAATAACATAAATAATTTGAGAATTACATTTCAGACCTTCTCCTAAAGTACCATTTCACTCAGCGTGAATAAAATAATTTGTAGCCTAGATTGCAGTGGTTCATCACCCGTCATTACATACCGATTTTCATTAAATTCTCTTCAGCCGTTTTATCGTGATGCGTGTACATACATACATACATACATACATACATACATACATACATACATACATACATACATACATACATACATACATACATAGGCTACATACAGACAGACAGAAATTACGCAAAAGTAATAAATGCATTTTGTTGTCATAGTGGACATAACCAACACAGAAATACCATTCTTTTCAAATTCTGAGTAATGTACAGACAAAACTCTTATTTTATATATATAGATTTATGGATACGACCACTAATAACATAAATAACTTATTTGAGAATTACATTTCAGGCCTTCCCCTAAACTACCATTTCACTCAGCGTGAATAAAATAATGTATAGCCAAGCTTGTACTGGTTCATCACCCGATATTACATACCGATTTTCATTAAATTCTCTTGAGCCGTTTTCTATTGATGCATGTACAGACAGACAGACAGACTGACTGAAATTACGGAAAAGTAAAAAATGCATTTCTTTGTTACTGTGGACATGACCGATACAGAAATACCATTCTTTTCAAATTCTGATCAATGTACAGACAAAACTCTTAGGCTATTTTATATATAGATTACATTTCAGGCCTTCCCCTAAACTACCATTTCACTCAGTGCGATTAACATTGACAGCCTACATTATAGCGACCTATTCCCCGACTTTGCATACAAATTTTCGTGAAGACACGACCACTAATAAAATAAATATTTGACAGTTAAATTTTAGGCCTTCCCCTAAACTACCATTCTTCTGAGCGTGTATAGCCTATATTGTAGCGACTTATTTTCCATCTTTGTATAGCGATTTTCATAAAGACATGACCACTAATAACATGAATATTTGAGAATTCAATTTCAGGCCTTCCCCTAAACTACCATTTCACTCAGCGTGATTAAAATAATTTATAGCCTAGATTGTAGCGGTTCATCACCCGACTTTACATTCAGATTTTAATAAAATTCTCTTCAGCCGTTTTCTCGTGATGCGTGTACAGACAGACAGAAATTACGGAAAAGTAAAAAATGCATTTTCTTGTTATTGTGGACATGACCGATACAGAAATACCATTCTTTTCAAATTCTGATCAGTGTACAGACAAAACTCTTATTTTATATATATAGATTTTAATTTGTTTGGTATTGGCTAAGGTAATGATTGGTGCTCTAACAGGGAAGGTTGGCATTATTTCTGTTTTTTCATATGAAATTTGCAATCCAACTTTTCTTGCTATGTTACCAAGTTCTTCTATTTGCAATTTAGCTTCTTCCATATCATTAGCAAGTAGTGCAAGATCATCAGCTATGGTCATGGATGAAATTGTAAAGGAAATGAATGAAGCCTATGGAGATAAAGATATGAAGATACTGCTATTTGCAGATGGAAAGAACAGCTAAGAAGTGCAACAACAACTAGATGTACTGAATGAAAAAATTGAGAAGTATGGCTTGAAAATCGGTACAGAGAAAAGATCGACTATGGTGATGTCGAGAGGGGAAAGGCAAGTAAAGTGTACTATGAAAATTGGAAGTCATAGTCTAGAAATTGTGGACAGCTATCTAGGAAGTGAATTAATGCAAAATGCTAGGGTGGAGATGGAGATTAGCAGGAGGGTACAGCAGGATAATACATTCTACCAAAGTGTAAGAAAACGTGTTTGGAGCAAAGAAGTACCAAGGAAAATTAAAGAGATAATATACAAAATGTACTATGTACCCATATTGACTTATGCAGCTGAGACTTGGACTTTCAAATAAATAAATATTCTTAGATGTTTTCATGTTACACTACTTTCTTGGCTATTTCTGTTAGCCTATTGATTTTATTGATTGCTGAATTAATGCTATATTACTAATTATTAACAAGAAAGAAAGTCATAATGATGAGCAAATTCATTAGTGCACCAAGAACATGGTCACACAGCATTAAACAGAGAGCTATTCCCACACACGGGTTGGATATTAGCTAAATGAGCTATCCACTTCATGTCCGTGTCAATATGACAATCTAAGAATCAAATAATTATTTAACCACCTAATTGATACGTTTATTTGCCTTGCGAAGCAGTCAAAACCTGTACTACTAATGATTTTATAAAATTGTCAAAGGCAAAGAAAGGTATTGATTAGGTGGTTAAATAATTCTTTGATTCTTAGCTAAATGAGCAGTGACTATATGATGCAATGGTTTTCCACCATTGATAATTTGCCACTTTCAAAAGGTACTTTAATGCATAAATATCGATTGAGAATTGAAATTCAACAGCTTTTTGAGCTGAAAAGCGATGGGCAAGTTTATAACTTGTAATATGTGAAAAGTGAAGGAATTTAAACGACGGACATGTAATTTTTACTCAAGAATAACTGTACAAATAGAAAGTACTGTACTTGTAATGGTTTACCGAAAGGTAGGCTGTTCCAACTAATTTCCCTTGTTTTTATTGTTTATTATGTCTTCCAGGTCATTTGTGATGGAGTATAGTCACATCATATTTCACACCACTATGTGCATTCTTCTTGAATTATTCAATGGACAAAATGTCCCCTGTAGTCATAGCCTTCATTCTAATAACTTCCGATCTATTGGACGATCCCATTTTGTTTCTTCTACACAAATCCTGTTACAAGTCTATCCGTTTTGCTAAATTTTCCCATCTTTGATCCTTGGAATGCTTCTTTTGATGTGCTGGCTATGGCGTTTTTGAAGTTACCTTCATCCTTATGCCTGTGTTGTACGTTACGCGCAGAAACATAGATTTTTTGTTTTGTTTTTACAGTCTGTACTTTATTAGTAATTTTATGTTGCATAGAACCCACAATGTGAAGTTTATACCAATCTCTCATGCCTTTATTACTGAAGCAACAAATACACTCCTTTCCACAGTCTGCCGTGACTGGAATGGTGGGTAGTGACCAAAACTGAATGCATTAACATGATCCCAGTCAAGCAATAATAGATCACAGGCCACAAATTGGAAATAATCATCAATACTTAACAAATTTCCATTTATTTGTGACCTTGAGCACAGCTGCAATGTTGGAACTACTGCTGCAAAAAGCAGTATAGTTGCGGTATGATACAAATAGACCTCCAGAAAAATGACTTTAAATGTTGGGCTGCACATGAGACGACAAAAATGTTGCAAAGTTTGGGCTGGGAAGATTTGGGAGAAAGGAGACAAGCTGCTCGATTAAATGGTATGTTATTACAAGTGATGAAATTCATTTTTCGTCCGTATTGAAAGTGTCGTAAAATGTATATAGGAAAATATTTAATATTTATTTCCACCTATTCAATACAATACAAGATGTAGGCATTAAAGATAAAACATTTTTTTAAATGTGAGACATGTTTTGCCTCTTACTGTGAGGCATCTTCAGTCACTATCAAAACCTTTTATTTTTGTCAGACAACAGGTTGAAATTATCCTAAAATGTGTTTGATAATGATTGTAGGTGAGATAAAAAAAATTTACAGTTATTGTAAAAATGTTCATAAATAACTAAAAATCGTATATAATGATGAAATCATGTGTAATTCACTTGATGAATAGGACGTCATTTGATGGTACAGTAGCAAGAAAATGGCTTGAAGCCTTAGTCAATACCAGATATCCAAAACATTGACTATGGCTTTAAGCCATCAACTGTCACTCATAATTATGACACCTCCATCTTTATGTGTACTACCTAAGAATCTACTAGTTTAAAAAAAATATATTGTTGTGATTATTGGGATTCTATTATTTGGACTCGGAAAAATAGCGATGAAATTGTATGTATGTAATGTATTTGTTAATTTGTTTTCCCTTTTGTCTCTTCTCGGTATGTGAATTTTGGAATTGTTTAATTTGTTTGATGTTAATATGATTTTAAAATTATTCAATCATCATGGTAATTCTGGTGCATACGGTACCACACGTGCCACTTCGGCGTGGGAGATTTCCGGTTTCGTAAAGTTGCATCAATTTCGTAATTTCTCGAGGATTCCCAAATGTTCTTGGTCAGCACTAATTTCTGTGCTCCAATTGGAGAAAATAAAAGTGAATGTGATTGGTAGGTGAAGGAAAAGATCGGACGCTCATTGGCTGTATAAGATTTCCTAATTTCCGGAGAGAAGCGTTGTCGCTAGAGCTTGGCCCTGCGAAGGCGTCTTTTCTGTTTGACCAGTGAAGGGAACGGTCGCCTCCTAAGGTATGGGTCTTCTTGGCCCCGCCATCCGGTAAGCACTTCATTACTTTTCAGTTTCAAATGTAGTGTTTTGTTTAATTTTCTTTGCCGGAGCGTACCCGTGTTTCCTTTAGCTACCAAATTTAATTAATATGACTTAGCCATTTCGGTAAGTCACCTCACCTTTGCAAAGAGACAGTTCCCGTTTTGTTGTTCTGGTAAATTAAATTTTATACGCCGTTCTATGTAACCACTAAATGTAATTTCTCCTCGGGACTGTCTCGTTCTTTCTGCTTCATCGTGGAGTATTCCCCTTTAGGTCAGGTACCCTTTCTCAGAAGTGTTTTTGAGGGGGCTACCCGCTGAAGGCGCTCTGCTCCATGATTAGATTTTAAATGTTATTTCCTTAGATGTACGTTTTCACTTTAATGTAAATTTACCCTGCTCTTTCTTCTTTCAAACTGCTTTGGTTTTTAAAAGTATTGCCACAAACAGTGGAACAACATGTGCAGTGTTCCGGTGGAAATTTACATAACTTTTATCTAAACTCATGGTAGACTGTAATAACAGCTGTAATAATGTCGTCAAATTTTAATGGTGTATTTGTTATTATTTTATATTTGAATTTGCATCGAAATTGTTAAGTAAAGTTTAGGATTACATTGACTTCGCTTCTTCAGTATTACCAATACCTTCCACTCCCCGGATATGGTTCCCAGCCGCTTCCCTGTTATCCTTTCATAGTCGTCATGTTGGTTATCCTGTTCGTTTTAGTTTCTGTGACTAAAGTGTTTATAATTTAATTTCGTACATGTTGAGATGCCTCGTGTAGAGTACATATTTGGTAAATGCACAACGGTAGCAAATATTTTCTTTTTATTATTTCTGTAACTTGTAACTCCAAGGGGAGGTTGCAGTATGAACCACGCTCTGCTACCATTTAGTGGTTACATAGAACGGTGTATAAAATTTAATTTACCACAACAACAAAATGGGAACTGTCTCTTTGCAAAGGTGAGGTGACTTACCGAAATGGCTAAGTCATATTAATTAAATTCGGTAGCTAAAGGAAACACGGGTACGCTCCGGCAAAGAAAATTAAACGAAACACTACATTTGAAACTGAAAAGTAATGAAGTGCTTACCGGATGGCGGGGCCAAGAAGACCCATACCTTAGGAGGCGACCGTTCCCTTCACTGGTCAAACAGAAAAGACGCCTTCGCAGGGCCAAGCTTTAGCGACAACGCTTCTCTCCGGAAATTAGGAAATCTTATACAGCCAATGAGCGTCCGATCTTTTCCTTCATCTAAAAATCACATTCACTTTTATTTTCTCCAATTGGAGCACAGAAATTAGTGCTGACCAAGAACATTTGGGAATCCTCGAGAAATTACGAAATTGATGCAACTTTACGAAACCGGAAATCTCCCACGCCGAAGTGGCGCGTGTGGTACCGTATGCACCAGAATTACCATGATGACTGAATAATTTTAAAATCATATTAACATCAAACAAATTAAACAATTCCAAAATTCACATACCGAGAAGAGACAAAAGGGAAAACAAAGGAACAAATACATTACATATATACAATTTCATCACCATTTTCCAAGTCCAAATAATAGAATCCCAATAATCACAACAAATATCATTTGAATGTATTGTATATCTTCACTGTAATGTTTTTATACGCTTTCCACTATGTTTTGGATATTTGGTATTGACTAAGGCTTCAAGCCATTTTCTTGCTACTGTACCATCAAATGACATCCTATTCATCAAGTGAATTACACATGTCCCTTCTGCATGGAGTTCTAAACACAGGTGTACCAAATTATCTCTCTTCAAAATTTAATTACCTCTCCTCCTATCATAACCACGATACACGATCTGGCTCCTGTTTAACAATATCTCTGTCACTCCAGGACCTGCAACCGCTCCATTGTAGTCACTGCCGCGAGGCTATGGAATACCCTACCTGCTACCATTAGGGATTTGCGTTCTCGTAGGAGATTTAAGATGGATTGCCGGAATCACTTTCTGAATACTTCTAGCTGACTTTTTGATGCGTGTAGTGTGAATGAGTGCGTGAATGAGCATATTTTCATAAAAAGTAGAATTATATTCGCTAGTTATAGGTTTTTACTGGGTTTACGTCCCTTATTATCACTAGTGTTAGTTTTATATTTATTATCATGTACATTTACATTGTCGTGTTGTACATTCTATAATGGTTTTTATTATAATCTCCACATTTTCCATTAGCACTATATTATTATTTTAAAATTTGTTGTATTTAAATATTATACTGTATGTATGTTAATTATTTTAAATATTGTGGTTAAGTATAAGAGAGGGCCTTGAGCCCTAACTTCGCCACGAATAAAGACGAATTACTTACTTACTTACTTACTTACTTACTTACCATCAAATGACGTCCTATTCATCAAGTGAATTACACATGATTTCATCATTATATAAGATTTTTAGTTATTCATGAACATTTTTACAATAACTGTAATTTTTTTTATCTCACCTACAATCATTATCGAACACATTTTAGGATAATTTCAACCTGTTGTTTGACAAAAATAAGAGGTTTTGATAGTGACTGAAGATGCCTCACAGTAAGAGGTGAAACATGTCTCACATTTAAAAAAATGTTTTAACTTAAATGCCAACATCTTGTATTGTATTGACTAGGTGGAAATAAATATTAAATATTTTCCTATATACAATAAATGGTATGTTTCGAGCTGTCAGAGGAGAGATGGCGTGGGAGGACATCAGTAGACGAATAAGTTTGAGTGGTCTTTAAAAGTAGGAAAGATCACAATATGAAGATAAGGTTGGAATTCAAGAGGACAAATTGGGGCAAATATTCGTTTATAGGAAGGGGAGTAACTTACCAAGGGAAATGTTCAATAATTTTCCAATTTCTTTGCGATCGTTTAAGAAAAGGCTAGGAAAACAACAGATAGGGAATCTGCTATCTGGGCGACTGCCCTAAATGCAGATCAGTAGTGATTGAATTGGTAAAAAAAAAAAAAGGCTGTTTTTTCTTAGTACATTTTGGCATAGAAAATGTCTTATATAAGGGCCAATGTGATTTGATTTGTCACTTGCTTGGTTTTTGTCATTACTTTCACAGATGCGAGTACATCATGTTCCTGTGGTTATACTTCAGTTGCTCAGATTACTTGTAATTATCATCATTTTTAAGGCTTTCATTGTTTGTGAATGTGAAGTCAGTGGAGTGATTTGAAGAGGGTTTTCAGTTTCTTCTTGTTCATTTTGTATGTCTTGTTGTTTCTGATATGTTTCTGTAATTCTGGGACATTTTCTTGGCCGCAAGTTGTGGTGCTTTGATATTGGAGATATGGAATGGTGCCAGCTAGGTACATAAACGATTCTGGTGACGTGAAGTGTTCACTTGTAAAGCATGCCGTGCCGATGGACACAAGCTGGATATAAACAGTTGTCACCAGTTGAGAGGGCCCAGATAATTCGTCATTGTGGGAATGGGCTATGAATTCTGGCTGACGCTGCATGTGTTGGCCGAAATGCACCTATAGTATAACATGTATGGCTGCAGTGATCAAGTAAAGAAACATATACCCAAAGACGTAAAAGAGGATGAACCCAACGGTCAACAGTGTGGGAAGATCGTCACTTCCTTGTCGGTCTGATGTCTTGGACATACAAGCCAATGACTTAGATGTTAGGCCTCTTTAAACAGCAAGCATCTTGGACATACCTCCAAACAACAGCACAGAAATTTGCACTTTTGTGGCATCACACGTTACCTAGCAAACTTGACTTGGTAACTGACTTTCATATTTTTGTCTTGGCTGTAGTGATCATCGCAACAGTGTCCAACAGCATAACAAGAAAAGCTGTGCCAGTCTTGTCAAAAGGCACACACTGCCAACCTCAGACATTTAGAGTGTGGGAAGGTATTGATTTCATGTGAAATTGCCAGTAGTGATTGTTGAGGGCACAACAACTGCTCCACAGTGTGTGGACAGGGTTGTCAATCCAGTGATTGTCCCCCTTATGGCGACTATTGCAAATAGCGTGTTTCAGCTGGACATTGCCCACCCTCACAATGCAGGCATCTCCATGGAAGCTCTCCAAGATGGTACAGTTTTATACTTGGCTGCAAGGTTCCCAATCCTAAGCTGTATTGTACATGTGTGAGACATGATTAATAAATGCGTGCACATCTCCCCTCAATCACCTCAAATTGTGGGCAGACTGACCCTCACGGTGTTGCTTGCATAAGCCACAATTTTGCAGTCCATGGTCTAGGGGCTTACTGACTTCATACCATGCAGGATATGGCAGTGTATTGCAGCTCAGTATGGGCATACCCTCTACTAACACATATCCACATGAGCATACATACACACCTGGAAATGTTAACAGCATATCACTGCCTCACACCCATCCAATCATGCTCGCTTGGGGCATTTTAGGCACAGTGGTGGTGCAGTTTCCATTTTCCCTAGTGTATTTCTCTAAGCTCTGGTCCCACTACTTTTTCAAAAATTTGTGAAGTACATAAATTAATTTTTCAGATCAGTTACCTGTTTGACATTCACCAGTGACATATGAAGATCCTATATTTCAGGGTTGCGAGGTGCTATGTCGTTTGCTTTGGCTATTCGCAATACGGTGTCTGATGCGAGAAAGGCCATGCTGACCACAACATCGCTGATTGTGATCATTACGGTCATCGTTCAGGGTGGTGCTACCATGCAACTTCTCACCTGGTTCAAAATACCGTGAGTTTTTATATTTAGGTATATTTTACTCCTTTCTGTATTGAAACTATTGTAGAAACTGATTTACACATAATTCAGTGGAAAACAGTTTGAACTACTTAGGCTGTAATTAGGATTTTGTTTTTGAAAAATTATTTGTGGTAAAAAAATAATTTTACAATTTTTTTTACTGTAATGAAGTTTTCAAGAGTGTGTTTTCAACTTTGACACTATAATAGACAATTAGGTTTTTCACTCTTGATAGATTTTTTTACAGGAAAATTTCTTGAAACAGTACTTAATTTAGAAACACTGCCTTTAAATGGCAACAAAACTAAATGTACAATAAAATAAGACCATGTACCAAAACATGTGCAATTTGTAAAAGTTTTAGATTTTAAGAATCTGATTAATATTGAATAAGGTGGAAACAGAATTATTGCCTTTCAAGATCATTATATGAAAATAACACCAGTCACAGTATCTACCCAATTCTCCTATCTTAATGGTTCCTGGAAGTTTGAGGTACATAAATTCATTTCTTTTGAGATATTATCCTTAACTTTTAAGAAATTTTTATGGGTGAGTTAGAACTGGTACACATTTGTAGAGATTCACTGGTGAATTCATTCAAAATTATCACTCACCTCATTAATGGAAGTTAAGATATTTTGGGACACAAATTGCTGCGTTGGCTTTTGAGCTAAATTAGTATAATCTGATCAATTATAAAATATAACAATAATATGGTTGAACACTATAATCCTTTAGTGTTCAGAATTGATCAGAATGCTGCTTACAATTGCACACCCTGGATGAAACAGTTTCACTGTATACTTGTATATATTGTAAATAACGTTTTTTCTCTCTTGGGCCTCCACTTCTCAAATAAATCTCACTTTGTCTTCTAGAGATTCATTTTTATTTTCTGTTGCTTGTGGTTTAGACCTACTGATCAATCATCTGTATTGACTTAATAATGTATAAACTTTTGTTCCCATGTTGTGTACTGTATGCATTGTCTAGTAAAAAGTCTTCTCTCTGTGCTTGTCTCTGCTTGTATATACCAGTATTGCTAGTGCAGTTGTATGACTTCCATCTTCTCTTTGAGCTAGTTCCCTTTGGCTGCACAACAACACACGTGCAGCCAAGAATAGAATAACTGTGTACAACTCAACCTTCAGATTGAAAATATGTTATGCAGAAATGAGAATTATGTTTAAATTAGTTGCACACAACTTGGAGTAATATTATAACCATCGAAAGGAACATGCAGCGGAATGAACACGGTGACAGTTGAGTGTGGGAAGAGGGTAATATAGAAAGGAAACATGAAAGGATAAGGACAAACTCTGCATCTTCATACACTGCACTCTTCAAAGCGATTGGTTCTCTCTTCATCAATCCCAGTTCTTTTACCTCAATTTCTTCTCAGCCCCAAAGAGCTTGTTTCTGCTTACCAGCTTCATCAGGATAATGGACTTCAACACTCATTGAAAGATCAAGACTGAAGATCTGTTTCTGCTTTCCAGCTTTATATTTATGTCTCTTCCCTGTGTTCACCTGGCTTTCCTTTTGTCCCACACTATCCACATTAAGATTGAGGATCCATCAGAAAGACACCTCAGTGAATGTTGGAACCTGCCCTCCAGATGCAGCAGGAAAGCGGAAATTAGCTCATCGGGGGGCTGAGAAGAAGTGGATGTTGAAGAACTGGGATTGATGAGACAGCGGAGAATATTTTTTATTTTGCAGGTCAGTGTAATTTGTCCACCATTTGTTTCCTGTACAGTGCTGGTGCAACATAAGGCGAATCATTGAAAGAAAATTCCTGTACAGCCCGCAGTCTTCTAGGATAGTAGCATAAGAGTGTAACCCTCGATCATCAGGAGGTTCCTTTCCTGCACCATGCTTTCTGACAAACAGAACACAATAATTCATGCATGAAAGTGGCACAGACTTTTTTGGGATCACAGAATTGCCTGGTACATCACCAGGATCTTAATCTAGCAGAGCATTTTGGGGTGTTATTGAAGGAAGCAGTAGAGGCTCTGATAATTCAGTAACGAGGAAATTGTGTATTTTCAAGAAATAAAATTAGTGGCACACTGTGAAACAGTTTTTATGGACATGGAACGAGATACAAATGTCAATAATAATGTTGCTGGTTATAGGGGTCCTTAAACTAAAATTACTACATGGAGAAGCAGCATGTTTTACCGTCAGCTAAATTTATTAAACTATAATTTACAAGTTCACCTGTGACAGTTTTTCACTCAACACAGTTTTTCTTCACTCTCTCCCCCTCATCATATTGCACACCGTTGCATCGAATCGTGTTCTCCATATGGCTTTTCACAGTACAATATTGTTCCAGAACAGTTCACAGTTAACAAGGCTCATTGAAGTCTCTGTAACAGACTGACGAACTTGCCCTACAACTGTCCTTAAATGATTTCAAAGAATTTGGAACTGAGCTCAGTAATTGCACTTAAGTGTGGCCAGTATCCAGTATTTGGCAGATAGTGGGTTGGAAGCCCACTGTCGGCAGCCCTGAAGATGGTTTTCCGTGGTTTCCCATTTTCACACCAGGGAAATGCTGGGACTGTACCTTAATTAAGGCCACAGCCAGTTCCTTCCCACTCCTAGCCCTTTCCTGTTCCATTGTCACCATAAGACCTATCTGTGTCAGTGCAACGTAAAGCAACTTGAAAAAAAATATGGAAATTTATTGAATACTAGCAATTACCCGCGGCTTTGCTCGCGTGGATTTCATAGTTTGATCAGAGTATTCGTTCCTTGGCATTGTACTAAGTCAGTATCTGAAAATTCCTAAAGTATAAAAACTCACCCAAAAATTGAGTTTCATTTACCCCAGAAATTCTTTGTAAACCATGTTTGTGGTATTACCTTTTGGGGCTAAGATGACCATGCGACATAGAACTGTTCATGCAAGAAACAGTCATCTCTCAAGTCAAAAAATAAATACATGTTTCTGTATGTTTAAAGGAGATTCCAAATACCTATTCCCACATCTGTAACATATTCAGTTTTTGAGATGTACATAAGTATCCCCATAAAAAGAATTCAACCCCTTGATCAGTCCTTCCCCTACCTCCATCTACGTGTATTTTCCGAAAACAAAAATACTTGTTTCCTCATTTTTAAAGGAGATTCCAAATATAAATTTTCACGTCTGTAACATTTACAGTTTTTAAGATGTGAGTGTCCTCATAAAAAAAACAATTCAACTACTTTTCACTACATTTCACCCCCTGTTAAGTGCCCTCTCTGAAAACAAAAATGTACAGGTTCCTGTATTTTTAAAGGACTTTCCAAATACCAAGTTTCTTGTCTCTAGCATGTTAAGTTTTTGACATATAATGTAAAATAAAATGGCGTATGGCTTTTAGTGCCGGGAGATTCTAGGATGGATTTGGCTCGCCAGGTGCAGGTCTTTTGATTTGGCGCCCGTAGGCGACCTGCACATCGTGATGAGGATGAAATGATGATGAAGACAACACATACACCCTGCCCCCGTGCCAGGGAAATTAACCATTGATGGTTAAAATTCCTGACCCTGCCAGGAATCGAACCTGTGACCAAAGGCCAGCACGCTAACCATTTAGCCATGGAACCGGACGACATATAATATGGATATACCGGTACTCATTTTAAAAATTCACCCGCTTTTCCAATTCTTTAGAGCCCCTCAATTGGATTTTTCAGAAAAAAGAAAAGTGTTTCATTATTTTTAAAGGATATTAAAATACCAGTTTCTATGCCTCTATATCTGTAAAACCTTTGGTTTTTGAATGAGATTCCAAATAGCAATGTTCACGTCTTTAACATTTTTAGTTGAAATGAAATGGCGTATGGCTTTTAGTACCGGAAGAATCAGGACGGGTTCGGCTCGCCAGGCGCAGGTCTTTTGATTTGACTCCCGTAGGCGACCTGCTGTTTGTGATGAGGATGAAATGATGATGAAGACAACACATACACCCAGCCCCCCGTGCCAGGAAAATTAACCAATGATGGTTAAAATTCCTGACCCTGCCAGGAGTCGAACCCTGGACCCCTGTGACCAAGGACAGAACGCTAACCATTTAGCCATGGAGTCGGACAACATTTTTAATTTTTTGAGATATAAGTATCCTCGCACAAAAAATTAAACTAATTTTTCAATTCATTCACCCCCTTAAGTGGATTTTCCACAGACAAAAGAACACGTGTTTCTTTACTTTGGAAGAAGATTCGAAATATAAATATTCATGCCTCTACCATCTTCATTTTTTGAGATATAAGTATCATCATAAAAGAATTCAACTCCTTTTTCACCCCAGCCCGTTAAGTTGATTTTCCCTCCCCTCGCTTTCTTACTTTATTCTTTAAGATGATTCCAAGTAAAAATTTTCACGTGTGCAACCTTAAGTTTTTGAGATATAAGTTCCTCTATAAAAAGAATTACATTTTTTCACTTCCTTTCACCCTCCCCCCTTAAGTGACTTTTCCAAAAACCAAAACAACTTGTTTCTTTGTTTATAAAGGAGCTTCCAAATGCCAATTACCACGACTGCAACATCTTCAGTTTTGAGATATATGTATCCTCATAGAAAGGAATTAAAACTCCTTTTTCACCGCCCCCGCCCCAAGTTGATTCCCTCCCCCCTCCAAAATGCATGTTTCTTTATTTTTAAAGGAGATTCCAAATACTATTTTTTCACGTCTGTAACATCTATAGTTTTGAGTATCCTCATACAAAGTATTCAAGTAATTTTTCAATTAATTCACCCCCTTAACACATTGCGGACCAGGTGCACTTCACCCCATGCACAGCCCTGTTCCCGGCCACTTTCTAACTACCTCTAAGATGGAATGCATGGATTCAAATAAACTGTCAGAACTTCACTATCTTTTGAAGGACTACTGTGTATTTTTCTAGTGGCCTTCCTGAATAGTTGTTGAAATGCAGGGTATTTCTCAAAATCTATTTCGGCTCATAGTTTTCAAAAATATGGGTTTTTTATTAGGGGATCGGTTGGCTTGTAATCTTCCAGACATGATTTCTTCACCTGCCCTATCAATATACACAGAGCAATATTTTTTTTAATTTCCCTGCTAGTAACATTAGTCCACTTTAGTGTTTTAGGGGATATGTTATGAGAATGTGAATTCTGCTCATAGTATGTCTTTTCAGCTACATACTGAAAATATTCCTCATCAAACATAAGTCCTGCTACTTGTTCTGTGTTTCCAGACTCATTAGACCATACCTTTATACCAGCAGCACCTTCAAAATCCTATAGCCTAGGTTCACTGTTGCCCATAACCCAGTTGTCAGAAAACACTACATTATTTACAATATTTAGAATATTTACATCCGCAACACAATTATCAGACTCGTTCTGCCCTACGAGTGTTCCACACCTTGAAGATAATACTATATCCTCGTCATCACTTGAAACATTTCCGTTAGAAGATATTTCATCATCGAACTCTAAATATTTAGCATCACTTAGATATTTGGAGCCTGTATCAGCACATAATTCGCAAATAATTTCATCTTTGTCTAAACACGTGCGATCCCGGGGCGCTGCCATCTTGCACGGCTCTTTGAACTTTGTAAACATGTTGTCAGGAAATGCAAAGAAAATCTATGATATGAAGAATACACGAAAAGAAATGCGACTATCGATTGTGTAGAACCATACATAACAGAGTTCTATCACCCCTGACCTCCAAATAGTTCCCGTATATCTTAAAAGATAGCATTAAAGTTCAGTCTGCTGGGTCTGCTGCTAACATGAGATAATTCGGGACCGGTCTGCAACGCTCGGCTAGGCAAACACGAGTTTTCTCAGGACCAGTCCGCAATGTGTTATGTGGATTTTCTAAACACAAAATATTACGTGTTTCTTTACTTTGAAAGAAAATTCCAAATGCAAATTTTCATGTTTGTAACATCTTCAGTTTTTGAGATATAATAATCCTCATGAAAACAATTCAACTCTTTTATCACTCCACCTCCGCCCGTTAAGTTGGTTTTCCCCCACACAAAAAATGCGTGTTTCTTTATTTTCAGAGGAGATTCCAAATACCTATTTCCACATCTGTAACCTTCAGTTTTGAGATATACGTTTCTCCAGAAAAAGTATTCAATTTTTTTACTTCCCTTCACACTCCCCACTCAAGTGAATTTTCCAAAAACAAACAGTACTTGTTTCTTTAAAAGAGCTTCCAAATACCAGTTATCACTTCTGTAACATCTTCAGTTTTTGAGATATATGTATCCTCGTAAAAGGAATTCATCTCCGTTCTC
This sequence comes from Anabrus simplex, assembly GCF_040414725.1. Taxonomy (NCBI): domain Eukaryota; kingdom Metazoa; phylum Arthropoda; class Insecta; order Orthoptera; family Tettigoniidae; genus Anabrus; species Anabrus simplex. The sequence continues at coordinate 182,160,263 of NC_090272.1, read as the reverse complement.
AGGACCCCCACCCCCCTAACAAGTTGATTCCCCTACCAAATGCATGTTTCTTTGTTGTTAAAGCAGATTCTATATACCAGTTTTCACGTTTGTAACATCTTTAAATTTTTTGGTATATATGTACATTCTCTTACAAATAATTCAACTAATTTTTTAATTCCCCTCCCCCGTCCAAGTATTTTCCGAAAACCAAAGAATACGTGTTTCCTTATTTTTAAAGGAGGTTCCAAATACCAATTTTCATGTCTGCAACATGTTGAGATTTTGATGTATACTAAATACTGTAAGCTAATTTTAAACATTCACCCCCCTTTTTCAGTTCTCCTTAAGTGGATTTTCCAAATAAAATATTTGTTTCTTTACGTTTACATGAAATTCCAAATACCAGTTTTCAAATCTGTACTATGTTACGTGTCTGAGATAATTCACAGATACAGTCTTTTTTTTTTTTAAATTCGCCCCATTTGTCACTTCTGTTCATCCCCTATTCATCATATTACCCAAAAACACAAAAATACGTGTTTCTTTATTTTCAAATTATATTTCAATTTTCATGCCTGTAACGTCTTCAGTTTTTTAGATATAACTCTTGTCATAAAAAGTGTTCAACCCCTTTTCTCCCTTCTTTCACCCCCCCTTAATGGGATTTTTCGAAAACAAAAAAATACGTGTTTGCTTATTTTTAGAGGAGATTCCAAATACCAATTTTTACGTCTGTAAACTTTTAAGTTTCTGAGGTATAGATATCCTTATTTTTTTAAATTCACCCCCCTTTTCTCCCCCTTAGTGACGGAATATCCAAAAATCCTCCCTTAGCAAACACCTACATGTTAACATGAATGTATTCCAAAAATTTAATTTCTTTATGTCCAGTAGTTTTGGCTCGGCAATGATGAATCAGTCGGTCAGTCAGGACAAGTTATTTTATATATATATAGATTTCCCTTCAAATTATTACATAATTGTTCCCTAATTCCTCTTGCTATAAATGAATATTTGACCCAGTTTGTCCTCTTGAATTCCAACTTTATTTTCAAATTATGATATTTTCTACCTTTAAAAACTCCTCCCAAGCTTTTTCGTCTATCATTCCATGCCATCTCTCCACCAACAGCTTCGATCATACCAGTTAGTTAAACAGCTTCTCCTTATTCCTAAGTCATCCCAGCCCAAAGTTCGCAACATATTGTAACACACTGTGACAATACCTCTAAGGGAACAGTTCTGCATTTGTTACGTACTATACAGTACACTGACAGAACAGATTGAACACACTGTGACAAATGTGTCCATGTCTTGTTTGAGGTTGTTGCATTACTGTTTTTTGTGTTATACATTATGGTTATTGCATATTACAGGCTTTGCATTACTCTGTGTTCCGTGTTGTACCTTTTGGTTATTGCATATTACAGGCTTTGCATTACTCTGTATTTTGTGTAGTACCTTTTGGTTATTGCATATTACAAGCTTTGCATTACTCTGTGTTTCGTGTTGTAATTGCATATTACATACAGGCTTTGCATTACTCTGTCTTCCGTGTTGTACCTTTTGGTTACTTCATATTACAGGCTTTGCAGTGCTTTGTATTTTGTGTAGTACTTTTTGGTTATTGCATATTACAGGCTTTGCATTACTCTGTATTTCGTGTAGTACCTTTTGGTTATTGCATATTACCAGTTTCTTCGTTGATATGAAGCTTTTTTCACAGAAACAAGGATGATTGGGGTAACAAACCAAATAAATCATAATTACATTATTACTCTGTAATGAGCCACTGGAGACCATGGGTCCCTTATACCAATATACTCAGAAGGTATCCTTCAACAACCTCCGAAAGTTTGTTGGTGGAGTTCGGCTTCACCCTATATACTGCTGCCTTCTGTAAGTCCTTACGTATACACTCCCCTTGTTCATTAATGATCCCTGGTACGCTTTGTCCTTTCTGGAACCTGTTTCTGCCTTAAAGTACTGTACCAGGAAATGATAGTGGGTTTTGGGCATGAGGAGGATCTCGGGTAGTGTACAGTGTTTTTGGAGCCGATACAGAGAAGGATAGAATCGCAGGGCGAATAATAGATGGTTATATCTTTTTCTATAAAATGTATTAATAATATCAAAAGATAGATCACCCTGTAATCTTACTGTAGAACTCAAATCTATCATCAATATTTGTCAAAATCAAAGATTTATATCGTGACCTTCTTGAAGTCAGTTTGAAAATAAATATCGCTCCTTCATGGGACATTAATATTCTACAGTCTTTTTAAATCTCGTGAGAACATAAGATATCAATTTTGCACCTAGTCTTTCTAAGTTTTAAATCACACAAAAATGAACACACACGTTTATCATGAAAAAGTTGAGTAAAATATTTAAACTCTTGTGGAGTGTCTCTGTCTGGATTGTAAGAAATGATAATAAAGCACTTGAAAACCCTAAAGTTTATCTAGGTAACGTGAATTTGAATTACTTATTAACTTTGAAATAAATTTGTCACAGAATGTGAACTTCTTTGATATGATGAGAAAATTATGGGATACTTTTCACACAAAGCACTGATAATATCACTGTATTGGATTAACTGTTTGGTAAAAGTCAGTCAGTTTGTAATTACTCACTCAGAACAGAAATATCTGCTTACGAATGTTGAAGTTGGAGACTCGGCGTCTGGAACATTCCACGGAGTGCGGAAGAAGACTCGAACTCGGCGATGTTCCGTGAAGAGATCACGTCGACGTCCCTCGATGGGTACCATAGATGAAGGAATGATGTCGATGTAGCAGGATGTAGTATTTCGCCAAGGTTTCCATGACTCTTGGAGGTGATATTAGCACACGGAAAGTTCAATTGGCACTGAGCAATTCAGTAATCATGGAAATTATTACCACTCACTGTCGTGATACACCGTTCTGTTCTAACTCTAATTTTACGATATTAAATTAATATTTACAGTCCTTGTGGCACAAAACACAGTTCATAATCATCACTGATTACATCTGAAATCATGATTGCAAAGTAGTAAGCACAGTTCAAACACTTGAAAATGTAATTTGCGATAGTTTTTATCACAGTCCCTGAACAATTGTTGTTGGCAGATTAAGGTGATTATATGGCCGTGTTTATATAACACTAGTCTGAATTATTTAATATAACCATAAAAATTTCTTAATGTTCTCTGCGTTTATTATAGCGTTGATCGAAAGATCGAGAAAGTTCACTGGGAAAAATAGCAAACTGTTACGGAACAAATGTTAAGAAAATAAGTTCACTGTTATACTGTCTTAAAGGAGTGTGTCCTAGAAATTAAAATTGTCGTAAATTATGATTTCCATTTTGCCACACACGATAATTTAAGATATCGTCATAGTCCACAATTACACGAAATTAGTAAAGTGTACCAGTCCGTAAAATATCAGTAACTAGAATTCTCACTCCGAATTATGGTCTTATTCAGTTAATAATTTCACAAATGTTATATTACGGAAACGTCTAGAATTTTACCGTCATCACGGTGTATTGGAACTTCACGTACGGTACTAGTTCAACGGCGTTCGATCATGGCCATAACCACGTCCTCGTGAATCGCGACGGAGCATACTTTCTTCACTGACGAGACTGCACTGACAGACTGTACTCGCCACACAGGTCAGACTGCTCTCTCTCTCTGGCCTTGGCCCAGTGGCATATATATACATGCCAGGTGAGAGGCGCTATGAATCAGCTGACGGAGGGGTGTTCATTCTTCCCAAACTTTAAATCATTATATTTTGATAACTACTGGATGGATTGACTTGAAATTTGCAGGGCATTACTTCCTTACACCCGGTTTCTTCAACTCTACGTTGAATTTTGCTTAACAACTGTTAACTAACAATTGTTATTAATGTAACACTTCGTTTAAAAGTACCCTGTTTCACGAACATATTTCCAACATTTGTTACGAAACAATTGTTAAAGACAAATTAACACATTTCCATAAGATTTCTGAATGCGTTTGGCAGTGAGCGTCTTTTGTTTCTTTACATATAGCGCTCCTAGTGGCGTGTTGAAATAGTATTTTGTCACACAGACACATGGTTGACATTATTATAGGTTATGGTTAGCGGAGACCGCTAAGAAGTAAACATGTCAAGTAAGAGGCAACATCAGCGTTATTATGATGAATGCGAGGCAAATGTTATAGTTTTAATTTAAAATTATGCGAGTGTGCTTAAAATATGAAATAACGGACTGTTATATCACAACATTCTATATAGCCTATTCTTGTAGGAGTGCAATCTAAGGTTCCTACATCACCGGGAAAATGTGATAATTGATATGTTTTGAATGATTTTCGGGCATTCTTTTATTGCGGGGAAAATAATGTTGTGCCTTGTTAATGCTGCAATGGCAGCAAGAATTATTTGTAGAATTCTACACATTCTTTTCTTGCCCTCATGAACATAGTCGCCTACAATTAGGCCTTTTTTTTTTTTTGAAATAAATACTATTTCTTCGGGATGTCGACCTATGAAGATCTTTTGCCCCTACAATTAGGCCTACATGGAAAGTGTCTCGAGGTCAGATGTCATTACAAACCTCCGCTTCGGACGAAGTGGAGGTGATATAACACTAAAGGCGAACAAATTTTACTTATACTTGTCAGGTCCGCAACCTAATAACTTCTGAAAAATTTATGAAACCCCAATTCCAATGCAAGGCGTATATATTTAGGAGTTGTAGCATAGTGGCCATCGTACTTGTCTGCGAGCGTCGTAGACGTGAGTTCGAGTCTCGTTTCAGGGAACGTTATTTAAAAATTGGAACAAAAATATTACGCAAATTGCAGTACCGGTACACTTTGTTTTCTACCTGAAATTAATATAGGTCTAAACGTTCTCACAGTTACTGCTGGATCTCTTCTTAATCTGTTTATCCTCCAGGGTCGGTTTTTCCCTCGGACTCAGCGAGGGATCCCACCTCTACCGCCTCAAGGGCAGTGTCCTGGAGCTTCAGACTTTGGGTTGGGGGATACAATTGGGGAGAATGATCAGTACCCCCCCAGGCGGCCTCACCTGCTATGCTGAACAGGGGCCATGTGGAGGTATGGAAAGAAGATTGGATGGGACAGGGAAGGAAGCGGCCGTGGCCTTAAGTTAGGTACCATCCCGGCATTTGCCTGGAGGAGAAGTGGGAACCCACGGAAAACCATTTCGAGGATGGCTGAACCCTCCTTTACTCAGTTGACCTCCCGAGGCTGAGTGGACCCCGTTCCAGCCCTCATACCACTTTTCAAATTTCGTGGCAGAGCCAGGAATCGAACCCGGACCTCCGGGGGGTGGCAGCTAATCACGCTAACCACTACACCACAGAGGCGGACTATATTAATTAGAGGTAGGAAATAAAGTTCCACTGCAATTTGATCATTACTTTTATTCGCATTTTTACCTTCACATTCCCTGAAATAATTAATTATATTTGAATTTAAAAAAAAGTGATCTAACGCGGGACTCGAACTCTCATCGTCGTGGTTCGTAGACAAGTACGATGACCACTCGGCCACTGCTACACTTGACTAGTGTGCAACTTTTCAAGTATATATGCAGTGCTTTACAATCGGGAATTCGTAATTTTTTCGGAAATTATTAGGTTACGGACCTAACATGTACAAGTTAAATGTGTTCGCATTTTAGTGTTCTATCCCCTCCACGTGGTCCGAAGCGGATCCTGCCTCATGACATTTGTCCTCATTTATTTGGAAAACGAATCTGTACGGTATTGACCCAAACCCTTCTACACGAGTTACTGTTGAGTATCCCCCAGCAGGTACATTAAGCTAGTTGAAATCGATTGGACGCAGGGTCTAACCCATCCTTGTAAAGTCTATAAGCAACTGCTGCACTGGAGAGATTGGTAAGTTGCAATCTGTTGGAAACTCTAACCTATATCGTCTAGTAGGTACCTTGTTCATTATGGCTTCGGTAATTAGAAATCTTTCTTCTGACAATTCTAAAAGGTCGTTATTTCTTAGTATGGGTCGTCCTTTGCCGTCTTCAGATCATAAATAGTCCTCATACAGCAGTAAAGCTTCAAACTTACGTCTTCTACATGTCTCCATTTTGAAATTTTAGCAACTGTTAAGAGGTTTAACACAGGGGTGCTGCTAGGTTAATTTAACACAAGATTTAACAGTTGTTAGAGTTAACAATTCTTGATGAGACGACCATTTTGTTAAATTGTGTGTTAAGTCTCCTTAACAGCAGTGTTAACGCTTAACATTCGTTGAAGAAACCGGGCCTTAATGTTAGCTATAGTTTAGTGTTGGTCTCATTTTAATCGGTCCAGGCATTAAAAAGTTAATGAAAAAACGTCTAGAAATATCTGTAGGGGAAGTAAGCTGTAAACGGCGGTGACGTCACTTGACCTTGCTTGACTTGCCCGTGAAGTGTGGTAGGTACTAGAACATTCTTTCACACAGCCGTTCACGTATCTGAATGGAATTGTATGCTGGAAATAAAGTTTTTAATTATATGTGCCAGGACCTAGGCCTTCCTGGTACAGTATATATCCTTCATGTTTTCCAAAAAATTCATATGACTACCAATTGTTAGCTGACTTCTTTGATAATTCAGTTTCCTAGTAAATTCCTTCAATCTCTCCATACTTCCACAACCATTTCTAACTCTTTCTTTTCAGTTTGCACCTCTTCTTAATCTCTTTATTTCTGTTATCAAATAGTGGGTCTTTACCATTCCTTGTTACATTTAAAGGTATTAAAGGTTTTTACACTCTTCAGCAATTGCTTAAGTCCATTCCATAGACTGTTTAATTTTTATTTACCATTTACCTCTGATCATAGTTGCTTTTTAAAACCTCCCACATGCCTCCGAATAGTCCTCCTTTTAGAACCTTCCTAGCTATTGGTATTTTTATTAATTGCAAGAAAAATTATTTCATCATTTACTGTATATCATCCATCAGTACAGTTTCTTCGTAGAGCTCATCTGATTTTATCAACACCACGGCTGGAATATTTTACCCCCTAGTTCAGGGATGGCGAACCTTTTCCAACTAGTGTCATTTTAAGTCTGGATTATTATTCTCAACTGTTGCCTGTGCCACTTGTTATTTTCCTTTAAGGAATGGCAACAACCTACAACACCCCCCCTCCCCGTGACTTCCTTTCGAAATTTCCAAATATGTTCCATAACATGTTATATATTTATTTTTTACTGATTTATTCATTTATTTATTAGATATATATCTTGTAAATACATTTGATTGCATGTTCTGCGGTCGTATTTTGCAAATACTGCAAAAATAACATTTTTAAATATTTAAGTTTTGAGAATACATATTATTTGTAAATAAATAAATAATAAGCTTCCATTGTAACACACTTCATGATTAAATATTATTACCGGGAGAGTTGGCCGCACGGTTAGGGGCGTGCAGCTGTGAGCTTGCATCTGGGAGATAGTGGGTTCGAGCCCCACTGTCGGCAGCCCCGAAGATGGTTTTCCGTGGCTTCCCATTTTTACATCAGGCAAATGCTGGGGTTGTATCTCAATTAAGGCCACGGCGCTTTCCTTCCCAATCGTAGGCCTTTCCTCTCCCATCGTCCTCATAAGACCCATCTGTGTCCATGCGACGTAAAAAAAAAAATGTAAAAGGATAAATAGTATTAGATATAAAAATAAAAAATACTAATATTGCCAATGGACTACACTTCCTGCATTAGCTTAATTATATTTCCATGTTGTAGTTCATATGCTCAGCAATTCAACTAATTTCTACCTCATCATATTTCTGCAAAGAAATCAGAAAAAACAGCTATCCTTTCTTGTAAGGTCACATTCAGGCTTTCATCAAAACATACTGCATACATCTGGAAATTATCCAAATTAGTTTTCAATTGCTCCAAAACTTTTTCACTCATTCTTATTTTTCTATGCTTGTCAGCAGTTCAGCTGGCTGGTATTCCTTTCATTCTGTTAATCATTTGTTGTTTGTTAGCGAAGTTTTCAAATAATGTGTCCGACATCAATAAGGAAGTTTATTTCAAGAACTCTCTGTCAGAAAGCAGTTTCCCCACGCATGTCGTACTATGCAGTGAGACAGATGGAAACAGCTGCACTGATATTTTTCTGTGGCAGAAAAGATGATAAAAAAGAACTAGTTTGTTTTGTGTAATGTTCGATATTTTATGACACGAACTCTCTTCTTTCTTCATTTGGCATGGAACAAACTTTTGAATGATTAGTCTCAAAATGGTGTTTTACATTAAATCTGAGGGATACAATTGTTTTCGAACACAGGCAACACATCTTTCTATCCGTCTGAATTCCCTTGTCCACTGCTCTTGAAAAATTCAGTCACTACGTTTGTTAAGTTTCTGTTCTTTTCGGCACCGAAAATATGTTTGCGAGGTCCGTATACGAAACCATCAGAAAATGATACTGTTATCTCACTTGGCTTTCGGACCTATCAGTGTAGTTTTGTTGCCATATTGAATGTCGTGTTTGCGTGTCACTTAGTGACGCATGGCATAGGTTCGCCATCCCTGCTCTAGTAGGATCAATCACTGTCTGATTCAGCTGTCCTTCCCAGAATAACTATTCGCCATTTGTTGGTCGTGCTTTCTATCCTTCACATTACCTTCCCAGCCAATATTTGGTAAGTTGAGATCACCCTCTACAATAACGTTCCTTTCTGTGTCTTGTTTGGCATTGGCAAATCTGTTTTGTAGTGATGGAAGAATTTCTAAATTCATATATTTATAAAGTTTGTTTCTTTGTTGACACTTGTGGTCAATGTAATTTCACTTGAAAAGAACTGGGCATTTTGTAATTTTAGAGCAAAAATAGCTAGATACAGCAACAGTATATTCAAGAAGAGGAAATATGTGGAGGAAAATGAAAATAGTGAGTTGTCACGAATCACCGTCATGTTTCTCTTCACCAGAAACTAAAGTAGAAAGAAGCTGAATAATAGTGGTGTAAAATATTAGCAGTTTGAATGGGATAGAAGATATTTAAATGAAATTATAAATATTGGTTTACTTTCTGAGGTTTTGAAGAATTACACATTATGTAAAAATTGCAAGGAGCGTGGCATTGAAATTAACATAACATAATGGGTTGGCTTTTCAGCACACACAAAATGCCAATGAAGGTATGAACAATCTAATTTGGACCAGGATACCAAAGAGTGTTTGTGAACATTAAAACATGCATTTTGGAGTTTTTGATACCATAGCAGCATATAATGAGGGCAATATTATTAAATGTGAGGTGTTTAATTTCTGGGATTTTACCCTGAATTCATAATGGTGCAAGCCATGAAATTAATCAACAAGGTAAAGGGGTGCAGAGGAGAGAAAATGGACATAGAGAACTCTGCCAATAAGGGAATCCAAGCATTGAAAAGGAGGCTACTGGAAAATGAAGAATCTGGTATCGAGGAGCCATCATGTGGTGCAGGGATACATTGATCAACTTTAAAACTCATTTCCTATAAGTTAAAAATGTTCATGTAAAAGTAACATTTTCTCATAAACTATTAAATATAGGCTAATGAAATTTGCATGATTTGTGGAATACGGTATATACCATGTTTTAACAAGCAGTTTTTAAATATTTTTACTAGTTTCCATTTTATGGGATGAATAAGGCAGTTTTTGGTACACACAAAATGGGAAAGCTCCTCTGTTAAAGAGTGTGGGAAAGTTACAGAAACACACAGGAAAAGTTTCAACTTGTCTCTAATAGGTCCATAGAAAATGTTCCTTAAATTTCACCACAATTAACATTGCTAAGATATCCCCCTCTGGCTCGTATATTTGCTGGGTTTCAAAGGAGCTGTCCATGTTCATCCATGATGTGGATAACATGACCAATATCTTCAGTGGCACAGTGACTAGATCTGACAAGGCTCTAGATGGCAATGGCTCCTCTGAGTTGATCTAATTTTTTTTCATAAAGGTCACAAGAGTAATTGTCCTTGGCGGTTGCTGCAGCTTTTGGCAACAAATTTGAGCTTCCTGCAGCAGACCAGATTGATGCCAGTTCTTGGTCAAAGCCATACCTTTTAAGTGATCTTTGTGGACTTCACTGAATGCTGGACCTCATCATTTCACTACCAGACCTGTTTGTTCACAAAACGCTTTCCTGGTCTGGTCACTCCTTCAAATTCATGCAGCGATCTCATCCTGTGTGTCCTTCACAAGGCGGTTGGTGTTCAGGAGGGGACAGATGGTGTCCATAAGCTCTGTTGCTTTGTCATGAAGCTTCCACAACTTGATGCATTTTGTAGTGATGACACGTCGGCCAAGTGGACAAAGGTGAAGTTGAAAGTTAAGAACCAGGGGTCCGTGCTAAGGAAGTGATGTTGCCTGATGGTTTCACTTTATACAGTCCATTCTTAGTCGCAGGTCCTTCCTGTTCACCATCCAATAATAGATTTGCAACTTGCGACCTCCACTGTTATATGTGATAACGTGGGACAGGCATTTCTTGAACATATTTGCTGATTGCAAAAAATACATTATTGCAAAATAAATTATTGCAAATAATAAATTATTTTTGTGATAATTTGCTTATATTTGCTAATGTCAAGGCACATTCCAAGTTTCATTCACCAGTTTCATTACACACACCAAAACTGAATCAACCATGCACTCGTTTGAAACCATCTCTTGTATAGCCAACATGGCTGGATTTCTTTACTGATTAACAGGTGTTTGGGATCAGTGGAGTGAATGTATGAATCCAGGCCTGTCTATTATCCAGCTTCTTCCTGTACTAGGTATCCTACCTGTGGTGCACAACAAGAGTCTATGCATACTGTGACAGCGTGTGGCTTTGGGAGAAGCAAATTAGCCTGGCATGGCCGCAAGTGATGTCACTGAGTAGGGCCTCGCCCACTCGCCACTGCAGTAATCAGTCTGGATCGAGCCAAACGCACAGGGCCAGCCCCCTCTGCCACACTTCATGACCTCATTTCAAGCCTCCTTGATGGCACAAGTAAGGACTAGAAAGGTGAACCAAAAGCTTTCTGATTTCAGAGAACTCCAGGGGTTTCCCCTTGTGCGAATTTCCTGGAAGGGATGGCTTTCCTGTATAAGGCAGACCAGACAAACTTCAGTGGCACAGTTCTGCAAGCTATCAAGATGGCTCATTTCTGCTAGCGATTGAGACAGTTCAGTTCTGTGAGTGACGTTGTTGTGTGTGAGCTGAGCGCAAGTGCGGAACAGTGCAGATGAGCGACGAGACATTGAACAAAGACCGCCACGTGCGTTTGGATTGTATATCGTGTTCGGAGTTTTGAGACTGTGATCCGCACATGTAAACTGTGAAGCGTGTGACCGCAATAATTGTACATACATACATACATACATACATACATACATACATACATACATACATACATACATACATACATACATACATACATACTGTACCAGGAAAAGTTTGGGGCATAAGGCATGAGAAGGATCTCAGGTAGTGGAAGTTGGTTTGGAGCCGGTACAGAGCAGGATAGACTCGCAGGGCGTATAATAGATGGTTATACCTTTTTCAAACAATTTATTAATAATGTTAATTAATTCACCACCCTGCAATGTTGATATAGGATTCAAATAATATGTCGAAATCAAAAGGGTTAACGGAAATCTTCTTGAGTGCAATTTGTGAAAATAAATAAATCTCACAGATCCTATAGTCTTTTGCGAAAACACAAAGTATCAGTTTTTCACCTAAAGTCTTTCTAAGTATTATGACATGACATGAACACATTTATAATTGAAAATAAGAATTTGAACTTCTGTTGAGAGTTTCTCAGTTTGTTAGCCTTGAAACTTAGAACACTTAAAACTCCTAAAGTCTTTCTTCTGTGAAATAGATTTTGGAAATAGATTTATCATTAAAAGGTGAATTTTGAGTAATGATGGAGAACTACAAAGTATCGTCACACGCAGCACTGGGTAAACCACTGTTCAAGATTGGTAAGAGAAAAAAAAAAAGGTCAGTCAGTTTGTGACTACCCACTTTTTAAAGAAAATTTGGCTTACAAATACTGATGAGAATCTGGAACATTCCGCGGGTGCGGATGATGACTCGAACTTGAAGCTCCACGAAGAAACCACGTTGACGTCATAGATGAAATGATGTTGAAGGTAGCTGGATCTTGTAGAATTTTCTCAAGATTTCTGCTGCTCGTGGACATGATTTTAACACACGGAACATGCAAGTAGTATTGACAGATGCTATCGTTCACTGTTAAACACAGTCCAATGTTAATTTTAGGACGTCAATTGAATGATCACAGTCCTTGTTGCAAAAAAAAAAACAACACTATTTTAAATCGTCACTGAGAACGTCCAACACAGTGCAAATACGTAATATTTCTCATTACCGTCTCTGACCACAGTCTTTGAATCGTCATCCTGACAGATAACACTGATTCTCTAATGTTGATAGAACTATATTATTTTAGAAAAGGTTCTTAACTTTCACTAAGTTTATCACTAACATGCCATGTCCTAATATGGTACATAAATAAAGAGACACAGTCCAAGGATGTGCTATGTTAGAAAATAAGTTCTAGAGTAGTTAGAGTTACTGTACACAACAGTTTCTGTTGGTAATTTAATATTGTGTGAAATTAATTAAGTCCACACGTCATGTTCTAGTTTGTGAATGTCCAAGATATAACTTCGAACTTCACTGATTTCGTACGTGTTATACTTCGAAATGTCTGTAAATTATATCGTAGTCGCGGCACAATAGATTACTTACGGTGCGACGTCCTTTTTCAAATACGATGGCGATTTACTATCTCGTAATTTCGTCTCCACGAAACACGACGGAAAGTACTGTCTTCGAGACTGCATGAACATACTATGCGAGGGCCAGTCTCCCCTCTCCCTTACTCATACACATACTATACTGCTAGACTGGACTGCTTGCCATGAACTGAACTCAACTCAACACCACCACCTGTTAACCTTGACCCAGTGGCATATATAGCTGGCGCTGGGAAGGGTAGTTTCTCTCAGCCATGTGACCGTGAGTGCGTAATTTCTGTTAGATTTTAAATCATTATAACTCAGCAACCATGGGATGGATTAATTTGAAATTCACAGGGATTAATTTTTATGACGTCCGCTACAATTTAGCGTTTGTTCCATTAAAATTGGTACAGGCGTTGAAAACTTGCGAAAAGAAAGATATTTTCGAGAAACATCTCTAGGGAAGGTGAGCTTTGAACGATAGGTGACGTCACTTGACTCCGCCTAGCGCACTCGTGGAGTCTGGTACATACTGGAACATTCTTTTACTTAGATGTTCATACGTCGGACGAATCTTATATGCTGGAACAACATTTCTTTTGATAACTATGGACCAGGACCTAGGCTTTCCTGGTACAATACATACATACATACATACATACATACATACATACATACGTACATTATCATTAAAGACTGCTATGCCTTTCAGCGTTCAGTCTGCAAGCCTCTGTGAATTTATTAAACGTTGCCACAATCCTCTATTTGCAACTAGTGCTGTGGCCTCATAATTGTACAGTGAGTTTAATCATGTACTGCCCTAGGGTCTAAGTGACAGTTGCAGAACAGTGTATGTAGTATAATGGTTTCATTGTCAGGTTGAATAACTAGTGTGACTGAACAGTGAGAACAGAAAGAGAGAGCACGAAGTAGCATGATTGTGTGCCTATATAGTCGTGTAAGTAATTATTAGAGTTAGTTAATAAATCCTTGAGAAATGCTTATTTACCACCGCCGCCTTCATGTTATAATACATTTGTTGACCCAGTTATAACTCAGATGATAGTCAAGTTTGGACATACAGTCTATGTGGGTGATCTTCTCATAATCTCTCGGAGACAGCAATTGCCACACCATTTTGGCAGGATATTATGCCGTAGTACATGAGCTTATATCCTTTACCAATATCACAGGCTTTTTCACTTTTCCACTTTGCTCCTGGATAGAGGCAATGTCTAACCATTGTAGCCATCTCGTGGTTGCATCCAATCAATATCCTAATGCTAATTGTTACAAATTAGGTAATTTGGTCTTGCTTCTTTAATCTGCTCCAGCCTTCGGCAGGTAGCCCTCGCACATTTCTCACTCCGATTGGGCAGCATCAGCCACGTCACTTACGGGGAATCGGGGAATATCCTAGCCATTACCTGGATATTGTTTAGGCTCTGATACATGTTGATGCAATGTTAAGACCTTGGATGGACTTGTCGCACAGTTTAACACTAACCCCCCCTCCTTTGATCAGGCTTGGGACTGCCATTGGAATGTCCGTGATGTATCTTGTAGCAGCAGAGTTATTTTTTAAAGCAGTTATACCCCCTTTTTTCTAATTCTTTGTTCACTTGATGTTTCTTTGATGCTCTTCATAACTGTAACGAACAGCATTGGGGACTGTGCACTGCCCGACTGGATGCCACTCATAGGCATAAACCACGATGCTGCTCTTCTCCAGTTTGCTTGCATTTGGTACAGTCCTTGTACAACATCTGGACTTACCTTACACATCTTTGAGGCACCGTCCTCTTTCTCAGGCACTGCCAGATCATTTCTCTTGCGACCCTCAGCTCTGTGATATCGAAAAGTTTCTGCCCATATGACACGAGAGTTACGCCTCTATAGTCGGTGGATATGCATTTGCTGGCAGGACCTAGTCTTTACAGTGCACTATGTCTTCTGGTATGGGCTAGAGCAATTTTGTTACTTTCATTGATCTGTCTCTGTCTTATCCTTGCTTTGACAATATGAAAGTGACTGAGGTATGTGCGATGCTAGTAATGTCAATCCTTCTGCAGCCAGTCCCTGCTATGAATGGTGTGAAAATGTTGCTTATAGGGTCGGTTGGTGCATGCATTTCACTGGTCTTGGCAGACTGATATGTAATAGCAACTTTTGGCTCGGTGAAGAAAGCAACGGGAAACTACCTCACGCCTCATTTCCCTAGTACGCCTCTTCAGCGATGCCTAGGCCATCTATGACAGCTGATGGCAGAGCTGTTGAGGATCCAACCAACCTTAGGGCTGAAGACTGAACACACACACACAGTCGGTGGATATTTGCCTATTCCTTTTCTTGAGCAGAGGAATGATAACACCCTTGTTCCAGTTTGCAGGTATCTAATGCTTCCATACTACATTAAGCAGTCAATGTAACTACTGCTGACCCTCATGCTTTGATCATTTGTGTGTTCACATCATCTATTTGCCACAGTTTTCCTT
The DNA here is from genome assembly GCF_040414725.1 of Anabrus simplex. Taxonomy (NCBI): domain Eukaryota; kingdom Metazoa; phylum Arthropoda; class Insecta; order Orthoptera; family Tettigoniidae; genus Anabrus; species Anabrus simplex. The sequence continues at coordinate 182,144,999 of NC_090272.1, read as the reverse complement.
TAGGGATAGTTTCTGTGAGAAAATTTCTACTCTTCATCTTCTCCTCTTGAACTGTCCCTTTCTCTTTCGGTCTTTCTCTTTCTGTGATGCATTCTTTTCTCTTATGGCTACTAACACTCTTTCAATTCACTATGATGTTTCCTTCATTCTCAGTTTCAAACCTGTCTTCCCACAGAGTTCAGTTGCTTTCTTTACCTTGCTGTTTTCCAGTCTGGCCCAGACTTCACCTCCAGTATTCACTTCTCTTGGCAACTGACTTCTTATCTAGTCCAGATAATCGGCTCTCTTATCTGTTTTCTGAGCCTACCACACCCTGATCTTTGGCATCTTCCCGATTGGTATTTTTGGTGTGTGAAAGTCATTCATATTTACTCTCACTTTGACATCTATCACAAGCGTACTCCTTTCTTCGTCTGTTTTGCAATAATCTGTTACGGTCTTATGTTATCCACCTCAACTGTATCTTGTGATTAACTCTTTTTTTTAACTATCTTTTTTCACGACCAAGCCATTCCCAGGCAGTAGTTGAGGAGATCTTCTCCTTCTGTATTTCTTCCTGCCATACCTATGTGGTCCTATCATCTTTTCATACCCAGTCCTGTCTTTCCCAGTTTGTGCATTCAGTCTCCTATGATGATGGCTCTATATTTTATGATGACTGTTCTATCTATATGAATGGCCTTTCGTAGATCATCCAGAAATTTGATTTTATCATCCTGATTAACTAGGTCTGTGGTGCGTACACTTCTACCTCTCCTTCCCTACATTCTCATCATCATCATCATCATCATCATCATCATCATCTTCAGTCTCCAGCTGTTGGCCAGGTCTGCTTCCCTACATTCCCAGTCATCTTTTATTATTCTTTCATTGACACACTGAATGTCGGAGATTCCTTCCAGGTGATTTGCCATGCTGAATCAAACACCATTCCTCATATCTTTGGTATTGCCCTTCCAGTCCACAGTGGGCCAGAACTGTATTGTAGCGGAACAAAAATACAAAATACAACATTTTTCTTGTTTCTATTCTTCTTTCTCAAACTATAGGCAAATAACCAGGGATAATGAATTTAAACCCTAGTGATGACATAAATAGATATGGCTGGAAACAGCACTCCTCATCTCCCATTTCTGGAAGATGCTGTCTGGCTTACTGCTAGTTGTGTTTTAGCAGCAAAGTTTGCCGGTCGCTAACATAGTATCAGTGGACGGTAGTAAATATCTTGCAAAAGAAAGCTACAAGTATGCTACTTTATGTTGACTTAATTGAAACATAAGTATTATCATCACTGTTTCACCCCAAAGACTTATATTGTGCCATGTAAATAGTGTGTGAAATTTGAACTTTACAACATTTACATGGAGTTATAAAAATGTATCCAAACATTCCTGCCTGCATTTTGGTACCATAATATAAGAAATTCACAAATATTACTGCTAATGTCTCAATACATGCACTTTCTTGCACTCGTCGTAGAAAAGTAACTTTATTTGCAGTGGTGCGTGTTCCACCGTGATCCGTAATAACACATCGTGATCTGTTTAGAGTGTTGTGGGACAATAAACAGATTGGAAATGAGGTAGTGGGTTCTTCTTCACGTACTTCACTTATTTCCTGTATCTCCTAAGTGGAGCATGGGGCATCAATGAACTTCCGCCAGCGGACTCTGTTCTGTGCCATCATCCTGATCTCGATCCAGGTCTTCCCTCCTTTCTCCATCTCTTCCGCTATTGCACTCCTCCATGTGTTCCTTGGTCTGCCTCTTCTCCTGCTACCTTTTGGGTTCCATTCCGTGGCTTGTATTGCTATGTTGTCTTCATCTCGCCGTAATGTACGCCCAATCCTACAATGCATCTCGGTGTCAATGGGTGTTTGATGGGTTCTTCTCCATGGCTCTTCATTGGAGATTTGTGGTTACCATATCCTCAGGATATTCCTCAAACTTCTATTCACAAATGTTTGGAGTATGCTAATCAGTTGTTTGTTAGTCTTCCAAGTTTCACACCCATAGAGCAGTACTGACTTGACATTGATATTGAAGATGCGTAGTTTGGTATAGGTGTTAATTTCCCTTGATTTCCAGAGTGGTCTCAGGATTGTGTGGAGAGCTGCCATGTGAAGGCCTGCCATATGGCAGAATACTGATGATGATTTCCTATATCCTCTATAGTTCCTCCCTCAGTGGTGACCATACTTCCCTGGTAGCAAAACTGCCTGACTTGTTCGATCTTTTTATTTCCCCAAAATAATAGTGCCTTATTGCTGTTATTATAGCGCATCTTCTTGGCTTTCATTCCATTGATCTTCAACCCCGCCTCTGATGCTTCGGTTTTTAAATCATTCAGCTTTGCTTCCATATCCTTACAACTGCTGGCTAGCAAACACAAGTCATCCACGAAGTCCAAGTCCTCTAACCTGTCCATCAGTCCCCACTGAATTCCTCTTCGGCGATTCATAAGGTGATAAGGTCCAGCACCATAAGAAATAGTATTGGTGACAGTAAACATCCTTGCTTAACACCTCTATTTACTCGGATGGGCTCAGACAACATCACCTGATGCAAAACTTGACATGTGTAGTTCTCATACATTTTTTGAGTTATGTTTATAATTTTCTTTGGAATCCCAAACTCTTTCATGGCTTTCCACATCATCATTACACTATCAAATGCCTTTTCAAAGTTTACGAATGGTGGATACAGTGACAATTGCAGCTCCGAGGATTGTTCTATGATTATGCGCAGTGTATTGATCTGATCTGTACAGGAATAACCTTCTCTAAATCCTGCTTGTACTTTCCTCAGCCTTGAGTTAACTTGCTGTTTTATCCTTTCTAGAATTTCTCATGAGAGTACCTTACTTGTTATTGAAAGGAGGGTAATCCCTCTCCAGTTATCACATTCTAATATCTCCTTTCTCTGGAAGCTTAATCAACAGTCCTTTCTTCCAATCTGTGGGGATCTTCTCTTCTTCCCAGATCTTCTTGAAAAGGGGAACAGAATTTCAACTGAAGTACTGTACCAGTAAAATGTAGCCCGACTTCATCATTTACTTTAAGATGGCACGAGTTATGTCTCAGGGCTGTTTCAGGTAAATTATACCTAGGGCTTGGTACAGGAGGAAGGGTTCTATCTACAAGAAAACTTGAAATTTTTTAAAGTATGGAGTTCATTCAAATAAATGCATGTTGAATTGCATATTACCTTAGTGTAGATATTTGTTGTCTTCAACATCGCCTATCAGGTAACCGGTACTCCCAGGTCACTATGCTGAACTGGACTGGAACTCATTCTGCAGGCCCCTCTCATTGCGATGAAATGGAACTGGAACACCCAGGTCGGTCTGACATGGGATCGAACTCGTACCTCTGAAGATCTAGACGGTCTCCGACAATGTTGCGGGATAATCACTCGTTGCTTTACTCACATGAGTGTCCACAATAGCACGGTCCCCCGACATATTTATTTGACACCAATGTTTAATTTAATATTGTCGTGATATGCAGTCGAACTCTACTAGTCACTTGTAGATAATGTTCTTTAAAGATGAAGATGCGAATAGCATTGAATTTAGAAAAGAAATAAATCACAGTATGGTTCATGTTTGTGGGTTACTGTAGTCACGTCCTAGTTTGTGAACCATGGGCAACAGCTGAGTGGCCTAGTAAGTGGTCCTGAGAGTCGGGATACCAGTTGCTATGGAATGGAAGTGGGCATCTCATTCATATTCTGAGTCCTCGCCCTCCTTGTGCTCAGGCGGCAAGGACTATACAATTCTCCGGTGGTCCATAACCCGTTAGAGGAGAGATCCTCACTTGGACTATGTGCAAGTAGGGTAGCATCCTGCTTCATGAATTTACCGAGCTCAGAACACTTTAAGCAAGCCTCGGACCTATGGGAGTAACGAAGTCCCACTCCCATTTGGCAGGCGAGGGACTCCTTGGAAACAACTTGGCCAACGAAATGGAATTCGATGGGGAGCTATCAATATTAATGGGGCTTATGGAAGAAAGAAAGTAGAACTGGCTGAGTCAGCAAAGAGGAGCATCTGGATGTGATAGGAATAAGTGATATTCGGGTAAGGGGAGATAACGAGGAAGAGATAGGAGATTATAAAGTGTACTTGACGGGTGTTAGAAAGGGAAGGGCAGAGTCTGGGGTAGGGCTCTTTATCATCAGGAATACCATTGCTCGCAACATAGTTTCTGTTAGGCACATAAACGAGCGAATGATGTGGGTAGATTTTTCAGTTGGAGGAATTAGGACTAGAATTGTGTCCGTGTATTCACCATGTGAGGGTGCAGATGAGGATATTGACAAGTTTTATGAAGCATTGAGTGACATCGTGGTCAGGGTCAACGGCAAGGATAGAATAGTGCTAATGGGCGATTTCAGTGCGAGAGTTGGGAATACAACTGAAGGATACGAAAGGGTGATTGGTAAATGTGAGAAAGATATGGAAGCTAATGGGAATGGGAAGCGTTTGCTGGACTTCTGTGCTAGTATGGGTTTAGCTATTGCGAATACATTCTTCAAGCATAAGGCTATTCACCGCTACACATGGGAGGCTAGGGGTACCAGATCCATAATAGACTATATCTTAACAGACTTTGAATTCAGGAAATCTGTTAGGAATGTACGAGTTTTCTGCGGATTTTTCGATGATACAAACCACTATCTGATCTGTAGTGAACTAAGTATCTCTAGGCCTAGGTTAGAGAAAGTGAAATCTGTCTGCAAACGAATAAGGGTAGAAAATATCCAGGATGAGGAAATTAGACAGGACATGGATATGATTAGTGAGAACTTTCGAACAGTAGACAGTTAGCAGGTTCAGGATATAGAAAGTGAATGAGTGGCATACAGGGATGCTGTAGTGGAAACAGCAAGGGAATGCCTAGGAACAGCTGTGTGTAAAGATGGGAAAAGGCAAACATCTTGGTGGAGTGATGAAGTGAGAGCAGCTTGTAAATGTAAAAAGAAAGCTTATCAGAAATGGCTCCAAACAAGGGCTGGGGCAGACAGGGATTTGTACGTAGATGAAAGAAACAGAGCGAAACAAATAGTTGTTGAATCCAAAAAGAAGTAACAGCCTGGAAAGGCTAAGTCAACCAGCAGGGAAACCTTTCTGGACAGTAATAAAGAATCTTAGGAAGGGAGGGAAAAAGGAAATGAACAGTGTTTAGAGTAATTCAGGTGAACTCATAGATCCCAGGGAATCACTAGAGAAGTGGAGGGAGTATTTTGAACATCTTCTCAATGTAAAAGGAAATCATTCTGGTGGTGTTGCGAAGAGCCAAGCTCATGGGGAGGAGAAAAATGGTGTTGGTGAAATTATGTTTGAGGAAGTGGAAAGAATGATGAATAAACTCCATTGTCATAAGGCAGCAGGAATAGATGAAATTAGACCTGAAGTGGTGAAGTATAGTGGGAAGGCAGGGATGAAATTGCTTCATAGAGTAGTAAAATTAGCATGGAGTGTTGGTAAGGTACCTTCAGATTGGGCAAAAGCAGTAATTGCACTGTCTATAAGCAAGGGAACAGGAAGGATTGCAACAACTATCGAGGTATCTCATTGATTAGTATACCTGGCAAAGTATTCACAGGCATCTTGGAAGGGAGGGTGCGATCAGTCATTGAGAAGAAGTTGGATGAAAAGCAGTGTGGTTTCAGACCACAGAGAGGCTGTCAGGATCAGATTTTCAGTATGCGCCAGGTAATTGAAAAATGCTACGAGAGGAATAGGCAGTTGTGTTTATGTTTCGTAGATCTAGAGAAAGCATATGACAGGGTACCGAGGGAAAAGATGTTCACCATACTGGAGGACTATGGAATTAAAGGTAGATTATTAAAAGCAATCAAAGGCATTTATGTTGACAATTGGACTTCAGTGAGAATTGATGGTAGAATGAGTTCTTGGTTCAGGGTACTTACAGGGGTTAGACAAGGCTGTAATCTTTCACCTTTGCTGTTCGTAGTTTACATGGATCATTGCTGAAAAGTATAAAATGGCAGGGAGGGATTCAGTTAGGTGGAAATGTAGTAAGCTGTCTGGCCAATGCTGACGACTTGGTCTTAATGGCAGATTGTGCCGAAAGCCTGCAGTGTAATATCTTGGAACTTGAAAATAGGTGCAATGAGTATGGTATGAAAATTAGCCTCTTGAAGACTAAATTGATGTCAGTAGGTAAGAAATTCAACAGAATTGAATGTCAGATTGGTGATACAAAGCTAGAACAGGTCGATAATTTCAAGTATTTAGGTTGTGTGTTTTCCCAGGATGGTAATATAGTAAGTGAGATTGAATCAAGGTGTCGTAAAGCTAATTCAGTGAGCTCGCATTTGCGATCAACAGTATTCTGTAAGAAGTAAGTGAGCTCCCAGACGAAACTATCTTTACATTGATCTGTTTTCAGACCAACTTTGCTTTACGGGAGCGAAAGCTGGGTGGACTCAGGATATGTTATTCATAAGTTAGAAGTAACAGACATGAAAGTAGCAAGAATGATTACTGGTACAAACAGGTGAGAACAATGGCAGGAGGGTACTCAGAATGAGGAGATAAGGGCTAATTTAGGAATGAACTTGATGGATGAAGCTGTACGCATAAACCAGCTTCGGTGGTGGGGTCATGTGCGGCGAATGGAGGAGAATAGGTTACCTAGGAGAATAATGGACTCTGCTATGGAGGGTAAGATAACTAGTGGTAGACAAAGACGATGATGGTTAGACTCGGTTTCTAACGATTTAAAGATAAGAGGTATAGAACTAAATGAGGCCACAACACTAGTTGCAAATCGAGGATTGTGGCGATGTTTAGTAAATTCACAGAGGCTTGCAGACTGGGCGCTGAAAGGCATAACAGTCTATAATGATAATGTATGTAATGTATGTATAAATCACAGTTCATGAACATAAGTTTATAGAAATAACGAACTGAAGACTGTTCATAAATTATGCACAGTTCTTGGTTGCTTTCCACTGAAATGGGCGCACTTGACACAAAAATAAATATGCGATTGCTCAAGAGTTTATCCTACGGACACTGCTGCACTAATTATTAAACACTTTGAGGAAGAAGTAAGCAGTTATTATGCAGAGTTCAAAATGCAGCTCGGTTTGAATTGAATATCATTCACTTCAACCCCGAAATCTAGAAAATAAGAAAGTTAGCAAGTACTGTGCACAGTTGTACATTAACGCAGTTTGAAGTGATTATCATTCAGAAGTAATCACTTGTCTCGAAGCACATGAGTATAAGTTGTGTAGTAGGCAATCATTTGCATTTATGGTAGGGAAAAAAGTTAAAACACTTTCATGAACACTTCTACGAAGATAAGCTGACTGAGTTTTAAGAGAATTCCACAGTTAATAATAATGCAGTGGTGTGTCACTTTGCAAGGCACAACGCTTGTTGAGACTAAGTTCCACAATTGTAAAAATGATGTAAAACTAAGTTCCACAATTAAAAAGACTTGTCACATATTGGAGTTTCAACATACGCAGAAATTATAAGTTCCAATTGACTGTCAGAACCTAAGTCCACTGTAAGACTTGTCACGTATTAGAGTTTCAACATGCGCACAAATACAAAGTTCAAATCAACTCACAGAATCTAAGTCCACTATCAAGACTTGTAGAATTTCGAAGATAAATTGGTCAGCACTTTGACCCGACGAACAGAAAATGATGTAGCGTGGTGAGTCAGACTGGACTCCCAGCTATGACTGCACTGACTTGGTTGGGTTGAGCTCTTCTTATATATGATTTGTGCTATTATGTCATCAGATATCATGATTTCTATAAAGTTGGATAACTTGAGAATCCCTCAACGGATTTACTTGAAACTTGGAATTAGAGATGTTTACATGATCCTATACAAAATGACACATCCCTCAAGTTGATAGATCATTATTACAGGAGTTTTGAAAATTTTCAAGTCGAACATTCAGGAAGGTGTGACGTGGCTTCTAGAACACGCCAGTCCATGCCAGGCGACATGTGGCATGACCAGGCGGGTAGCCTATCTTGCTCCTACATCCACGTCACTTGTTTCAAGCGGGCTCACTCCACCGAGCGTATACAGACCAAGCTCGCAGTAAATGTCTTGTGTGATGATTAAACATTATTGATCTTTAAAAAAATACGGCATTTACCGCGCAAAACCGGTACAGTACCCACATCCACTTTCAAGGCCTTTTGGAGTGATATTGTCCATACCTGTCGCTTTGCCATTCTTTAGTTGTTTAATGGCCCTTTGGATCTCCGTTCTTGATGGTGGTTCTGTACTAATACCATCCTCCTGCTCTTCTGTCATCACCTCTGTCTCCCCTTCCTCGATTGTTTCATGATTCAAAATCTCCAGAAAGTATTCTCTCCATCTTTCTAGCCGTTCATTTCGCGTGGACAGTAATCTTTGGCTTTCACTGGTTTGTCTTTTGTAAAATCTTGAAAACGTTCATGTGGTAAAGGGTCCTACTATCATTGTTTTATGCTGCTGTCTCTGCTTGTATTGCAAAATTATTAACAAATGCTAGTTTGTCATGTCAAAAACTCCTCTTCACTATTTTGTTAAGTTGATTAAAGTTTTTTCTAGTTTGTACTTTCTCTTTTTGTGTTCTTGCGGTATTGAGTCTTTGTTTGCATTCCTTCCTTTGATTCACGGCTCCCCATGTCTCAGAAGAAATCCATTACTCTCTTCCTCTCTCCCTCTTGCCTGGGACCTTTACACAGGTATTAATGTAGGTGCTTTCTATGCTCTTTCACTTATGTTCAATATACTGTCCTTCTTCCTCTCTTAGCTGTTGGAATCTGTTCCTCAATTATAGTGAAAAATGTTGCTGCACCTCCTTATCCCTCACTTTATCAAAGCTATACTTTATCCTCCTATTTTGATGTATGTGCCTAGTACTTGCAATCTTCAATCGGAGTGTAGCTACTGCTAAATGATAGTCACTTCCCACGTCTGCCCCTCTCTTGTTCCTCACATCCAACAGGGAGGTTCGCCATGTCTTGCTAATAGTGAAATGGTCAATCTGATTCTCCGTTCTATGATCAGGGGAAACCCATGTCACTTTATGGCAGTTCTTATGAGGGAAGATAGTGCCTATGTCTTGCTCCATGGCTAAATGATTGTGCTGGCCTTTGTTCACAGGGGTCCCAGGTTCGATTCCCAGCAGAGCCGATGTATTTGAAGTGTATAAAAATATGGAGATTGTCCTTGTCTCCTCTTTTTTATTGCTCTCTCTGATTCTGACTTGTCATTGTATTTATCCTATTATGTGTTCCTATCTTTCTTTATATGACTTGATTTGTCACTTAGTTCCTTTCTATCGGGCTATCAATCAATCAATCAATCAATACTGATCTGCATTTAGGGCAGTCGCCCAGGTGGCAGATTCCCTATCTGTTGCTTTCCTATGATCAGGAGTGGGAAGATCCAGGGATAACTTGAAGAAATAGGGGTTCAGTACAAGTGACACAATGTGTGAATGTGGACAAGGAACAAACTGCGCGCCACATGCTTCATTGTCGTCTGTGCCCAACATCTTGCACATCTACAAGCCACTCTGAGTGTATTAGACATTGCAGAATACTGAGCATGTGTAATATGATTTCACTTGTTATGGTTTGTGTGCTTCCAACTGACTTGTACATTAACTGTAAATGTGTATGTTTTTGACTCTAGTATAGTAATATAATACCAATAGTTCCTTTCTATTACTTCCATCTTTTAAATCTTTCCAGAAAGAATGTTTGTGGTGTTAAGTCAGAGGAATTAGGGAGTAAATAATACTGTCAGAATTCTATTAGAAGTAGACAGAAGTTTGTTTCAGTTCTGATAACTCATAAGAAAATGTATGTGAAGTTTGTAAGCATTAACAGGTTTCTCAAAGGAAAATTCCTGTATTACCCATTTTTCTTTACCAAACCCCTGTTTTCAAATCATGTTGGGTTACAGTTTTTATTTTGAGGATCAAGCGTCCTCCGAAAACAAGAGAAGACAAAAGTTTTATGTCTACATTTTCACTTGCCTCAACATGTCTTAATTGCTTGTTTGTTTTTTGTTAGGGTGGGAGTGGAGGAAGAAGTGGAAATACTCCCTTATGCAGGAGTCAGAAGTGTGAGTACTACTGTCTATTTAGATTAACTCTAGTTGAATATTGCTTGTATAACCCTTAAGAATCATATTTACCCCAGGTTTGGACAAACCAAAAGGATTAGCTTTTATTTAAACTTCTTGGCTTTCTTAGAAAGATGTTCATTTATTGCAATTTGTGCAATCTTCATGTTACTGTGTTAAAATGTTATCTTGAAGGAAATGTTTCTTACTCATTCATTTTTAGTATACCTGTCTTGATGCTGACCTGAGGATATATTTTAGTCTCACTGTGTGAAATATGACCATGGCAAGGTCATTGTCATTTTGAAACTTCATATAAGAAGTCATAGTGAACTTGGAGTTTAATTTTGTTTATGTCTATGGCTAGTTCCTATGGTCGTCTTCTGAATATGGATATCAGTTCAGTTGTCCTGTAAGAGGTAGCATTATAAATCCTGAACGATTCATTACACATGTTGTTTGGTGAAATTGTTCGGAAACATTCCTTCTTGGTAGTTGCTGTTGTTAAAGTAGAAAGAGTCTTAACTCATACATAACTTAATTATGTTTTGTGAATGTTTTTTTGTTTAAAATTATTTCTGTGTACTGTTCTGGTGTGCCTATGGATGATTTGTTTACTGATAGAAATCTGAAGCATTACTGCCCATTAACGAATGCATTTGTGTGCTTCCCTGTGTGTGAGTAGGCCATTATTGTTCTTCTTGTAGCATAGGAGACACATTTTAGTAGTTAGCTTGTAACTTATTTCAAAAAATACTCTCTGTAGTGTTTTAATATGTTGTTTGTTCTGAGTGTACTATGAGCTTGATTTGCAAATTTAACTCGTACATTGCTTAGTAGAAGTACTTGAATAATATAGTTGTTTTTTTTCCAACAAATGAAGTACTTTTTCTTCTTCTTTGGAGAACTGTTAAATATATGTTCCACATTAGCACGTACAGTATGTCCAAAAGGTAAATGGAGGCCTTCCAGTTTCTCTCAAACTCTTCTGCAGAAGGAGCTTGTAATGAGAAATCTGAAAAGTCTCACATTATGAACCAATATTTGTCACATGGATTCTGGGAGAGAATGTTAATGGATTTTTATTTGCTTATCTGATGCTGTACTTGCTTTGCAAGGGTTGTTATGGCTCGTATGCTGGTTTTCTCACCCATAATACACAGCTTTTTACTTGGTTATGGTGCTTTGTCATTAATCCTATTCTTGCCTTTATTATGCAAAATTTGGTGGTGGTTTTTTACCGTTCGTATAAACTGCCATAATATACCAGGTGAATCTGCTGAGGCGTTCACCTCAAATATCTCATAAATGGTTAAATATCAAAAATCTTTTCACTTTAGTAATGTTACCAAGGGGCTTACAGTTGAATTTACAGTATCTTTCCAGTGTCAATATCTGCCGAAATAACAATTCTAACATGGTTTTTAAATGGAATTGCGCTGTTTTCTATATTCATAATCATCATTTAACCATCTCCAGTTTCCCGGCTGTAGTGTAAGGGTGTTCTTCATTTCTGTCTGCACAGATATATTCCTTCCTCTTCAACTTTACACCATTCTACGCCTCTTCTATGCAGATCCATCTTTTATTTGGGATGTCCGTCTTGTCTTTGGCCTGCCTCTAGTTCGCTTGCCCTCCAGGTCCCTTTCAAACATTCCCTTGTTACTCTCTTTGAATCTATTCTCTTCAAGTGACCACACCATTTCAGTCAATGTTGCTGGAGTTGCAGGAAGTGGTTCCATTTGGACGTCTTTTCAGATGATTTCATTTCTGAACTGATCGCATCTTGTTTTGCTGAAACATTGACCTCAGAAATTTCATTTTTGCAGCCTGGAGTCTGTTATTATCCCTTCTGTTGATGGTGCAATGTTCCAGTTCATATGTTATTGGTATGAAGTAGGCCTGATACAGTGTCTTCTTAGATATCAAAGGCATTTGACTGTCCCAAAGGAGGTTCATGACTTGGTGGTAAAAATGGGCTCCTTTCTTAACTTCAGTTGAGCTTCGGCCATCTTGAGTTACAATGCTGCCAAGGTATTAGACACCTAGATCAACTGCTTCTAATTTCTTTCCATCCAGCATAATGTTCGTATGTAATTGCCTGTTCACTTCCATCGCTAAGGACAGATTTTAAGGCTAAACTCCTTAAATAAGCAGATCCAGGTGTTTCCTTTCTGCAATTCCATATCACTACATCGTCTGCAAAAGCACATGCCTGAAAATCATTTCTGGATTTCAGTTGTTTTACCATCTTTATGATTTCATCTGTTATAGTGATGAATAATAATGGTGACAGTTTACTGCCTTGTTGCACTCCCATAGTTGTGACAAACCAATCCAAATATCCACTCTCTATTTGGACATAACTCTGACAATGGTTATAGAATATTTTCACTTTCCTGATAAGAGATTCTGGTACTTCTCTTCTTACAAAATAAATGAGAGTTAAATCAAGTGCCCAATTCCATACCTCATCAAGATTGTGAATTTCAACTTGTATCTACGTTCTTGAATACTAAGAAGAATACGAAAATATTTCTTCTTCTTCTCCTTCTCCTCCTCCTCCTCATATATTCCCACAGCTAAGTGAACAAAAGTGTCATAAGGAAATTCTAAAAACCTTTTTTTGTTTTCACGGTGTCAAACTTCTATGTTTTAAGACCATCTTTAAAACAACTGTGTTTCAAATACGTTGTTCTACACGCGATATGGCTGAAGACGACCTTTAAATAGGTCGAAACTAGTCCCATTAAATGTTTATTTAATAAATACTATTTAATTTGTACTGAAAAGGTGGATTTAACTCGCTTATTTTAATTTGGTTTAATCAAAGTTTAATACGGACCCATAAAATGAAATTCATTTCTCTAGACTTCTCTTCATGTTAGACATTCCCAGATTTTGTCCCTAGGCAACTTGTCATAATCCTTTTCAATATCTAAGAAAACAAAGATGATCTCTTCTTTTATTTCTAGTATTTCTTCATAATCATCTTAACAGCAAAGATGACGTGTGTGGTTGTTTTGTTACTCCTAATTCCATAATTTTCCTCTAGCTCAGATTCAATGATACTCCTTAACCATTGGTCGATGATGTTCTCCAACAGAGACAGGAGTGCGATTCCTCTGTAGTTGCCACATTTACTCTCCTTCTTCCCTTTTTCTATATTGTTACAAATAAAACACTGTCTACTTTATCGTTCAAATTTAATTCTTGGAGCTCAAGCGGTTCAGGTGTTGGCATTCTGACCCCAGTTTGGCAGGTTCAATCCTGACTCAGTCCGGTGATACTTGAAGTTGCTCAAATAGGTCAGCCTGGTGTCAGTAGATTTACTGGCACATAAAAGAACTCCTGAGAGGCAAAATGCTGGCACCTTGGCATCTTCAAAAACTGCCAAAAGTAGTTGTGGGACATAAACACAATAACATTAATAAATATATACATACATACATCTTCATTATAGACTGTTATGCCTTTCAGCGTTCAGCCTTTAAGCCTCTGTAAATTTACTAACCACCACCACAATCCTCTGCTTGTAACTAAACTCTTTCCAACGAAAGAATAAAGTAGACATAAACAAACATTTTGTATCACTCTGCGAGCTGCATGTGTCTCACTGCCTGCTCTTTACATCAATATGAACATAAATCATAATTGATGGATATAGACATATGAACATATTTGAGATACAGTAACAAAAATACATCATCATTGCTATTAAATATATTTGCCACAAAAATTAACAAGTAGACATGGGATTGGATGATTCGCTGTCACATCCTCTCCTAAATTGATAGCCATTTCTTCAACTATAGTATCTATGGCACTTTCCATGTCCCACATAATTTTTTTCTTTGCGCACCACATACTGGATACAGGAACGCCATTGATCAGCTGTCACTTCACGAAATGCTGTGTCAAGATGTGTGCGCACATCACAAAGTTTGAAAGTGGTGTTAAGGCTGGCAACATAAAGTTTGATGTGGCTCCATACCATCTGTATTGGGTTTTAGTTCACAGTGATACGGGGGCAGTCTGAGAACAGTGTGGCATGCTTGTTCGGCTATATCATCAATTACATATTTCTTGAACTGAGGCCTGTGAGTCTTCACCAATTTCAGCAACTCGGTTTTAACAAGTCCCTCATCACGTTGCGTTTTTACTTCTCAGCCAGGAAATTACTTCAGCTTTCTTCCAGGATTTGTTTGGGATACATTGTCTAACACAATAACACTACCAGGGATCAGCTTTGGTAATATTCTTTCAATCATGATTTAAAAAGATCACTAGTCATTTCATCGTGATAGTCTGTTTTCTTTTTAACTCGAACACAAGATCACCACCATCCACAAAACCGTCATTACTTCCAGTGTGTGACACTATCAGTCGCGTACCCCTTCCTGCTGGATTTTTTTAACTCTGTGTTTAAACCTGAAAGAATTTCCTGTTTCTTCGACTTTACGGTAGTTCAATACGGACAAAAAATGAAATTCTTAGATTTACGGAAGTGTCTCGCCATGCCTTTGATGTTGTATGCCCTTTGTTAATCCACATCTCATCCAAACAGTATAAATTCCTCCCGTTGTCTAAATTCTCTTATCTTGCGCAGACAGCACCTATGCCACAATATAATATTATCTCTGTCCACTAAGACGTCTTTTTGATTTCTACAGATGAACTTGCAACCTATTTCTTTCAGTATATTGTGAAGGGAGGATTTTTTTAAATCTGGGAGTTTAGGATCAGAATTTACAGCTGATAACACTTTGTTAACCGTAGGGGGTTCATTGTTTAAAAAAAAAATACGTGCACTTTCACAGTATGTGTTGCTGGCATTTCTGCTGCTTTTATGTAATGCATTACTTTAGGTAGTGTAGTTGCTTCATAGTGTCTGGGTTTTTGTAGGAATGTGACTTTAATTTGCTTTTTACTAAACTTTTTGCAATAATGTTTGATAAAATGTGAAACCAGTGTCCAAAATATTGTATAGACTATGAAATGTGTTTTTAAAATGCTAAGATGTGGATTCTCTTTGAAATAATTCCAAAATTAAGTAGGAAAATATTTTCGCTTCTAATTGATTATAAAGGGTTTTCATGTTTTCACATGCTCTAGATCTGGAAGAAAAGTATATTTTTTTCTAAAACTTATGTTTAAATTGTATTTAAACTCTCAAGATAGCACCAGATCTGAAAACCCAATCTTCCAAGTTGACATTTTCTACTTCGGATATAGACTCATCAAATTTTCAAGTTTGTGAAAATCATTTGCAAAATTCTCAAAATTATTTTCATTTTAGGTTTATCTATTAGTGAGTTGGTGCCTAGTGAATCCCTCTTGAACATGCAATATGATGACCTCATGTTTCATGAAAGCTCAAGATGATTTGTTTCAAGGTAAGGAAAACCAGAAATTTAGATGGAAGTTGAAGAGACATTTCTTCACAAATTTGAAATCAAAGTAGGTTAAAGCACAGTATGTTGGAGGGATTTACAGGCTGCTGGGTACAAAGTATGGATCTCTAAGATAGAACTATTACATTTGTAGGACAGGGAGAACATCCTCAGAACCTGAACCTGAGGACCACTAGGGTGATGAATTCCTTTATTATTATTAAATGAAAAGCGCACAATGTGCAAAAACAGTTTTTGTACAGATGGTCAACTATACTAATGCCATTCTTATTATTGAGGTTGTCCTCATTTTGCAGTTTTGTGCATGGTATCTTTCACAATGATCGTTGCACAGGTTACATATACAGTCTTCGTTCGGCTGGTGGAAGTTTTTGGTTTGGCAGAATCTGTGGTGAAATCCATGAGTGGCGTAACGTGTAATTACGTGCCGTAGCCCGTAATTTGCTTGCTTCCATTCTTCCGTCATTATAGCGTCCCTGTATCTGAGACTTTCTCCAGTCCAGACCACACTATATCTGATGCTCATGGTCAGTGGGTTTTTCCTGTCATCACCATCATCAATTCACATTTCCAGTTGCTGCCATGTAGGAGCAAATATGGTTCCTCTCCATTTACTTCTATCATTGCAGCCCTTCCCATCCAACATTATTCCAGGTTTTGCTGTCTTATGCTGTTTTGAAATAAGTACATCCATCTCAGTCTTTGTTGTCATTGGTAACTCTTCCCTTCATTTGCCTTTTCATTGTGTGTTTTGACATTCTTTAATCACTCATCCTTTTAATATGTCCAAACCAACTAAGCCTGCTTTTCTGTATTTTCTCTAACCACAAGAATGACCAAACTTCTGTCATACCTATGAAGACTGCAAACAGTAATTTTGACCGTTGCTGCTTACTGATACCAGATTAAATCAGCTGCCCCTACCAGTATTGTTTTATGCAAACCGTAGTTCTGTATACATCCTGAAAGAAAAAAAAATCAGTCTGATTCACACAGTAAACACAGTTAAGCGAATACATTTGTATTTACGGCCTACACAAATAGGACGCTGTTATGCCATAATATTATTAAATGATAGAAACCATGATTGTACTATTCACAGACGTTTCATTTACATATCAGATCAGTTAGATAATTGGATTATAAGTTGGATAATTGGAAACATGAAGTGGACATTGAGACCGTGTTAAAACTATCACATGAGCTGTAAAAACAAGCTAAATGCTATGGTGCACCAGTCTTACTCATGATAGGTTTGAGTCCAGAGCAGGGATACTCTTTTATTTTTGTTTTATTTAGTTTTTACATTTCCTAATGTACTTGAAAAAATCCTTTTATCGACATTTCTAGTGAAAGAAAGTGTATGTAGCCTTAAGAAGGGTAGATATGTTACCAGGGTCTGAGGAAGATGGCATAGGTAGTTCTGGGGGGGACAACGACACCAAAGTGTGCTAACATTGGTTTTGAGAATAAGACCGGGATCAGGCAATAGGCGGACTCTCACTGTTGTTCTTCAGTATACACTGAACAAAGTTCTCAGACAATGGAGGGTAACAAATGACAAGATGTGGATACCAAAGACATGTGGGGGACAAGAAGGATAACAGGGCACAGGTGGATTGCCTAGCCTTTGTGGATGGCATAGCCATAGTGAGACAGAAGAAGACTCAAAGAAACATCTCAACAGCATGAGGAACATAGCTTGAAGAATAGGACTACAGATCACCTATGACAAGACAGACTCTGAACACCACTGGGGATTAAACACTAGAAGGCACTGTGCAGAATATATGACAGGAAGGAACAGGAGCAGTGAGGGATAAGGAAGAGGGTGAAAAAGTTGAGGATAAGGTACTTTGCAACCAGAGAAGTGCACAATAAAAGAAACATATCAGTGGATTTGAAGATCAGGCACTAAAAGGTAACAGTGTAGAACACGTTACTGTATGCTGCTGAAACGATGACACTAGGAAGGCATAGGGCAGAGCAAGTGGCAAAATATGGAAGAAAATTCCTGGGGAAGTTATTGGGACCAAAAAGAAAAGGTGAAAGATGGGAACGAAGATCAAGGGACTAACTGCACAGAAACATGAGGACGATCTCTGAAGAAATATGACTCAAAAGAGCAAGATTTTCTAGACATGTGATCAGGATGGACATGCAGAAAATGATCAGGAAAGTGTGGGAGACAGTGGGTAGGACAAGAGGAAAGGCTGGAGCCAAGTGGGTTGTCGAACTCTAGAGGGACTGGACTGAGATGGTGAACAAGAGGGAAGGGACAGAGAACTGGAGAAATAAATATACTCCAACCCATATTCCAGACCTCAGCAACAGAGAAAGGTACAGGAACAGGAAAGAGAAACACCAATGGGAGAGACAGGATACTAAAAATCTCAGCTGAAGAACCGAAGAGAAGTGAGAGAGGATGAAGAGGATCTGGGAGAAGAAGAAAACCCAAACCATAACAAAGCTACCCCATGGTCCTACAGAGACTGTAATGAAAGAAGAAGAAGAAGACAAAAATTCTCTCTTGCTTCCCTGTACATAAGGAGCATGTCACCGGCTGTGGAATACATGGCAAATGACAAAAGCAACTTCATTCCAACTGTATAGCTGTGCAGTGTTTGGAGCACACAAAAGCAATATTAGCGGCCTTTTCCTGCTTGCATATGGCACACACTGGCATGTGCTTAAGCACTGAAGCTTTATATCCGCTGTACTGCAGCTGAGAGTGTGACTTTTATTAAGAATGCTTTAGAGTATGCTACTCCTCCAGTTCACTGTTTTGCACACTGTCCACGTCACTGTCGTAGTTTTAAGCGTTGATTTCACAATTTGCTGTACCATTTCACTTGGCATGACATCTTAACATAAGTACATGGTAACTGATATGCAATGAATGATTGAAAGGATGTAGTGTTTTTTGAATAGTCTATAGTCACATGATAAGAATGACACCTAGTCTTCAAAATATTTGTAGAATGTGCTTACAGTGCATTAGTACCATAGGGATGCTAGCAGGTAAATATCAACCTGACAATGGTCTCGCATGTTTGTTGGGCTGCAGAACAAAGTATTGGTAGGGGCAGCTAATTCACCTATCTGACCTACTGGAGCTAAAAAACATCTTTCTTTAAAAAACAACTTAATTAACAATTGGAATTTATTGTATCAAAACCAACCCATTGTTAAGTATGTATAATTGTAAATTTTACTGAACTTATATTAGGTAACAATGTAATATGTTGATGTACTTGCAGTCAACATGGTTTTGTGGAAAGCTTACTTTATGCTAAAATTAATGTATGTGAACTATAGTTTTTAGGGGCTGCCTGGCTGAGACAGTAAAGGCGTGCTCGGTTCGCCCAGAAGGATGTGGGTTCGAATTCTCGTCAGGAAGTCGTAAAAATTTAAGAAACGAGATTTCCACTTCCGGAGGTGCATATGGCCCGGAGGTTCACTCAGCCTACATAAAAAATGAGTACCAGGTTAATTCCTGGGGGCAAAGGCGGTCGGGCGTAGAGCTAACCACTCTACCCCATCACGTGCCGAGGTTAACAATGGTGGAAGCCTTTACCTTCCACTCCTCCAAAGGCCTTCATGGCCTGTACATAGGTGACTTTGCTTCGCTTTACTTTTTTGAACTATAGTCTTCATTTGTTCAGAGAGCCTAATATTCAAATGGTCAAACTCTTGATAAGCAGTTTATGCAAATGAGTATTACAGCGTATTAATCGCTGGGAAAAACCCAATTCCAGTTAATGGGTCCCCCACCAGGATTACTGGATTCAAGAACAGCAAAAAATTCCAAGGAAAGCAGCATGAATTGTTCTGGGTGATTTTTTTTTTTAAAGAAAAATAGTGTTATAAAAATGTGTCAATCTTTGGGCTTTGGAGTAAGGAGATGAGCTGCTCAACAAAGCGGTGTATTCCAAACTGTCGGTGGAGAGATGGTGTGTAATGATATTAGTAGACGAATAAGCTTGAGTGGAGTTTCTAAAGTAGGAAAGATACAAAGTATGGGACATTAAAAAAGTAAGGCAGGGTACATACAAATAAAACAGAGGTCAAGACATCACATCCCGCTTCCCTTGGCATGCATTTATGAAGATAAAGTTGTAATTCAAGAGGGCAAATTGGAGCAAATATTCATTTCTCAGAAGAGGAATACTGGAATGCAATAATTTACCAAGGGAGATTTTTGATAAATTTTCAACTTTTTTCAAAATAATTTAAGAAAAGACTAGGTAAATGACTAATAGGGAATCTGCTGCCTGGGCTACAGCCCTAAATTCAGATCAGTGGGGATTGGCAATGATTGATGATTACCTTATGTGAATATTTTCCACAGACCACCTTGTTTCATGTTGAGCATGTGTCAGAGATTTTGTTCGTTTTATGGTTGGGGTTTAATTGATAATGTCACTTATGACTGGCACCGTGGACCAGAGGCCAAGGCTCAGGCTTACATTCAGAGAGTTGAATCGATCTTGTCTTTACAAAATGAGATCTTAGTTCTTACATCACTTGATATGGAGAGTGTGTCTGATCCGTAATTTCCTTCTACACTATCCATGAATTTATTGCTGCTACATCAAGTAAGTTATAAAATAAACGTACAGGTCACCTTTGGGATCCAGTCCTCATGGAGTATTTACGTGCCATTTGATCTACATCCATTCCATACTTAGATCTGTTGTAGAATTCAGTAGTATTAGGAAGATTCTTAATTTCTTCACTGACCTCAATGCTCAGGTGTAGAATGCTTAGCAGAAGCACATTCTTGTTCTTTTTTGCCATGATAAACTGTGATGTTATTGTGATCTTCCTTATGAAATACAATAGTCCCATTCAGATTCCTGCATGATGATTTTATTCTCTCTGGGATTCAATTCCTCGCACAATTGACTGTTCCAGCAATACTCACTTGCTGCTTTTTCAGTTTCTCATCCAGCTTTACCGGTATAAAGAAGTATTGGTGGTCATATTATGTCCTTTCTTGACGTATAGGCCCATGAAATTTGTAACATTTTCAGGCAGTGACTCATTGGCAAGGCGTATTTAGTCTTTCCAAACATAACAAAACCAGCATTTGCCAGTAGCCAGAATTTTGTGCCAAATTTATCTGGCTTGTTGAACATAACAAAACCAGCATTTGCCAGTAGCCAGAATTTTGTGCCAAATTAATCTGGCTTGTTGAACATGTTCTTCGTGAACTTGCACCAAGCTTTACTGGGAAAGCAGTGACATTTTGATCTGGTTTATTGTATACACAACAATTCTCAATAAATCTGTTCAAAATAGAATATGCCAATGCAAATTTGTCTGCCTGCAAAGAAGTTGATCTATTTTTCTATCTCAGCATTTTTTTGGAACTGTTTTTCCCACTAGTATTAGTGTAAACAGAGCGCCTCATAAAGATGACCACACAAGGCCCACAGAGAAAGGAGTTTAAAAACTCCACAGGTGTATAACAAAGCAATAAATGCATCCAATTATTCCAAACAAATGGACCATTCATTATCCATTACCTGCTTATGTCCGGTTCAATGACTAAATGGTTGGCGTGCTCTCCTTTGGTCACAGGGGTCCCGGGTTTGATTCCTGGCAGGGTCTGAAATTTTAACCTTAATTGGTTAATTTTGCTGGCACGGGGGGCTGGTGTATGCGTCATCTTCATCATCATTTCATCCTCATCATGATGCGCAGGTTGCCTACGGGTGTCACATCAAAAGACCTGCATCTGGCGAGCCGAACTTGTCCTCGGACACTCCCGGCACTAAAAGCCATATGCCATTTCATTTACCTGCTTATAAGTGTCAGTCTTTGTGCACATCTTTATATGCTTCAACATGAATGTATCAATGAATAAATACAGAATACTAACCTTGCTGCTAGTCTCAGCATTGCGTGCAAAAGTATTGTCCATAGAGAGAGCTGGTATATTTCAATGGGTTTGGCAGTCCAGTATGTAATAGCAACTTCTGCATCAGTGAGAAAAGGAATGGGAAAGTACCTTACTCCTTATTTATCTAGTATGCCTCGTTAGTGACACTTAGGTCATCTACAACAGCTGATGGCGAAGTTTTTGAGGATCCGACCAGTCTTCAGGTTGAGTATTCAACTTATATACAACTCCACTGTGCTTAGTAAATGTGTAAATAACAGGGTCTTTGTCAGTTTTTGTCCGGTTCCAGTAGGTTTGTTTCTTTAGTGTATTGGTGCAAACACACTTTGAAGGGTCCGGCCTGTCTTTGTCACTTTCCTCCTCCACTTCCCCCTTCAGTATTATCACTATTGTCAGGATTATATTCTCACACTGTTTCATGTTCACGAAAATTGTTAACTTCAGAACCACTCTCTAAAATCATGTTCTAGGAGTTTTCTTATTTTGTCTCTATCCACACGAGTGCACCTTTTAAACCCATGATGGCAAATGAGATCACGAAAGAGCATGAATAAAAATGCTACACATAAACTGTTGTTTCTCATTTAAGACACATGGGGTGTGAGTTAGGTTGGGGAGTTTCAGAACTCACAAGTCTACATTTCAATTTAGAATGCATTCAAGACACATGTATACCTGCCAACTTTCCCGATTTAGGTGGGAGGCTTCAGATTTTCGACAGTTTTTTCCGCCTCCCCTTTGTTCTATTATTTCTCCCGATTTTAGGTTGTTTTTTGGTGAACTTCAAACATTTATTTCACATCCCTCCATTTAAGCTCGGTACACCAGTGGCTGAAAGTCCTTCGCTCATTGGCCACTTTCAAATGAAATATCGACGTTTTTTTAATAAGAGAAATGTGCGCGAATGTGCGATGTTTATTGAAACCTTTATATCGCAATGCATGTATCGATTGCCAATCTCCCGTTCTCACGTGCTATGTTCGTGTTCGTTCACATCAGTATAGTTGATTCTAGAGGCTAGTCACTAGATTTGGAGTCTTTTTTGTAATTTAATAATAACATTTCAAAAATAGAGACCAGTGACTTTTCTAGAGTTTTTAGGAGCCATTTCGAGACAATTGTGGCAGTCTTAAATTTATTACCTGGTAAAAAATAGCATTCCGCTTCGCATAATCGTGTGGGCGCGTGGTGCAATATACTAATCTATGCATCTGCTAAGTAATGGCATCTAAGTGCATAATAATAATAATAATAATAATAATAATAATAATAATAATAATAATAATAATAATAATATTTGCTTTACGTCCCACTAACTACTTTTTTCATTTCGGAGATGCCGAGGTGCCGGAATTTAGTCCCGCAGGAGTTCTTTTACGTGCCAGTAAATCTACTGACACAAGGCTGATGTATTTGAGCACCTTTAAATACCGCCGGACTGAGCCACGATCGAACCTGCCAAGTTGGGGTCAGAAGGTCAGCGCCTCAACCGTCTGAGCCACTCAGCCCGGCACATCTAAGTGCCTGACTGGTTCACACATGTGGAGAATTAGTTCATACTGTTTTCGGAAGGCTTATCAGAGACCGATCATCTCACTTACATACTTCCTGTGAGGGAATAGAGGTGTGTAATTTTTAGCCTTCTAGCCTCATATAGTAACAGTCGAGTTTTTGAGACAATCAGTGTTATTATATATACAGTAGTACTCCTGTATTGTGCAAGACATGTAGAATAAACAGTTTTGCCCAGTTGTATCTTTTGATTTCATATCAAAATCTCCTTATTTTTGGTTCTTTAAAGTTGGCAGGTATGCACATGGTAGGTTAGGATATGAATTGTATGCAGTTATACTAAGTAGTATAGCACTATGAGCTGTGTTTGTCAAACGATTCATATGCCATAACAGCTTGGCGCGTCCACAACTTGTCAAATGTTGCAATTGGATTTTCATTCATTCATTCATTCATTCATTCATTCATTCATTCATTTTTGCCCTTATGGACAGTGTTTGAACTCGAATATCTCATGATTTACTAATAAAAACAAATCACTGGTACCAGTACATATAGTATTCAGTTAGATGCAAGTTATATGGGCCTGCAATCTGAATATTGAGGCCTTGGGAAGTTGAGATGCTGATCACTATATAACCATTGTCGTCTTGGGTCTCACTCTTCTTCTCTTCCCTTCCCTTCCATTATAGTCCACCGGGCTGAGTGGCTCAGACGGTTGAGGCGATGGCCTTCTAACCCCAACTTGGCAGGTTCGATCCTGGCTCAGTCCGGTGGTATTTGAAGGTGCTCAAATACGACAGCCTCGTGTCGGTAGATTTACTGGCACCGTAAAAGAACTCCTGCGGGACTAAATTCCGGCACCTCGGCATCTCCGAAAACCGTAAAAGTAGTTAGTGGGACGTAAAGCAAATATCATCATCATCATCATTATAGTCCATTATTCTCTTAGGTAACCTCCTTCATTTTCACGTGACTCTGCCACTGAAGCTGGTTATGCGTACTGCTTCATCCATAGAGTTCAATTCTAACTTAGCCTTTATATCCTCATTCCGAGTACCCTCCTGCAATTGTTTCCACCTGTTTGTACCAGCAATCATTCGGACTACTTTCATGTCTGTTACTTCTAATTTATGAATACGATATCATGAGTCCACCCACCTTTCACTCCCGTAAAGCAAAGGTGATCTGAAAACTGATCGGTATAAAGATATTTTCGTTTGGGAGCTGACTTCTTTCTTATAGAAACTGCGAGCTCACTGCATTAGCTATGCAGCACTTTGATTCAATCTCATTCACTATACCCCACTACCATTCTGAGAGAATACACATCCTAAATACTTGAACCTGTTCCAGTCTTGTATTTGTGGGTCTTGAAATGCTAATTTTTCTCTGCACCTATTTTCAAGTTCTAAGATGTTAGATTGCTGGCTTTCAGCAGTCTGCCATTAATACCCAGTCATTGGCATAGGCCATACTGCTTTTCTACCTTTCCACGAATCCCTCTCTGCCACTTTATACCTTTCAGTAGACGATCCATGTAATCTCTGAACAACAAAGGGCCCTGTTGAACCCTTGTAAGTACCTTGAACCAAGAACTCATCTTACCATCAATTATCTGCGTAGCCAAATTGTCAACATTAATGCCTTCGGTTGATTTTAATAATTACCCTTAATGTCATAATCACATGTTATGAAACCAAAATAAGAAGTGTACAAACAGATTAGTAGACTAGTAACCTTGCTTGAGGCTGTGCATTATGATGAGAGAGAACCTGTACGGCACATTAACTAACTTATAAAATACTTGCATGTGTTCAAAATCTTATGCAAGTGTATTCTCTTTGTTCATATCACTTTGCAGGTTTACAATTCGGTTGGAACAACAGCTGGGGTAGGTACTCTTTCTTAATATGTCTATTTTGGTGGTAAGACAGCTTACTTTTTCCATATTGATATCATGCCAATAGAAAAACTTTCTTTGCCAGCTGTCTTATTGTTCTAGGCTGTCTTTTCTTCCTATTTTGCTGTAGATGTTGACAGTTAGATGAATTTGAGGTCTTATATTTTAATTCTTTTCCACTCGTGCTGTGGGAATTTAAAAGTTAATGTTGACATTGATATTGGAGGAAAGAAAGGTAAGTCTGTTGCAAATATTCCTTGCACAAATGGAGAGTAATTGGAAGTAAAAGGTGAACTTCTTTGAGCTACTTGCTGAGCTACATCATTTAGCCCAGGGGTTTCCAACTGGCAGCCCGCAAGACCTTTTCTTGTGGTCCGAGAAGTCATTGAAAAAAATTCTTTAATTTAATTTATGCAGTGTGTCCAGTAAATGGTAGAGCAAGCCAAAGGGGCATGAAACTTCAATGAAAAGGAAATATAACACACTTTGTTTCAAAATCCTGTCAAGTACAGTTTTGAAAATATGGCCTGTTCAGTTTGTGGTGAAAGAGAAGAGTTGGCAGGACTATGGGCAGCGCATAGCGCAGACGTGGTTTGGCCATGCTCCGCCTGCCTCACTTGTTCATTGTGTATAGCAGGGGAAGCCAGCAAATTACTGACACACTATGCGTGCATGTTTGCTTTCCCAGGATGTCTTAAAGTTCATTATTTGTTCTCACACTGCTCTTAATGTAGAACAGTTTTAAAAATCTATGTTGACATTCTTCAGCACCTAGCATTCTCCTGAGTTTGGCTTGCTCTACTATGTAATGAACATCCTGTATATTTTTATTAAAATATATATCATTGCTGAAGAAATGTGGAGCTCTGGTTTGACAATGCGGAAGAAGAAATATCGCATGTCGATTTCATTTTTCAGTTGGTAATGATATCAATGAAACCATGTTCTTGGAATACTTTGGATCATACCTTTACCCCTGTATTGGTTCACCCCATTGCTGAGTGGAACAAACTCCTCCCCCACTGTTATGGAATTAATTTCCATTGTTTTAAGTTTTTATTTTTTTTACTATTTAAAAAAATTATTACTCAATACAGTATGTATGCTATTTTACTGAAAGAAATTTCCTGTAAGTTTCCATTTTTAATTTGAAATACCATAGTTTTTCCCACTCGCTAACTGCATATTAACTTAGGGTCAAGGTAAAATGGTCACCTTTTACTTTTAATGAAATGCTGGTGCAGTCTGGCAAAGGACTGTGTATGATCTAAGCCAAGTAAATTACTTCTAAACTTATATTTTTGAAAAGTTTCTTCAGTTACGAACTTTATCT
This sequence comes from Anabrus simplex, assembly GCF_040414725.1. NCBI lineage: Eukaryota > Metazoa > Arthropoda > Insecta > Orthoptera > Tettigoniidae > Anabrus > Anabrus simplex. The sequence continues at coordinate 182,118,805 of NC_090272.1, read as the reverse complement.
ATACATTTTGAATTCACTTTTTGTTCATATATTCTGTTTATCTTGTTTTTGAAGATCAAATAGTTTTTGCAGCCTTAAATCAATTCCTGGAGACAGTTGTGGCCCTCTGACATTTTGGAGTTTAAAATCCCTGATCTACTTTACCTAGTAGCAGTTATGTAAGTTGGTTCTTTTCCACCAGGCCTTCCATCTGAATGGTACTAGGAGTAGTAGTACCACCCAATTGAATTGGACTGTCACAGCTCGATGCTCTCTCTGACATTTTTTATTAAAAATGTCTTATGCTCAGTTGCCTCATATTTAGCAGTGACATAAAAATTGGTCCAGGCTTAAAAACTTTTTCGCAGGAGACATTCTGTAAGAGAAGGGCAAACCCGTCATTAGTAAACTTTCTCTCTTTGCCACTGCATGTAGCTTTGTCTGTGCTCTATAAGGCCAGTCTGAGACATGTTGGCGAGATCACCCATATAGCATTGAAAGCAGATGTTGTTATAAAGGCTACCTATTTTGTTGAAATTAAGACTACAGTATTATGCAAGAGAATGGTAAATGTGCTATTCTCAGTCATGTTATAAACACACTATAGTGAGGTATTATGCTTCTGCAGGGAATTATTAATGATGAGAGTTCTAATCAGCCTATTTATTCAAGGAAACGTCAGATGTATATGGATAAATGGTGCAAGCAAATTTAAAAGGCAGAGACAAGGCGTACGTTAGAAATATGTTGCACGGTTATGGTGTCCTGCAGATGTGCATTTCAAAGAGGAAACCAAAGGAGGCCAACTTTTAGGATGGTGTACTCAAACAAAGCTATGATGACCTTGTACGTCTCAGTGAAGTGCAGCTGCAGAAGGGCAGGTCCAAGTTGTACGATCTCTCTTGGAAAATGTTGCCTCAGAAGTATACCACACCAATAAAGCTCACAGACTATAGAGTAAAGGACCTCAAAGCTGTTCTCATCTGTATGTGCCATTTCATCATAGGAAGCTCCTGGACAGCATATTTGCCCAGTAAATATGGATCTATCAGTGAATGCCTCCAAGAAGACAGTGCTCCCAGAATAAGCATCATCATAGGGCGAGTAGGCCATGTGTGTAGAGGCGCGCGGCTGTCAGCTTGCATCCGGGAGATAGTAGGTTTGAATCCCACTATCGGCAGCCCTGAAGATGGTTTTCCGTGGTTTCCCATTTTCACACCAGGCTGTACCTTAATTAAGGCCACGGCTGCTTCCTTCCAACTCCTAGGCCTTTCCTCTCCCATCATCGCCATAAGATCTATCTGTGTCGGTGCGACGTAAAGCCCCTAGAATAAGCATCATTAACCCATTCGCCTCACATTTAAATACCATAGGAGTTCACTAAGAAATCGCATTTAAATACCACTCTACGGCCGTCGTCATCACACTGTTATTTAGAAAATCATACAAAACCAACCAGTAAATATTCCTTTCTGAAAATTTGCATGCATGATAAAGAAGTAATAAACTTACCAATGCTGCTATTTTAGTATGTCTGCTGGGTGTGGTACACCTCAAAACATTCTTCTAAGTGAAGAGCTACGCCACACTTTTTGCACTGCCAGCAACTTTCGCTTCTTTTACCCCGGCTGTAGCACACAACTCACCTTCTTGTGACTTTTGATTTCTTCTCTGTAGGGGGAATATGCATGGGAAAGTGGGCCCATGATTTAGCTTGTAATCTGGTTGGGGTGGTGTTCGCTGAAGGTCGACCTCGAACCGAGTACTCCGGCAACTAAACAGTCTCTAGTAGCTGCTGCGCAATGCTAGTTCGGAAGTCCATGTAGCTCGTCTTTCTGTTAGCAGCGATCTTGTGATACACAGTGAAGGAATTGAAAATACACATATCTAGGAGGTAAAAGAATATTTTCCTATATCCTTTCACTGTGCGTCGCATGACGGGGAACAGAGGTAACCTGATCCTGAAGGTCAACACCACCCATCCCCTTCTGGTATTCAAGGCCACACTTGGGCTTTATCACTTCTTCCCTCGGGGTTTGTCCTCTCTTTCGTCTAAGTTTGCCTGTCCCTGTCATGTCAGCTGATTTGTGTTTAGTGGTGAGAAAGCACACATCCTTGTTATCTTTCCACTTCACACACAACATACTGTTGGCAGCCCACGTCTCGTACTCTCCACGTTTTAGTTTCTTCTTACTGATATCGCGAGGCATGTCTTTTCGGTTCTGTCTAACAGTTCCAATTACATTCATCTGCTTGTCGTGTAGCCTTTTGAATAAATCTGGGGAAGAATACCAGTTATCTAAAAACAATGTATGTCCTCGGCCTAACAAGGGTTCACACATGTTGAGCACAACGTTTGTACTTGCTGGCAGACTTGGATCCGTTACATCATCACCTACATAAATTTTGAAAGACAGACAGTAGCCAGAACTTGATTCACAAATTTTGTAAATTTTTATTCCAAACCTAGAACGTTTAGACCTTTTACACTGGACATATGAAAGGCGGCCTCTGAATTTCATTAGACTTTCATCTAGAGCAATGTCTTGTGAAGGTAAATATAATTCTGAAAATTTGGAGCAGAAATGTTGTATTATAGGCCTAATCTTTCTTAGTTTGTCACTACTATCGACTTGTTCATCGTCAACAAAATGTAAAATCATGAAATTATAATAAATCTTCCCCTGCTCATGGTTTCACGAAAAATAGGAGTGTTTATACACCTGTTTTTACTCCAGTATAACTGTATTCTTGACTTTCGCACTTGTGACATTAGTATAACTAACGCAAAATATGCCCTAATTTCATCGGATGTAGTCTCAAACCATTTGTCATTGTCTTTCAACTTTTTTCTGTCAGGATTGCTCAACTGTTTTGCTGCATATGAATTTGTCTCGACAGATATTTTATCAAACAAAGGGTTCATGTATTCACAAAAAACTGAGAGTTCAGATAGTGGCTGTGTATCAAACTTTTTCAATAAATTTTCACTAACCCCACTGTATTCACTAAACTTATGAATAACAGGTTTATTGTCACTTTTTGTCCAGTTCCAGTCAGTCAAGTTAGTCTGTGCCGAGGTACGAGCTCGTTTCGAAAGACTCGGCACACCGTCGTTGTTTGCTTCACTTTCCGTGTCATCAGAACTATTATACACATCACTAGTCTCGAACTAAGGACTTCAGAGTCTATTTCGTCATCACAAACATCACTGCCTTCAATATCACTCTCTAAAATACTATCTATTAGCTTCCGTATTCCTTCTTTATCAACACCAGCATATCTGCTTGACGCCATGATGGTAACTGACAAGAACGAAATTATGTGAAAAAAGATTCTCTTATCTCTTGTTCTGGAAGTGTGCAAGAACCTGGTGAAAGGGAAAAAACCGAAGCCACATGTGTGAACTTGAGCTCAGAATGCATACAAGTGGCGTCTGTGGGTTAGTGACTGAACTATATGGATTGATATACAGCTGTGCATCGCCGCGAGCAGAGCTCGTCATTTGATTCATATGCCACGAATAACTATGACGAGCTAGGGTCGTCAAATGATGTGATTGGGTTAAGGACTATGATGTACTCTCCTAATGTTACCACTAGCACTGTACTGTTTATTGTGCAGTAATGTGCCTGTGTTGTTTCATAATGTCCACAGAACAATGATGATGACCATAACCATATTTCAATACTCATTGCATCATCATCATCCAACTCCAGTTTCCCGGGTGTGGTGTACAAGCACTCGCCATTTCCTTCTGTCTTCATACATCTTCTGTTCCAGTACATCCTCCCATTTGTGTCCTCTCTCCTCCACATCTGATCTTAGTCCTTATCCAGTGTTTTCTTGGTCTTCCCTGTGGTCTTCTTCCTATGAGATTAAGGGCCGGTTCTACCTTCTGCTGGTAAAGTGGCTGGCAGCTGCCCGGGAGGTAAACTACCTGGAGGTGTAAATCGGCTGGTACTTTGGCTTGCGTCCAACCACCTCCGTGCAAGTGCTAGGTACCTACCCGGGGCTAGACACCGATATACGAAGTTGGCTAGACTGATTTTCAGCGACTTCTCGCTTTCGAGTGTGGTGCTATCTATCGTCAGATGCATGAAACTCATTTCGATTGTCTTATTTCCCTGTGCTTGCGTTTGCTGATTATCACCAAAAAGCCTAAGAGTTATGGACAACGATTTATGTCAAGCTTTCGTGATTTTAATCTATGATCTTCAATATCAATACCTAATTGGGATTAAAATCCTCGAGATTACATTTTCTTACGCCCGTTATAACCTGTCATGTAAGGCAGCGTTTTTGAAAAGCATTCTCGTAGTAGATTGATCAAGTCGCTCGCTCTGTAATAGAAGGTACGCAGGTTTTCATCGTATTTCTAATTTACATTTTAAAATGTATTTTCGTTCCCTGCCGTTGATCTTAACTCTCTTTTACGCGCTTCCATATAGGCCCTACGTAGGCCTATATACACACACATTTTCTTTACGGACTGATTGTCTTTGAGCATTCTATCTGCAGGCTTCTGTGAATTGATTATCTCCACGATGGTCTATTTGCAACTAGTTCTGTGACCTCGTTTCATTCCACATGCTTCCATTTATTGATAAAGCATTTCATTCTAATGTTTAAAGTTGTAAGGTACTGTACTGTAAATGTAAAGAACTAATCGGGATAAATATCCATTCATAGGAAGAGGAATTCGGGAATGGAATAGTTTCCAATTTCTTCGAAATAATTTACAAGAAGACTATGTAAACAACTAATAGGGAATCTGCTACCTGGGCGACAGTCCTATGTGCTATTAATCATAACACCACTTCCTATAAGTACCGTAGCATACATATAAAGCAATTTCCTAGTAGACATAATATTGTGATTAAATATTTCAATGAAATATATTATTAACAAAAGAACGTATGAAAAGAGGCATACAGATTAACACAACGCTAATAATGGAAATAAAAGAGATTCGTCATAATGAAGACTCGAACCTGCATACCTCGTATTACAAATTAAGCGTGTTAGCCATTACGCTACGAGAACATTTGAACAGTTGCAATACATTAAGTTATACCTCGTGTCTGAAAACTGAAAAAGTAGAAAATTAAATCCAATTTGAAATTATTTCCAAACAGATTTTGATTTTATATCCTTTTAAAGTTTCTTTACGAAAGCTTGACTTATAAAATGTGTTTCCTACTAAACTACCGATGCGAGAGGCTGGTGTGACCGTTGCAACACAAGGGAAGCATTAATGTTCAAGATCCTGCAATACAATATCGGCCACTGTTACAGTATCATGCTTTTTCAGTATATTAAGCTAATTTAAGTTATGTCACCAGAAATACAGCTAATAATGTTCAACTCTCAAAACTTGCCCGGCAGGTAAAGTCTTATCGGGCCCTCGAAGTGGCCGAGAAATTACGCGCCGGGTAACTACGATTTATGCTGCCGATAGCGCTACCTGGGGGTGGTCGAACGGAAACATCCTTTTACACGGAGGGCAAATTACGCGCTGCTTTACCAGTAGGTGGTAGAACCGGCCCTAAGGTCAAAATATTTTCTGGCAGGTCTTTCCATGTTCATTCTCATTATGTGCCATACCACTGCAGTCTGCGTTTCCTTACGACACTGGTAATAGGAACCTCGATACTCATTGCACTCAATATGAATACAGTATTTAAAGAGTAGCCTATGGAAGGGTCGCCCATATTTGATTTAAGGATATGCAAACCTTGCACATCGATTATTTCAGAACATTGTACGATATAAATTTCGTGATTGTATTGATGATTCCTTAATGAATATAATACCTAGGCTTGACAATGCTGCAAATTGAAGACCAAGAAGAGAAGAGAATCCTGAGAAGCAGAGGCTTGAGACTTAAACTAAAAATGTTTTCACGCAAACAGTACACCGTAACTGACGAAGAAAGGGCAGCCAGGTTGGAAAGAATGAAGCAGTTCTGGGAGCAGAAAAAGAAACATAAGCCAAATTTGTAGTCAATACTCATTAAGACTTAAATGTACTGTATATGGATTGATTAAAGTGCTCCAATGTGGGCATAAAATATTTTAAAAACACTTAAGTTAAAAAGTGGGGGGTGGGGGGTATGGTGGGGGGGGGGGGGTGGAGATGTTCCACCTGATGTCTGATGTCTCCCCTTAACTTAGATATTATATTATCTCAAAACATACTTTCGGTGGGCTTGTCTTGCTTGTGTGGAATGCCTCTTATACTCCACTCTCACCAGTCCTGAAAAAGAAAATAGTAACAATTATTAATCTTTTCATAAAGAATTGCTCTAACCATACTAGATAACTGTTGTCACCAGCACAGAACTATGTGTATGAAGCAGTGAAACTCCCAAGTCTTTGGCCTAGTGTTTGGTTTTACACATCCCAGGTCTCTGAAAATTTATTTATTCTTCAGTGAAGAAGGAGAAAGGAAGCATAAGTTTCCATTCATCTCAGTTGTCAATACTTTAAAAAGTGATTGTATTTAAGTTTTCAGTAGCCATAGTACATGCAATTACATTTAATCTCAAACCTGTCTTTGCTGCACTGCTGGTAAAGAAGAGAAGTTAGCTTTCACATGCCACGCAGTTGAAATGTATGCGCAAACAAATGTCTGTTGCATTTTGTTTTACACCAAATTATTTACAGAACAAAGGTCTGTGATGTGCCCTTGATCTGTATGAGTGCTTAGTTTGAGCATACTGCAAGCAGTTGGCCTCAGTTTTCCAAAATTCTGAATTGAAATGCGCTTTGAACTTTGGAATAAAAGTCTATATTATTTCGCTCCCAGCAGTAGCTATGATGGCAGTGTTACAGATTGAAAATAGCTCTTCGTAATTACTGTATCCAGGAGGTTATTCTGATGTTTCCAGCTTTGAATTAAGTTCATCAACAAAATGGACATGTAGTCAGGCAAGAGTGGTGATCATAATGTTGTCAAGTGAAGTACACAGATTGACAAAAAACTGATTCTGGAAAAGTAGTATCTATGTCAGGAAATCCCACAACACGCAAATTTCATTTCAGTATTATCCAGTTGTCTCGCCAAGAAATGTGATAATTGATGAGATTTAAATTTTTTTTTACTCTGTTCCTGTGTGTAAGATGGTATGCTAGTTACGAAGGAAAAAAAAGGTTATGCAAGACAAGCTGAAGTAGGCTACCTGAAAGAGGAGCACCGTTTTCTCATTAAGTTCATCAACGAAGAACCTAATCGGTGTAGAAAAATGTCTGTTTCTATTTAAAGAAACATTATTTTCAGTTAATATTTTACCATTTTTTGAAAAATGCTTGCTCAAAAATGTGTTATTCTTTCCAGTAGGTATTCATTTTTGTGTACACGAATAGCACATATTCTTAAACATTGTGTTGGGTTTATGGAACAAAATCTGTGTTGCCTCATCCTGCATAACCATGTTCTTCAGACAAAATCAACTTCGTTGCTGTTTTTATCAATAAATGCTGAATGTAACATGGGCATTTGTTCATTATGCTTCAAGTGTATAATTTGATCCTGTTGTGTACGGGTTTGACTGTGAATGCAAGACATCAAACTAATTCAGTGATAATTTATTTGATCTGTAGAGCCTTGCTTATGAACTCCAGAAGTTCTTTGACACATGGCTCAGTTTTCTCACTGCTATTTAACTTGACTGGTGTAGATTACATCACTTTCTCTCTGTCAGTAGTTTTTGTGTCGTTTGTAGTTATTTTTTTTTTTTTTTGCTAGGGGTCTTACGTCGCACCGACACAGATAGGTCTTATGGCGACGATGGGATAGGAAAGACCTAGGAGTTGGAAGGAAGCGGCCGTGGCCTTAATTAAGGTACAGCCCCAGCATTTGCCTGGTGTGAAAATGGGAAACCACGGAAAACCATCTTCAGGGCTGCCGATAGTGGGATTCGAACCTACTATCTCCCGGATGCAAGCTCACAGCTGTAGTTATATTCAACTGATTAAAACACTAAGATAACTTATAATACATGAATCAACACTACCACCACCACTTTAAAAACTATACAAGATGGTAGTAAACAAGGGACTTACTTCAATTGCAACCAGAAAAGCAACAGAATCACATGAAAGAGTGTGGGTGAATAAAGCTAATGGAGCAATCACAGCACTCGAAAGTCAAAACCATTCTTGTATTGGACAACCTGTAGATCTCTACAATTCACGTACAGTGCCCTGTCAGCAGATCTCTGATCTTGTTCCAAGGAACTCTTGAACTATAAGTGTCTCCTTATCTGAATTGTCAGTGTAGGGGATCTCTCTGGATTTAAACACTTTTCTTCCCTTCATTTCTTCCTGAAAATTTCAACTGTAGCTCTCTCCATGTGGTGATCAGCCAGATTTGGAGTTAACACTTTTTATGTTTTGGTAAAAAGTCTGTTTCCTTTTTAAAAATCTTACTTCCCAGAGAAATCATTTCTCATTTATTGCATTTTTTAAGTATGTATTCGAGATTTTAAAATCTTTACCCACCGAGCGACTTGGTCGTGCGGTTAGGGGCACATGGCTGTGAGCTCCTAAGCCTTTCCAATCCCATCATTGCCATAAGACTCATCTGTGTCGGTGTGACGTAAAGCCATTAGCAGAAAAAAACTTTACCTAAGAAAAACTGAAGAAGCCTGTCATTCATTATCCCTTACTCCATATCCCAGTCCCCATTACTTATATATTGCTATCCTGTTTTGTTTGAACTTTATACTGTTGAAATATTCTCTTTGTTCTATGTTTGTCTAAAGTATAATTGAAAAATCAAGAGCTTGTATTTCATTGTCAAATACTACTTCAGTTACTATAACATTTTCTTGAAGATGAAGATTGCAGTTCAGCTCCATACAAATCATTGGTTTGGCCAAAAATGGAAGAAAAGGATTCTTTCTTAAGCTCACTCTCCACAGTTGTTCAGTTCCATTAACCTTTCTTCTACCAGGAAGATTTTTGCATTGAAAGTTGCTGGCGATGGTGTGTCCTACAATGCTTCTGGGGTACTGTTTTTCTCTGTCTGTGATGAGGGGTTAGACCAGTGGTTCCCAACCTGGGGGCAATCGCCCCCAAGTGGGCGATTTTGGTTATCAGGGGGGCAATAAATAAGTGGGGGGTGATGAGTATTCAAAGAGGGGAAAATTAAAATAGTACTGTACAGTAGAAGTTGCCGGGTAGCAAGAGTCCCTGCCTGTTCTCAGCCGGCGAGTTCACTGCACTCACCCCTCTCCACAGTCCCTGCCTGTTGTTGCTCAGTGCAGCCGACTGGTGACTCAACCCCCTCCCCCTCCTGCCATCACAACACACTTGCCATTGATCTACATTCATCTTCAGTCTTAACTAGCCTTCACCAGTTTTTGTGCGTTTGTTTTGAAGTGTAGAAGTTCATGCACAATGGATTCAAAAAGGAAGTGTCGTCAATACTCGGCTGAGTATTTCGAATTCGGTTTATCGCATCACCACAAAATGTGCACTTTCCACATTGTATTTTGTGCGATAAAATATTTACCAGTAATGAAGCCTTTGTGAATGAAGGATCATTTATCAAGAATACACAGTGATAAAGTGAGGAAAGAACTTAGTTATTTTCAACACCTCAAGGCTAAAGCTGATAAACAGCCCATTTGAGTGAATTATTTAAAAGAACGAGCAGCCGACCATGAGAAAGGTCTTCTTGCTTCTTACGAGTCTTTATTGATTGCTAAATGTGGCAAACCTCACACAATTGACGAAACTCTTGTTTTACCGGCTACCAAAAAAAAAAAAAAAAAAAAAAAAAAGGTTGAAATCATGCTAGGCGAGGACCCTAGTAATAATTCAATCGGTTCCTTTGAGCAACAGTACTGTTTCCAGACGAATTGACGAAATGACCACGGACGTTGAATCCAAACTCGCCAGTTTGTTGAAAAAAAAATTTGCATTGCATATTGTACCAGGAAAAGTTGTGGGCAAAGGGCATGAGTAGGACCTCAGGGAGTGGAACTGGGTTTTGGAGCCGATACAGAGAAGGATAGTCTCGCAGAGCGAATAATAGATGGTAAATAATTTTTTTTTCAAAACAATTTATTAATTTCTCACCCTGCGGTATGATTGTTGACTCAAAATTTATATTGAAATTAAATGTTGAAAATAATCTTCTTGAAAAAAAATGGCATAAATATCATTGGTTTCAAAGTCTTTCATATGTGTGAATTTCCACCTAAAGTCTTTTTAAACCTAAGCACACTTTTATAATGGTAAATGGATATGAGAAATTATTAAAAGTTTTCAGTTCTCAGTTCGTCAATCTCGTTATACAGCACACTTGAAATCCTACAGTCTTTCTACGAGAAATGAAATTGAAATTAAATTTATCACTTTTGAGAAATTATGGAAATTGTTCACACGCGACACTGAAGTTTCACTGTTCAAAATAAATGAAAAAGTTGAGTCAGTTTGTTACTCACTTATGACAAGAACTGTTGTTACCAAATGTCGAAAGATGGACATCTGGAATGTTCCATGTAGAAGCAGGATCGGCGATGTTGACGTTCCCGATGAGGTGATGACAACTGGAACTGTTGAGTTTCGCACACGAAAATTCATTTAGTGCGACTGATTATCACTTACACTGTTGAACACTATTTATGGCGTATGAAGAATCACAGTCCTTTCTGTACTAAATACTATTTACAGTCGTTATTGAAACGTTCTTAATCACACAGTTCACACTTGAAGAAAGAAAAAAAAAGAAAGCAAGTCGATAAGCACAGTCTGTGAACACAGTCATTAAGTTAGATTTTCTGCTAATCCTGTTATATTAACTCAGAAAAGTTCTTACTTTTTCATTCAAAATATTGATGTGACGTGAATAAAGAAATATAATGCAATACTCGAGAGAAAAAAAATAAGTTCTGGTGATTCTTAAGTATTAGGCTCTGTAGAAGTTTAATGTTACTTGACGTTGCCTAAGTCCACACGTAATGAAATAGTTAATATTTGTACTCCAATAAGTTCACTCGTGTTACAGTCTTAAATGTCTTTTTAGGATTATATTGTAATCGCGACGCGACATACTAACTGCAGTGCGACGTCCTTTATCGGCGATAGAATTTCGCGTTCTGGAGATACGACGAAAGTACTTCTACCGTGACTGCGCGAACATACTGTACGCGGGCCGGTCTCTTCACTATCTCACTCACACAGTTGTCTGCTTGTCCTTGTACGGTACTGTACTGTACTGCACTGGTTTGCGGGCTATCTGGCCTTGACATATATAGATACCAGCGCAGGGAGGGGTGGCAGCTCTCTCTCGGCCATGTGACCGTAATTACGTAATTTCGTTGAGACTTTAAATTGTTATAACTCAACAACCGTTTGATGAATTAATTTGAAATTTACAGGGATTAACTTTTATGATGTTTGCTATAATTCAGCGTTTGTCCCGTTGAAATTGGTTAAGGTGTTAAAAAGCTGTTAAAAGAAAAATTCTTTCGAGAAATATCTCTAGGGGAGGTGAGCTTCGAGCGACAGGTGACGTCACTTGACTCCGCCTAGCGTACTCGTAGGGTCTGGCACATACTGGAACATTCTTTACATGGATGTTCGTACGTCGGTCGGATCTTTAATGCTGGAAATAACATTTCTTTCAATTAATATGGACCAGGACCTAGGCCTTCCTGGTACAATATTGATGAATCAACTGTGATTGATAACAAAGCAATTGTATTTAATTATCTTACGTGAGGTTTATCAATGAACAAAAGGAAATTACCGAGGAAATGTTGTTTGCTTGAACTTTGATCACTGATACGAAGGGATCGCTGATATTTGAAGTGGTGCAAGATTATTTTGAGGAAAAAGAGATTCCCCTAACAAACGTGAGCGCTTAAGCAACAGACGGTGCTCCTGCCATGTCAGGTTGCCATGCTTGGTTTCTAACCCACCTTACGGAAGAAGTGCCAGAGATCATCACTATTCACTGTATGATTCATCGTCAACACTTATCTGTGAAAAAATTGAGTGATGTCCTGCATGAAACCGTACATCTGGTTATTACTGGTGTCAACAATATCAAAGCTAATTCTCTCAGTGACCGTTTGCTCCGACAACTTTGCGGTGAAAATGACGAGGAATTCGAACGCTTGCTTCTACATATGGCCGTGAGGTGGCTTTCCAAAGGAAACGGTTTGTGCTGTTTCTTCAAATTGTTTGACACGGTTACTGAGTTTCCCGATACGTGTGATCTTGTTTTAGGCGAAAATGTGAAGCAACGCAAGTTGGAACTTGCGTACTTTACATACATTTTTGAAAAAATGAACGAAGTCAATATAAGGCTTCAAGGAAACAAGATGAAACTTATCAAGCTCAAAGGAATTATTTCATCATTCATCGCCAAGTTTGATTCAATTTCCGGCCCTTAGAAGGCGTTCAGTGTCGGATAACGGGACTCCTGAACTCCCAGAAGACAAAATCCTAACTTTTACTCATCACCTTGACAAGTTAAAAACTGACATGGAATCAAGATTTGAAGATTTGACCAAGTTACAAATTCCGGATTGGATTCTAGATCCATTCTCGTTTGAAGCTTTGGATAAGCTTGATAACTCTTTTCAGACACAGTTTCTAGATCTGAAGTATGACTGTGAGGTGAAAATCATTTTCAAGCAGAGCGGTCACGAGTAAGCCTGGGTGAAGCTTATAGACACTTATCCACAACTGTGGGGAAAATTGGACCACTTCTCATCTTGTTCCCGTCAATATTCTTAGCTGAAAAAGAATTTATTTCTGTTGTCCAGCTCCTCACAAAACTAAGAAATAAGTCAGACATTTTCCTCAAAGGAGAATTGGACCTGAACTTGACGAACATAAAGCCGGATATTCAAGCTTTAACTGAAATCCACCAAGCACAAGGCAGCCATTGAAAAGATAAAAATAAAACAATAACAGTGTTTTCAAACTTTCATTTCCTTTTTCAAATTTAACTGTCAACTTTCTCAATTTTTCCAGATTCCAATTTAAAAATGAAAACATATACTTCTGTTTTTTAAATGTAGGCTACGTCAATGATCTTAGTTAATTATTTCACTTCTATGTTCATAAAAATTTGTAAAAAAAAAAAAAAAATCTACATTTTAATATTTTTCTATTTTATTTAAGAGTGACTGGATAAAACTGCTTCGTTTGTTTTCATATATGGTAATAAAATCGTCTAAAATTATAAAACTGCTTTATTATTTACACTTTACTTCAAATTAAAATTAGGCATACAATGGAAATGAAAAGGGGGCGATAGGTGTTAGTCAACCTCCAGAAAGGGGAGATGGCCACAAAAGGTTGGGAACCACTGGGTTAGACTATTTTCTACTCCAGCTTGCAATATTATGATGTCAGCTACCCCTGATGTAGAGTTCAGACACTACTCATTTCTTAGACTTTGGAACCTGGCTTGGCATTATACGGGGCAATTCATACAGAACCAATGATTATCTTTCATCCATTATTTGAATTTGAATACGCCGAAATGTTTCATTCAGCTATCAAATGACGCAGGCAGGTCTTGGAAATTTTTTTGCCGCTGTGGATGGGGGCAGTAGAATAAAACCCACATTATCCCATGCTTGTTGTAAGAGACTATTGAAAGGGGCACTGGGGGTTCTAAACTTGGGAGCATGGATTGGCAACCACAGGGCCCTGAGCTATGTCCTGGCATTGCTTCCACTTGTGCTAGGCTCCTAAATTTAATCTATCCTATCTGACCTCCCTTGGTCAACTCTTGTTCTTTTCTGACCCAGATGGCATTAGGTTTACGAGGTCTAGGATGGTTGCCTAGTTTTACTTCCTCTTAAAACAATCACCACCACCTCTTGGAGTTTTGACTGCAAGTCATTCAGGAGATTTAGAACTATTGGATAACAAAATCGTTCATTGCCACACAAACGGCATACCATAGGGAATTTAGTGTTCGCAATCATCCAGACAATACTGCGTTGGTATAAGAGTTGGAAACAACTGAACATCTTGTGAGTGAAACTGGCAAGCATCGTTCATTTTTACTTGCAATGGTTGCTGTCGATGTTCAGGAACTACTATAGGAGTCACCCTGTAAGTCGTTAAGGCATCTGTCACAGGAGATTGGATACTCATGTGATGCATCAGAGAGCTTCAAACTGTATAGGGCAACATCTGTTCATGAGCTGTTTGAGCCAAATAAGGCAAAGAGGGTGGAATATTGTTGTTGGCTCCAAATGACTATTGTTCAAAATCTTGGCATACTGTTCAAAATCTTGGCTCCTGTCCATTGCATGGCTCACAGATGAGGCATGGTTTCACCTAAGCAGTTGCGTAAACTTGCAGAACACATGCATTTGGTTAGCACAAAATCCACATGGTATTCATTCAAAGTCCGAAGGTGTCCACTATCAGCACAGAGAATCGTAGGACAAGTATTTTCCAATATACAGTGAACAACGAAGTGTACAGACGCGTTCTCACTGAACCATAATTAACTTGAAGTAGAGTTTGAAAAACATTTTAGAAACCACTGTCCAGGTTTCTTGTTACATGTCCAGACTCCCGCCATGCGTATTCTAACATGACTTGCAATACAAGGAAACAGAATTGATGATCGATAACAGAATGTAATTTTATTATAATGACTCTGTCTAGGAGAGAATTATTTGGGTTTGAATAATAGTTTTATTGTTTAAAATAATCTTTATTTCAGGGTTGTAAAACATATCATTAATGACAAAAGTATTACACGAACAACTGTCGCTACACTACAAGAATTAGTACGTATAATTTTTTTTTCAATAGTCTAGGCCCAGGGGGAATGGTTGCCTTGTTAGTGCTACAGAGGTCTGATTTGAATCATTCACAATTCTGAGCTCTATTTCTGGCAGTTGAAATGGAGGGCATACTGGTGTTTACTCTGCATGTTTTTACCTTTCTGGATGGTGTTACAGGCTGATCAGTCCACCGAGCAAATTTTCGGAGATGGCGAGGCAAATCAGAGAGATAAAAGCAATCCAGGGTTTGGGGTGAGACTGTGCTTGCTTGCATGAATGTAGCATTCTCTGTAGCATGAGTAGTAAAGTAGTACTAGTCTAGCTCTTACAAAGAATGTTCAGCGTTAGCTATCAACAGCAGTAATTACACATAAATCTTGCCAGCATAAAAGTACATGACAGTAAGCACATTCAATGCAGTTGAGAGTTGAGCAACTTAAGTCCTCTAGTTAACATTGTGGGCATGATAGCTAAGTGGCTTATTCACTGGCTTCTCTCCATGGTAAAATTGTCAACCAACGCAGTAGGGATTTTGAAAATGAAGTTGCGTACCTGTGGTTTGAATTCCATATAAAACTAGAGACCGCGTGGCTTTGATCCTGATATCATCAAACACAAAAAACTGGTAGTTCTGTGTGTACGATCATATCACCAACAGTTGCAAGAAAGTGGAAATCCGAAGGCTGTGATCACTGTATCAACAGTCTCGTAAAACTGTAGGTCTCATAGCTATGAACATGATATTTTAACAATCAGTTAAAACGGAAAGTTCCATGGCTGCGATCACAATGTCAGCATCCACATAAAACTGAAGATGCGGTGGCTTTGATCACGATATTAACAGTCGGTAAAACTGGAAGTCCCATGGCTGTGACTGCAATATCTAGTCATGTAAACCTGGAGGATCCATATCAAGTCATGTAAAACTGAAGGTTCTTTCGTTATGATCATGACATCAGCAGTCACGTAAAACTGGTGGTCCTGTGGCTATGATTACAATATCATATCTCCCCATTCCACTTTGTCTCGTGCTTTCTTCTGCCAACCTTAGACTCGCAACTGATGTAGATCTTCCACCACATTATCCAGTCATCTCTTCATGGTCTACTTCTGTCCTTCAAGTTTACCAATGTACATCTTCTTGAAAGCAATTTGCACAGTACTCTTCCAGCTGATTTCCTAGGTTTATCACCAAACAGTTTTTTTTTTCTGGGATTTTTCTCCCTTAGCATTTTAGTGGTGAGAGAGGAGGCATTTCTGGACATACAATGATGGTGAAGTCTCGTTCAACACCACCCTACCCAGCATGCTGGAAGGGTTTGATGATGATGATGATGATGATGATGATGATATCTTGTTTTGTCATCACTGTGGTTCAGTAATGAAAAGAATATTTCATCTGTTCCTCGAGGTTTATTATCTTCAAGCTCCTAATTGCTCCATTCACTTCCTCAAGTGATGGCACTTCTGTCTGCAACTGTGGTTCATTTCACAATGTACTTTCTCCCTCTCTGCTGCAATGATCATTTGGTCTTCTTCATCTTCCCCAGAACTCAGGCATGTATTGAAATATTATGCCCACGTCTTCATTACCCCACTAGTATCACCAACCAGATTTCCATCTCTGTCTCCACAAAAAAGATGTTCTCGGCTGGAGCTCTCTTTTTATTTCTTTTTCTTTGTTGTAAAAGTTTGTACCTCTTTTCTCAATAAATATCTCCTCCATGTCCATCAGTCTCTTACTCTCCAACTATCTCTTTTTCCTTTTCTAAGTTATTTTTACTTCTCTTCTTTTAACTTCACGGTAATTTCTCATTCGCTGCAACATTTTAATTTGCACCTGATTTCATATGTAGAGCTTTTTGACATTCCTTGTCAACCCACTCAGCCCTAACCATTGGCGGTTGCCTTCCTAGTACTTCCCAGGCTGTGGTTGTAACATTGTTTAATTTTTGCCACTGATCTTCTACAATTTTTTCTATATCATCTATCCTTATTGTTCAATTTAATGACCGCAAATCTTTTCTCCCTCTGTCCGGCTTCCTGTTTAACATTGGCTATCTGCTGTCTAAATTTCACCACTACCATTCAGTGGTCACTGTCACAATCTCTTGGTTGTGACTGGTAACAGATTTAATTATTTACAAAGAATGATTATTCTGCTTTACTGTGTTTCCATCCAGTGACATCCAGGTTTCCCAATGAATCCGCTTGTGGGGAAAGTAAGTACTACGAAGACTCATATTCCTACTTGTTGCAGAAAAATAGAGCAGCTATGTTCACTGTATATTTTCCCAATATGTGCTTCAGGTTTCTCATAGCTCTGATTCTGTTGAAGCTCAGCAGATTCAAGCCACAAATTCTTACATCATTTGCCCTTTTCCATTTCCTGGGTCTGCCCGAAAAATCCATCTAGCGTCTGTCGTTAGATTTTGTAATGAGAGGTGGGTGGGTTTTTTTCTTTTTTTTTTTTTCGGGATAAGATGTTAGTCCTACACCCAATCCTCAACCTGGAAGACCTAGATCATCACCTCCGACCTGTCCAGCATGGTACGCCGTACCATTAGCTAAGCTACAGCCAGCATAGCTCTTGGGATCATTTGACCATGCAAGCCCCGCCTCCACAAGGTAAGGTTATTGGTAGGTTTGCAGCATTATCAGGAGCATTGAAAAAAACATCACATTCAGGTGGAAATGAAAATGTAGAGAAAATATTCAACTATGTGGAGATAATGCCTCTCTCCAAATGTTCAAACAAAATTTGTGTTCTAATGCTCAGGCACTTGGATACAAGTCCATTAGCTGTAATAAGCTGTTTGTGATATTTATTGATTGATTGATTGATTGATTGATTGATTGATTGATTGATTGATTGATTGATTGATTGATTGATTGATTGATTGATTGATTGATTGATTGAATGAATGAATTCATTCATTTTTATTTATTTATTTCACAAGATTTGAAATTGAATCCAGGCTTTTGAGACACACTGTAGTGATTATACCATTGTAGCCTCTCCTACCCTGCTGACATTATTGTGTTGTGATTTTTTCTTTTCATCAGTAGGACTTGAACTGGCTAATCAGTGTCAGATCATAAAGATGATCATAAACTACAACAGGCTTCAAAGTATCTGAATTTATATTCACTCCAACAGAAAGACATTAGAGATAAAATTGCTTGGATGAGCCTCTAGATATGAATGGCAAGAACTTAGCAAAATAATTTATATTGTGAGTGATTTTTGCTCAGCAACATTGATATTGACATGGAATATTTAATGTCATCTGGAAGAAAGCAGCATTTCCAGTTGAAGGTGATGTCTTTGATACTCGTGACACTGGTATCTAGAAGTGGTTCCACTCCCAGCTGCACAAATGAGTAGTGAATATTAATTTTCACTGTACTTGAAGTACACTTCTCTAGGGGCCATACACCACTATTATTATTATTATTATTATTATTATTATTATTATTATTATTATTATTATTTAATAGTAAGTTTTATTAAATATATATAGTACATGTTGAAAGATGGCAAGTACAAAAATGACTTGCTGGATGCCAGTGGAACCTGAACCCACAACCTTCCAATTTTGCCTTAGATGCTCTACTGTTTAATCTGTTGTAGTCTAGATTGTATTTGTTCTTTTGGAAAGGTTCTGAGGTACATGTCTGGCACTGCTGCCAGGACAACTGATGAGCATACACTTGTAGCCCATTGTGGGCTAGTACAGGTGGATACTTAGTTTTCTCGACCACTTTGTGCTTGAAATACAATTTCAACTTCCTAAATTATGTTGAGTACATATAGTAGCCTATGTGCTGAAGAGATGTTAAGTGCAAAACAGAGCTTTTCCATCAGAATATACTGTGTATGTTTTAGGCCACCATATCTCAATCAGTAGAGCATCCAATGAAATCGGAAGGTTGTGGGTTTGAATACCACTAGTGTCAGTTTGGCTGTTTTTGTTCTACACTCAAAATCTCTTCAGCATGTACTATACATACTCAAAATAGCCTAATAAGTCGAAAGTGTACTTCATGTGCACAAATTAATCATTCACCCACATGCATATTGTTGTGTACATAATATTTTTTGTCATCATCAGTAGGCATTCACTTACTGCCGAATCTAGTGATTGGCTTCCGTGTGGCATGGCTGAAGAGACGAATTCCAGAACCACACAATCACACACTCTCTCTCTTTTATTTTTTAGAGTTGGCATAGTTCTTCCGCCTCTGCTGATGATGGCTCTGTAGCACTATCTAGTGAAATTTGTTTCCATAGTTATAGGGGAACTGTTTTTGTTGGACCAGACAGATTTCAATGAAACTTTGGTGAACGATAATTAACATATCATAAATTTAGTGATAATATCTTTGCCATAAAATCAGTGGTAGTGTTGTAGTTATTTGCTGAAAAATATCTGGGCTGCTCGAGCAGTTATCCAATGATGTATGTAAAGTCACATAAAAGTGGAAGTGGGATTTTGACCACAGAAACAAAAGTTCACAAATTTATAAACTTTATTTTACTAAGATGTCCAGTATATGACTATACCAAAATATTAGGGCTTAGTACTTTTGTGTTATTGTTTTTCTTCTTCTGCACCCTCTATCTGACTTCTTCAGGTGGAGAAATGGACCATTAGCCACCACCTCTGCCCGTTCTTCCACCATTCTTTTCAACATTCTGGGCTTGTTCACATCTCTACTCTCTGTTGCTTCCTCCATTGAGGATGGTTACCTTTCCTTTTAAAATAAAAATCACCACCAGACAGTCCAGAAGTTTTTTATGCATCAGAGCTTGAGTGTGAGAAATAAAACCTCAAAACGAGAACTGGAGAAACTAGAACAAAGTATAGGGAAAGAGATCTTAGGACCCATTAAAAAGGAAGGAACATGGAAGCTTAGAAAAATTGAAGTGAAAAAAACAAGGTGGACAAAGTAACAATGTCATCAGGAAAAGGAGGCTGACTTTCTTTGTTCATGACAAAACAGATCCTAACACAAGTTTTGAAATCTCAAAGGCAAACCTATATGGTACCAAGAAGTGGCTGATGATTTGAGGCTGAGTGGGATTACAGAACAAGATACACATATTTCAGCAAAAAAAATAATCCAAGATTGGAGGGTATCTGAAGATAGGTAAAATCAGTGAAACAGCTTTAATGGTCAAAGAACAGAAGAAATGCTCACAATAAAAGAATAAGACATATGGGCAAGGATGTGTAAACGTTGGAAACCTAAACGAATGTGGTCCAGTGAGGACATAATGATGTTAAGAAGTAAAAAGAAAGAAAAAAGTCAATCTTCTTTGGTTTCCCCCTGAGTCTTGTTGATCACCTTCCATTCTATCATTGCTCTATTATTTCCATCCTGCCAGTGGGACCAAACTACATTAGTCTACTGGTCCCTGTTCTATTTTGTAACTTCTGTATCCCAGCTTTTCTCATCTTCTTTGTATGTTCCTTCGGTCTTTACAAGCATGGTTCTAAGGAACTTCATTTCCATTCCCTGCACCCTGCCTCACTCTCTGGATGTTATTGTCCACATCTAAAAACATTTGCAGACTGTGTTCACTCTCATCCCATATCACAATATCATCAGAAAATAACCAAGATGGAATATAATCTCGTACCATCATCCCTTTTACTTTTTCCTGTACTTTGCCCATTACAGTGACAAACAAGAGTAGAGAAAACACACTTTCCCATCCTAGTCCTATCTGTACTTCAAACCAATCTGTTTTCCCAGTCCTCTTCTTAACTCTGCTTTTGCATTTCCTGCACAATGCCTGGATCATGTGTACAGTCTCTTCTGCAACTCCTTTAGTGCTCAATACTCTCTGTACTCTTTTTCTGGGTACACTATCATATGTCTTCTGGATGTTAGAAGAAGACATCACTACATCCTTATCATACTCCCAACATTTTCCACCAGTTGTCACATTGCAAATATCTAATCTACAGTTGATCTGCTCCTTTGTAAACCATGCTTCTCTTCCTCCAGCATCTGGAAAAGACATCGGACCGGGCAGCCCCAACCTTTTACTCTTCCATGGCGTCAATATCCAGGGAAACAGTCATCAGGTGGTCCTTTGTTCATCCTGCTCGGGAGTCACTTTAATTCCCCTTGTTGCCATGTTCCCAGCGGATTGTAGAAGATTGCCTGAGAAAGGTACTAGTAATAGAACAACACCTGAAGGAAGAGTCTCTCATTACTTCATAACCAACTAATCACTTCAAATAATACTGGTGATGCTTTATCGTATTAGATGGTATGAATGTAGCCTCTATGATTTTAAAATAGCTTGAAAAATTTTCAAATGATGGGCATCCAAATTTCATGGCTCTTCCTAGCCTCACCGAGGGTTTTTCTTATATGTGTAGCCCATTGTTCAAGTCTATTTCTCAGTACTGACTTCCATTACCTTCACTTATCAACGGCTAATTTCAGACTTTCCTCATCTTCCAAGCAGCAGATTATTTTAATACAGAGGCTTAAGTCTTGCTTTGTTTTCCACTAGTTCTAACGTCTGCTCCCAGCCTAGTACCAGTCATGAAATTTCCAACTTATAAACACAAAATTGCTTATGTTCATCATTATTTGTTGGCGAATCCGAATAATTGGGCTCCATTGGGAAATATTTTGTTAAACCAATTCTTTCCTCAACCTGTATTGCTTAAATATTTTAGATATATTTTATATCTCCATGTGAAATGAAATGGCGTATGGCTTTTAGTGCCGAGAGTGTCCAAGGACAAGTTCGGCTCGCCAGATGCAGGTCTTTTGATGTGACACCCGTAGGCGACCTGCGCGTCATGATGAGGATGAAATGATGACGAAGACGACACATTCACCCCACTGTTCGACATAATGCGATCATGGCTTTAGGGATACAAACACAATCTATTTGGTGAAGTGAATAACCTTTGAAGCGTGACAGAATTGTCCACACCATTCTTGATTCTTTGCATAATTAGGATAAATAATATGGGTGACAGTACAATTCCCTGTCTCAATCACTTTGTTTGGCATAACCTATTTCTCACACAGCTTTCACAATTTGATACATGGCTTTGATTATATTTTTTCCTTATTAATTTGCTGCAGATATTTTGGGGCACTATCTTTGCTGTTACTAGGAAAATCGGTACTATATCCTTCCAATACTCCCACAATTTTTCCACAACTTGTCTTAATGTAAAGACAGGGTCAAAAATCAAACTATGTTACGGTCAACTGCATTAAAATCTCTTGTAAATGATTACAATTTCCGTTGTACTGTGGAATGAATTGGCTCTATATCATATCATGTTGTCTTCCAGGATGTTGCTGAACCACCGTGG
The DNA here is from genome assembly GCF_040414725.1 of Anabrus simplex. Lineage (NCBI taxonomy): Eukaryota > Metazoa > Arthropoda > Insecta > Orthoptera > Tettigoniidae > Anabrus > Anabrus simplex. Next base: position 182,096,689 of record NC_090272.1, on the reverse strand, counting down.
GAAGGTAACAAGCCTAATGAAAAAGCCTGGCTGGCTCGAATTTGGGCTGACTTTGATGTAAAGTATATGAAACCCTTTCTCACCCATGCACGACCGACACTTCTTGAAACCCTTCCTGTCTGTTGTAACCCCTTGGCAAGGGTCTTGACCACAACAGAGCAGATGACACAGGTACACTGAGATAGAATATGCACTGGAATTATTGTAGTCTATTAGTGAATTGAGAATTGTTGCTTACAAAGCATTCTTTTGTACAGGAGAGTCACACTAGAGCGGGACTGGACTCTGACTCGGATCTCTGTATCGAAGAAAATGACCATGGATATGGGAACCAGCGGAGAACTAGCAGTGCGAGGGTAAGTAATTTGAGAGAGACAGATTTGTTCTGCTTATTGAGGGTCAAAATCTTTGACTGTGAAAGTGTTAATTCTTCCCTTATTGAAAATTTTGAGAAGTCAGTCCTAATCTTTAGTGTTACAGTACTAAGAAGGAGAGGAAGAATTCTCCCCCAATCAAAATCTAATCCTTAGTATTACTTCGAAGAAGAGAAAAAGTCCCTCCATATCGACAATTTTGAGAAGAAAATCCGAATCTTATTGTTACTATGAAAGAGAGAGAATTCTCCCCCTATTGAAAATTTTGAGAAGGAAGTCTTCATCCTTAGGGTTTACTATAAAAGAGAGAAAGTTCTCCCCTTATCAAACATTTTGAGAAGGAAGTCTGAAGCCTTAGTGTTACTATGAAAGAGAAACAATATTCCTCCTCCTATTGAAAATTTTGAGAAGGAACTCCTTTCAATGAATCTCAAACTGCTTGGCATTTTTCACTTTCAATGACACTATCAAGACCCACATCATCTTAATTTTTGTTCCTATGGATGATAACCCTCATGTATAAAAAGACTGTTTCTGTGACCAGCTCCAGAATGATCTAGAATCAGTTCCACAAGTGGATTTTTCAACTTGGCTGGTGAATTCAATGGCCACATTGGTTCAGATAGGAATGGCTGGGAAGAAATAATTGGTTGTTTTGACATGGGGCTTTGTCTGTTGTCCTTTCTCATTTAATAATCTGTTGGGGAATATCTTTTCTAACACTAAAACACCTGCTTACATGAAGAAATCCTTTCGGAAGTCACTGCAGTTCTGGATTACATACTCATCAGCTCCCGTTTCAGATCATCGATCAAGGATATTTGGGCAGCGAGGAAATCTAACTGCTTGTCATATCATTATTTTTTGCGTGCAAGACTGAGCTGCGCTCCGACTGGTAAGGCGAAGGATATCTCCATCAACCAAGCTGGACTGGACTCTACTGAAGGACTCTGAAGTTGACCAGGAGTTCCAGATTGCACTGTCCAAGAAATCGACCAGAAGATGCAGAGGTGAAAGGAAAGTTTGAATCAGAATCCATTCTGGATTGTGTTACCCCTCTGTGCTCATTCTTCAGGCATTGAACGCAACCATGGATTTCAAATGAATGTCTGGAGCTTGTTGAAAAACTGAAACAGATGAAGCATGTTGACTTCAAACAGTATCGAGAACTTAATGAACAGGTCAGAAAGAAGATGAAGGCAGAAGTTCAGGCATATTGGAACAACCTAGCATTGAATCTTAAGGAAGCAGCTTCCAGACATGAGTATTGAAAACTTACCAAATGTGAAAACTGGGTGGGAAAATAGTCATTAAACGACAACACATCAGGAAAAAGTCTGGGTCATTTGTGTTTTCAACTAATGAACACTTGCAATGATGGCAAGAGTACTTCCAGGAGCTCTACAGTCATGATCATCATGAGACCATGAAATAACCACAATATCTTGACCTTCCAGAGTGTCCATCTATTGACCACGAATCTGCTGTTGAAGTTGGGTCTGCCATTAAGATGCTGAGAAATGGAAAAGCAACAAGAGTTGATCAAATCACTTCTGAAGTGATGGAGAGGGGACAGCTTGCTGGAAAAATTACAAATCTCATCATGTTAGTCTGGCACTCAGAACACATACCATCAATGTGGAAGAAAGTCACAATTGTGACAATCGTGAAGAAAGATGATAGCTGGAAATGTGAAAACTACCATGAAATCAGTCTCCTTTCCATTCCCGGTCAAGTTTTCATGAAGATACTGTAAACATGGCTCAAGAAACATTGAGGAACAGGGAGGTTTCTGGCCAAGTCGAGGATGTTGTGACCAAATATTGTCTATCTGCCAAGTGATGGAAGAATGAATTCAATGTGGGAAGAGAATGGTAGTCATCTTCATTCATTTAAAATCTTTGTTTGACAGTATACTTCGGACAGCATTTTGGAGTATTTTGGAAGCTATGGGTGTACCAAGAAAGGTTATTCGCATCCTTCAGGCATTTTACAGAAATTCATCCTGCATTGTTTGAATTTTAAATGAACTGTCAGAAGAGTTCTTAATTCAATCAGGAATTAGTCGTGGTGATGTCATCTCTCCATCACTTTTCAATATGGTAATTGATTCCATTATGAGGAAAGATTTTGAGGGTAGACAAGTAGTTTAGTATGATGAGTATTTCTTCCTGACTGACCTCATATTCACTGATGACAGTGCCATCTTCGCCAAGACCAATGCTGAAGCTACATACATACTTCACAGTGTTGCAAACATTACTTCATTGTATGACCTGAGGATAGATGCAGACAAGACCAAAACCGTAACGACAGATGGGATACAGGCTAAGGTTCCCCTCAGTGAGATACGTATTGAATAAAATCAGCACTTCAATATTTGGGGTTGTTGATCTCGGAGAATAAGAGTAACATCAAGTGCAGACATACATACCAGAATTGGACAGCAAGCGGCAGCCTTTTCATCCCTTAGGTGGTGATTAAAAATGAAATGGCGTATGGCTTTTAGTGTCGGGAGTGTCCGAGGACAAGTTTGGCTCGCCAGATGCAGGTCTTTTGATTTGACGCTCGTAGGCGACCTGCGCGTTGTGATGAGGATGAAATCATGATGAAGACGACACACCCAGCCCCCGTGCCAGCGAAATTAACTAATTATGGTTAAAATTCCTGACCATGCCAGGAATCGAACCCGGGACCCCTGTGACCAAAGGCCAGCACGCTAACCACTTAGCCATGGAGCTGGACAGGTGGTGGTTGTGGAAGGAGAATAACATCAGGCTTAAAAACTAAGATCCGCCTCTTTCATACACTGATTCTTACCAGTCCTGATATATATTTCTGAGACATGAACCCTCCTTGAAACAAGACATTCAGAAGGTAGAAGTCTTCCATATGAGATGCCTCTGTCAGATTCTTGACATTCTCAGAGGCCACTTATAAAATGATACCATTCAGTGTGATGATCAGCCAACTATTGAAGAAACATTCCTCTCAAACAGCAGCACCCACAGCAGTTGTCCACTGCCCAGTAAAATGCACACCATATCTGCGCGCTACTCATTGTCAAATAACAGCCGTAGAAGTCTCTTTCTGATTAAATTAACATACTAGAATCTCTATTAATGGTTATGAATTTCATGTTTTTGGTCCGTATTGAACTGAGAATAATATATAAGTAATAATAATAACAGCGTAAACGTTTCCACCTTTTCAGTACTAAAATATATTCACAAAATTATAAATTACATGGTACTAGTTTCGACCCATCTAGGGGTCATCATCAGCCGTATTGGAGCAAAGATCACTTTTGGCGAAATCCTAAGAAAATGTTAAAGAGTAACAAGTGAATGTGGTAGATGAAATGAGATGTTATTATGGTAATAGTTAATAATACAAGGAATATACATACTAAGAGGTTTTTAACAAAGAATAAAGTATAAATGGGGTGTTGTAAAAATTATAATCATGGAAATCAGTAAGTTCTTGTATTGAAATGACATATATAAAATTATATATGACTTAGGAAGAGGGCTTAAGGTGGGACTGAAGGGTGCTCCAATACGGCTGATGATGACCCCTAGATGGGTCGAAACTAGTACCGTGTAATTTATAATTTTGTGAATATATTTTAGTATTGAAAAGTTGGAAACTTTTACGTTGTTATTATTATTACTTATATATTATACTAGAATCTCGCCTTGCATTAAAGGTGATGTTCTAAGTGATATCCCTCAGCTGTCATACTTTTTTTTTTTTTTCAAACACCGTTGATCTTCATTTCTGCATTTAGGGCTGTTACCCAGCTTCAGACCAGATCCTGACCTGTTATTAACTATAAAACAAAGAAAAAAGAATCCTTAGTGTTAGTATGAAATAAATCTTAACAGATTTGTAGACACTTGGCGAATCTCATTGTGTTTTATATTCAGTATAACTTGCCGAATATTCTCTGCTAGTTCTTCTGTTGTCAGATTTGATTGACATTCATTTTCCCCCCACATTTAAGTATTATGACAGGGATTTACATCGAGGAATCTGGCAGGCGACATAGATTTCGAAGAGCTTCTTTCAAAGAGGGCTTCTATTTCATCAAGCTTTTTCTATATTAAGACAGTAGACAATTTTTGTTTTTATTAAGAATGGACCTAGTAGTGCATAAGTTGTTCACTTTATTATTATTATGAATAAAACGCTTACTATTTTATTAACCTCTTGAGTTGACCTCTGTACTATGTATAGGCCTCCGTTTCTTCACATGCTGCTGACCTCTATGTGTGGTGTAGACCCTTGTGGACCTAACTTAATTTTGTTCTAGCTAGTAAAGTTTTAAAGTTTTGAGATTAAAATGGTATATCTTTGAAGCTGAAGGTCTCTCTTTGCCTTCCTTCTGTGTATGAATGGAAATCGAAATAGTCCGATCTCTTTCCACCTGGGACCATACAGACTTAAATTTCTGCTGCATTCTGGCAGATGTATGTTTTGCTACACAGTATTTCCTTATGTTGATTGGATTGTATAAATTACAATCTTTCCATTAATAAGCATATTCACATGTTCTGGTGATTATGTCGTTCTTTTTTCTTTCTAATTGCATTTCTGTAAGTCTCTTATAACCACAAGTGTGCACGTACATCTAGCTTTCTAATGGTTTCTAGTGGGCCTGTAACTAACTACTTGAGATTTCAAGTCAATGTTGATGGAATGATCTGTAGCTTTTCAGTTTGTATATACATTTTCTCATTTTTCAAGGATTCCTACAATTCTTTCAAGAACTGGAGCTGGAAACAAATGCATAAAAATAAACTTCCCCAGGAGCTGCTTCCTCTCCTCATCTCTCTCTTCAGACATTGACTGTCTTTCATTTTCTATAGATGATAATGCACATTATGCAAGCTGCTCCCTCCATTTAACTTCTCTCTATAACATGTCACCTGTCATTGTACCTCCAGTATTTGCATTTAGACTGCATTGTGTATTATATACATTCTTTTGAGTCTGCTGTAAACGCTTGAAACTAATCTTAGCCAGACTGTTGTAACAGTGAATTTTTAAAGATTGATGCAATTTTTTTTAGTGCTCACACCTGAATCGCCTCTGTCCACTGTGTAATGCAAGCGCTCATATGCTCCTCATCAGTGAGAGGTTAAACTAATTTAATCAAGGGTGACCCAATTAGTACACACAGTTATTATACTTGACACTGAATGACAGCACTTCACTAATCAGTGGTTATTTACAAAATAATGGAAAAACTTAAGAGTAAACTAGACGCATTAGCATCAACTCCAGTACTGCAGCCACACCAGAAATCTAATGTGCTATCAACCTACATTTTCCCATTTCACACTACACCTTTACATCGAATACCTGTAAGTTCCCTGACTGATACTGACAATCTTATCAAAAGTACCTTGAAAGAAGTTATTCAGTTTCTTAAAAAGTATAAAGGACTCAGTCTTTTCAAGTGTGGTTGGGAGGCTTATCTACAGCATATAAATGCATGCCAAGTTCTCCAACAATATACACATTAACCATACCAGAGACCTCCATACAGAAACAGAGAAGGGCTTCGAAAAACTTGGCCTACTCCTGAATACTGAATACGAATCGGTCAGCGTCTCGCTACTACGACAACAACTCCACGAGAAAGAATTTGATGCCTGATGTGTTATACTGTATAAGGAATACACACCAGTCAATCAGTGGGTAAGAAAACCCGAAGGTTTAACCAGTAGCGACTGGAGAAATGCCATAAAACCGACAGCAAATGTAGTTCCAGTTCGTGCATTACCTGGCAGGTCCCAAGACAATAACCACTGTCGGCGTTGCCACAGTGAGATTGAAACGTTTGGTCACGTCTTGGGTTCCTGTCCATTTAATGACACCCTATTTGGAGATGTACACCAGTAATTGAAACCGTCACTCACACCTTAACATACATTACTGATTCATATCCCAGGCTAGATGGTACGTCTACTATTGCCACTTCAAGGCTTACCAACTACTCCTTTTGACTGTTGAGTGTGATTTTGTGTCCCTTAAGTTTGAAATCGTCGTTCTCTTCTTCTGGCTTGATTCAGGAGGTGCAGGATGTGAAGAATGTAGGAAAATGGAATGAGACGAAAGATAACGATGAATACAGGTAGTAATAGACTAAGATGGCAGTAGATATTGAACAGCACAAGCCTAACATCTTGTTTGCTAATATCTTGGAAGCCCTCTTTAAAGGAACATTGATCCAAGTGGTTAATAGCCACAAATGCTAAGTCTGTAGATGACTTTGTGGGATTAATCCCACTGGTGTCCAGTTGGCCACTTTTGTTCTTATACTTAGACATCTCTTCAATATGTACTGGACACGACCTAATAAGTTGAATGTTTATTCCGAAAACTTTCTTATTATTTTTTGTATTAAATGCTTAGTTACCAGCCTCCATTATTCCTGAATCTGCTTTCTCCTGATATAACAAGATTCTTCTTCTTCTTTTTTCACATTTTGTGAGTTGTTGTAGGCCTGATTCAACTCTAAAAGGTTATTCTTATCGTTGTCCTTGTGTGTTTTTTTTTCTTATGTTGCTCCCACTTTGCACACTGACTTGTCATTGCGTTTGATAATAATAATAATAATAATAATAATAATAATAATAATAATAATAATTTTGTATCCTAACTATTTTTATGGTTTTCGGAGATCATTGTGTTTATTGTATTGTGTTCCTTTTCACATTCCTACCTTATATATTACTTGATTCATCACTTGGTTCCTTTCTTTTACTTGAATTTATAATTTGTGCATGGAAGTAGTTGCATTGCAAATATTACCTCCATTCCTTGCTGATGCACACTGCATGAATCTGCACAGCTTGTTGTTACATTTATGACTGGTGTCCACTTTCAAATTTGGTGAGTTAGAGTAGTACACAGCCTGCTGCTTAGCATATTAAACAACCCTCTGTTCTGTATTGTCAGGCTAAATTTGTTTAAGATTTGCTTGCTGCCTTGCTTTACCTTGTACAAAGTTTACAGTCTTAGTAAATGTTGCTTGAAGACTAAATTTATTTACACATTGAAAAATTAATGACACTGTTGGTGAATAGTTATGTTCATACCCAAGGGCCCTCCCAGCTTCGGAGATGTCCCAGCTGAGTCTATCCTATATAGACTCCTTCCAAACCTGATATTAACTTTCCAAACCTTTGACAGTCTTTAATTTTTCCTACTTCCGTAGGTCTTTCCTTGATACCCTCATTCTTGGACCAGTCAAAACTTTTCACTATTCAGGTTTCCTGAGGCCTTTAAAAGACACTAAATGTTGACTTCCTTAAATTTGTATTCCAGTGCAACAAAAGCATGGAATTGTTTGTTCCTTTCTATTACTTATGACCTGTTGGTTTCCTTTTCACCTGTCTTTTTTTTTTTTTTTTTGCTAAGGGCTGCCGACAGTGGGATTCGAACCCACTATATCCCGGATGCAGCTCACAGCCGCGTGCGCCTGACCGCACGGCCAACTCGCCCGGTATATCATATGTTTCTGGCCTTGTATTACTTGTATTCAATTTGTATCCTTGTGTCTCTTTTCTTTCCCGGAGTTTATCCAGCTTTCTTCTTATCCCATACTTCCAACATCAAGTTTGAAGATCTGTCAAGGTGGCCTTTTCAGTAAGTGTTGATGCCCACCCTCCAGATGAAGCCGAGAGGCAGAAACAAGCTCATCGGGGGCTGAGATGATATGGATATAGAAGAACTAGGATTGCTGAAGAGGGAACCTTTCTGTCTGAGGAAAGCAGTGTTGTTTATGTTAAATTCTTCTTGCAGCATTTAAAGGCTGCCAGAAATTTAAAAAGTACCATAAAAATTTCAGTTAAGCATGAACCTGTTAATTTTAGAAGCTGAATAATAGAAGAAAAAATAAAAGAACAAGTGATCATTTATAAGGTCCATATGCGTGGCTCCTAAAAATGAAGATTGAGACTTTTAGTACTTTGTTGCAGTGTTAGTGATGAAGGATTTTGGTAGTCAGAACTTCATTGAATCCAACAAGTAACAAGTTTAAGTAACTTGGTTGCAGGATTACTGACACCGTAGATCTTGATATGGAAATCAGTACTAGTTTAGAAATAGTTTGAACTCCTGGGTTGGGGAGTGGATCACTGACCTCTATTAACTTCTTCTTGCACCTCCTTGGAGATGTAAGAGATACGCATCGCTTCTGGGGTACTCCCTAGCAGCCACCTTGATGCTTCATATAAGCTATTGTTACAGCAGGCTTGCCACACCCAAAGGCATTGTATACATAGCTGCCAGATTTCAATTATGCTGCCCTACCATGGAGAACAGACAACTTTACTTTTTTTTTTTTTTTTGTTACGCCGCACCGACACAGATAGGTCTACATAAAATCAGCTTCATGGTCCGTATCGCACTTCAATAGATTCACAATTAAGTATTTATTTTCCACCTAGTCGATACAATGATTGCTTAAGGCAATTTTTAATGGTCAAAAGTGGTACATGTTTCGTATATTATCAACATCTTCAGCCACATAACACTGTTTAGATGAAAAATGTATAAAATTGACAAAGTAATGCTTTAGAGGAAGTGTCCTTAAAATTAACATAAGATTGACAAGATTAATAAAAAAAAATAATAATAATAATAATATACGAAACATGTACCACTTTTGACCATTAAAAATTGCCTTAAGCAATCATTGTATCGACTAGGTGGAAAATAAATACTTAATTGTGAACAGATAGGTCTTACGGCGACGATGGGATAGGAAAGGTCTAGGAATGGAAAGGAAGCAGCCGTGGCCTTAATTAAGGTATATTTGCCTGGTGTGAAAATGGGAAACTACGGAAAACCATCTTCAGGGCTGCTGACAGTGGAGTTCAAACCCACTATCTCCCGAATGCAAGCTCACAGCTGTGCGCCCCTAACCGCATAACCAACTCGCCCGGTAGAGACAACTTTAAATAAAAATAGTAAATAATGCTATTGGCTGTACACCCCACTAACTACTTTTACGGTTTTTGGAGACACCGAGGTGCTGGTTTTAAGTCCCGGAGGAGTTCTCTTACGTGCTACTGAATTTACGAAGTTAAATTAATAAATTTCATTATTTGTCCGTATTGAAACAAGATTACAACTTTTTATTATCATTTTTGGGTCCACCTTATTCAATACATAAAAATTGTTGCGTAGATGTAATTACAACATATATTTTTCAATCAGTATTAGTTTCGACGCCTCACTGCGTCGTCATCAGCTGTGATAGAAGTTTGTAGAAAAATTGACAATCATATAAGTTTATCAACATCAAATTCATCACAATTTAAAATCACATTAACAATGAAACTGTGTTAAAAATATACTGTCTCTAAGTTCATATTTTCAATAAGTCGAAGACTTGTGAGACTTGTGCCATAATCTGATAAAAACTGCTTGCTGTGCTTCATTGTGCTTCGCATAGTCAGCGACCTTTTGAGGTCCGCATTGAACTGGGAACGTTGTTCTTGGTAACATCTCAAAGGACTTAGTGTTTGTTCCACCTCATTAGGATTGCTCCATTAAAGGGACACTGTAGTTTTTATTGAATTGTTTCTACTATGATACTACGTGAAGTTTTAAGAAGTGCCATAAATTAAGCACATAGTGTTTCAAGACCATTCTATTTTATAATTTGGTTCTTTTTTAAATCCACTTTATATCATAAGTGAGCAAACCGATTTGTATATGTTTTTATCAGATTATGGCATAAGACTCGCAAGTCTTCGACTTGTTGAAAATATGAACTTAGTATATTTTTAACACAGTTTTATTGTTGTTAATATGGTTTTAAATTGTGATGAATTTGATGTTGATAAATTTGTATGATCGTCAGTTTTTCTACAAACTTCTATTAGCTGATGACGCAGTGAGGCATCGAAACCAATACTGATTGAAAAATATATGTTATAATTACATCTACGCAACAGTTTTTATGTATTGAATAAGGTGGACCCAAAAATTATAATCAAAAGTTGAATCTACGAACACGAGGCTGACATATTTGAGCACCTTCAAATGCCACTGGACTGAGCCAGGATTGAACCTGCCATCTTGGGGCCAGATGGCCAGCGCCTCAACCATCTGAGCCACTCAGCCCAGCCAGACATCAGTTGGTATATTTAGATTTGATATGACCATTCCTGTTGTACCTTATTGTTTTTATTGCTGAATTAAGAAGTTTTCCTGTTGAAAAAAAAAAAAGAAATGGCGTATGGCTTTCAGTGCTGGGAGTGTCCGAGGACAAGTTCGGCTCGCCAGATATGCAGGTCTTTTGATTTGACACCCATAGGCGACCTGCGCGTCGTGATGAGAATGAAATGATGATGAAGACAACCCATACACCCAGCCCCCGTGCCAGCGAAATTAACCAATGTTGGTTAAAATTCCTGACCCTGCCCCGGCAATTGAACCCGGACCCGTGTGACCTAAGGCCAGCATGCTAACCATTTAGCCATGGAGCCGGACTTCCTGTTGAAGAAGTTGGAGAGCACAATCCTTATGTAGTTCCCTTACAAACTCGTCTCTATACTTTCTTTTTACTACTTCCCTGGGAGAAGTTTCTTCTCCAGTTTAACTTGAAAACATTATGTAATAATTTGATATTACTCCCATTTTATGTCACTTCTGCCCAAGATTCATTTACCTTCCTCTTTTCTTTAAGATCAAATATATTAATTTTTATCGCAGTGCATTTTAGAAGAGTTTGCTATGCCTATCACAGAGGATAATTTTCCATTGTCCAGTATTCGGGAGATAGTAGATTCGAACCCCACTGTCGGCAGCCCTGAAAATGGTTTTCTGTGGTTTCCCATTTTCACACCAGGCGAATGCTGGGGCTGTACCTTAATTAAGGCCACAGCCGCTTCCTTCCCACTCCTAGCCCTTCCCTGTCCCATTGTCGCCATAAGACCTATCTGTGTCGGTGCGACGTAAAGCAATTAGCAAAAAAAAAATTTCCATTGTAGTTAACTCCCCTAGCCTTATGTTAAAGAGTGGTTCAGTTTCCTCGTACGAGCGAGTAGCTGGGTGGTTTGGGTTATATAGCTGTCAGCTTGCATTTAGGAGATATTGGATTGGAACCCCACTGTTGCCAACCCTGAAGATGTTACCCCTGGAGAGAGGTTGTCTTAGATGCTGGGTTCTGTTGTAGAGTATGTGAACTACCCTTAATTATGTGCAAGGCTCTGGGGATGTTCCTTCTCATACACTCTGAAAACTGTTACATTCCTTCTAATTTCCTTTCTTTGGAATAAATCCTGTATTATAATTTCATTTTGTTGGTCTTTTGGCATATAGTTCCCTTTCTGTATGTCCACTGTATAATTTCTACTGTTCTCACTTTCATCTTTTGATGTTTTCTTCAACTAGTACTCCTGTTGACTATGATAAATATTTTTCACACCTGCTGGCATTGTCAGTTTTACTTCGTTTCGTCCTTTACAAGTCTACTGTTAGAATGTGTTCACACTGCTGGCAGAGTCAAACCATGCAAGTGGCACAGGCCAACACATTTAGATGACACTGATCCAAACTGAGCAGAAATCCAAAGCTCGAACAAGTTTGTGTTGTCCACTTTAACATGGTTGAAATACCACTAAGTTTCATATAACTTGTAAAAATGTGAGAATGGGCACAGAAATGCTCATTGATTTTGTGAGATCTCACCCTGCTATTTAGGACCAGAAAAGTAAGAATTATCATAAGAGAGACATAATTTTAAAAACTGTCAAAAGAACTTTCCATGGAATGCAATACACTTTAACAAAGCTTTGTTTTGTATACTGGTTGCATGTATGCAGGTAAACATCCATGGGTCCATATCCTTTTCAGCTTCCTCCTTCAACTTAGTCTTTTAGCAAAGACACTTTCCAGCTGATGCTGGATGTGGCACTTGAAGATGTCATTTCTATGACCTACACTTAAGAAGCTCCCCAGATCTATCTCTGGTGAGGTATTGTGTGTAGACTGTAAGGTGTCTCCTGGTATGAGCTAGATCAAGTTTGTTACTTTCATTTTTTCTGTCTGTCTCAGTCTCATCCTTGGATTTGACGATATCAGAGTGACTGAGGTATGAGTGATGGTACTAATGCCATTCCTTATGCAGCCAGTCGTCGTGATGGTATGGAAATGTTCCTCATAGGGTCACTTGGTGAATGCATTTTAGTGGGCTTGGCAGGCTATGAAATAGCACCTTCTGGGCCAGTGAGGAAATAAACAGGATACTTCATCACTCCTCATTTCCCTAGTACCCCTCTACAGAGACACCTGTGCTACATATGATAGCTTTTATGCCGAGGACACAGCGCACATATACCGAGCAAGTGGCCGCGTGGTTTGGGTCGCGGAGCTATTGTCTTGCATTTGGGAGATAGTAGGTTCAAACCACACTGTTGCCAGCTCTGAAGATGGCTTTCCATGGTTTCCCATTTTCACACCAGGCAAATGCTGGGACTGTACCTTAATTAAGACCACGGTCACTTCCTTCCCACTCTTAGTCCTTTCCTATCCCATCGTTGCCTTAAAACCTATCTGTGTCGGTGCAATGTAAAAAAACAAAGCAAAAAAGAAAACGAATCAACATATACTTAAGAACTGCACGACAGACTTTTGGCATCCAGTGTGAACACTTTCCCATTTGACTAGTCTCTGCTCTTAACCCAGTACAGCCCAACTCGTCACTGTAATCAGTATAAAAATAGCCTGAACATTTTTATAACTTCATGTATTAGTTTCTTCACAGTGTACAGATAATCTCATATTTCCTGTGTGATCAGTTCCCAGTTTTCCTTCATTTTACCACCTCCTACTTTCTTCAGTTTTTCTTATTTCCCATTTTCTATACATTTTCTTCTTTTTCTTAACTTTTTTTTTTCTTGCTCTATCTTACTGTTTCTATGTTCCTCCCCCTATTCTTCTTGCAGTACTATAAGTTTTTCAGTCTGTCAAAGCACTAAATACTAATTAGAACACTATAACCGGTAAAAGAACACATTATTAATAGAATGATATGTTTCATTTTGTGAAAACATACTCAATATTCTATCAAATCACTTTCAACAATGCATGTATATGTACAATATTGTTTACATTGTGTAAACTTGTCAGAGATTGTGAATGGAAAATGTTAGGAACAAGCGTGACAGATTAATGTTGAAGTCCATTCTTGACAAATAGATTTGAGATAATTTTCAGTACTTAAATACAGCTCTGGTTCCGCACATCTGTTACCTCCAGTGTCCATGTTTGGACTGATTTCAGGTCATTGGCCTCGATCGTGGTTCGCTAATACATACCTGTCTGTAGAGGAAGGTGTAGGGCAGGGGGCAGCTCAGTTTAGCGTAGAGAGGGAGAGGTGATAGGTGGCTACAGCCTATTTGTCTTTACGTGTAATAGAAAATTAATGCATAGTAATGACTTTATAGAAGCAATGAAGAATGAAGTAAAGAGTTCTTTGTATGACTTCATCTTTAATGCTAAAATAATAGCCTTCAGTACAGTTCTGTGTGGAAACATACAGCCAGCGATTCCATACTAAGTTAATTATTTTAACCATAATGGTCAACTAATTAGGTCCGTATTGACTGCAACTTAATCATACATTCATATATTTAACACAGTTGTCAATACATTATGTTGAACAAGAGTGTTAAATATATGAATATATGATCCAGACTGAGTGTCGGGTGCTGGGAAGTAATTTAAGCTTCTAAGGAGGCCAAGGGCTTCAGGCAGATGAGCCCCCTTAGTTAAGGTGATGATGGTCTTCTCGGTTGAGGAAATGCTACTGGAATCCATCATGCAGCGTCTGTTATTCGAGTTAGGGGTGACCTTGTAAAATACCTGGCAGCAAAGATATAAAATGCTTCAATGTCAGCTTTATGACAAACCAGTAGGAAAAAAAAATTGTTGCATCTTATACATATGGCTGAAACTTTTACTGCACCATCTGTTAAGAGCGCACTCTGCATAAAGCGATGCGCTTCATCTTTGCCCGAATGTGTGAGAAGTGGGTGAGGGCTACTCACTCAGAGGCGGGGTGGGCTAAAGAAGAGATTTTAGCAAATTTGGTCGACCACCATCAACATTGGTACACTTACGAGATGCATCCTTGAACTAGCTGATGTCCTGAACAACTGTCACATCGACATTGCCTGCATCCAAGAATCCCAGTGGACTGGCTCGAAGATTAAAGAAATCGAAGAAGTATGCGAGTTGTTCTTCCATGGAAATGCATCTGACTGAAATAGTTTGGCCACTGGTGTGAGTTCTGAATTCAGAGCTAGCATCACTGAAGTTGTCCGTTTATCAGACCGACTTAATGTTTATTAAGATCGATAGAGGAATAGATGCCCTACGTATGGTCTCCTGCTACACTCCACAAACTGAGTGGACTAATAACGGAAAAGAAGAATTTTGTGGTAGCCTTGAAACTTATCTGCAATTCCTATGAGAAAGAACTCTTATTCGTTGGTGGTGATGTCAATGGGTTCATCGGACAAAGACAAAACAGTTACGATAGAATCTATGGTGATCAGGTTTTTGGATTGTGGAATGAGACAGAAACCGAATCTTGAAGCGTGCCAAAGCTATGATCTAGCTCTGGCCAACACTTTTCTCAGGAAGTATTCATTGCATCTAATCACCTATTTATCTAATGTCCAATAATAGTTTTTATGCAGAAGAGGAGATTACTGTATACCAATCAACTTAATCATCCCCTGCAATGAGAATGCTACATGCATTTGTACGGACAGTTGTACATTATGCCTGTGAAACATGAACACTAAAAATGAAAATAACTTTCTTTAAGCCTTTGAGATATGGTGCTGTCATAAGATGATAAATGTTACGTGGAGAGATAAGATGTCAAACACCAGAGTTCTAGACATCGAACCAACGGAGATCAATCCTTCACACCATCCATAACGATAGTCTTGCATAGTGGGGTCACACAATATGCCATTCCAGTTTAATGAGAACTGTAGCAGAAGGCTTCATTGAAGGAAAACATTCACAGGGAAGACCTAGAGAAATTCTAATTGACATCCAGGCACAGAATTATGTTTCAAAGAAGGAAGCAGCAATTGACAGGACAACTGGCAATGTTTTATGGCAGCTGATCAGTCCCAGGATTGTAAACCGGTGATGATGATGATGATGATGAGTGGTGAAAGAAATACACAGATTGATTACTCTGGTTGGTAAGATGATGTGATCTAAAACCACTCCTTGACACAAAAGTTATTCCATCATATAACATCGCACCCCAACATTATCTACTCCTCCTAAGCTTCAGGATTCACCTGGATCCTCACATGAAGCTCTTTCTATGACCACAGACAAACAAATTAAGTGTTGAAATTCAACCAGTATTGCGCACAGCTGAAAACCTCCATTGGTAATTTAGGCGATCTACAACATAGTCAGAATGCTGCTGAAGTTTGGGCAACAGCCAAGAGACTTTTAAAATGTGTGCTTCAATGACATGATGCATCAACAGAATGAAATATGGAAAGGCAGCTGGACCAGATGATCTTCTAGCTGAAGTAGAGAAGCTGGTTGGGCCTGAGGCAGCTCAGTTTCTGGCAGATCTGTTCAATAAAATCACTGTTGAATATGAAGCCCTTCCCATATGGCTTACTAGAATTACAGTTCCAATATGGGGAACGGTAAGGTGACGTCAGAATCTGCTCCTCCAATCCTCCTGCTTTGCATCACTATGAAGATTTTGAACATGTACTGGACGCATGTCTTCGGTCTGAACCAGTGTGTTTTTGTAAAAAGTGGAGGAACAGTTGACGCCATAAATGCCGCATGCCTCTTTATGGAACACTACCAACAAAAAAATGGAAACCGCTCCATGTGGAATTCCTGGATCTTGAAAAGGCATTTGACAGACTGCCACATTATTTTATGTGGCATGCACTTGGATTGCACAGTGTACCAGACATTTATGTTCGATGGGTCCAGCTCCTTTATCAGAATGCCTCCAGCTGCATCTGATGTGCTGCAGGAATCTCGACACCATTTTGGTATGCATCAGGCATCTTTTATCTCCAGGTTTGTTCATCCTGTGCCTGGGCACCATCACTGTAGAGTTGCAGACACCACATCCTTGGACTATAGTTTATGCTGGTAATATCTCGGCAAAGTGCCTTTGCTGGCAGGATGTAGTGTTTACAGTGCACTATGTCTTGTGGTATGGGCTAGAATAAATTTGTTACTTTCATTGACCTGTCTCAGTCTCATCCTTGGCTTTGACAATATGAAAGTGACTGAGGTATGAGCGATGCCAGTAATGCCATTCCTTATGCAGCCAGTCCCTGTTATGAATGGTGTGAAAATATCGCTCATAGGGTCGGTTGGCGCATGCATTTCAGTGGGCTTGGCAGACTGATATGCAGTAGCAACTTCTGGCTCAGTGAGGAAAGCAATGGGAAACTACCTCACTCCTCACTTCCCTAGTATGCCTCTTCAGTGACACCTAGGCTATCTGTGACAGCTGTTGGTGGAACTGTAGAGGATCAAACCAGCCTTCGGGCTGAATACTCAACATACATCTCGGCAAAAGCTACAACTGATAGTCTAACACTGGAAAAGTCACTTGGATAAATACAGACTGTGACTTAATGTCAAGGAGACTGAGTCTTTAGTGTGAAGAAGAAAGAAATGGGTCCATTAACATTCATAACAATCTTTCTAAAGAATATTTGGTTTCTGTCATTTCAGATTGCGATATACTGTCAGATGTAAGGAACAAAATAAATGCAGCCTGGATTAAGAAGCACCAAGTCACAGGAGTCCTTTTCAACCTAAAGATCCCATTGTACTTAAAATTTATAAAACAGTCATTTGTCCAATACCACTATACAGTGTAGAGTGCTGACCAGTCACAAAAAGACATGTAATGGAAATTAAGGTTCTGTGAAACGTGAACACTAAAAATGAAAAGAACTTTCTTGAAGCCTTTGAGACGTGGTGCTGTCATAAGATGATAAATGTTATGTGGAGAGATAAGATGTCAAACACCAGAATTCTAGACATCGAACCAACGGAGATCAATCCTTCACACCATCCATAACGATAGTCTTGCATAGTGGGGTCACACAATATGCCATTCCAGTTTAATGAGAACTGTCGCAGAAGGATTGGGACTCACTAAATTGGATTGCATAAGAAACCAGGATCTCACGAATGGCATTTGGAGTGGCTTCAATTACTGAAAAATCGCAGAAGACTCTCCCAAGAGGGTATGTCCATGTGCTGCACAGCAGTATTACCTCAGTTGCAACAACAGTTTGAATATAAACCCTGAAGGCCGTCAACCATGGTGGCATTCGAGCTTGACGCTACTACAGGAGGACATGCTTGGTGAACATCACTCTAGTTGATGACATCGAAGATTAGAAACAATGGAAAGTGAACTGCAGAAAAGTAGACCCTGCAATTATGCAGAATAAACACTAGGTAGGAAAGAAAAAAGGTGTAACCTAAGCCACATTAGGCATACTTTGCTTCAGAGTAAAATCCAGTGGGATTAAGAGCTAAATAAAACCAGAGTGAAATGTTGTTTCACCAAAATTTGAATCAAGTAATGCAAAGAGGGAAGAATTTTTTAGGTGTGTGATCATTGAGGTTGGTTTGGTTGGCTTTTTAAATTTTTTTAAAATTTCTGTTTTCTTTGTTTAATGATTTTACTTATATTTTTTATGTTTAAAATGTTAAAATATGTGAAACAGGATGGTGGGAGCTGCTCTCCAAAGGCTGAATGTCCGTTGTATCTGACTGCATTTTGGGCTCTTTATCTGTTCTTTGAACCTGGTGTGAAAATGTTGTTCTTAGAAGGTTCATTATTTTGTTTGTTTCTTGTAGTGAATTGTTTTCTTTCATTTTGAATGATTCTTCTAGTGGTACATTAGTGTACATGTTTGTAATGTCAAAGAATATCATTCTTGTGCTCTGTTATGTTCAGCTTATTTAATATTTTAGTTAGTCATTAGGATGTTTTTAATTGACCTATCATCTTTGATTGAATTTTTGTTCATTTAGCATTTGGTTGAGTAGTTCACTCACATTGTAATTTGATGCATCTTTGAAATTTACTCTTTGTCTCGTGGGACAAGTCTGTGCATTTTGAGGAGGGCTCATAGTGTAGGGACTTCTTTCTTTATGGTCTTTCTTTTTCCTACTTTGTGAGAACAAGGTCTGTTCCTTTTTTTGATCACATGTTTTACCTCGTTTTGAAATTTGTTGAGTTGTGCTGGATCTCTTGTATTTTGGTGTTAGTGAATTCTTTTGTTTCTCGATGTACTATTTTATTACGACTTGCGTTCCTGTATTCTGCTTTGTAATGATTAGTGTGTGTGTCTCTCTCTCTCTCTCCAGTGTATTATACAGAGTTTTGAAATTTCGTTGTTTTAAGGAATTTATATTGTATTGTTGTATTAGGTTTTATCAGGCAATTTCTACGTGGGTGACCAGTTATTTTATGTTTTCCAGGTGATGTTTATGGCAGATGAACTTGAAACCTTTTTCTAGCAGATTAATTTCCTTATTCAAAAAAGTTGTTTTGGATCTGTTGGTCACTCTTGAGTGGAATTCAGTGAGTTTGCAATGGCGTTTGTTTTCTGGCTTTGTTTGTTTATTACTTTGGTTACTGATTTGGTTGTCAGTGACAATTTGTTTTGTGATTGCATTTTTTTTTAATGTATTCATGTACATAATCATGTAGGTTGTCCATTGAGTGGGGTGCCAAAAGTTGCTTAGGTCTAAGTGAATGCATAACATTTGCTTGTTAATATCTTGTTTCTTGCTAAATGTGAATTTGATTTTTATCCATAATAACTGTGATGGTGATGTTGAAATTTTAATTGATGTTTTGGTGGGTTTATTTTCTTTCCTTTTTTCTTTTTTCTTTTGGTGCGTAGATAGAGAATTTAATGAATTTTCTCTTTAGGAAATTTAAATTCATTACAAGATAATTTTGGCCAAAACATGGGTTGTTGAAGATTGCAGTGGAACTTGAAAATAAATGTGGATGAAATAGCAGAAGTGTGGAGGACATACTATCAGAATGTATATAAAGGAGACTGACAACAGGAGTATGAAAATCACAGTGGTGGAGACATAGAAGAATCTAACCTGTTTGAGAGTGAAATCTAAACAGCAATGAAGAAGCTAAAAGAAAGACACCTGGCCAAGATCTAATAATGAAAGAGATACTGAAGGCTACAAAGGGCATTGGAATAAGACTTCTTAAGCCGGGCTGAGTGGCTCAGACGGTTAAGGCGCTAGCCTTCTAACCCCAACTTGGCAGGTTCGATCCTGGCTCAGTCCGGTGGTATTTGAAGGTGCTCAAATACGACAGCCCCGTGTCGGTAGATTTACTGGCACGTAAAAGAACTCCTGCGGGACTAAATTCCGGCACCTTAAAAAGTAGTTAGTGGGACGTAAAGCAAATAACATTATTATTATTAAGACTTCTTAAATCTCCTCTGCAATAAAATATGGCAAACCAGAAAATGGCCCAAGGACCAGAGACAAAGTTCACTAATATCCTCATTCACAAAAAAGGAAATCTCCATGAATATGACAACAGAACCATTACTTTCATGTCATATGTTGGTAAGGTAACACTCCACGCTATTAATGAGAGACAGACATCCTATTTGCAGTTGGAAATACCACCTGAACAAGTGGGGTTCATAAAGGGGGGAAAAGTACTCGAGAAAACCGAGAAAACGTGCTGAACCTACGGCGGTTGATTGAGAAGTCAAAAGAATTTTGTTCTCTTTTTTTTTAAAATCAGAAAGCCTTGAGCAAAGTAAAGTGGCATCAACTATGGCTAGTGTTAAGGATAATGGGTGTGCCAAATCAACTTACATTGCTGATAGTTGAATTGCATAAACAAATTACACGATCGGTCAGTGCTTCATACTCTGTCAAAGATGTTCCACTCAGAATACTGTATCAGACAAGGTAGTATACTGTCGCATCAACTCTTCAACATATATGGCGAGTGTATCATGAGGAAAGCTCTGGGCAGATGGGAAGGTGGTGTTTCAGTTAATGGCCAGAAAATTAACAATTTGCACTTTGCTGATGGTACTGCTTTATTAGCAAACAGCCAAGATTAATTATTGGAACTCATCCAGTTAATTGAAAAGGATAACCAAGAATTTGGTTTACAACTGAACACCTCGAAAACAAAATGAATGATAGTGGGCAGGCAAAATAACAACCAACCAGAAATAAAGTGGAAGCATCGATTTGAAATTGTCGATCAATACATTTATTATGGATCTCTGATAAATTCTGGATCATCAGGAGAAGAGATTAAATAAAGATGCAGTCTGGCTAAGGTGTCAATGAAATAATTAACAAGACTGGAAAGACCAACAGATTCCCAAGAACCTGAAAATAAGACTGGTAAACTGTCTGGTATTTCCCATACTAAAGTATGGTTATGAATTGTGGGCGTTAAGAAAGAAGGAGATTATAAAAATCGATGTAAGTTAAATGATGTTGAAAATTCCATGGACTGATCACTACACAAATAACTCCATCCTAAAAGAGCTTAAAATTGAAAGGAAAATCCAAGGCCAGGTTTGACTGCATCAGCTGAAACACTTTGACCATTTAATGAGGAAAGGATCAGAAAATTGGGAAAAGTTGATAATTCAGGGAAAAACCAAGGGTCAGAGGCCACGAGGAAGACTCCTAACAAAGTGAATAGCCTGATCACCAATACATGTGGAAGAACAAGGCATGATCTAATACAGTAAGTCATTGACAGGGAATCATGGAGAAAAATGATCTATGATATAACGACCACCGCATGTCTTACAGCAGGTTGGGATTGAAGTGTGAGATTTTGAGATGAGTTTTAATTCTAAACATGTGTTTAAATGCAGTGAATTTGTCAATATTGATGGTCCTGATTTTAAGTGATTTGAGTGTTTTGACTGTAATTTACTTGACTGGCCAAATACTTTTTTAAGAAGGAATCTATTCTTTTTTGTGTGTCAATTCTATTAATATAAGCTTTAAGTTTATCAGTCTGTCAAAGCAAGAAATACAATACTTAGAACATTATAACATGCCTGTAAAAATAATAATAATAATAATAATAATAACACATTAATAACAGAATCGCAATGACATCCTAAGATTCTATCACATCACTTTTAACCATGCATGCATATGCACAATATTGTTTGCATTGCGTTAACTTGTCAATGATTGTGAATGGATGAACTGATGTGACAAATTGTGTGATGTTGAGGTCCGTTATTATACTTCAATAGATTTGAAAAAGTTTTCTGTACTTAAATACAGCTCTGGTTACACACATCAGTTACCTCGACTGATTTCAGGTCATTCTAAACCAGGGCCATCCAAACAGCGCTCTGGCCGCGCTCTAGGCCAGTGCTCCAAGCGCTTTGGGGGAAGGTAGTTTCGGCAGTGGTGGGAGGAGCTTGGCTGGCTGAGCAAGCGGTCTGCCTGCCATGCCGAAGCGAGCAGTCGATCCATCAGTTGCTAGTCTAGTCCAATGCGCTTTGTTGACAGCATGTTTTTTTGCTTTACGTCGCACCGGCACAGATAGGTCTTATGGTGATGATGGGATAGGAAAGGCCTAGGAGTGGGAAGGAAGCGGCTGTGGCTGTAATTATGGTACAGCCCTAGCATTTGCCTGATGTGAAAATGGGAAACCAGGGAAAACCATCTTCAGGGTTGCCGACAGGATTCGAACCCACTATCTCCCGGATGCAAGCTCACAGCTGCATGACCCTAACTGCACGGCCAACTCACCCGGTTTGACAGCATGTAACTAAATCAGTTTCTCAGTTGTCATGACTGAACATCATACAAAAGAAAGGAGGAGTAGTGAAGCAGCAGCCTTTAAAGCAGCAGAATGGGAAATTTCATTTTTCTGTACAGTTTATAAAGGGCATGCCAAATGTTCAGTGTTTAATGTGTTTTTAAAAAAACACAGTTTGGAACGGCACTGCAGTGCCGACCACAGGGATGATTACGGTGATTTGACAGACGCCAGTCGCCAAACGAAGTTGGAATAATTGAAACAAAATTTCAAGCAGCACTATTCTGTAAGTATTATTGTTTTAATTTTAAAATGCTTGTTTACAAACGGGAATAAAGAAATGATTGAATTATCTGAAGAACACTAAAATTGTAACTTGCTGTATTTTTGTCTGACAGGAGATTGAGGAGAGTGAGGTTGGTGGATCCATTTTACAAGCAAGCTACAAATGTTCCCTGCGAATTGCCAAAGCTGGGAAACCCCTCACGGAAGGGAATTTAAGCTGAAAGTACCTAATAGACACGGTGGCATGCATTTGTCTTATGGAGCTAGTTGAGAAATTTGACAAAATCTGTTTCTCTCCTCAAACTGTGGCTCGCAGAACAGACGATATGGCCGTTGATATGGAACAGCAATTAATGGAGAAGGCAGCAAATTTCGTATCATTTTCCATCGCCCTCGACGAATCAACCAACATTGTGGACACAACTCAGCTCGTTATTTTCATTCAAGGGGTGGATGACTATCTTTGGGTCACCAAGGATTTCCTAGACTTGGTAGCTCTCAAAGACACCACTACCGGTTTCAATATTTTCCAAGCTGTATAGGGTGTTTTTGAATCAGTGGGATTAAAATGGGAGCGGTTGACGAGTGTAATGACAGGTGGAGCTCCTGCTTTGCGTTGTCTACACACGGGGCTCCTCAGCTATGTAAAATTAAAAATGGCTGAGAATGGCAGTATCCTAACGGCGGCGATCCATTGCTTGATACACCAGGAGGCCATCTGTGCAAAAGTCGCCAAGCTTAAAGACGTAATGGGAACAGTTGTGCGAATGGTAAATTTTCTTCGCTCCTCTGGATTCACACATCCTTAATCCAAAGAGTTCTTGGATGGCATCGAAGTGGAATATCCGAATATCTTGTACCACGCAGAAGTAAGATGGCTGAGCAAGGCGAAGGTGCTTCTTCATGTTTTTTGTTTGCAGAATGCAATAGACACCTTTTGTGACATGAAAGGTCGGCCCGAAGTTCTTTTGCATGATCCTAAGTGGGTGGCGGACTTGCCATTTTTAAGTGACATTACTGCCCATCTGAATACTTTGAACACTTCGCTTCAGGGCGAAAAGCACAATATCTGCGATTTGGTGGAAGAAATTCAAGCGTTCAAAAGAAAATGAATTTTGTGGGAAAATCATTTGCGTGCAAGGAACACAGGACATTTTCCATTGCTTGAAACAGTGAAAGAAGGTGTCAACTTTGATGAGTATTTTCAGGTAATTCGTTAGGTACAAGAAGTTTGAAAAGAGATGTTTCAGAATTATCAGAACTCCAAGCGGTGTTAGATGTATTTGTTCGACCATTTTCTCTTAGTGCAGACAGTGTTCCACAGCTATTTCAATTAGAGTTGATTGAACTGCAGTGCAATGTTCGTTTTAAAGACCGCTTTCTAATGTCACGAAGTTTTGAAGAATTTTACAGCGGCTTTCTGCAAGAAGTATACTCCCTTTTGTGTAAACATGCATATAAAGTTCTGTCAATGTTCGGCTCAACGTACATTTGTGAGCGTTTCTCTTCGGTTCTTAAGCTTACCAAAAGTAAACATCATGCAACGATGAGCGATAGAAACTTGCGCAGTTATTGTTTAAGAATAGCTGTGTCCAGAAATATTGTACCCAATTTGGAGAAGATTGTTTGCTCCAAAACTAAAAGCTCGTAAAAACGGCTGAGCAAAAGTCACTCAAGGTCTGTACTATCTGTTCATATTGGTAAACTTTTGTTGAATTTTCTTCTCAAATACATTCAAATTTAAGTTTTGAATAAATCACATTATTCTTTACTTAACACTTGATTTCGTTTCCTGCACATTCAGTACATCGGAGTACCTTTCTATTTGTATATGCAGTATATTTGTTATGGCAAAACAGCCCTATCAATATGATGTCAACAAACCCACAAAAGCCGTCGGCCACACGACTGTACGTACGTATCTAGTCAGCGTGGTCCGAACATCGTCCATCTGTCTCAGGTCTCCTCGCTGCCACGGTGTATTGGGGGTAGGGGAAGGAGAGCTAGTCTGATTGCCCAGTGTTCCCCGAGCGCGGGTGAGCTCTCGTAGCGCAATGATCGGATGGCCCTGTTCTAAACTATTGAGGTCCAAGTTTAAGGAATTTACTCATGAATTATACTTGAAAATAATATTTGTCTTTGAATGAAACAAATCCTTCCCAATGTACTACAACAAAAGGTTGCCATTTGCAATAACAAAACAGGAATGTAATTTTGTTAGTCCTGCTGTTAATTTTTGTTGTGTAATAGTGAAACTCATGTGGAGACATTTCTTTTAGCTTGTACTGTACGTGCTGAATAAAAGATAGATTGGCCTTCACTTCGTAGAGCTTATGTATGAGTGTGTATATATATATTTCCTTTCTTTCTTTTCTGGATGAAGTTTGTTATCTCTCTCTTGTTGCATGCTATCCAATCCCCAGGAGGATGCAGATATACACAGCCAGCTAAGTGTGGAAGCTCACAATTTCATGTAGTTTGTGTAGGGTAGGTCTCATTTAACATTGTGAGCATGATAACTGCATGAATCGTGTTTGTTAATTCTGTTATGTACGAGGTCAAGGCAATCAATTCCCGGACTGAATTCATAAATAGTTCATTGTGAACCTCGGACATTATTGGCCTCCATCAACTTCACAGTAGTTATTCAAGGCTAGACATAGATTCCAGCACAGCTGTCTCAATCGGAAGCTTTACAGGAATTCATTTTTTCGCTGCTTGTTCAAAGTAGACTGTTATTAAGTTCACATATCCTCCATCACCATTTCAGCTGCTATTTCCGTTCTGAGAATGGTATAAAATCACAGGGTGCAAGATCAGGCCAATAGGGAGGATGTACAGCAAGGTAATGTTTTTCTTAGCCAAAACCTGTCAAGTCAGAAGAGCAGGTGATCAGGTGCATTGTCATGGTGAATGTGCCATGGATCAGGTCGTTCCCTCCCTTAAGCGTTTGAAAACTTTGATGCAGAACTTAAGTGTCTGACTGTCTTTGCAGGTAGACTGACACACTTTTGCAATCATTCCTGGCATTGAAGTGGACACTAGGGAACGAGGACGCACATAATCATCAATTGATCTTCTGTTTCTGCCCCCGGAGTGGGAAAACCACTCAACTATTTGGGAACATCCCATAGCCTTCTCTGCAAATCTGTCGTCAGCATTTCATAACATTCTAAAGTTGTTTTCCCTAGCTTGAAGCTATTCACGTAAATCCTCCATGTCACTATTCACAAAGAGCACATACAAATGCAAGTGCACGGCAGTGCTGCTAGTGGCAGGTAAGAATAACTGTGCTTCGTACAAGTTCAAGAAGTACAGTCTGGGAATTAAATGACTAGACCTTGTATGTTGTCACAAATTACTGTACTTGATGTCATTTGAAGTCAATATTTGTTTCTTCTTGTGAGGCACTGGAAGTGTGTACCATTCTTGTTTACTCATCGGCAGGATGAGACTGCAATAATTTTAAATGGTTGTATTTATCTATAAAGAACTGCCGGTCCTGCTATGGAATTACCACCTCAGCCATTTCAGACTCTGCCTGAACATCCAGAAAACTATGTATTTGGAGTCTGTTGCAACTCTTGAACACTCCATATCAATGCACAACTTAGAAGTTGAACTTTTTCCAGTATCTTGGTAGCATCTGTGGCAACGTGCAAGCAAGAGTTAATACAGCCTGGATGTGTTGGGGGAATTTATTGGAGTGCTATGTAACAAACTAATTTCAGTCTGACTCAGGCATATAATCTACAGATCAGGTGTCCACCTTGTTGTACAGTATGGCACCAAGTGTTGGACAGAAACGTTGGACACTGAGAGCTATCCCCATGCCATGGAGATGTGAATGCTGTGATGGATGCTCTTAATGACCGTGTAACCATTGACCATTTGGAAGTAATTTACTGTGTCATAAATTGCAGAAAAGATAAATTTGGTTTGGCTACATTGAATATGTCCTGAGGGCAGTATGCTGCATTGTTGCCAAAACCACTTACCACCTGGAAATTGAAGGCAAGCCTCCATGTGATCCGCCAAAGAGAAGTTGGCAGAATGTAGTCGATAAAGTTAAAAACTTCATAGCTGTTCCGTATTGAACTGAGAATCGCACAAGTAATTTTAATATAAGGAAATCTACCTTTTCACATAAATTATACAACATTTTTATTGTTATGGAGGTACTGGTTTTGACATGTTTTCAATGTCATCATCAGCCTTTCATAAAACCAAGGAAGAGAAAAGCAAAACTTTACAGCATGAATCCGGGTCTGCCCACCGCTAAAGCATTCCCTAAGATCCACAAGGCTGGTGCCCCCATCCACCCAATTATTAATTATAGGCCTACCCCGCTTTATAAACTTTCTCAGTTCATTCAGAAATTCTTAAAGAACAACTACAGGTTTTTGTCAAATAAATGTGTAAAAAAACACTATGGAGCTGATCAAGAAACTAGATAACTTTGAAATACAACCCCATTATTCCATCCACTCGTTTGACATTACTAATATGTATCCAAGTATTAACATCAAAAAATTAATTCCCATCATTGAAAGAAATCAAAATACACACAGTTCCCAAGCAAACTTGAGACCTCATGAAGGTCCTGAAATTAGTAGTCAATAACTTCTTTGTCTTTGACAGCATCATATATCAACAGGATGGTCTGGCAATGGGGTCACCGGATTCGGGGATCTTAGCGGAAATATATCTAGATTTCTTAGAACATACAATAATTGACAACAATGACACTTTTGCCAATATTCTATTATGGTCTAGATACGTCGATGATACTTTGGTAATAGTAGACGACAGGACTACTAGTGCTACCTCTACTCTTGACAACCTCAACAATATAGATCCAGATATTAAATTCACCCTTGAGTCGGAATCCAACAAACAAATTAACTTTCTAGACGTCACGATAAGCAGGCTCTCATCCTCCCTAACAAACAGAATATATAGAAAACCCACACAAACTGTCACAACCATAAGACAGGATTCTACACATCCTTACACACAAAAATGTGCTACTTATAATAGCATGGTTGGCCACGCATTTAAAATACCAATGTCAAAAACAAATTTAAACAAATCCGTTCCATTGCCAAATTTAATGGATATAATGACTGTTTCATAGAAAGAATAATAAATAAATTCAAGCATCGACTAAATACAACGTTAGAAAAAGAAGAACCCAACCCTATTACATATTCTACCTTCACTTTCAATGAAAATGTTTACAGTATTACCAACATTTTTGAGAAACATAAGATCAAGATATCCTTTCGTACCAATAATAGGAATATGGAAATAATACATAACTCTAACACTCATCATCATCATCATTTCTTCGCTCCAGCAAACCGGGTGCAATTGTGTACGAGCCTCCTGCAGTTTGTTCTATCCATCCATAGATGCTGCTCATATATGCAACGCCAGTTCACATCTTTAATTTCAAGGTCCTTCAGTATCTGGTTTTCCCAAACATCGCGAGGTTTTCCTCTTGGTCTTGTAACCGTTACTTCAGCGGCTACACTAAACACAGTAAAGGGAGGAAAGTAAGTGCAATTACACAGTACCAAAAACCACTACACACTCAGTAAAACATCAGCTGAAACTACGCGGATCTCCGCCAATAACAACACTAGTAAATATCAGTAGGGCCAACTAGATGACAATAAACCAGGAAGGTGGGAAGGAGCTGGGAACCTACCAAGGACATGGAGATGGCTTAGGTTGCAGTTTCCAAAATAATCAACCGTGATCCTTAATTTTTAAAAAAATATAATTTACCAAAGGACTTTACAAATGAGTTCCGAACCAATTCAGCCATGCGGATAGTAAAATACAACTTACATGTTCTGTTGAGACACACCAATTATTACTACACATTCCTTGACAATAGCTTCCTACAAGTTCAAAGAGTCAAGCCAATACAATATATCTAGTTACCAAACAGTTTGTACAATACAATTTAGAAGGTAGGAATAAACGTAATATGCAATTACAATTTACAGTGAAGCTAAGAGTACCTTTGAAAACTCTGGCGTACATCAAGTGACATGGAACTACTAGAGGCAAAACCGCAAGGTAAATATATAAAACTACAATTTACATGTTTAGCGAAACAAGGAATGGGGAATGCTCGAAAACAAACAGGCAAGCCCAGCTGAAAAGCTAAGGCATCAGAAATAATTGGGTGGCGAATCTAGGGGAGGTTACGGCAGACTCCTATATGAAAAAGCAAGCGAACATTACAGGAAATTAAAGGTGGAATGGAAATCAAGAGTGCTTACCCCAAAGTGGCCCATCCCGGTAGTGAGGCGTCGCTGACGGCATCAAAACTTCGGATGGTCAAGAGATCGAAGACTGACAGACAGACCGCTCACAGACCACAGACAGACCGAGACCACGAAATGCTGCCTCGCTCTCTTTAAAAGGTAAACCCTGGGCTTGGAGTAACCAATTGGAACGCATGAGCCCACCTATTGCCACCCAGATTCACCAATCACAACTCCTACTTCAGTCGCGATGTTAAAATACTTTCTCAAATACGTACGATCACGAATTTTCCATTTCCAGAATAGTCAGAAAATACTTTCTAGAATACATAACCAACAAAAGGCAACACCACCCTGTTCAAAAATTCATGTGATAACTTTCTGCACAGTTCCAGTAAATATAGAAATGAAATCCACTATTTACAAATACCATATGTTACCAAAATATTACACTGTACAGGTTAGGTCGTTACATGGAATACAAATAAAACATTATATCACCACACTTCAGATCATACAGTAAGTACTATGGAAGGTTTACAAATAAAGTCTTTAATAAACACTTTCCAATTCCAATACATTCTACACCTGTGAGAGTCTCTTCCCAGGGACATTGTGGTCAAAGTATGTTCGAGGAGTCCTGTGAGGGTCCATTCTTTTCATGTGACCATACCAATGTAATCTCTTCACTTCTAGAGTCTCCAGCAAGCTTCTTTCCAATCCAAGCTGTTGCCAGATATCCACATTCTTTATTTTATCCATTTTTGTTTTCTGTAGACAAGAACTGAGGAACTTCATTTCTGTTGCCTGAAGACGACTCTTTTGTTGGTCCAGTAAGTGTTGCTGCTTCCAGGCCATACGTCAGTATAGGTACTAGATATATTTTGTACAAGCTGATTTTGGAAACTAACGGAAATTTGACGTACAGCTTGATAGAATTTGGAGTCTGTATGCTGTTGCTAATTTCTTGATGTATGGTATTGTCTGATGACAGAACACTTCCTAAATACTGGAAGTTGTCTACAATATCCATCTCCTCATCTCCAATTCTTAGATGAATAGTTGGAGACTTTCTACTTATCACCAAGCCAACTGTCTTCGTTTTGCTGATTTTGAGACCTAAGGTTGTAAAAGCTTCATGCCAGAGATCTAATCTAGTTTGTACTTCCGCTCCTGTCTCACCCCATACCATTACATCATCAGCAAAATCCAGGACTTTAGTTGTTGGATCCTTTCTTTTAACCGCTTTTAAAATTCATCCATTATGATTATGAAGAGAAGTGGTGAAAGGCAACTTCCTTGCTGGACTCCACTCTTCGTTTCGAACCAACCTGACCTTCCATCCTGGACCTGGTTTCATCATATAATCGTTGTACTCTTGCTGTGATATCATCAGGCACTTCCTTATGTCTCAAACATTCCCATATATGCTTGCATGGTACATGGTCATATGCTTTCTCGATGTCCAGAAAAACAGTTATGTGTTTTACCTTTCTCCCAATACTTCTCCAGAGAGTAAGCTTCTTGGCACGGTACGGCAAGGTGAGACTCACACTATAAGTCTCTATACCTTTGCTCATATGACTTGCTCTTTATAGAACACCATATTAACATCAGCTCTCCCCTTTTTCTCTAGGTTTCATGTTCCGCTTGAACTGAGGAACCTCGGTCTTGCATATCATCCTAGGACCTAGCTGTACATTGAAAACCACTTTCGACGTGCATAGTACAACTTTAAGATAAGAAGACTATGCCATCAACAGCGCTCAGGTTATACCTCAGTGTCACATTCCACTATGAATAAGATACTTCTCAAGATTTTAATGTGTTCATTCAGCTTTATCATACCAAAGCCCAACATTACAGAAAGTGCCTCAACTTATGTACCAAGACAATATAAGACTATTACGCCGCCAGCACGTAGAATCCTCATATATTTTATATAAACTATTTTAAACGTGTGCCATTATGCGAATTTTACCTAGTGTATATATATTGTTGCTCTATGTGAATTTATTCTCTTACTTGGTTTTTTGAAATGCTGATGACATTGAAAACCTGTTGAAACTGGTACCTTCATTATAATAAAATTGTTGTAGTATAATTTATGTGCAACAGTTTTGTATGTATTGAAAGGGTGGATTTCCTTATATTAAAGTTACTTGTATGAAGGATATGCATATCGTTGGCCTGAACCCTGAAGATTCATTTGATGGAAGGAAGTGCCACTTGAAAATCCGAATAGCAAACCCCGTGCCTGCAGGGAGACACAGTGGTGGTGGAAATGAACGGAAATGGAGTATGTGAACCAGAATGGTGAGAGATAGCAGGAAAACTAACCTTGTGATATACTGTATTTTCCAAATTCATACTCCTTACATTACTCAACCCATATCAAAATTAAATACTTAATCATATATTAGCACCCGTTTTGGGGTGTCAAAATGTGCTCATTTGGGCACTGCATAGACAGAATTGAGTGGCGGGAAGCAGGTAGAGGCAGCGTATCCGGCCAGTTCAACTGCCACATTCTTGCTCATTTTCTCTCTCTCGCACGCACATGCACACACACACACACATTCATAGCCTCGACAATTGCTGCCACTCAATGCGGTTAATGGGACCGTGTGGTCCCATGTACATATATGTCCTAAAATATGTACAGTAAATAAATTAACATGTGGTCTTTCCCCTGGTTTTTGTTGAACAAATATGTGCAGAAAACTTACTGTATATTTTATAAGCCAGATCAGCCTCTGCTTTGTTTATTGCAGTTTCCTGCCAGTCTTCTTCAGCAGATAATGCCATTAGGCTTTGAATAACTTTCTAGCCATTAGATAACAGGATGCAGACATTCATTGTGATATCTTTTCATAGTTAAAAACAACCATACGTACTCATGAAGTAAACGGTAATGACACGTAATTATTCACATATACATTGTAAATTATATAACAGTGTGTGACTCATTGCAATTAAACACATACAGTTCATGTCACATAGTCATAAAGAAGGAGTATTTCCACGAATACTGTAAAATATTGCATTGAGGAACGTACAGTCCCGTTCACCTTGTGGAGTGGTAGTGATTGCCGAGGCTGGGAAAGTATGTATAGAGAGAAAGCACATGCGTGCTGCTCAAAGAAGCAAACTTTGACACCCCAAAACAGGTGCTAAATATTCAATTGGGCAGCGAATTTTGATATGGCGGAATAAAATATCCCTATTAAATTCATCTTACCAAATCTCAATCAGATTGGAGATTTTCAGATGAAAGGATTTCCTTGTCAGTGTTATTTAAACCTAAGAATTTCATTTTTGTCCGTATTGAACTGAGAATGGATGATAGGAAAACTTAAAACGGTCCACCTTTTCAATACAAAAATGTTATAGTTTATTTTATAACATGTACTTGCACTTGGAACTAGTTTCGACGCTGTTTTGCGTCATCATCAGCCAAAAATGTGGGAAATAGGCCAGCATGTAGGCATTTATATTACACAAGGCGTTACATTAAACAATACACATCTTACAAGGAGATAAAAACAGGGACGAATATAGAAACAAATGAATTGTTGAGAAAGCAAAAGTTATACATATTAAAAATAACCTTAACCACATATCTTGCAGTGCGAAAGTGTTCTTCTTGAATAATTCCTGAATATAAAACACACATGCACACATTTCTGAAGAGCCAGCAGGCAGGACAAAGTAAAGTGAAACCTTAAGAGTTCTTCTGAGAAGAGTTTATCATTTTTTCTATGTTCCGACTAACTAATGAAGTCTCCCTTGAGTTCCTGATAAACATACACAACAGGAAATTAAACAATACACATCTTACAAGGAGATAAAAACAGGGAAAGTTATGCATATTAAAAATAACCTTAACCACACATCTTGTAGTGCGAAAATATTCGTCTTGAATGATTCCTGAATACAAAACACACGCGCACACATTTCTGAAGAGCTAGCAGGCAGGAAAAAGTAAAGTGAAACCTTAAGAGTTCTTCTGAGAAGAGTTCATCTTTTTTCTATGTTCCGACTAACTAATGAAGTCTCCTTTGAGTTCCTGATAAACATACACAACAGGAAATTCTCCTTCACTCTCAACAATAGCTATAAAGACCAACGGTAAATTTCATTTTAAATATTGTGCAGAGACGTGAAAGCATGATCTTAAACATGATATAACTCCTTCATTTAACCCAATTTTTTTACACAAGGTGTTACATTAAACAATACACATCTTACGAGGAGGTAAAAACAGGGACGAATGTAGAAACAAATGCATCGTTGAGAAAGCAAAAGTTATACATATTAAAAATAAGCTTAACCACACAATTTGCAGTGCGAAAATATTGCCTTGAATGATTCCTGAATACAAAACGCACGCGCACACATTTCTAAAGAGCCAGCAGGCAGGAAAAAGTAAGGTGAAACCTTAAGAGTTCTTCTGAGAAGAGTTCATCATTCTTTCTATGTTCCGACTAACTAATGAAGTCTCTCCTTGAGTTCCTGATAAACATACACAACAGGAAATTCTCCTTAACTCTCAACAATAGCTATAAAAGACCAACGGTAAATTGTGTTTTAAATACTGTGCAGAGATGTGGAAGCATGATCTTGAACATGATATAACTTCTTCATTTAACCACCTTTGAAAGTCTCTCTCTATATTACATAGCTTCATTAACACACCATTCTGTAGATGCACAAAATAATTTTGTAATCTTCACAGGTCCGGTATTCAGCTTGACAAGAATATAAAATAGGTATTAAGGAATATGTTGTTGAGAGTTTGGAGGTTGACTGTGCCAGTATTTGTGGTGTATTGTTGCAGCGTTACGTGTAGGGTGGGGGCAGGTTTCTATGATGTTTATTGCGGGACATGAGGCGGTAAAGCTATGGCGCGAGATGAAGAGAAACAGAGCGTGTTGGATAGTTTAGGTCTGGGGAGCGGCCATTGTTGGATTAGGAGGGGAGAGGGGAGGAGCGGTAGGGGAGGAGGAGTGGAAGGAGGGGAAGTATGGAGGGTGATGTGGTGAAAGTGTGTGGCGTGACAAAGTATTATGCATAATCTGAAAGACAGATCTGTTTTTCGGGATATTCATGTTTTTGAAAAATTCAATGAGAAAGTCGAATAGGATCTTTGGTTTCTCTGAGATATCATTTAAGTTTAGGTTGGGATTGAAATATTGGTCTAAATGAATATAGAGGTTTTCAGTGACGTCTAGGAAAGAACCTTTGTTTAGAATATCTAATACCTCAAGATCTTGATTTATTTCAGTAAAGTTGTGCTTAAATTCTTTTATATGTAGGCCGACCGCGGAAAAACGGTTGTGTATGTATAACTTTTGCTTTCTCAACGATTCATTTGTTTCTATATTCGTCCCTGTTTTTATCTCCTTGTAAGATGTGTATTGTTTAATGTAACGCGTTGTGTAATATAAATGCCTACATGCTGGCCTATTTCCCACATTTTTGGCTGATGATGATGCAAAACAGCGTCGAAACTAGTTCCAAGTGCAAGTACATGTTATAAAATAAACTATAACATTTTTGTATTGAAAAGGTGGACCGTTTTAAGCTATCATCCATTGTCAGTGTTAGTTATATTGGGTTATTCAGAAAATGAAGTTCCTAGAGAAATGGTAGGAGATTTTTTTAATGAAGTAAAAGTTGAGAATGAACCTAGATCATTTTAGATGAAGGCTATTGGTTGCTGTTAGTAATGGTCGGTTGTAGAAAATGTTTTTTCTAAAATATTCTTTATGATAGTTTACAATAGTACAACAATTAGATAGAAAGAGCTTTCAAACCAGAACTTTTGCCAGGCTGTGAGTAGCTTAGGTGGTAGAGCACTGGCCTTCTGTGCGTAAGTTGGTGGGTCAATCTTGGCTCAGTCCGATGATATTTGAAGGGGCTCACTATGTCACCCTCGAATTGGTAAATTTACTGGCATGTAAAAGAATTCTTGCACGACAAAATTCCAGCACTTCAGCATCTCCAAAAGCCATAAAAATTCTTAGTGAACGTCAGACAAAATGACATTTAAAAAATTTAAAAATTTAAAAAATAGAACTTCCTTGTCTCTCCTCATTAACATTCAGTTCTCTGGCACTTCACATCCTTTCAGAGTGCCTGGCTACTGGTTAATTCTAATGCTTTGGCCTAGCTGAGTGGCTCAGACAGTTGCGGCGCTGGTCTTCTGACCCCAACTTTTCAGGTTCGTTCCTGGCTCAGTCCGGTGGTATTTGAAGGTGGTCAAATATGACAGCCTCATGTCGGTAGATTTACTGTCACGTAAAAGAACTCCTGCGGGACTAAATTCCGGCCCCTCAGCGTCTCTGAAGACCGTAAAAGTAGTTAGTGGGACGTAAAGCAAATGACATTATTATTATTCTAATGCTTTGTTGTTGAGTTCCTGTTAAACAAACAATTATTGTTGTCAATATTATTCTGAAAATTACTTCAGACCAAGGTATATATACTGCTCTTATTCTCTAAAGGCCTATCCTCTGGGTAGGTCAGGAATTTTTACCTGGATCTGAGAGGTTGTTCAAGGTCCACTCAGCCTGTGTGAGAACAATCGAGGAGCTATCTGACGTTCCAATAGTAAGCGTGGTCTACAAAGCCAAGAATAACAGCCACGAGGATTTGTCACGCTGACCACACCTTCATTATTCGAAGTGTCGGATCCCTTCCCTTTTTTTCTCTGATTAGTGTTATGTAGAGTATGGTTGCCTAGTTGTACTTCCTCTTAAAACAATAATCACCACCACCACCACCACACATAATTTCGTAATCGGTTAGCCTTTCAGCTGAACAGCAGTCGCTTGGTGGGCCAGGGCCCTTTAGGACTCTAGTATCTTGGAATTTGGTTTTCTTTCTTTTAACCATTCAAGTCACAAGAAATAGCCACATTGTTGACTGTGGAATCAAATTTAATTCCCCCCATAGTTTGAGCGTACCTGTCACACAAAAACATGCATCAAAGAATAACTAATGCAGATAATTCACTCAAATTTTGCATTCATGCCATTCTTTGTTCCTTGAGTGACCGATGGTTGTGGTACAAATGTTTCATTTGAAATAATTTCAAAAAGGGAGGATCCATGTACTTTAAAAACATCGGAGGTTTGGACGGTGGGCAGACTATGAATTTTTTATAAGTATTTCTGAAACACTGCTATATCCACAAAATTGATATACATCAGGATTATTGTCTTTTTCTCCAGTTTCCAATCTACGGTTCTTTTGTGTCACTGGCCGTGCGCGTTTGTAGAAACCTGGTTCGGCACTTTCACTCTCAATTTCTTCAATGCCCTGCCCACTTCAATAACTTTTACTGTTCTTATCACTACCCTTGAACTCGGATTCATTTCTCAGAACGTCATTGCCATTATTGCCATCTAAAACAATGTCTACAAGCACTTTCAATCTCTCGTCATTACCGCGAAACCAGTTGTACTGCATAATGAATACTAAATAATGGTGAAAATAAACTGTTGTTCACCAACACAGAAATACAGACAGCATGGTTATCAACAGTACATGCCTCTAGTTCCTTACAGTGTGTATGTGAGAAATTATATTGCAAAGGGAATCTAATATACGAAGATAAATGAGGCACTGCGTCATTGTGAGCCAAGCTCGTCATTTGATTTGTGCGCCAAAACACTACGCGCGACCACAGCTTATCATATGACTAAATGGGTTAATATCCTTTTGTAGAAAAGATTTGAGTACAATATAGAGGTTGGTAATATAAGAATAATGCCAATCCTTCTCAGTGTTGACTTAATATAACTTGTAAGCTTTTCAGTCTGATGTCATTTTTTACAGGTATGTTGTCATTTTTTACAGGTATGTTAGTGTACTAAATATTAAATTTCATGTTTTGATAAACTGGATCAGGTAAATGAAAAACTATCCCTCTGGGTTTTCATGATAATGCAAGTCTGACTTTGTTTGAAATAAAAAGTTACTTTTAGAGAATCAATTCAATACAATTTTATTACTAGCAACACGGATGGCTAATTATATAGTCCGAGCAGACTGTACCACTTCTTATCATTAAGTACCACAATTTTGATTCTTATCAAGAAAAAGTTCCACCTTTACAATACTTAAAAAGTTCCCCCTACATAAACAAGTCCAATACTACACACAAGATCCTCTATAAAAATTGGTTCCTTCACCTGTAGAACATATTTTATCGCAAACAGTAGGAACGAAACCAAGACTGTACATCAGTTAATCTTTTACTGTTTTACTAGTAGCTCATCAATTCTAGAAAACATAAGACTTTGTCATAGTTCACCCAACGACAACCTCGCAAGTGAAGAATTTTAATTACATGTTACCAAATGTGGTTCAGTGAAACATAAGGGGAAAAAACATTTAAATAGATTATTATAGATTGCAATTTTTATTAGAACATATATTTTAATATTTTTAGATATGCTTGAATTTTTACCGTGTAACTTTCTTAAGAGGGCTGTAAATAAAGTAGTGGCTACGTAATCCAGACACTCGCAGGAGATCGGGCATGCGCAAATAGGATATGGGAGCTGTCAGGTGTAGTGTGCATTTGATGGACTTCTGGTTGGGAGTGGTGTTGCTGTGTGGCGTTGAAGTGAAGAGAGTCTATTTCACTGCTCTAAAGCGCGTTTTCAAAAGGTGATCAGCATTCGGGGATCAAAATCGGGGTTGCCCATGGCAAAGTGCATCGGAATGTTATCGAGGATTAACGTGAAGCCTGTGGTGATAATGCATTTCCTTATAGGATGGTTGCACGATGGGTCAAAACTTCCTGTGCAGGTCGGAATGAGATTGTGGATTTGCACAGCACGCATCGGCCATCCATTCTTCAAGATTAGATTGACTATGTGAGTAGTCACATTTCCGTAGGCCATCAATGAACTGTCCGAGAATTATCCTAGGAGGTTGGTCTCAGTCATCAAATGGTATGGCACATACTGCCAAAATCTCTTACCATGAGGAAAATTGTGTCCGGAGATGGCACAGGTATGCATTGGCTGGCATCCACCTGGACAGGTACTGCAACGAAGGAGACTCATTTCTGCCGTGTATTGTTGCTATTGTCGAGACATGGGCAGGAGCCTACAAGCCTGAATTAAAATGTCAGTGAAATGAATGGCGTTAACTAGGTTTGCGACGTCCACAGAAATTTCAACAGGAACCCAGTCAGGTAGAGCTTATGCTGATTGTGGCATACGACTATGAGAATGTTATTCTTACACGTGCTGTGCCTGAGGAACAAACTACAATTGCAGATTTCTGCATCAGTCTATGCAGCGCAGACGTCCACATTTATTGCAAGACAATTGCCCTGTCATGTTGCATGACAACGTACGTTGTTGCAACATTGTCAGGCTCTTATTGAAACGGTGGCATTGGGAGGTCTTGGAACACCCTCCATACTCACCAGACACGAGTCCTTGTGACTTCAACCTGTTTCTGTAGTTGAAGTAACCCCTCCAAGGCCACCAATTTGCTGACGTGGCATCTGTACTCCGCTCAGTAGGGCGCTCCATCGCCGTCATCAACAGAGAATGCCTTGCCAATGATCCTAATGTCATATTTCAATCCTATTCAAATTCCTTTCTGATGATGCCAAACACAGAAATGTTTTGAAACGTGGTTATTTTATGAAATTTCATGCACCATGTATCTTCCGCCTTAATTGTCCTAAGTCTACTGCAGTGAAACTGTTAGGCGTAAGATTCCATGATACTACAGTTTATGAGTATCGTATTGGTTCTGTATTGACTTTGAATAATAAAATAATTATTTCTTTAAACGGAATGGTGTATACTTTTTCCACCTTTCAATAATTAAGTTATAATTACATATAATAGTACATGTTTCAGTTGTTATTATGGAAACATATATAAAGATTCTGAAAGAACTGTTTTTTATCATTAATGAATTGAAACATTCTTTGAATGAAGAATTATATAATAAATTGATGTTTCTGAAGAGATATTCTTTAAAAAGGGAACATGTCTTTCATGCGGCCTTGTTGAAAGTTAACAGGAACTGCAGGACTGCTAAGCAAGTGTGGTGTTGAATTCAGGGATTAAGTAGTGAGGGAGGCTCTTATGTGTTTTGAAAGCAACTATAAATAAGCTCTTTTACTGGCTTGCTAGGCCTAACATAATTGGGGATTTTCTTTCGGGGGTTAGTCCGAGCCTTAGAGGATCCCTCCTCATCCCACAAAGCAGTGGGTTCTACCTGTACTTCCCCCAGGGGAATGGGTTGCCTCCTCCGCCAGCTCCACTGCACCGAATCATATTCTCCGCTTTTGCTGCTGTTGAGATCTTCACTCTTTACCCTGAGCTGGGACCCTTTACCAGATGGTACACACTGGGTTAGCATGCTCTGGGATTTACATAGGCAGGGGCGCCACTCCCTGGGCAGGGCTGCCTCTAAGAGGGTCCCTCCCTGTTACCTCATGCTGATGGAAAAGTATTGGGAGAAAGGCAAGAACCTGGTCATTGTATTCCTGGATGTAGAAAAGGTCTATGATAGTGTTTTAAGAGATAAGATCTGGGAGTATCTGAGGAAAAGAAATGTGCCTGAAGGACTGGTAAGGAAAATTCAGACTGTACTAGCTGTGTACAAATTGGGGAAGGTCGATCATCATGGTTTGAGACCAAGAGTGGAGTTCAGCAAGGAAGCGCACTGTCCCCACTACTGTTCATCACTGTTATGGACAATATAATGAAGCGTGTCAAAGAAAAGTTAGGTGAACTGAATGCAGTAACCTTTGCTGATATCATGATTTGGGGTGAAACAGAAGAGGAAGTACAGACCAGACTCAACGTATGGAAATCCAAGTTCCAGGAATATAACCTCAACATCAGCGAGACCAAGACAGTGGTGACGGCAGTCAACAGAGAAGAGCGTCCAACAAGTGTAAAACTAGGGGACCACCAGCTAGAGTGTGTGGATAGTTTTCCTTACCTTGGAAGTGTAATCTCCAGTGATAATTTGGTCAGAAAGGTAATTACAAACAGAGTGCAAAAGGGATCAGAATTCTACCAACAAGTAAGAACACTTTTATGGGATGACATGATTCCAAAACCAGCCAAACAGCTATTTCATACCAATATTGACCTATGGTATTGAAGCGTGCACCCTCACAAAAAGAGATTCATCAAGACTGTAAGCATCAGAGATGAAATTTCTTAGATCCACCCTCCATAACACCAAGATGGAGAAGTTAATAAATGAAGAGGTGAGGAAAGAAGCCAGAATAAACACATCCCTATTAGACCGAATTGGCACATCCAGACTACGGTAGTATGGGCATGTGATGAGGATGGAACCCATAAGAACAGCCAGAATAAATTTGGAAAGACAGATGGAGGGAAAAAGACCTGCAGGAAGACCTAAAACCCAATGGATGGACATGATCAAGGTTGAACTAGTTGCCAGATGATGGACAGTGGATGATGTTCTCCTGGCAAGACCCCCTGTGGGTGGGGGCGGTAGAATAACACCCACAGTATCCCCTGCCTGTCGTAAGAGGCGACTAAAAGGGGCCCCAGGGGCTCTGAACTTTGGAGCGCGGGTTGGCGACCACGGGGCCCTCAGCTGAGTCCTGGCATTGCTTCCACTTACTTGTGCCAGGCTCCTCACTTTCATCTATCCTATCCGACCTCCCTTGGTCAACTCTTGTTCCTTTCCGACCCCAACGCTATTAGGTTTGCGAGGGCTAGGGAGTCTTTCATTTTCACGCCCTTCGTGGCCCTTGTCTTTCTTTGACCGATATCTTCATTCTTCGAAGTGTTGGATCCCTTCCTTTTTTCCCTCTAATTAGTGTTATATAGAGGATGGTTGCCTAGTTGTACTTCCTCTTAAAACATTAATCACCACCACCACCACCACTCTCTTGACAAGTTGTATATGGACAGGAAGAAGTGGAAGGGGCTCATTAACAGTACCCGGGAAACTGGAACTATACAATGATGATGATGATGATGATGATGATGATGATGATGATGATGATGATGAAGTAGTGAGGGAGAGGGGAACGAGTGAAGGAGAAGGGATCGTTTTCTATTGAGTAATATGATAACTGGTAATTATTTGCTGTGTTTTTTATGTGTTTGCATAACTATAATGCAACAGTTCACTGAATAAATATATTACATTCATAGCTGATGAAGTTCAAATAGACTGAAACATGTACAAGTATATGTAATTATAACTTGTTAAGTATTGAAAGGTAGACAAAATATATACCAATCCATTTGTTCAGTGATGCACACTACACAGGTCTTGGATCAAATTTGTTTTTTTAATTTGGTATGAAGCAAATAAATAAATTCTTATATTTTCAAGCTCTGCGTAATTGTTCCTAGGGATTGTAGGACACCATTATGGTGCCATTGTCGTGGGCTCAGGGAGAGCTTTCTAATGGCAATTGATATTTAGACAGCCAAATCATCGTTGTTTCAAATATATATATATATCGAAGTTTAAAATTTGGACCCCTTTGTTTTAGTGCCATTGTTTTGGGATTCTGTCTCTTAGCGTTGTCCGAGAAACACATGGAGAGGTCCCCACACGTTGTTTCCAATGTAATGTGCCAGTTGCGGACTTGTGATTATAATGGCAGGTCCCCTTTTTAACTGCAATTCACAATCGTGTTCGGGAGATTTTACTATAACGGCAGGCGGTTACTTGCCGACTGCTATTCACATTGAGTTGGGGAGTTTTGATTATAATGGCAGGTCCCCTTGCCTACTACCAGTTGGGGAGATTTCATAATCATGACAGACACCTTGCATACTCTAATCCAAAATGAGGTTTTCATTATAATGCTAGACCCCTTGCTTATTGCCGATCACAATCGAATTGGGGAGCTCTTATTATATTGGCAGATACATTTCCCATTTCCCTACTGCCAGTCACAATAGAGTTGCAGAGTTTTAATTATAGTGGCAGGTGTGGTTGCCTACTGCCATTCTCAATAGTTCTGGGTAGTTTTCATTATGGTGGCAAGCTCCCTTGCCTGCTGCCAGTCACAATCCATTTGGGGAGGTATTATTCTAATGGCAGACCCCATGTTAACTGCCGGTCACTGTCAATTTGGGGAATTTTCATTATAGTGGCAGGTCCCCTTGCCTACTGCCAGTCACAATCGAAGTAGAAAGTTTACATTATAATGGCAGGGCCCGTTGCCTACTGCCAGTCACAGTCGAGTCGGAGAGTTTTTATTCAAATGACAAGACCCCCTTGCCTACAGCCGGTCTCAATCAAATTTGTGAGTTTTCATTATAGTGGCAGGTCCCCTTGCCTACTGCCAGTCACTGTCAATTTGGGGAGTTTTCATTATAGTGGCAGGTTCCCTTGCCTACTGCCAGTCACAATCGAGATAGAGAGATTTCATTATAGTGGCACGCCCACTTGCCTATTGACAGCCACTATTGTGTCAGACATTTTTATTCAAATGACAGGCCCCCTTGCCTGCTGCATTCACAATTGTTTTGGGGAATTTTCATTAGGGTGGCAGGCCCCTGGCCCACTGCCAGTCACAATCGATTCAGGGAGTTTTCATTATAATGGCAGGCCTCTTGCCTACTTCTACTCACATTTGAAGAATGGAGTTTTCGTTATAATGGCAGCCTTACCTTGCCTACTGTGAGTCACAGGTCAGTTGGATAGTTTTCATTAAGATGGTAAGCCCCATACCTACTGCCTGTCACTGTCAATTTGGGGAGTTTTCATTATAGTGGCAGGTCCCTTGCCAACTGCCAGTCACAATGAAATTTGAAAGTTTACATTATAATGGCCAGTGCCTGCTGCCAGTCATAGTCAAGTTGGGGAGTTTTCATTCAAATGTCAGGACCCCTTGCCTACTGCTGATCTCAGTCAAATTGGTGAGTTTTCATCATTAGGCTTCATTGCCTACTGCCATTCACAACTGTTTTGGGGAAAATTTGTTATGGTGGCAAGCTCCCTTTCCTACAGACAGTCACAATCTATTTTGGGAGATATTAATATAATCGCAGGCCCCATGCCTACTGCAGATCACTGTCTATCTGGGGAGTTTTCATTATAGTGGCAGGTCCCCTTGCCTACTGCCAGTCGCATTCAAGGTAGAAAGTTTTCATTATAATGGCAGGCCCTTTCCTACTGCCAGTTACAGTTCAATTGGGGAGTTTTTGTTATGATAGTAGGCCCCATGCCTACTGCAAGTCACTGTCGATTTGAGGAGATTTCATTATAGTGGCAGGTCCCCATGCCTACTGTCAGTCCCAGTCGAGATAGAAAGGTTTCATTATAATGGCAGGCCCCCTTGACATTTTTTATTCCAGTGACAGGCCTCCTTGCCTGCTGCATTCACAATCGTTTGGGGAGTTTTCATTATGTTGGCAGGCTCTCTGGACTACCGCCAGTCACAATCGGTTTGGGGAGTTTTCATTTTATTGGAAGGCCCCCTTGCCTACTGCCACTCACAGTTGAAGTTT
This sequence comes from Anabrus simplex, assembly GCF_040414725.1. Taxonomy (NCBI): domain Eukaryota; kingdom Metazoa; phylum Arthropoda; class Insecta; order Orthoptera; family Tettigoniidae; genus Anabrus; species Anabrus simplex. The sequence goes on along the minus strand of NC_090272.1, from coordinate 182,053,371 downwards.
TCATTATAATGGCAGGCCACCCTTGCCTCCTGCCAGTCACAGTTCAGTTGGGGAGTTTTCATCATGATGGTGGGCCTCCATGCCTACTGCAAGTCACTGTCGATTTGGGAGTTTTCCTTATATTGGCAGGTCCCCTTGCCTACTGCCAATTACAATCGAGGTAGAAAGTTTTCATTATAATGGCAGGCACATTTGCCTACTGATAGTCAGTACTGAATCAGAAATTTTTTCAATGGCAGTCCCCCTTGCCTACTGCCATTCACAATCGTTTTGGGAGTTTTCATTATGGTAGCAGGCCCCTCGGCCTACCGCCAGTTGCAGTCGATTTGGGGAGTTTTCATTATAATGGCAGTCCCCCTTGCCTACTGCCACTCACAGTTGAAGAACAGAATTTTCATTATAATGGCAGGCCTCCCTTGCCTACTACCAGTAAATTCATGTGGGGAGTTTGCATTGTAATTGCAGTACCCTATGCCTACTGCCAATAAACATCAAGTAGGGGAGTTTTAATTATAATGGCAGGCCCCCTTGCCTACTGCCAGGCATAATTGAGTCAAGGAGTATTCATTATAATGGCAGGCCCCTTGCCAACTGCCTCTCACAATCCAGCTGGAGAGTTTTCATTGCAGTGGTAGGCCCCTTGCCTACTGCCAGTTTTTCTCAAGTTACGGAGTTTTCATTATAATGGCAGGCCCCCTTGCCTACTGCAAGTGAAGTCAAGTGGGGGAGTTTTCATTATAATGGCAAGCCCCTTTCCCACCTTCAGTGAATCATATCTACCTCGTTTTATTGTAAACTCACTTTTTTGCATGTTATTAAATATAGAGCTGCAATTTACAAATTTAAAATTAAAATATCATAAAAATTCTCTATGAGATTAATTTAACCCAAAACTTGCTGATAAACAACATTTTTTTAGTTTCACCTTCTGGAGCGAGAATACATACATTCTTGGGTGAGCCCACCCTTGAGCAAGCAACGTAAAGTTGTCCGTGGGAGAAACATGGCAATCTCAAATCCAATCTGCAGTACTTAATAGACTGCCCCTGTGACTTGTTGATCATGATGGAGAACGCAAGTCTCACTGGAAACTCCAATCTTTAAAGTTAAAAGGGAGATCTATCGGAGTGAGTGGTATACGTGGAATAAAAACAGTTTCACCCTTTCCCTTTCCTGTTAAATTAGTCGCTTCTATTATATTTGCCATCAACCTCTTAACACACAGCCTTGTGCCATTGCAAAGTTTTGGTGGGTCGAGGTTCCGTAGTAAAATTATTGGAGATCCAACTTTAAGTAAAAGACGATGTGGAGGCATTCCAGGTGGATCAAGTGAGTTTAAAAACTCTGGTGGGAAATTGATGACCTTATCGGCATCTACCATGATATCTATGGACTTGTATTCATTGACTACGCCTTGTAACATGGCAAGTATTTGATTGTTTATTTCGTGGATGTCTTCATTTTTAGCAGCAAGAATGACCCTCTCTTGCAACCAGTTCAAATGTTGATAATTTTGGTAAATAGCAGGATAGACTGCATGTATTAGTTCTGTGACGGACGACACCAGATTACAAAATTCGGATGGCAACTTTATCTTTCCAGAAGACAGGACTGCTAATCTACCCTCTCTGATCTCTAGTAGCTTGTTTGTGAAATTGTGAGCCCTCTGACTTTCCCGATGTACCCTCATGTTTTGCTTTAAAGTTATGTTTCGCTCATGTCTCCACAAAACTGAATGTTTTAAACATGCGTGAATCTCATCGGCTGGTGTTGACTTTGGAATGACTGGCAGAGTCTGACGAAAGTCTCCACAGAGGAGTACCAGAGTTCCTCCCATCATATTATCGTTCCCTCTCAGATCTCTCAGAATGATGTCAAGGGCCTCGAGAGCTTTCTTGTGGGCCATAGTGCATTCATCCCATACGATTAATTTACATGTCTTGAGCACCTGAGCCCGACCACTTGACTTGCTTATATTGCAGGTAGGATTCTCCTGCCTGACGATGTCAAATTGCAACTTAAGTACGGAATGGGCTGTCCTCCCTCCTTCCATTAACATTGCGGCAATACCTGAAGAGGCAATGGCAAGAGCAATTTCTCCCTGAGCCCTAATTTCAGCCAGAATTAAATTAATTAAAAATGTTTTCCCTGTGCCGCCCGAAGCATCAAGAAAAATGATACCACCTTGTTTTACTATATGATCCATGATAATTTGGTACGCATTTTTGTGGTCTCTGTTTAGAAGCGTTTCCCCCCCGCAACGTATGCACTAAGCTCTCTGATGTAGTTCTTTTCTCGTATGTAATCTGTGTGAAGTATGTCTTGTCGGTCTCGCAGTGGTGCAGGCAGGCCGAGTTGTGTTAGTTTTATTGATCATTGGCCACACATTTGTCCTCAAGAATAATGAGAGCCTGGTTGAAAATGTCCAGACTAAACGTTAATTCTAACGTTGGATTATCCCTCCGAACTTTGGCGAGTATATCCTCACTCAGAGCCTCCTTATATTTTTCCCCATATGGTTTTTGGATTGGATGGACTGCATGTAGTCAATATTATAGCAAACAGATTTCTGATTTGTTCTGGGAGAGAGATCAGTTCAGCTTCTCGCAATGTGTCATCCCAGTGATGGTCTCCTTCCAACAAACCCAACTTCTCACAGGCCTCTCTAAATGTCTGGCATACCTTGCCGTTTACTGTTCTTAGCTCTGTGAAGGATCTTGGTCCCCGAATTGAGTGAAGAAGCATTTTAAGGAAATAGCATTCGGCGTTATTAGGGTGAACTGTGTACACTCGGCCTAAGGCTTCACACTTGACTTTGTCATTTCCAGGGACGGGTCGGCCAACTTTTCTTCTACAGAAAACTTTCTTCGATGTATTCCATGTGTAATATCGAGGTATCTCAGGGTACAACAAAGTCCTTGCGAAAGGATTGTGCTGACACAGTTGAAAGAATGCTATTAAGGTTGTATTTGGTGGCTGATCAACTACTCTAGAAGCACACTCTGTTGTGAAGTAAACTCTCTGACCATTTTCTAAATGGACACTGAGGTGAACAACAGTAGGGTGCCTTTTGTGAATCGGAAATCCTAGGATTCGCCAAACTGCCTCGTTGCTACTAATGTATCTTCCCAACTGATACCGTATCACTTCATCGTTTTTTCTGTCGTTGCTTATGCCGAAGACTGCCATATTGCTACCTTTGTTAACATACTTGCACACACATTTGATCGATTTCACACTGTTACAGTATTCCACATTGATGTGTGCCAGAAACATTTTTGACAGCAGCGGCGAAAATGGCACAACCTTCCTATTGTCGATTTCTACTTCTGTTTTTTTGCGTATCTTTACTTTCACCGTGAACCCTCCATCTTCTGGAGCTCGCTGTCTATACAGCGGATAACCGTCATTTCCGGTTTGTCTCTCTTTTATCAATTTTCTTGGGTATTTTTTCGTACACTTTGCGTCTCTCATACACGGAGAGTTGGGATTGATATTTCCACATGGTCCATGGATCATGTTTTTTGTTACTACTGCGAAAAGTTCAGGATCTTGTCTTGGGTCAGGCAACTCAGCAGATATAATATCATCGATTTGTGTTGTCTGAATTTTGTCCGCCAACCAGATTAAATTGTGTGAGCGTGACAATCCTCGCTTTTGCCATTCAGTCGTGTACATCCAGCATCTGGACTCCAAAGATATGACCCTTCGATATAACTTCAATTAGTTTCAACTGATTCTGTCTAAATACTCTCACAATCAAGTCATGGCGCTCACTGGGTAATTCACCATTAGCAAGCATGTCCTTGATTTCTGTCCAAGTAGGGTTTGCAGGTGAAGGTGATAAATAGGTCTGGTCTCCCGTCAGTCCTCACGTAAGTCATAGCATCTATGTGTGTATTCATGCATACGTCTTAGACTGCTTGTAAATGTAGCTGGTAGTATGACTGAGGTACCTAGATTTTCTACGTTCCCGTCATTTGCCACAGCGTCTCTCAGATGAATATATTCTTCAACTCTTAGATTACATTGATTTAGACGAATGTACAGAAGATGCTCACTCAATTTTTGCATACATATCAACGATGAATTGATGAAACAATTGTCTGCAATTTAATAGGTTATTCTGTTCAATATCTCGTACCATTAATCTGTATGCATAGAAATCCTTCGCTGAGACTTTCTTGCTGGTTGTTTCACCTGTTCTTGGGTTGACCTGCCTCAGATTAAAATGATATCCATCTTAATCACATGAAAATATGACTGGATACTGCAGACCATCATAAGATCGATGTGTTTCTGAAACACGCTGCAATGATTCATCTCATCGTTGAATTATGATATCCCGTTGATGAAGCTCATCGCCAGATATAACCACCGCGACTTCATCTACCTGAGGAGCATTGAAGTGCCGCTCGTGTTCACCTACTGGTCTTCTATCTGCTCTTATAACCACTTTATATTCATCGGTTGGCATACGTTCCAATGCTGTTTTAAACGTTTCAATAAGAGCATTGCGCTCATGAAACATCCTTTGCAAATTTAATACAATTTGACGTCTTGTTCCTGAGATGTAGGTGCACCTCTGGTCAGTTTCCATTTGTTCGTTTTCAGTTAAATATAGTTGTAGAAATTTGGCTGGCAACGGAAGCAACGATCCAACTTTATGATAAATCTGCCCTTGCACGGTGAATGTTGATGGAAATCCGGGCATTTCAACAACTGATGTGGCACCGAATGATGTCATTTGAAAACTTGAGTTGTATTTTCTGATGTTACTGAGAAATTGCTTTGACTCAGACGTATCTCGTAATGTGTAAGTCAGCAGTTCTTATGGTGGTGGTTCTAGTTGGCAGAGTTTCACTTTCCCATTTTTGCAGCAAATACCAGCAGACTCTGATTTCAACTTTTTGGCTCGACAGTAACAACTAACTATTTCCATTTTCCTATAGTATCACTTGCATGCTGCGAGTATTCTTTATGTGGGTCATAGTGGAATCCTTCCAATGCAAGGCTAATATGTTGTGCGTTCTGTGATCGTCTGGCTCTATCTCTCATTTCCAGTAGTCAGGCCTCACGCTGTTCTTCTCTCTCTGCAGCCCTACTTGTAGCAGCTCTATCTCTCTTATCCTGTAGTCGGGCGTCACGCTGTTGTACATTCTCTGAAGCTCTAGATGTAGTAGCTATCCCATGGAGTGTTTCAAGCCTCCTATTCCTCTCCCCAGGAGTTTCTTGTTTACGCTGTAGTTTACATTTTTTAGCCTTTGACTGCACTCATCCTTGTACTGGTCTGCTCTGCTTGTTAGCCTTGACATATATACTGGCGCTGGGAGGGGTGGTTCTCTTGGTCATGTGACCGTGAGTGCATAATCTTCTTAGATTTTAAATTATTATAACTCAACAACCATGGGATGGATTAATTCAAAATTCACAGGGATTAACTTTTATGACGTCCGCTACAATTCAGCGTTTGTCCCGTTGAAATTGGTTAAGGCGTTGAAAAGCTTGCGAAAATGACTGGTAGTATGACTGAGGTACCTAGATTTTCCACATTCCCGTCATTTGCCACAGCGTCTCTCAGATGAATATATTCTTCAACTCTCAGATTACGTTGATTTAGACGAATGTACAGAAGACGCTCGCTCTCAATTTTTGCATACATATCAACGATGAATTGATTCCATGTTTTTTCACACTAGTTTTAAGCCTATTTTCATTTTATAAATATAAATGTTGATTCTTAGGGTGCCATATATGTTAAGGACACTAGGTTCAGGGCCCTGACCTAACTTTAGGCTAAGATTTATTTTTGGCTGATGATGCTTACTACTGTTAAGCGAAACATGTCCCATCTTACAACGCCTGTTGTAATGTTTATTTCCTAAATATAGGAAAGATAAGTATTGGAAAGGTGGTGTTAACTATTATTCTTGTTTTAATGTTCATATCTGATGTCCAGTATGGTCTACAATGAGATTTATTACTTGTAAAGAAAATTCTTTTCGAGAAATATCTCTAAGGGAGGTGAGCTTCGAGCGACAGGTGACGTCACTTGACTTCGCCTAGTGCACTCGTGGAGTCTGGCACATGCTGGAACATTCCTTTGCTCAGTTGTTCGTACGTCGGACGGATATTTTATGCTGGAATAACGTTTCTTTTGATTGATATGGGCCAGGACCTAGGCTTTCCTGGTACAATACATACATACATACATACATACATTTTTATATATAGTAAGATAAGATAAGATAGATATATTTTTATATCTCACTTCCCCCTCGCCCCTCACTGCAAAGAGGGCTTAACTTTGACTTTAAAAAAATACAGAGTGTTACTATTCACCTCAGCGACCCCAAAAACTATGGATTTGACACTATTTTAGATTATTTTTATACCTGACCCCCCTAACCTCCCACTCCTATTGGAGCTAGAGATGGCTTACCCCCACAGTGCTCATCTCCAGATAGCAAATAATAAGTGTTCAAAATTTGACTGAAATTACTCCAGTGGTTTAGGAGAAGATGTGTCATTTACACACATACATACATCCATTTTTATATATAGTAAGATAAGATAAGATTATCTTGAGCCAGGTTGAGTGGCTCTGAAGGTACAGCATTAGCCTTCAGGGTTTGATCCTGGCTCAGTCCGGAGGAATTTGAAGGTGCTCACATATGCCAGTCTTGTGCCAACAGATATTCTGGCATGTGAAATAATTCCTCTGGGACAAACTTCCTGGCACCTTGGCATCTATGAAAACTGTGAAAGTTCTTCCTTATTCTTCTTATTCTTATCCTTCTTGGTCGTGTTTTGATTATGAACATCATGACTCTTCATGTAGTTCTGTGAGCAATTCTCCACCATGTACCACAGTCTTCAGCCGTGTTCATTAGTCTTTCAAGTTGCAGATTCGTCAAACTGTTTATCTAGTCGTCAACTACGCCCTGAATGATATGCTTCTCAATGCCATTTCGCCGGATGACATGGCCAAAAATTTCAAGATAAGCCTTTGGATGTTTGGGAGTAGGTGTGCTTTAGGTGGGTTTCTTAGCTCCTTCTTACTAGCCATGATATTCGTAGCATTCTTTGGTAAACTTTAATTTTGAAGGCTTCGATTATCCTACGGCTTGCAACATTTTTTTGTCCAGGACTCTGAGATATATATATATATATAGCGACAGGAAATACCAAAGCTTGAACCAGTTGCCTCCTTGTTTACTTGGTAATATGATGGTCCATATTTTTGTTAGACTAGACAGTGCAATCTTAGCCATACCTATTATTTTAATATCACCTTCATAATTTCCCTTACTGGAAATGCAAAATCCTAGGTAGACTGTATCTTCCACGAGATCTATATCCTATATAAACTGAAAGGAAGAAGGTTGTTGTACCCTGTCTGTCTACTACCATCAAGTAACTTAAAAAAAGAAAAGCGCTTCTCTGTGCTGCAGCCTCCTTTCATGTGTGATCTGTGCTTATGTACCTGGTGTCACCTGTTTTCTATGCACATGTATTCAACTTTTGTTAGTTTTATTATCTGAACATTTGAACATTTGAACATGTATTAGCAGCAAGGTATAAAATAAAAAGAAAGGTTCACGATTGTCTCAGAAAGGAATATTTGTAGCATCTGTTCACTTTCTGTCTTTTACTTAAGTGCAGTCCAACTCTTTGGCTGATTGGTCAGCGTACTGGCCTTCGGTTCAGAGGGTCCTGGGTTCAATTCCCAGTCGGATTGGGGATTTTAACCTTCATTGGTAGGGACCTGAAAAATTAGCATCTATTTTTTTTCCAAAATTAGCATCTATTTTTCCAAAATTAGGGTCTACTAACAAAGTTAAAATAATCGCATGGTATTATTAATTTCAACTATTCCAACTTTATAAAGCAAGGACAATACAAATACAAATTCATTGTTCAAACGAAAGCATTGTCAGTACTTCGGTATTGCTTTTTTTTCAAAGTGCACCGTCTGTCTGTAACCACTGTGTTGTAATGAGGCAACACACGCTCGCTATCTACATTGTTCGTTGGGGTCCACAACAACTCAAGACAGTATTTAGCAAATATGCTGAACTCTGTCTTAATTGCAGTTAATGCAACCATGACATCACAGTTTTCACTTTCTTTCATTTGGGTTTGAATTGCATGTTTCAGAGAACAGTAACCAGACCATATATAGTTTTGTGAGAGATCTGTTACTCTAAACAATTTCTCAAGCTCATCTAATTTACGAAATTAAAACTTACCCCATAAATATACTTCGCGTAGAGTTCTCACACATGGCAGCACTTCATTTGAAAACTCAGTAATCTAGGCTCTTAGCTCTTTGCTTTTCAGCTTTTCCAGAGGTATATTTGCTTTGGCATTGCGTTTACCTACACATGGCAGATGCCGCCCACCCTCATCGGAGGGTCTGCCTTACAAGGGCTGCACTCGGCACGAAATTAATTAATTAACCTAAGTGCAACCTGCATGGTGGAAATGATAGGTAAGGTGAGAAGTCTATATAGTCTGACACCATGGTTAGCCAGTTTCAGTCCCATTGGTGGAAGAAATATTTGCCATCAGAATGTTGGTCGGCAGGGTAGGAGAGTTGTATGCAATTTCTAATTACTAGATTGCATTCCAAAACCTTGGATTCAATTCCGAACCTCTCCGCAGTGTTCATATGGAGTGAGGGCATATGATGATATTGATGGCCATTCATTCATTCATTCATTCATTCATTCATTCATTCATTCATTCATCCATCCATCCATCCATCCATCCATCATATGGGGACGTTAAGCCTTGATTAGACCCCGTGGTGTTATTCGACAAGAGTAAGTTATGTGCCGACACCAGGTTTCACCCTCTCCCTCGCTCATCATAGGCATTGTCGTCATCATCATCCCACACCCAGATATGTTGGTCTGTCATGGGCATCAAATGGAAAGACCTTTACCAGGCAAATTGAACATGTCCTTGGACACTCTTGGCACTAAAAGTCGTATGCTAAATAAATAAAATGTAAGTGCACATCCCGAAGTTATTTGCTCAGGTAAGAAAGGTAACTCGAGCAGAATATACACACATGTAAGGAACAATTGGAGAGCAGCAACAATGTCTTCACTGGATCATCATTGATTTGCATTTAGGGCTGTTGCCCAGGTGGCAAATTCCCCATCAGTTGTTTCCCTTGTCTTTTCGTAAACGATTTCAAAGTAGTTGAAATTTTATCAACCATCTCCTTGGATAAATTATTCCAACCCCTAATTCTCTTCTTATAAACAAGTTTTTGTGTGTACTTTATCCATATGTTCTTATGCAGTAAGTCACTGCTCTCCATCTGTTTTCTATATGTATAATTATATGTTATGATTTGTTATAAACCTCAGACATACACCATGACATTCTACATATCATCCCTATTTTAACAAAATTAATTATTTATTGCTGAAATATTTATTCAAGTGAAGTTAAATTGTGAGAATATTACTAAACTGTTCATGAATTAAACACTTGGCATTGTCTAATCCCATATGTGATGGAAAATGCATCTATCTTAAGAGCTTTCTTTCTTGTTGATTTTAATTGTTTCAATATTTATCACCTATGATATAAAATGATGTTGGTATATACATTATATACATTATGAAGATTGGATACACAAATTTGGTTACTTCTTTGGTGGGTTAGTCCATTTCTGCACTCCAAAAGAACCATATCAGCAGACATACAAGAAATTCAGCTGGTTGTCTTCAGCCACTAAGAGCTTCCGTGATGTCTGACCAACCATTAAAAGTTAGTACCCATGTTAATCTAGAGATGGCAGTACTAATATCAAAATTTTCAAATCTGTTGGTTACATGATTTTTGTTTACATGTTCATTTGTAGTGTTTAAGAATTTGTGCAAATGCTACTATTTTCAGTCTCCAAAGTATGTTCATTATGTACATCATCAGTGTTGTTGGAATCTCATCCAGCGTATTAGGCACCTATTATATCATGTTCCAAGCTCTGTTGTTCTTATGCTGGTATCCATTCCATGTAGGACTTGGATGGGTTGTTGCTCCCTGTGGAAAGTTTTGAACTGTAACTATATATAGTCAGTGTGTTTGTCGTGTATTATTATCCCCCTTCTTATGTTTGACGTGCTTTTGATAAAATTACCCATGAAATCACCACCGCCATTTCCTCTTATCCAGCTTCATCATTCTTTTTTCTGTAATTCTGGTCTATTCCAGGTGCCTTCTTCTTATACTAGTCCACTTCCATGGCTAAATGGTTAGCGTGCTGGCCTCTGGTCACATTGGTCCTGGGTTCAATACCCAGCAGGATCGGGAATTTTAACCATCATTGGTTAATTTCGCTGTCACGGGGCTGGGTGTATGTGTTGTCTTCATCATCATTTCATCCTCATCGTGATGTGCAGGTCGCCTACGGGAGTCAAATCAAAAAGACCTGCACCTGGCAAGCCGAACATGTCCTTGGACACTCCCGGCACTAAAAGCCATACGCCATTTCATTTTTCTTCTTACACTGGTCTTGATCAAACCTGTCCATATTACTATCCTTCCCTTAAAATTAGTCTCCTTCATGCATTTTGGTATCCTTCACTCGTCCTCCAAACTTTCTTGTCTAGAAGACTATGTTTAATATCATCTTCAGCCACATCGTCAAGATTAATGACAACACTTAACTGTTCAAGTCCATCTCCTTTGACAAAGTCCAGCAAGGTCCCATGTCTATATTGTGACAGATCCTTTTGTCAACAACCGTGGGATATCCATTCACATTAGGTGATCCCTCTCTGATATTCTCCAGAACATCGTTGTTGAGAGGCAGTCCCAAACTAATGCTATTGGCTTGAAAGTGAAAGTACCGAGTTCCAAAGCATCCAAATGTGATGATCTCTCCAAATATAAGGATATTATTTTCAAGTTGAAGGCTAAAGTTACCTGTGATTTGATATCTCTGAATTTGATCGAAGTGTAAATGATCTTCAGATACATCCAGCTATTAAAGACTATAAAGCACAACAGAATGGAAGAAAATAAAACATTCAGCATGAAATGTGCAACTAGCTCTAATCCATAGAGAGGAACAAAGGATGTCCAAGAAAAGTGTCTTGAAAAGTGCACAATTGAAGTGCTTAGAACAGCAGATGTGTATGCACCAAAGTATGTTGGTTTTTTTCATTTTTTCTTACAACATATAGTATGAAGTGTACTCTTTTATGACTGTTAAGCGTGAATGGTCGATAGGCCTTGGTTATGAACAAAACGTTCACGTTCATTTTAATATAGCATATCATTCAACATGCACTGCAGCTCAGTCTCGAGAATTGTTTTGCACGACCTGGGATAATAACAAGCAAACAAGAAATAATAAATGACCAGAATACATACCCAGAAATCTCACCGAAAAGGCCGTCGCGATTTGCAGAAGCAAGGACACAAGAGGCCAAGTGAATCAATTAAACTAAGTTTAATAACTAATTGGCTGAAATAATAATTCCTCAAATTAGATTTTTGAAAGAAAACTTTAATAGAAGGTAAATTAATTAAAGCAGAATCCCGACCTTGTCAAACTACAAATCAAAATATTTCAGATATCAATTAATTGAAAATTAATTCAAATTAAAATTATTAACATCAATTATCAGTTATTGAACGCTAACCACAGAAAAAAAAACCAGAAAACCTTTCTAATGCACTATGTCGGGTATCTTTGATGCATGAAAACGGACATAAACCCCAAACTTCCCGCAACTTCAATTATCTGGGAGAAGAAGATCAATAAAGAAGCAAACAAACCCACAAGAAGGACAAATAAATAAATATCACACTTCCAACCGTTACTATAATTGAGTATCACAAGAGTGCAGGAAAGTGATCAGCACGCACGAAAAGTCATATCCCCATCAGATGAATGTCAAGTGTCATCAATAATTAACCGATACTCACATGTCAGACACAACAGAGCAACACCCCCCAACCGTTTTCATTCTATTACACGGCTGTGTAACATATGACTACCACCATAATCAAAATGGCTACTCGAAAGTACCGAGGAGTTCATTAGGAAAGCTTTCTTCTAAATATTTTACTTGCTCAAATGGTGGTTTGAAAGTCTCCAAATGATAAATATGATTAATAGGATAAATTAAAGAAAATGAAATTAGATCACCGTATTGGTTATACAGACTCTACGTACATCATTACTTTTGTTAGGAGCTCCTCTACATAATTTATTCCTTTACGTCCATGAAACTTTAAATAGCTGTACCAAGAAGGTAAAATTAATTATATCATTATAATTTAAAATTGAAACCCCAAGCTAATTGTACTTTACATAGTTACAATCATGACCTGTTTCTCAAATATTTTCAAATCTCAACTTTCCGAAAGATTGGATCCAGAATTTTTCACACATAGTAACGCTGAAAGGTCTCCTTTTCTCTTAACACCACGAAATAGTAGATTTCGTAGACTAGGTTAGCCCAGTAGTAAAGCTGATTGAAGAATACTCACAAGGTCGATAAAAGCGACAGATTAAATAAAAACAAACCAATTCTTCGGGCCTTATGCCCCAGATGGATAATCATTATTCCGGATCGAGTCCCAACACCATCTTCACATCCTCGAGTGATTAATTTTATCCGTTAATCCACAACCAGCGTAGCTTGTAATGCCTCGTCTTTGATGTAATAATCAGGAATCAAAACAACTGCCTTCCTCCTACATTGTCGTGTTACCGTTCATCACATAGCAAGCTCATCTTCTCGCGGCTAGAGAGCAGCACATACTAGCGACCAGGAAGTCTTAGTACCAAGTTGGCCTCTAGAAAGCGTACCATCACCAAATTGGAGTAAAAGGCAATACAATCTCGATGTTCAAACTTACAGAAACGTCGACAATTATATGAAGACATAAATGAGTCCCAAAATGCATCGTACCATGCGAGGAGTAATTCATAATCCATTACAAATGTACTAGAATTAAGTATCTTACCTCGGTGGAACTGCTTTTATTTTTCAACATAGTCTCCCTGTAGACTAATGCATTTGGTCCAGCGATGTTCCAATGCCTTGATCTCATCTCAAAAATGAGATTCCTCCAGGCCTGCAAAATACCTCTCCAATTCGGCTGTCAGTTCTTCCCTTGTAGAAAATCTCTGACCACTGAGGAAAATTTTCAGCTTGGGGAATAGATGAAAGTCTGATGGTGCCAAATCAGGTGAATAAGGTGGATGTGGCAACAATTCGTACCCTAGTTCATGAAGTTTTGCCATGGCAATAACACTTGTGTTCGGCGGAGCGTTGTCCTGATGAAAGATGACCTTTTTCCTTGCCAAACCAGGCCTTGTTTCGCGTATCTTTTCCTGTAGTTGGTCTAGGAGGTTTGCATAGTATTGCCCCGTAATTGTTTGGCCAGTAGGAAGATAATCTATGAGCAGAATGCCTTTTGCATCCCAGAAAACTGAGGCCATGACCTTTCCGGCTGAACGCACTGCCTTTGCTTTCTTTGGTGGTAGTGAATCAGCATGTTTCCACTGCTTTGACTGCTGTTTTATCTCTGTGGTATAGTAGTGGACCCAAGTTTCATCTGTAGTCACAAACTGGCACAAAAAATCTTGTTGGTTGCACTGAAAACGGGCCAGACTTTGTTCGGACATTTCCAATCTGGTGCGTTTATTGTCCAATGACAAGACATTGCGGATAATTTTTTCATACCCAATTCTTTGGTTAAAATATAATATAGCCATTCAGAAGACATCCCTACAGCTACAGCAATCTCCCGCACTTTCAGTCGACGATCTTCCATGACCATTTTATGCACTTTTGCGATAAATTGTGGGGTCGTAACACTTTTTCACCGTCCACTACGTGGATCATCCAAGCTCTCCCGACCAAATTTAAACTCGCTGATCCACTTAGCAACAGTTGCATATGAAGGAGCAGAGTCCCCCAGTGTGTTCTGAAAGTCGGCATGAATTTCCTTTGCTTTCATACCTTTCTTTACAAAGTATTTAATCACTGCCCGGATCTCAGTTTTTTCCCATTGTCACAAATCACTACGCGGGGACAACAACAAAGAGTCGTCACTACCACACTCCTGCAGCTATAGCACTGACGCACCACATGTTCACCTCACAAAGGATGTGTGTTTATTGTGCGGGAACCTCGTTGCTCTAGCACTGACATCTAGCGGTGATTCCGAGAACTTTTCAAACCGTCCTCGTATGAGCCAGCCTGTTGGCCAGTCACTGTCCTGTGATAGCTACTATGTATTTAACAGCATGGGGCAGTAAATCTCATAATAGAGGGTGTTGTTTGTTTTCAGACATTCAACTCTCATAAATTCCTTTTGTTGTTTTAGATTTTTTATCTTTCTTGTATGGTGGTGTCTGTTCGATAGTTCAGCTTTTCGTTCAGTCTTTTGCTTCCAAAGCTAGACTCATTCTCGGTATCATTCAGTTCTTGGAGTAATATTTATTTGGTGTATTTAGTGTTGTGTATTTAAATGCTTACTTTTAACCATTATCATTCAAGGGATGAAACTTTTAATGTAGACTTTTCATTATTATTTACTTTTATTAAGCACAAACAATGAGTGATATAGAGTGTGCTTCTCTTCTCATCATGTAAGTCATCCTAGAAAACACTGGAAAATAAACGTGGCTAAGAAAAAGAGAAAGTCAGGTGAAGATTATTTAAGCTGGAAAACTAAAAATGTTTTAAGTGCAAGGAAAGTAGAGCGTCCTTGTCGGTGTGGTTGTTTCGAGAAAGTGGGTCGAGGTGAAATTGATGAAATATTTTGATCATTTTGGGAAATAGAGGATTACAATTTAGAGAACAACTAATTAAATAAACTAGTGACAAGTGTGGGTGTGAAAAGATTGCATGTAAAAGACAGGCCTTCTCACAGATTGCGCACAGTAATTTATAAAGTCATTCATTTAAATAAAATCGACAAAGTTTGAGCAGTAGGTTTTCGGAGCATTCATGATTTGAGTGTAAAAGACTGTGTACTGTTCGTAACAAAGTTAGAGGAACTGTAAAGTAGTATTTTGCAATTATAATTTACAGTAATAATGCCTGCTGCTCTATTTCTGAACAGTGTAAAATATTTCAGTGTGTATGTAGATGTTTCTCTGTGTGCTACTTAGCAAAATTTTAAATATGTTTTTCTCAAAAACATATCTATTGGTGCATACACCTCTGCTATTCTAATGGCCTCAATTTCAGTATTACAGTGAAAGACTTAAACCGGTCAGGCCAGTAATTGAATTTGTTAAATTAACATGTAAACTAAAAGAACACCTAGTATATAACGCTTACTCTTCCCGTTCTCAAACCCAAATAACAGTTTAAGACATGAATACAGCTGCCCTTTAGCAGAAGCAGAAAGCTTCAAATTAGATTAATTGTTCCAAACAAAGGTTTCTAAACAAATGAGGTCTCATTTGTAGTTAGTGGCATAGCTATTGACTGCTCTAGGCCCTGATCATGTCTTGATGAAGGTTGTTTAATATAAGACTGTCTTAGAGACAATTGCTTTCAATGCATCAAAAATGCTTGAAATGGGGTATATACCTTAGAGTTTCCAAACAGCTAGAACTATGCTTGTTCACAAAAAAGTAGATACTATTGATATTGAAAACTGGTCTATTGTGTAGGGAATTATTGAGCGACGGGTGCTGGACGTGTGCCTTAAGGAGGAGTTCATATCATTCAGTCATTGTCAGTATGGTTTTACCAGTTCACCAGAAACCCTTATCACTACATTTATTCTCTGCTCGGTTCTAGCCAACACAAAAGAGAAGATCAACTCTGTGTTTGTGTTCTTGGATATAAGAAAAGTATTTGACAATATAGGACATTGCATATCTTCGAAAGACTACAATCTCTGCCTATTCCAACTAAGTTGGCTGATCTGATATCAGACCTTGAGGAACACAACTTCACTAAGTTTGAGGTGAATCACAAAACGGCAAGACTATTAAATTGAAAATGGGTGTGATGCAAGATTCTTCGCTTTCACCTGCATGTTATAATCTTACAACAGGTCATATACTGTATATTGGATGAACTGTCTGAAGAACCATTCGCTGATGAATACGGCTATCCTTTAATTCTAGGTTTATGGCCTGTTACAGTTCTTGCCTTTACAGATAACAACATTGTGGTGAATAACAGTAATAAATTTGTCTGCTTTGCAGCTAACTACTGTAGAATGGCAATACTAGGTTTTAAAGAGATTGATCTAGAAATCAACTTTGAAAAATGTACGACAGCATCTCGTAAGGAAAATTGCAGAATGGCCATCTAAATATCAATCACCTGATGAACATGTCCACTATCTTGGTGTAAACTTTGCTGATGCCCAAAGGCCACTCTTACTGCATTCAAAAATAAATTAGAGTTGTTGACATCTTCATCTCTGTTATATCCTGACCAGAAGTTTAGTATAATTAATAAATCACTAACTACCACAATTCGTATGAGGTAATTGACATCTGTCTGCATCAGTTGAAGTGAGTAAGATCTGAAACATGTTTAAATACTGGGGACAAGTGTATATAGATGCTTATAAAGTCAGAACTGATCTGCATGACGTGGAATATCAAGCACTGTGTAAACAACCTCATATGAATAAAGGTGTTATTCTGTATAAAGGCTACACCGCAATGGAGTCTCTTGCTCTAAATGGAAGGATGCCCTCAAAATGACGTGCAATGTTGCTGCAGTCCAAACTGTTCCGGGGAAAACTTTGGACGGTAACCACTGACAGTGAGATTGAAATCCTTCCACGTGTTCTTGGCTTCTGTCCACACAGTGAATATCTTCGTAATACCCATCACCACATCCTTCAGTCACATGCTAGCTGACTCATTATGAAGGAGGGGATATACAACTCATGGGGAAGTGTCTGGAATCGTTATGTAAGGGAGCATGAAGGAAATCAGTAGATAGCCTTTAAAACTGAATCGAAAACTGGTTACAGTATATACTAGATCAACTGTGAGGTTTGAAAAGAGTTCAGACCAGATACAATATGTTGACAGTGAGGAGGAGAATATTATAAATTTTCCAACTAACTCATTTCTGGTTGCCAACGTTTCACCCCCGTGTGCTAAGTTGGGCTCATCAGTTGGTAAAAAGCACATCCACCAGGACACATGGCTAGTGCATACCATGTAGGCCACTGCGTAGGCTACTTCGTGCCACCGGCAGTGCCAATGCACTATGAGAGACTGTCTCATTTTCAAAAATTGATGCCTGCCTGGCCATCAGATGATGTAGATGTTGATTCCCATATTTCAGGTTCCCTATGGGAATCAACATCTATATCAGTGAGGAGGAGGTCATCTACAAATCCACAGCATCCTTGTGTAAAAATAAATACAACCTTGATCATACTGAGGTGATCGGATTGATGGTGGGTGGTCGTGGAACAATTCCAAGCCTTCTTGTAAAGACCTGCAAAATGGTGGGTATCCCAAGTAATAAAATCAAGGAAATTGCAATCTCGATAGTTATGGTGTATGTTGAGATTTTACAACCTCACTTATATATTATGTAACCAATGTCTTACTGTTCCTAATCCTTTATACTATTTTCCTATCTTTGACTTGTAATTTTCTACCTATATTATGCTTTGTTCTTGTGGCAATTTGATAATTTTTAGGAAGCCAATAAAATAAAATACAGTTCCACCATTTAACTTTTCTACCCCACTTTCCTTCCTGACATCTTCATTTCTCACTCTGTCCTTATTATCACATTTCATTTCAGTGGCTTGAATTTTATTCTCCTCTCTTTTTGTCACCTCGCAGGTCTCAATACGTATGGGTATACATCTCCTCCTTCCAAACTAGCTTCTATACGTGACACCCCTTCGTTAATCTCTGCATCGCCGGGCAGAGTGGCTCAGACAGTTGAGGCGCTGGCCTTCTGACCCCAGCTTGGTAGGTTCGATCCTGGCTCAGTCCAGTGGTACTTGAAGGTGCTCAAATACTTCAGCCTCATGTCGGTAGATTTACTGGCACGTAAAAGTACTTTTTCGGGACTAAATTTCGGCACTTCGGTGTCTCCGAAAACTGTAAAATTAGTTAGTGGAGCATAAAGCAAAATAACATTATTATTAACCTCTGCATCCAGCTTTAGTTCACTTCCTAGCTATTTGAATCTGTCCACAATTTAAAGGTTCTGACCTCCAATATTTATGATTCCTTTCCTTACTCGTGTCACCTCTTATTCTTCTTCACACTGAATTTCATACCATATTTCACATTTTTCGATTCAGTATGCTGTTTTTGTACTTCATTCCCCACACCTCAGTGTACTTCCTTCAACTCCTTCACAGTTTCATCCATTGCCATTATGCAGTAAATAATAGTGTTATAGCCTTAGCCCAACAACTTTCAGCTAAAACATTTGCCATACATTGCTTGTAGAATTTCCATTGTTTTTTATTTATGTACCAACTCCCTTTCCCATACCTTTTTCTTGGATGTACCTTTACTTATGAAAGATAATACTAATTTAATTGCCTTTGTAGTTTAGTGGGACTACCAGTGTATCTACTGTTATAGTGTTGTATTTTATCTCTTGCAGAATGTTATCATAGCTAGTAACGGACGGCAGTTCCCGCTCTGAGCTTCTACTGCTTCTCTATCCTTGGCTGGCTCGTGCATGGCAACTTTTAAGAGCTTGTGCTCCTTGCTTGTTGTAATTAAGTTTATGTTCATGACATATTCTGTATACAACAAGACAAGTCTGTAAAAATATGTAATTTGGATCTGTAGAAATTAGATTTATCTCAGCACTTATGATGCATGTTTTAGGCATGCCCTGGAGAATTGTGATCATTTTTTACTTCAATACAGGTGTTTTAACAAATGTATGAATAAAAAATATACACTGACATGCCAAAAGTCATGGGATAGGGGTCTAGTGCTGTGTAGACCTTCCTCTAGCACGAAGAAGTACAGCAACTCATCATGGTTTTGATTCCAGAAGTGGACATAACACCTGTGGGGATTGTTGAACCATGCCATCTGGATAATTACCCACAGCTCCCTGTTATTTTTAGGTGCAGAATCTTGAGTGTGATTGGACCCCTCCACCACATCCAATAAATGCTCGATGGGGTTCATATCAGGCAAACAAAGTGGCCACAGTAGTCATTGAAACTCTCCAGAATGCTCCTTGAACAAAATCTGGACAATTTGTGCCCAGTGACATGGTACATGTCTGAAATACCTCATCATTGTGTGTGTGTGTGTGTTTTTATGTTTGTGAAATCCATTGAGGGTTGCTCATGCTCGGTGAATGACCTACTCAGGTGGCCCAGTAGACACTGCCCGTGTCTCATGAACACACCCCACACCATTACAGCCTGTATGGTGTCTTGTTGATGTATGGTTGTTGTTGTTGAATGGTGTATTTTCCTTAAAAAAAAAAGGACACTTCCTCTAAAGCACTGATACTTTGTCATTATATGAATTTTTCATCTAAACAGTGTTATGTGGCTGAAGATGTTTATAATATACAAAACATGTACCACTTTAACCAATAAGTTGCCTTAAGCAATTTAGTGTATCAACAAGGTGGAAAATAAATACTTAGTTGTGAATGAAGATTCATCTTGCTTCACACCCGACCCCATAGAGAAATGGATATACATTTCTATACGTCCTCTTCATAGCCATAGTCATCAAAAGGAGTCGTGTATCTCGTCGTCAAGACTGGTAAGTCGAACCAAGGTCTCTTGTAATCTCTCCTAGTAGTACTGGTAGTCTTCAAGCGGTGAATCTTCTGTTAATTTTCCCATATCTTGGAGAAACTGCATTGTTATTTTTCTCCCACATACTTTTTTTTTTTCAAAGTCGCCAGCTGTTTTCTTGAGTTGCCCTGTCATTGTAAGCTAGATTGTGAATCTTGGAGGTGTGATTTTCATGCAGTCAGCTCTTTCTGGATGGATACATTTGTCCCTGCTCGGGTTGTAAACCTTGGAGGTGTGTCTCATACTGTCAGCTCTTCTTCAACGGAGGTTCTTGTCCCCACTACAAGGAGGTGCAAGGGTGCATAATTTAAACTTTGGTAACAGAGCGCACACATGTAGTTTGAAAACAGTTCACATGTGTGAACTTCATTCACTAACAGGGAGTGCCTGCATAAAGCTAGAGGCAAGGTATATTTTCAAACTGCACTGCAGGTAGTATATGCAACCTGCTGTACAGTTTCAAAAACTTTTATAGAGCGTGCATATCTAACCTCATGATTGAAGTGCTTATATTATCACAATATTCCAGAATTAATGCATAGATGATCATACCAGTCACGCTATCTGTAAATATCTAAGGATATTTCATAATAAACGTTCTGATTCGGACTGAGCTAGGTATGGAGACATGGATAGTGAAGTGGTAGGTTGGTGTATATCAAAGCATGATTGAATGGGGCATGGTGTAATCAATTTCATGAATCACCTGTGGCATCCCCTTGAGGCATGAAGTGAATAGAATCCAGTGGCAGGAAGATCCTGAAGTCTTTGTGCATGAAGTAGTGAAGTTTAACTAGTCCTGATTCCCAGGTTTCATTGCCATATGTTAAGTACACACACATTCTAGGAGCAAACACATTCACAGAAGGTACTCTTCCTGATAGTGTCTGTCAATCCTTCACAGCCTGCATGTTACACATCCTCCTGCAGTCAATCCATCCACCAATTTTTCTGTTGTCACCATCCTTCAGGGCTATGTTCAAGTGCCTGTTTCACAGTTGTTTTTCTATCAGTTCTGGTTTCTAGTTCATACCAATACAATTTTATCTCTCACCTCTTGACCAGTAAATGGTGATCTTGAAGGTACTCCATATAGAATGTAAGACCCAGTACATTAATCTCATGCAGGATCTGCTTGTACCTCTCCATCGCAGGTCAACATTCCACCCCATAAAGTAAGATAACTTAGGAGCCTTTCTTCCAAAACATGCAACATGATTTCTTAGTATCAGAGATAAGGTTGTCCTGTAATTATCATATTTCATTTCAAGGACCTAGTGAAAATGGTAATACTTTCCCCTAAACAACTGACGGTATCCTAAGAGAGAAATCTTTGTGCTATTAAAAACAAATATCATGCCATTTGTGTGGAGTTTTCAACACTTAAAATAACACTAACGTAATGGGCAAACATTCAATACAGGCAACTTGATCATACAAGTACAGTTTGTTCCCATATGACTGTATAGCCCATATTCATTGACAGTGTCTGCAGATATACCCAAAAAATCCTGCTCATGTGAAATCAGGTTTTTGTTGATGTCTCCACTGTTTGCTTTCTGCCGCAACAAGCCGGCAGTTGGCTTTGAATGATTCCAAACCATTATAGATAATTTCCTCCATATCCAAAGCTATGTTTCCTCAGACTTTGATATCTATGATGCACTTTTTTTTTTTTAGGCTGGATTTTGCAATGCCCTTGTTACATTTTGTTTGCTCTCCGATTTTGTCGTTTGCTGTAGTCACCCTGCAGCCTTGATATATGTCACTTGTCGCATTTTGTCCTTACTGTTTTGCTGTAGTCACCCTGCAGCCTTGATACCTGTCACTTGTCGCATTTTGTCCTTACTGTTTTAATGAACAAGATATTTTAATGTTAAATCTCATTCATGGTTAAAAAGAGACTACAGACAGTGGTGTAAGCTGACTTTCCTAACTTTTCCTGAAGATTATTATAGTTCTTTGTAATGGTCATTGATCACAATTTGCCAGTGAATGCCTGTGCAATAGAGTTGCTACATTTTGTAGAATGTTGAATGTAATTTGGCGGTACAGTTTTTTGTTGCAAGCATGGTAAGATACTTTGTATACAACAAAGCTTTGCTGTTATGTTTTGTCATTGTCATTACTTAGTAAGTAAGCTTCAGGAAAGAAAGACATCACATTGGTAAGAACCATGTACAGTATGTAACTTGCCTCATGTTTCACTCTTACCATAATACCTCATATAGAAAGTATGGAGAGATTCAATGAACTTTTAACCGAATGGCGCTTGTTGCCATCTGTGGATATTGTAAGAGTAACCATGACTGCACAACCATACAAGTTTTCCTTTACTGTTTTAAAAGATTTTACTCACTGATACTGAAACTGTCCACCATCGTGATCCAGACATTTTTGGTGCCTCTTTAAGAAAAAAAAAACTCCCATCACTTGCTGTAGTTCACATTCAGTAATGCTGGTTATTTCCTTACTGATATTCTTTTTCAATTCTTGCAGGGTATATGGATTTGGCTTGTATACATTATTTTTAATTTTTCCCAGAAATAAAATTTGTTGTAAATTTTGTATGGCCTGGAATTTTACACCTGGGAATATTCTTCAAATTTTTGAACTCGACAAGCTGACTGAATTAACACATATGAATCTTAAATAAATACATATTGTGCAGGAAAAAAAAAAAAAATACTGAGCCATATTTCACTTCATGATTAAATACAGAACAAGCCAGGCTGAGTAGCTCAAACAGTAGAACACTGGTCTGCTATGCCCAATTTGGTGGCTTCAGTCCTGACTCAGTCCAGTGGTATTTGAATGTACTCAAATACATCAGCCTCATTTTGGTAGATTCACTGGCATGTTAAAGAACTCCTGTAGGATAAAATTCCGGCAGCTTTGCATCTCTGAAAACCGTAAACTAGTAGTTTGTGATACGTAAAATTATTAACATTATTATTAAACTAGCAAATGTACCCATGCTTCGCTATGGTATTCTACCTCGTGTATGGATTTCTACATAAATTACTGCACACACAGTGAGTATGTATGTTGGGTAGTCAGCCCGAAGGCTGGTTTGATCCTCTGCAGTTCTACCAACAGCTGTCATAAATAGCCTAGGTGTCACTGAAGAGGCGTACTAGGGAAATGAGGAGTGAGGTAATTTCCCGTTGCTTTCCTCACCGAGCCAGCCGTTGCTATTACATATCAGTCTGCCAAGCCCACTGAAATGCATGCACCAACAGACCCTATGAGCGATATTTTCACACCATTCATAACAGGGACTGGCTGCATAAGGAATGGTATTACTAGCATCACTCATACCTCAGTAAGACTTCATTAAATTGCATGTCTCTTAGCGCAATCCAAAATGCAAAACGGGGAGGACCCTATACGTTGTTTCCTATGTAAGGTGTGTGTTGGGCAGTTTTGATGATAATGGCAGGCCGCATTTCCTACTAGCAAATAGAATCAATCCCGTAAAAGAAATACTGTACAAGTAAAAATACATTTTTATTATTTTTGATCCGGATAAACTGGAGATCCAGATTAGTGAGGCCCAGATAAACGAAGTTCTTGTGTACTTACTCCTAAAGAGTAAGGGCAGAGGCAAGAAATTAAAGCAGAAAATGAAATAATGGTCTACAATCTGTGGTACTGTTCAAATATTAACAGCCCCCTTTAGTGCAAATTGAAGATAATTGTAGCCTACAACGGTATTTGGCAAATATCCTGGAGAATGGAAGCTTGACATCTCTCTCGCCTTTGACGCAAGGAACAACCACAAGATTGCAGGAATGATGATGAAAATGTCATTACATTACTTCCCTGCTGGCAAGCAGTCAGAGATGTTACCATGGTAACCGTAATGGTGAAAGAGAAAAACAGACATGAAAGCTAAAATCCACTGATACGGTCTTGAGTTGACCTAAAATGGATAAATATCTGAAAATTTGCCACAAAAAAAAAAAAGGGCAAAATTAGACAGCGGACCCCCTACAACTTTATTATAGATACAGAACAAAACACGCCATTCATAATAACTGAATTGAACTAATCCACTTTACGATCCCCACTAAGAGCAAGCAGCTATCAGGACCTTGTTCCCATCATGTGTTCAGTCAAAGGACAAAACCAGCTGGTTTATAGTTCATTGGATCTCTCTGTATTTAACTGCTGTACAGTATGTTTGAACTAAATTGGAAGGTCTCATATCAGTCGGTGACCTAATAACATATACGCATTTCCTCTGGTTCATGCGCAATGGTTGATATTGTGCCTGCAGACGAATTAGTTCCGTAAATTGAAATAAAACTGATTGAAATGTATGACGGTAAGTCAGAAAAAATCTAATGTTTTGCATGTGACCAGGTTAATATAAAAAAATCCTATGGTGCTACAGCCCTTGCATGCCTTGACCTACCAAGCAACTGCTGCTCAGCCTGAGAGCATGCAGATTATGAAGTGATAAATCCTCTCTGCCATTATTTGTAGCTTTCAAAAACTCAGGCCACTGTTTCACAATCAGATAGCTCGTCAGTTAATTTCAGATAGGCCATGTGGACCCAAACTAGCTGGGAATCAATCCAGAATTCCATGCAAGAGTCTGGCTCACTACTCCTAGACCGCAGGGCTGGTGGTGTCTCCTTTCTGTGACAGTATTAAGTGGTCTCCTGTTCCTTGAATACCTCTGACTTATTCAGCATTACATGCCTGTTCTCCTGCACCATTCTTCGATTGGCATTAGCAAGTGTGTCAGATATTATTGGACAGCCATTCCATTCTTCATCTTTGACAGTCCTTCCACCCTCTGCAAATCTTGGTACCACTTCCCCAGTTGTTGGACAAATCACTTTACAAACACAGTCCACCTGTGAATTTTGTCTTGTTCCAAGTTTTCTTTCCAATGGAAATGGATTGCTCTATGGACCATGTTCCCCAATAATTCATTCAGTAACTTAGCCATTTTGCAGCTGTTGCTGCACCGGGGTTGTGGTTTGCCAGCTTGTCCATCTGTGCGCATTCTATCAGTGTGACTAGAAACTATTGGATATGTAAGTTGGAGCAAGCTCTTTTCCTTCATGTCTGAGTGATAAAACATGTAAAGTTCCCCTCACCAAATGAGTTGGTTACGGATTTGCGTCAGCTTTAGCTTGCATTTGGGAGATGGTGGGTTTGAACCCCATCGTCGGCAGTTCTGAGGTGGTTTTCCCATGTCTTCCCATTTTTATACCAGGCAAATGTTGGGGATGTACCTTTAGACCACAGTTGCTTTCTTCCCTGTCCTATCGATATCCTATCCCATCTTCACTGTGAGACTTGTATGTGGCAGTGCAACATAAAACCAACAGTAAAAACAAACAAAGAAGACTTACCCTCATAACATCTAAGCTTAAAAATTGCTGGGATTTCAGATGGTGGTTTTTCTGTTCCCCACTAGTTGATACATAGTATGGAGTAGCAGACTGTTTTCTGGAGGAAATTGGAGAGAAAAAACCTGGATTGAGGCAAGGCTTACTAACATTGTTATAAGACTGATTGGATTTTAGTTTCAGCAGTGATGTCTTTCTTCCTTGTTGTAGTGATCAATTAGCTGTGATCTTGAGCAGTATGTCGTTTGGAAGTATTAGTGTAGTTAGTTTGAATAGCAAATCTCTTGTTGAATTTATCCTTTACTTTACTTTTCTGTTTTTTAAACTACGTCCTTTGTAACTGCATGGTTCTGATATGAAGATCAGATGCTCAAAAATAATCTACTCTCTAGTCCTATACATCCTTGTAAATAGTGCA
Source organism: Anabrus simplex (assembly GCF_040414725.1). Classification (NCBI taxonomy): domain Eukaryota; kingdom Metazoa; phylum Arthropoda; class Insecta; order Orthoptera; family Tettigoniidae; genus Anabrus; species Anabrus simplex. The sequence goes on along the minus strand of NC_090272.1, from coordinate 182,027,802 downwards.
TAAAAGTTAGAATTTTAATGCCTTGTTAAAGGGAGCTGGATAGGGGATATCCTTGCAGTTATTGATTTTGGTCAACTTTAAGAAACATTTTCTCTGAACTTATTAAAAGTAGAAGTTGAAAATTTTTACAGAATAGTCAGTGGGTAAATTTTAAATTTTAGTCTATCATTTCGTTTCATATTTTGTCAATAGGGCTGATGACCTAAATGTTAGACCCCTTTAAACAACAATCATTATCATTTTTAAAAGTTGTTTCCAAGACCTTTTCACATTGTTTGATGGAGTAAATTTTTATTTTCATGTTTTATGTTTGGAATATGATGTTTTAAATATTTGCTTTATTCTTTGTTCATAAACTGGACATAATTATTTGCATAAACATGAACATATAATAATACATGAAAACTGTGATGCTGCAACTTGTACTGTAATCTGTTCTCTAACTTCTATAAGTTTAATTTGAATATCTTTAATAGATTCTGTGAAAGTTATTTTATGGGGAAATTTTTTACATATGGAAAACAAATCTGAAGTTGATCAGTGCATCTCTGCACCATATGATGGTTCATGAGTGCCACTTTCTTCACCATCCAGTAGCCTCCTCTTCACTAATTAAATCTTGTTTTGGCAGAGTACTCTTGGTCTTTACCCTCCTTTCTGCACCCATTTTCCTTTCATTGTTGACTGACTTCACTGCTTGCACCACTTTGAATCCTATACAAAGTCACATGTTTTGTAGCATTCCACTTTTAATAATTTTACCTTCATTATTTGTTGCTATACTCCAAAATTCAGAGTTTTTATATTCATGCTTTCATTGGGGTTGTGTGTCCAACTGTGTAAACATTTCTTTAGGAGTAACTTTTGTGACAAATCCCCAAATATTGGTTAATAGTATCTGCAACTGGATTTGTCCCAGAGTGTTTTTGCTCATATATCTACCAGTCTGTTTACACCTGTTGAAACCATACCAGGAATTGTTAACAGGGACAGATGGGCATTAGCAAATATGAAGGTAAGGCACTACAAAATATGGAGGTTGTATGGATCCTCATCTATGATTGTGATCTTTTAAAAATTCATTTAACATATAGAATTGGATCATATTTGTATAATATGGCTTAAATTGTAGCTGAAACCCCTGAACTGTCTTTTTTACCTCAAAACAAAAAACAAAACAAACAAAGGATAATTTTGGTATGTTACCTCCTCCGGCTTCCTTTTGTCTACATGCAGATAATATTTACTAGCCTACATTAGATTCTCGTAGTTCCTGCTTAACTTCTGCTCAGTACACAATTTCAAACCTGAAAGTATAGGTCTTGGAATTAAAATTGAATACATTGCTTGAAATGTTTATCATTTTTAATACTGTATTTCTCACAGTGAAATATCTGTGAAGTACTATGTTTGCAAACATTTCGTTCAGAAATTCATTACAGTCACACGGTGCTCAGAGAGTGGACTGTTATAAAGTAATTTAAGATAATTTCCTAAATTAACAGCCTTGTTGGTGAATTAAACCCATCATGTAAGGAGAATTTTCACCATATTGTCATATTGATAACCATTCAGAATTCTTTCAATTAGGCTTTCAAGTATAATGTGCACTTAAATGTTTATATTGTAAAAACAATAATTATTGCGTCTGGCCTGTGACATGCACGGTTTAGTGTTAAGATTTAATGTCCTGGCTGGTTTAGCCAGGCCATGACAAATGTTTAAATCTAGGAGCCAGCACTTAAACCTAGGAGCCAGGTATTTTTTCTAGTACTTGCATTGTTCTTCTGAAAAATAAAACATGGTAGTAATAGCAATAGGTATTGAGATTTTATAGTTTTATACACTCCAACAGATTACCACAAAATGTGAAGACAGCATTGTCATTGAACTGCATAAGACAGGCCACTTTGTGTGCAAATTTATGAAAATAGCCAATTGCTGCATACTTATATTTTGGATCTATTCTAATGAACTTATAAATTATAAATTGTAAAATATAAATAGCAAAGTGAATATTGTTACCAACAACACCAAATTGTACAATTCCTTTGTATGTGTTAGTGTGCGATGTTAAAGGATTAATAACTTTAAGGTTAAACTTTATCTACCTGTCTAATAAAGATATGATGCAAAGAACAACCAACACTTTACAAGACATCATTTTTGTGTCCATGCTTAGGAGCTTCGTATACTGCCTACATATGGAAATACATTCCGCAAGAGTATGTTCCATTTCACTTTACAATAACAGCTCTGTTAAAATAATCTGTTTAATAGCAAAAGAGATTCTATTTTGATAGTAAAGGAGCATCACAGGATATTACTAGTTTCTTTACCGGGCGAGTTGGCCATGCGGTTAGGAGCGCGCAGTTGTGAGCTCGCATCCGGGAGATAGTGGGTTCGAATCCCACTGTCAGCAGCCCTGAAGATGGTTTTTCATGGTTTCCCATTTTCCCATTATTATTTATTATTATTATTATTATTATTATTTATTATAGCTGCCTCTGTGGATCAGCGGTAGAGTGTCGGCCTCCGGATCCCAAGATAGCGGGTTCAAACCCGGCAGAGGTAGTCGGATTTTTGAAGGGCGGAAAAAAGTCCATTCGACACTCCATGTCGTACGATGTCGGCATGTAAAAGATCTCTGGTGACACATTTGGTGTTTACCCGACAAAATTCATTAAATCTCAGCCATAGACGCCCATGAGAGTTTCGGTTTACTCGGTCTGCCATCTAGTGGGGGCCTGGAGTAAAACGGAACGTCGAAATTGACGAGCAGACAGCCAGATGGCATCAAATTGAAATGTCTGCACACGGTAGCTGAGGCCATACGATTATTATTATTATTATTTTATTATTATTACCTTAATTAAGGCCACGGGCACTTCCTTCCCATTCCTAGGCCTTTCCTGTCCCATCGTTGCCATAAGACCTATCTGTGTCCAGCACTAACAAAAAGAAGAAAAAAAAGCTAGTTTCTTTTACAGAAGAAGTTCTTGTATATTTGAGTTATTTCTAAGTTGGTAATACTTTCTTTACAAGAGGTTTTCTCGACACCCTAATGTTCGTAATTAACCATTTTTCTTCTGTTGGGTATATAATATGGCCTTGATTGTTACTTCACATGGTATTAACATTAATATCAAAGCAGGAATCTTCTATACTTACCAAAATCCCTCCGGGTACCTAACCTCATCCTCTTGTTCAACCAAGTTCAATAAATCTTATGGAGTGTCATAAGAGTTGTATTATTACATGCACTTTGCAACATTTTAGCAACACTAAACTGGGAATTAAATTTATAAAGGAGGAGTTGATACTCGGCTCAAAAAGGAAGGCGCCAAAGAAAGAATTTTAGGTGCCGTGGCAACTTGGCACCCGGCATTTGTCAGGTCCTGGGTTTAGCCATTTTGGCAACTATCAATCAATAGGTGACTTAAATTTTGCTCTGTGATCTCTCAAATGCTGGGAAGACTGGTCTGCGCTAGAGTAACACAATGACTGATGGCTGTTATGCTCCAGGCTCTTCATCTCATTGACACAAAAGTGCGATATAGCCCTTCAGACAATTGCTCTTCCTATGACTAAACTAGGTTGGCTCTTTCCATTACCTTCTTGGAAAGAGAGGGGATACCATAGATTCTTGAAAATAATGTTAACTCATTTGCTTGTTCATCTTGTAAGGAAAAATAGGTTGGTTTTTCTGTTGTTTTTTATTATTTTTTACAATTTGGCATACTTCATATTCTTTACAATTTGTTGCAGTAACCTTAAAATTCAATAATTATAGAAAATAAGTTCACTCAGTGTTTCATTAAATACACTAGGTTTATTCAGTTTTGTATTCAAAATGTCAAACTTCTCCCAAAATTGATTACATCACTCTCATCAATAAATGGAAGGTTCAAAACCACATTGGTTACACTCTGCCATTGCCATGTGTAATGGCACAGATATATCCAGATATATCCACAGATATATCGATATGTCGAGAACCGATCTACTTGCTGCTTCTGTTCCATTCATGGTTTTATCCTCATTATTACTGTTGCTACATTCACTCCAATACAAACATACAGTACATTTGATCATTGTACTATCTTTAGACAGTCTTTGATTTAAATTTTGATCCCTCCAGAAGTTAACACAAATAGCCACAATGCTCACACAAGGGGTTTGGTGCTAGTTGGCATGTAGACTAATGGGCAAACATGGAAGCACTATGAAACAAAAGAATAATGTATTTATGAAGAAGGCTGTGCTTCTACATGTAAAGATTCTGCTCTAGACTATTTTGCTCAACTCCTTTCACCTTCTAGTGGAGTTCAAACCATTTAAGGGTCAAAATTGATGACTGAAGGCTTTGAGAGTTCCGGTAGTCGAAGTATCTTTGGGCCAGAAAAATTATCTGCGAGTAGCACAGGTCAAAATAAGCCAGTGGGTGGTTAGTAATTTGGTGAAAATTAACTTGCTGTCTTTTCTCTTTATTTAGTTGAAAAAACTTAAAGAACAGTATCCTCATGATTCAAATAGGTCAACTTTATGGAAGACTGAGAGTATACTTATACCATCCCCCTTTTTACTGAAGTGGGTTGATGAAAAATTAGAGTGATGTCTTCTTCAGGGTCATTGTTAGTACCTTTACCATGTAAGAAGTTTGTTCATCTGTCCATCACTGTAGGTGTTCGTTGCAGCATCATTGATAGAATAACAGTCACTTCTGAGTCTATCTGTAGCATGATTCTTTTTAGCATTTTATTACTACAGTCAAATGTCAGTATAACGATATGCTGGGGTCTTTGAAATTATTTTCGTTGTATAGAAATTTCGTTCATCTGAACATATACAACACCAAACAGTTCTGAACATGAAATTATGCAATTACAGAAGCACACATGGCAATAAACTATTCTAGATATGAAATTATACAAGTGCAAGTATATTTTTTACTTAATCCTATCAGTTTTATATTGTAGGATCAATATATTACAATTGTAATCCCTACAACTGTAACTACAACACAGTTTTGCTAATTGTACAAGACAATAAGAAATACCCACATCTGGAAATACAGTATGGTGCATGTACTTATTTAAGGTAATTCTATGCTGCAACTCTCTCTGGACCCCTGTCCCAACAGCAGTGAAAGATTGACAGTAGACTGTAGATTATAGCAGAGATAATAGGACATTTTGAAGCTGCAATTGCTGAGCTTCTCTGTTATCTCCCATATCTTCAAATTTCTTGTAAGAGTGCTTTTAGATAATGGGTTTATCTATATGCAGCTTACTATGTTTCACAATACACAAGTGGAGATATGTGTACAAAATAAATTTATTAATTTGGTCATATGTTAATCAGGGGACATTATTTCTTTGCACTAATGAATTCTTCGTGGTGCTGGCGTATGCTCAATTGAAATTATTTTACATTGCGCCTTACAGAACAATAGAGATGAATTATTTATAAGGTTCAACCTATTCAGTACTAATTACGTGTTGTATAGATGTTATTCACAACATTTATTTAACATGGGACCGGTTTCAACATTTAAATGTCATCATCAGCCATAAAACAAATCACAGACAAATGAGCAAGGACATATTAATTAAAACTGCTGTAGTTACACATTGAAATATGTACATTAAAAGTCTTTATACGTCCATTCACACCATGTGTCAAATCGTCAAAACAAAAGAGCAACGGCATAATAAAGCTGGCGCAGTGACACATTGAAGTATGTACATAGCCTCTCACTATTCCAGGATTAAAAGAAAGTTCCTTGATATGTAGTCAAAGCATAAAAGTCTTTGTACGCCTATTCACATCCCGTGTTAATTAAACATATAAAATCAGAACCGGCGTAGTGACACAGAGACATTTACATAGTCCTCTCGCCAATCCAAGTCAATAGAAGGCTCCGAAGCACTTCCAGAGTTAAGTAATTAAAACACCCATGCACGCTATGTGTCAAACAAACCATCAAGAACTTATTGGAATCACTTGGTATACAATTTTTTTTTACACTGATATATATGAAATTATAAGAGATAGTCAGTGGTAATAGGTTGTCCTTCAGTATTTTTCTTACAGTACAGATGATCAAAAATTTTCTTAGTTCAATTTGGAAAGATTTTATAAGCTTTAGAACAGCATGTTGAGACATTAACCTTGTGAGAAGGAGGTACAGACTGTTATGTGCAGTAGGTCAGGAGGGGAGGGGGGGGACAGGGTAAGGATTATGTTGTGAATAACATCTATACAACATGTAATTAGTATTGAATAGTTTGAACCTTATAAATAACTCATCTCTGTGTTCTCAGTTCAATACGGAAACAACAATGAAACTCATATCTTTGAATTACAGAACAATAGGCAGCGATTACAAATTTTTTGTTCAACTGGTATTCATTGTTTTGACATTTGACTGTAGTGTATGATAGAAACCCAAAAGTTATACATGTCATTCACTTTCATTTTTGCTTTGCTGACCACTAAAAGAAGCAGGTGTTAGCATTTTTGTCGTTATATTTTCTTCTCTCTTTAATTTTCCATACCGTACATCAACTTAAGTTATTTTTCCATCTTCTTCCAAACAAAACAAGAATTTATTAAAACATTTTAAAAAGTTTTGTGTATATAATGAGTGTTCTGTAAACAAAAATCTGTGATATGTACAATATTCTAAGAAAATAAGGTCTCTGCAATCATTCATTAAATCTAAGAATATTTAAATGTAAGCAACAAAGGATAGCCATGGTATTATTAGCTCACCGGTGTTACCATTTTAAATGAACTGAGCTCTTGCAGTAAGTTAGGTATTGCATCGTCACACCTTCACTTAAACCTTGACAAGTGATATTAGCATTATGCTTCCCTGAAACCTTATAAGACATTGCCTTTAGAAAAGTGATTGTAAAATTCAGGAGAAATTTCAAATCACATTTCTTTACTCCACAAACATCAAATGAAAAGAAAAAAATGTCACTGTCATGAGTTTAACAAATCTGAAATGTGTACTGTGTTCTTTATATTTGATGTGTTCCAAGGAACAAAATTGTGCGATTTATATATATTGTTTCTAATTGATCCTCCTGTCACCAAGCAATTACAAATGTTGTAAATATAGGACTACTGCATTTCAGTTCCCTCCTTGTTTTATTGTATGTGTTAGTTGTGATAGTATTGTAACAAGTTGTAATATACTTATTTTAATTCTGTTAAGCATCTTATCTTTCTTCTTCTCCACTCGTCATTGGTTGTGATGTTGTTGTAACAGTAAGTTGTAATATATATATTTTAATTCTGTTAAACATCTTATCGTTCTCCTTGACCATAAAAGTTTGTGTGCACTCACCGTTGTGACAGTATTGTAACAGTAAGTTGTAATATACGTATTTTCATTCTGTTAAACATTTTATCCTTCTCCTTTACCACAAAAGTTGGTATGCACTCACTGTTGTGACAGTATTGTAACAGTAAGTTGTAATATACATATTTTAATTGTGTTAAACATCTTATCCTTCTTCTCCACCAGACAAGTTGTAGTGTACCCATCATCATAATTGCAGGATTAATGCCATCTAGCAGAGATGAGTGGCAGCAGCAGAAGAGACAAAACACACCTCAGCTAACAGTAGTCAATCAGGATAATGTTATTGTTAAGTTGTAGGAGTTTAGGACATTGTAGATTACCACATTTTGGTTTCTTCCGGTGCTGCGATATTAATGCATTCAAGACTGAGGCTTTCAACACTCCTCCTTATCACTCCTGTTTCCCCTCATTTTTCGATTGATAGTTTTAGGGCCATGTCCTGCTGCTTGGCAGAATGGTCAGCATACTGGCCTTTGATTCAGATCCAATTCCTGGGCATTCAGTGTCTTAGATGATTTACCAGCAATATTTTCTTAACTGGAGCTAATACCTTAACACTCGTGGTTTGCCATAATGGACTCTATATACGATTTTTTGCAATTTTACAGTAAGCTTTTAACATTCAAAGGCCGATATTACTGCCTACTGGCCATGGGTCTGTATTGCAAGGCACAAGTATACTTGCACAACCATCGGTCGGTAATGTCTTTGAGATTGAGCCAGAGATACTTCTGAAGCCTGTGGTAATATGATGGGGAGGGTCCATGGAAAGGAAACGGTGGTTGGTACGTGTGGATGTTGATGGGGTGGAAAGAGTACCTTTGGTTGTAGGGCTCTTTTGTCATCTGTTTAATTGACTGTACAGTTGAAGGTGTGCTGTAGAACTACCTCTGTCCACAATCTGAAATCACATAAATAATTGAAAAGTGATATGTTGTCTCGTGGGAAAACTATGCAGTAATGCATTAATGCATTCAAAACAGAGGCTTTCAACACTCCCACTTATGATTCCTTTTTCCCTCATTTTTTCGATTTATAGTTTTAGGACCATGCCCTACTGGCAGAATGGTTAGCATACTGGCCTTTGGTTCAGATCTGATTCATGGGCTGAGAATTTTAGCTGTGGATGTGTAATTCCTCTGGCTCAGGGACTGAGTGTTTGTCTTCATATATATTCCCAGCAAACCACACTTCCAACCCCATAGAAACATAAATAATGATGAAATAATAGCGTATCCTAGAATTGTACACAGCGTTTTATCATGAAAGGAATTTCATAGCTGGGATGAGTGGCTCAGATGGTTGAGGCGCAGGCCTTCTGACCCCAGCATGGCAGGTTCGATCCTGGTTCAGTCCGGTAGTATTTGAAGGTGTTCAAATACGTCAGTCTCATGTCAGTAGATTTACTGGCATGTGAAAGAACTCCTGCGGCACTAAATTCCAGCACCTCGACGTCTCCAAAAACCATAAAAAGAAAGTAGTTAGTGGGACGTAAAGCAACTATTTGAAAAAAGGAATTTCACAACTTAAGTGAACAAGGCTGGCATTAGTGCTGTATAGAAAATCAAAATCAAATATCCTGACACGGCATGCTGTACTGTAAATAAAAGTGATATACATTCCCTTATTAGTTTTGGGTTCGTAGCAAAGCCTAGCCCTTGTCACTTATTCCACCTCCAGTTAATAACTGATGTTGTACCAAGTGTCCCTGTGCTCCACCTACCAAGTAATGATGGGTTAATCGATTCCTTTTAATAATTGATAAACCTCCAACTAATTATTTAAATACAGTGGGTCGATTGCAGAAACAGTATTTAGATGATGTCTACAGTTAAACAATGTCTAAGTATGGCTGTCGCATTGCAAAGATGTTATTTATCACTTAGACGCTGTTTAACCTCAAATTTTGAGAGTAAATCACAATCAGAGGTTATGTACCATGAATCATAATTTGTATTATGTTAAGAAGATTCCAGGAAGAAAAGTTAGCCAGACAGCCTCCTGTGGGTTGTAATGTACAGGAATGTACAGTTTAAAATATGACTTTACTTTTCAAGAGATAATATAAGACCGACACAGGGGACAGTCTGGTATCTATCAACTTGACTACAATTCTTGCCTCAACAATCAGCACATGAAAGTCTCTTTGAACTGAACTATCTGACCTGGACCTTATCAGCGACACACTTAGTTATGAATAGAATGATGCAAGATATGCTGGAAAATCCCTTGATAACTGGTAGCATTCCTAGGCAGCTAGAATTCTCAGAATGTACACTAATTAGAACACAAGAAGACCCTAGCAAAAGGATTGCAAAGAGCCCTGTACACAGCAATTAACTTCACAGTAGTGATGGGCAACGCTCTCGCTCGAGACTCTCGAGACTGACGTCGCAGATATCGAGACTCTCGCGAGAATCTCGAGACCGATCCACCTGTAGTGCAAGCTGTGCGGCGTACCAGTAAGTACGACTGTAAACTTGATAGTATATCGTTCTCATATGAAAACGTGTGAGCCAATACATTTTGTCAAAAGCCTGGAAAAGTACTGCATGTTCAGCTATGAACCCCTTAATAGCATTAACGAAAGTGATAACCTAATGTCAATATCTTAAACTGTTCACGGCTCATTTGAGGTGGACATCTTAGCTGAATAACCCTGCATAATTTGCGAACAACTGTAGATAGGATGTACACCTACTTGGATACTGGAGGCGTGCATTATTCAAACCTGAGACGAGGAAGATGTGCTTTGCTACATGTGCAACCACCATTACACATGAGTGGAACGTGTAATCTAAAATGCCCGACTTGGCTTCAAATTCAGCAGGGGTGATGGGCATCGCTCTCGAGATGGATTCTCGTGTGCTGCGAGCTTTGCGACGCGACGTCCCAGTACTACGAGTGTAAGCTTGGTAGTTATCATCAGCAGTTCTAATATGGAAAAGTGTGTGACGATAAATTTTATCAAAAGCCTAGGAAAGCACTGCATGTTGAACTATGAGTTCCTTAATACCATTAATGAAAGTGAAGACAGAATGCCAGTATCTTAAACTGTTCACGAGTTATTTTAGGTGGACTTCTTAACTGAATAACCCGTATAATTTGTTAATAACTGTTATTAGGATGTAAACCTATCTGGATGCCTCACAATCGCTGTCGGCAGGGTAGCTTCTTGTGATTCAGACCGGGCCGGAGGTGTTCTGTGACTATTCCTCTTCATTTATATTATGTGTTTTTAAGTGTCGGATCATCCCAAAAGTATTTTTGCCGATGTATTTTACTTCTTTTGAATAAACAACACAGCGGGCTCTGCTATGTGGCATCTCTTCAAAATAACAGACAGCCACGACTGACGTTGCATTTCGGACATCGTCTTCAAGTTGTCGCGTACACCTAGTACAATTTCACATTGCACCGTCATATATCGAAGTACCTAATTATGGCAGGCATAACATTGTAAGGAATTACATCCTTCGTCACCAAAATATCGGTAAACACAAACAGTGGTCATATGTTATTGAATGTGGGGTCTGATAACGATGTACACCTATCTGTCGAAAGAATTGGAGCAAACTGAAGCACTTTACATTACGCATTCCACTCATGCATAATCGCAGTTGCATACACAGCAAGGCGCATCTTGCCTCGTCTGGAGTTCGAATAATGCACGCCTCTAGTATCCAGGTACGTGTACCTATAGTAACCGTCAGGTTCTGTACTTAAACCACTCATTCGTATACCTCCCAGTGCATACAGTGCCAGAATGCGTATCCTTTATAATTATGTTATGCTGCGTCAGAATAGAACTCGGTAAAAATGAACGCCCTAGTCGCTTGTTGACACGTATTTACGAAATGGAGAAGGCCTGTGGTTGGCTATTCGCATACTCGGCACAAATAATATTCAGCTCAGACTACCTGTAGGCCTACGACACGCTGCTTGCCGCAAAATGCGAGGACAACGCTCTCGAGATCTCTCGAAATTTCTCACGAGAAACATTGCTTGCGATAGTCTCGAGAAATCTCGAGACCTAGTCTCAGACTGCCCATCACTACTTCACAGCTACTTAAGCATTCCTATGTAAGTTTCATCTCTATTTTCCTTGGACTTGAAATAGGCAATTCTCGTAAGTCTGCAGGATGATATTAAGTGTCTGCTTTAGACAAGTGGGTGAGACTAATGGCGATGTTTGCTGTCCAGAATTCGAGGTGTCCTCTTAAATGAGGCTTATTTAACACTTGTCTTGTGTAAAATAAAATCAGTTCTGAGTAAAAATGTCCATATAGAGAGGTGTCCGCTGAATAAAGGTGTCCGTTAGGACAGGTTTGTCTGTATTTAATGCCAAGTAAGCACACATAATAGTGACACTACAATCAGGTTGTGTGTGTGGGTTTTTTTGTATGTGCGGATAATCGTCACACTAATTCAGATAAGTTTTCGGCAACTATGAAATAGGAAAAGGCAAGGACTGGGATGGTAGAACCTTGTTCATGTCCATGCCCCAGTACTTGTGTAGTGTAAAAATGAGGAAACTACAGAAAACAATCTTCAGGGCTGCCGATGGTGCGTTTCAAACCTATGGCCTTGAGAATACAAGCTATATCTATATGGTCTATACAACTCATTCAGTTACACGGTATTATAGTTTCATATTCCCTTCGCTGATGGTATTTAGATTACTCACCATAACAACACTATAAACAAAGCTACACTTCCTTGCACGGTGGTGTGTCGCTTTAGTCTCGATAATATTATGAAATTTAATTTCCATCGAAAGCGATATTCTTATCTGTGGACAAGTCATGCTCATTCTTAGCCATATTTGAGTAGTGTTTTGTTGAAAACTGGTAAGAAAAAATACCTTCAATCACAGGCGGGTATTCTTCGGAAAATATTTTGAATGCCGATGAAACTGGATTATTTTTTCATGCTTTACCCGACAAAACTGTTTCAAAGAAATCGTACTGGTGGAAAAATTGCAGGCAATATACCTACTGTAATTACCGTATATGTCAATGGAAAAAAATAAATTATTTTAGCTTTAACATCACAGCAAAGTATTTTGACAGTAGTAATAATTTTTTAATTTAGGTTTAAGGTTTCTGAGCCCAAAGGATTCTTGCATTTTCATGCTCTTCGTGGCCCTTGTATTTCTTTGGCCATACCTTAATTCTTCAAGGTGTCAGACACCTTCCATTTTTTCCCTCTGATTAATATTAATAGGGGATCATTGCCCACTTGTACTTCCTCTGAAAATGGTTACCACCACCACCACCCCCTTTTCCTTGATTGTTTTCAGCTCTTACTTACATACTTTCCTGGCTAGGGAAAGAACTGCCATCACAAAATATCATCAGTGTTGCCAACTCTAGTGATCTGGAGTCTTTGCCATTTAGAGAACATTCTGGCAAATTTTAATTTATGACTTTGCCGGGCTGAGTGGCTCGGTTGAGACGCTGGCCTTCTAACCCCTACATGGCAGGTTCAATCTTGGCTCAGTCCGGTATTATTGAAGGTGCTGAAATACGTCAGCTTCGTGTCACTAGATTTACTGGCACGTAAAAGAAACCTTGTGAGACTAAATTCTGGCACCTCAAGTCTCCGAAAATCTTCAGGAATAGTTAGTGGGACGTAAAAACAATAACAATATAAATTTGATAAATTTGGTGAACCAAGTAGTCAACAATAGAGCATTGCACTTCGCGTAATTACGTGGGCGCATAATGTATTTTACTATAATCTATCAGCTTTTTTAAGTAATGGCATCTGAGTGCATAACTCATTCGCACATGTGGGGCATAAGTTTGTATTATTTCCAGAAGACTTATCAGAGATATATCGTCTCACCCACACACTTCCTATAAGGGAACGGAGATAGGTAATTTTAATTTCCCTGTGATGAAATTGATGAGTTGATGAGAACATTTGGATCACTTTTCATTCGATTATTTCAAAAGAGTTCACTATTGCCTCATTCGTTTTTATGGAGTTTCGAATGAATAATTGAAAAATAATCAAATGGAAAAAAATAATCAAATAAAATGAAATAATTGAATAAGCGATTATTTTGTATTCGATGATCCCACCACTACTACCAAGCCTTCAGTAGCCAGTGGAATGTCTCATTTCATCTGCTGGCAGCTCTCAACTCCATTTGGAGTTCTGGGTTTAGGCCTAATAAGCTAATTTTCCTAGTTAGCTACCTAGAAGACTGTTTAAGGTACCCTTAGGTGGCAAACAACAGCTGCAGTTCTATTCCCAGCACCAGCATAATTCCACACTACTTTTCCCTGCCACCTAGGCAGCATTCCATCATCCTTCAACATAATTTTTCTGAAAATATGTGAGTCCTAATATGGTATTTTTACTATAAATTAAACAAATAATGTTCAAGTTAGACATGATTTTGAACATTATATTTTCTAGGCGTGTCAAGGAACCACGAGAAAAGTTTGAATTATTCATAAATTCAAATCATAAGCAAACTAACCCAGTTCTATTGTACTTACTGGAAAATATCCTGGAAGTTTCTCAGGAATATGATTTAAAATTAATGCAAGGATAATTTTTTTATATGAGGAAGGGCTAAAAAATGTAAAGTGAGTAAATGGCAATTGAAGGTGTGGAGTTGCTTTACTCAAGACCACCTCCTTTTAAAAATGGTGACAGGGCAAGTAATTACATTTTTTTGGTAGGAGAATATGTTGTATGTCCGGCGCTCCCTTTCTCGCTCCTCCAGCCAGCTGCACGCGCGCCTGTGTATCATTCTGCTAGCTTCGACGCGCAGCCCTCAGTGCGCGTGCCTGACCATCGAGTGTACTATAAATAGGAGCTCCCTGCCTGCTCAATTGCCCACTCGCCCCGGTGTCCAGCTCCAGAATACACCCTACGTCGAGCACGGAGGCTACTCCTCTTGAAAATGTGCTTCGACCAGGTGGACTGAATTTCTGGCAGTACGAGGTTTCACCTCTGGTCACCGCTCCCTTACCTGTTTCCGCTGCCTATGTTCCGTAATTCTTTCACAAGCCATTTTCATTCCCTAATTTATGCAAGCTCCCTTAGTTTCGCTAGGTGGAATTTCTTCAATCAATTGAACTTGCTTTTTAGGAATTCAGGCACTTCAACAAACAAGGACTCTCAAAGACATTCATGTTAGTGTGCCAGATAGTTCTCGACTATCAACGTGTCAATTCACAAAGACTATCTTTTCAAGATAGAAGTGTATATAAAGACTGTAAACCTGTACATATTGTATAAAGACAGACTTTTCTCAAGATTCAATATTCCTTTTTGCTTCAAAATAAATTTCAGTTATTTGTGTAAATATCATAAAGTGAAGCAATAAAAGTTGTGTTCTGTAAACTTCAATCTTGGTTACAACACAACTCTATGGCGACGAGGTAAAAAAGCAACTCTACAATTCTTCGGCCCCATTCGCCAACTCTATGGCGACGAGGTAAAAAAGCAACAACCTACAATTCTTCGACCCCAGTTGCCAACTCTATAGTGACGAGGTAAAAAAGCAACAAACTACACGTCATCAGCCCCATTCGCCAACTCTATAGCAACGAGGTGAACACGACACTACAATTCAACAGGCCCAGTTGTCAACTCTACGGCGACGTGCTAAACAACAACGACACTCTAACCAGTTCTGACACACAGCTTACCTTACTCTTTCTTGCACGCATCTCGCAATGGCTACTGCGGAACAACTCGCTACGGTCTTCCAAGCCTTACAGCAGCAACAACAACAGTTTATGCAACAACAACAGGCAGCATTAATTCAGGCTATTCAAGCTATTTCTGTCTCTACACAGCCATCAGCTATTCCTCCGTTCTCTGCTTTTGATCCAGCTAAGGAAGAATGGTCAGTTTATTTAGCCCGTTTACAACAGCATTTCATCTGCCATTCTGTCCCCGATGATCAACGCCGCCGCGCATTATTTCTTAGTTCGGTTGGCAATGCTACGTGTGACTTACTACGTAAATTAAGTCCGGAAGAACACTTATCTGAGGTACCCTTCACACAGCTCTTGGCCCGTCTCACGGAACACTATGCCAAAGCTCCTCACATAGTGGCTGCTCGCTATAAATTTTTTCAGAGCAGAAAGCAACCCCATCAGACACATACTGAATGGATAACTGAATTGCGTGGTCTAGCTAAACCCTGCCAGTTCATCTGCTCCAAGGACGGTTGTGGTTCATCCTACACTGATTCTCTCATTCGGGACATGATAATTTTACATACTCCTGAAGACAAAATACGTTTTGACGCTGTCAAGCAGAGTAACCCTTCTTTAGAAGACGTCCAGCGTATTGCTACGGTTTATGAGCTTACTACCAAGACTGCCGCAGCCATAGCTTCTCCACACGAAGTTGCACAAGTCTCGCCTCAGGCCCGCAAGTCCTCTGCTACAGTGAACCGTACGGATAAGGCGCTCTCCACCAAGCATTCTCGCCAGGTTCCCTCTCGTAATGCTACACGGAAGCCCAATTCTAAAAGCACCTCGAAACTCCTGCCTTCCTGCCGAGGTTGTTTCAAGCATCATGAACGTCGTGACTGTCGTTTTTTCAAAGCTACTTGTGAACGATGTAATAAACTTGGACACATTAAAACTGTCTGTCAAAGTTCGCTCCGCCCTGCTAAGACTAATGCAGCACGCCGGAAGCATATACAGCCCCGCCAGGACATGGAAGTTGATCAGATCAATCTTATTCTTCCCACAAAGGATTCTCACAAAATCATCATTCCTCTCTCATTCTCTGATCGATCTGTCGAATTTCAATTAGATACTGGATCACCTGTCTCTATTATTAACCTGACTACCTACCACGACTTAGGTTCACCTTCATGCTCTCCAGCTGACATCCAGCTCGTGACATTTAACAAGAAGAAAATTGACATCAAAGGTCAAATCAAGCTTCAGGCTAGTTATAAAGGAATTCAGAAGGCCATTCCTCTTCTCGTAGTTAACAACTACACTGCATCAAACATTATGGGCATGGATCTATTTAACTTATTTGGTTTCCAGATACATGACAACATTAACGTCGTATCTACATTGCATCCTACTTCTGACGTTACCGCTCTCCTAGCGCAGTTTCCTGAAGTCTTCGACTCTCAGCTCGGAACAGCAAAAGACTATACAGCTCACATACAGCTGAAATCCGGAGCTAAGCCTCGCTTCTTCAAAGCTCGTCCAGTACCCCTAGCACTTCAAGACCAGGTCACGAAAGAATTAGAAAGATGGATACAAACTGGAATTGTTGTACCAGTTACTTCTAGTCAATGGGCTACTCCACTCGTGGTAATCAAGAAACCTGATGGTAATGTTCGACTTTGTGGCGATTTTCGATCTACAGTCAACGCACAACTCGACACAGATATCTTTCCTATTCCACGTCCAGAAGACTTATTCCGTCGTCTCTCTGGTGGACAATTCTTCTCTCGAGTTGATCTTAAAGAAGCATATCTCCAGCTACTTTTAGACGAAGAATCTAAGAAATTTCTCACACTTAACACTCCTCTCGGACTGCTCCAGCTCCAGCGGCTCCCATTCGGTGTTTCATCCTCAGCGGCTATTTTTCAGCGCTATTTGGCTCAACTCACCGCCTCCATTCCCGGTTGTGCTAACTACCTGGATGATATTATTGTTACTGGAAAAGATCATCAGGAACATCTAACCAATCTACGCCTCCTTCTCCAGAAATTGAAAGACAATGGCCTACGAGCGAATCTCGCTAAATGTACCTTCTTTCAGCCTCAAGTTCACTACCTAGGACATATACTTGATAAGAATGGAATTCGTCCTAGTACACAGAATGTCTCAGCGATAGTAAACATGCCAGCACCTCAGAACCTCAAGCAGCTTCAGTCCTTCATAGGCAAAGCGAACTATTATAATACGTTCATTCCACGCTTCGCTACAGTGGCAGCTCCATTAAACGCTCTACGTAAAAAAGGTGTTAAGTTTCAGTGGACTCCGCAATGCCAACAGGCATGGAAAACAATCAACAACGCCTTAATTCAAGCTATACAACTCACTCATTTTCGGCCCGACAAGATCATCACGCTAGCTACTGACGCTTCAGACTACGGTGTCGGTGCCGTTCTCTCCCAGAAGGATCGTCATGGACAAGAACGCCCCATCGCCTTCGCTTCGAAAACACTTAATGACCATCAACGTCGATACTCACAGATAGAGAAAGAAGCTTTAGCCATCATCTTTGGTATTCGCCGTTTCAATGAATATCTCTATGGCAACCATTTCCTGATCATTACCGATCATAAGCCTCTCGTACACTTATTCCATCCTGGTAATAAGATCCCAGAGAATTCCCTCAGAAAGCTTCAAAGATGGTCCATGTTCCTTTCTGATTATTCCTATCAGATTGTATATCGAGCCACATCCCAGCATTGTAATGCTGATGCCCTCTCCCGCTTACCCGTTGGTCCTGATACTGCCTTCGATTCTCAAGAATCTGAATGTCTTCAGTTGGACATAGAACTTGAAGATACTGTATCCAGTTTTCCTATTGATGCTACCTGCATAGCTAAAGCTACTGATAAGGATAGTACACTTGCTACTGTACGTACTTACATCCGCAACGGTTGGCCTCTTCAGAGCACACTTCCTGCCCACCTGGCACCTTATCATCGTATGCAGCATCGTCTCACGACTCGTGCCGGAGTTGTATTACTAGAAGCAGGCACCATCTTCCGAGTGGTTATCCCACTTAGCCTCCAGAAACAAGTTCTCGAATTATTACACCAAAGCCATTGGGGTATCTCCAGAACAAAGCAACTCGCCCGTCAACACTGCTACTGGCCCGGTATTGATGCCGCCATCGAAAAGCTAATACGTCATTGTGAGCAATGTCAAACGAATCAGAACGCCCCGTCTTCTGATCTTGCTTCATGGCCTCCTGCTACTACTCCATGGGAACGAGTTCACATCGATTTCGCAGGTCCTTTCCTCAATTCCATGTGGTTAATAGTCATCGATTCACTGTCAAACTTTCCATATGTAGTGGATATGCATTCGACTACTACAACCGAAGCTACCATTCGTGCTCTCCAGAAAATCTTTACTACAGAAGGCTTACCACAAGTACTCATTTCGGACAACGGACCTCAATTTACAGCTACTGCTTTTCAGAACTTTTGTACACATAATGGCATTCGTCATATCCTAGCACCACCTTTTCACCCTCAATCTAATGGTGAAGCTGAACGCTTCGTACAGACATTTAAAAGAAGTATGAAGAAAGCTGTCTCTTCAGGCTTAACTAAAGACCAAGCCTTGCTCCAACTCCTAAACACCTACAGAACTCTACCCGGCGCTGATAATGTCACTCCTGCACAGAAGCTCCATGGACGACCTCACAGAACTTTACTTTCTCTGTTACAGCCTCTTCCGACCCAGCATAAGACCTCACCAACGAAGTTCTCCCTCAACGACAAGGTCTACACCAGGACATTCAAATCCAACCCACTCTGGATACCTGGAGTCATCTGCAGATCTTTGGGTCATCGTCTATACGAGATACAGACTACGGAGAAACGTATCTGCCGCCATCAAGATCAGATACGTCTGCGCTACCGCCCCTGTCCAGCTATTGATGCTATTGCTAAACCTGATAAATCTATTGCTGAACGCGCTTTAGATCATTTAATAACAATGGGTTCCTTTCAGGCCGAGACAGCGCCACTCCGCCCAGTTCCAGCTCCGGACAATACAACAGAGACATCAGCAGCTCCGCCCCAGCATCGCAGTCGCCGCCAGCGCCGCCGCCGTTTCACGCCGTACCGGCGTATTTAGGAGGGGAGGGTGTTGTATGTCCGGCGCTCCCTTTCTCGCTCCTCCAGCCAGCTGCACGCGCGCCTGTGTATCATTCTGCTAGCTTCGACGCGCAGCCCTCAGTGCGCGTGCCTGACCATCGAGTGTACTATAAATAGGAGCTCCCTGCCTGCTCAATTGCCCACTCGCCCCGGTGTCCAGCTCCAGAATACACCCTACGTCGAGCACGGAGGCTACTCCTCTTGAAAATGTGCTTCGACCAGGTGGACTGAATTTCTGGCAGTACGAGGTTTCACCTCTGGTCACCGCTCCCTTACCTGTTTCCGCTGCCTATGTTCCGTAATTCTTTCACAAGCCATTTTCATTCCCTAATTTATGCAAGCTCCCTTAGTTTCACTAGGTGGAATTTCTTCAATCAATTGAACTTGCTTTTTAGGAATTCAGGCACTTCAACAAACAAGGACTCTCAAAGACATTCATGTTAGTGTGCCAGATAGTTCTCGACTATCAACGTGTCAATTCACAAAGACTATCTTTTCAAGATAGAAGTGTATATAAAGACTGTAAACCTGTACATATTGTATAAAGACAGACTTTTCTCAAGATTCAATATTCCTTTTTGCTTCAAAATAAATTTCAGTTATTTGTGTAAATATCATAAAGTGAAGCAATAAAAGTTGTGTTCTGTAAACTTCAATCTTGGTTACAACAGAATACCAAAAAAAAAAAAAAAGCCTTAAATTGAAAATTCAATATTTTGGATTGAAATGGCTGACATCGTAGTCGTGACTCGTCCTAAAAGACCATGAGAGGTTCAGAAGAAACATAACGTATATCAAAATCTGTTTAGATCAGTACTTGGTACTTGAGGTGATCTCTGGTGGTATGCAACGAGGTAGCTGAGAAAAAAATTTTAAAAAATTGAAAAAAATCTTAAGATGGTGCTGGAAAGATATCGGTTTAGAATAAATAACTGTTGACCGAGCAAGTTGGCCACATGGTTTGTATCATGTAACTGTGTTTGATTTTGGCGTGTGGTGGGTTTGAATTCCATAATCGGCAGCCCTGAAGATTTTTTTTTTTTTACCCACCATGCAAATACTAGGGCTGTACCTTAATTAAAGCCACGGCTGCTACTTCTTGTTCCTCTGCAAACATTGATTCTCAAGGCTGGAACAGGATCCATTTTCTGATCTGCTACCATCCCAGTCCTATCAATTTCCCATCTTTGTGTCACCAAAAACCTTTGATGTGTTTGTGTGATATTAAACCACTAGCAAAAAGAAAACAACTGTTGTGTGGTCTCTAATATTCAATGGGAAATTCATTATATATTACTACCTATTGCCAGGTGAGCAAACTAGTTTTTTTTTTTGCTCTGCTCCCTGTGTTAACCTTTCTGGAACATTTATATTCCTGCCATATAACACAGCCCAAGATCTTTGTCCTTTGGATATTATTGTTCTTCACCTAGTTAAAAAATACAATTTTAAGTCCTACCTATAATCAACAATGTCTGTCTGTTAGATCATCAGCCCCGAGGCTGATTGGATCCTCAAATAGCACCACCAAGGTTATGCGGTTATAAGGAAACCCCAAAAACCAATGGCAGCACCAAAATGAGGCGTACTAGGCAAGAAGAGGAGTGAGGTAGTTTGCCATTGCTTTCCTCACTGGGTCAGAAAGTACCATTGCAGCACGACTGACCCTATGAGCAGCACCTTTCATAACACTCAGATGCACTAGTCATGCTCTGAATGTCATTACTGAGCACTACCCATACCCCCAGCAACTTCCATATTGTCACAGCCATGGATGTTGACTGGGACTTCGGTGGAAGCTACACTTTAATCTGGCCTGTGCCAAGAGATGGATGCAAAAGTACTGTATAAATCAAAAAATTACAGCAGGCAGCATAGTCAACAATAAGCATTGTTAATGTCCATTAAGGACCATTATTTACTCTATCTCTCTGTTTTGCGCAGGAACATGCATAACATATTAAATAACAGATTTGAAAATATTAACTTTTTGCCTCATAATTACATTCTTTTGTGAATGGGTCATTAATTAATTGTGCAGTATAAGATTTAACTAAGCAGCCATCTGCTCTTAACTCTAATCACGTTGGGGTTGGAAGAGAACAAGAGAATCAAGTTAATATCAGGCTCAGCTATAGACCTGTGGTTGCCAAGCTGAGAACTTCTTTTAGTCAACTGTGGTTTTTGTTTTGATAGGGGAAGTATTCTATGTATTCTTGAATTCTCCTTAGGACACCTGGACAAGAAAAATAATCAAAAATTCACATTTCATTTTTCACTTCTTTGAACTGAGTAAGCTTTCCTGAATACAAAAAAGAGAGTATGTGTGTTCCTATAACAAAGGTGTAGTTTAAATATGGTGGTACCGCTGACACCTAACATTACGTTTCCCAAGGTGACATTTTTTAATCTTCAGGTACACTTTTCTCAGGAACCGTAATAGCCAGGGCAGTCAAACTCAGTAACCTTATTTAAGTACCTGAAAGCTGTTAGGAATACCCACAAAATATATTTTTATGAGAAGTATGACATTAACAACCAATGTTAGGGAAATATTTTCTAAGGGCCCATTTTAATAGGATTATTATTAGCGTATGGCAAGGAAATTATATACATAATATACAATACATACACAATAACAAAAACATTGATTCACTTCAGGCATTAGTGTTCTCTTATATCTGAATGTCCAACTTTTCAATCCACTGTAGTGCTTCCGCTGTTGGAGATAGGAAGTCTTCCAAACTACCTGGATAAGCCCGCAGTTGACACTCGCTTATAATGTGGGGAATAGTCTGGCGAGGGGCTCCACAGTCACATTCTGGAGATGGTACAAAGTTCCACTTGTAGAGAGAATCCCTGCACCTTCCATGACCTGTCCTGATCCTGTTCAGTCTCGACCAAGTTGCACGTGGTAGTTGGGATCCACTTGCAATATTTTCCCCTCTGAAGATGTTATACAGGGGCACGTTGGGAGAGTTATTCCAGCGGCCTTTCCACTCCTCCAAAGCATTGAAGTTGGTGGATGTCTTCAGAGCAGCATCACAAAGGGGTGGATGTCGTGATTTCAGTCTTTTGAGACTAAGAGCTGGTATGTCATTTAGAACAGGTAGCAGAGGATTCTTGCAGATCTCGTTGTACTCTCGAACAAGAGCTCTGGATCTTCGTAAGTCAGGTGGCATTAAATGTGATTTGTTGCTGTTTACATGCCTGTTTTAAAACTGAGCGAGAGGGAGATTTTTTCCTAATTGATGTTAAAAGGTGAGCAAAGTTTGGTAGTCGTGGAAAAAGTAAGTGTCGCATATGTTGGTAAAAAGTGGATGTTCAACATGCAGGTTTCATATCCTGTTGCCTTTAATCATCTTCTTGGAAGACTAGAACTGTGGATGACCTAAAGGAGATAGAACTTCAGGAAGAGAATCTAAGAGAGAAGAATGATCCGTGTATCTGACCTCTTTGAGTTGGGAGAACTACAACTCGCTTTAATATGGTAGGGTCATCAGTCCATAGACTGATTTGATGCACTTCTCCATTACTACAGTATGTGTCCTGTCAGTATCTCTCCTTCTGGTCAAATTTCACTCACCAACTTAATTTAGTATCTTTTCATTTGTGATCCAAACTAGCCATCTCGCTTTCAGCATTCTTCTGTGACACCAAATCTCAAAAGCCTGTATTTTCCTTCTTTCTGCACTAGTCATTGTCTAGGTTTCGCTACCATATGCCACACTGCACACAAAAGTCTTCAAAAATATCTTTCTAAAATTTATTTTGACATAAATATGTCTTATAGCCGAGTGTCATCTGAAATTGGCCATAAAAAATGTGTTGACACGAAATTACCTAGCAACCATGCAGGCTTTTATGTGAACTATTGTTAGATGGCCATGACTGAGACACATCTGGAAGGTTTTTTTTTTTTTTAGAGGGGCCTCATCTCATCTACTCCAGGGAACCAATCATTTCATTCATGGTAGTTTCCTAGGTCCTGAGTCAGTTTCCCCCTTCCGATGCACTGAATCCTACACTTGTTGACTCCAAATTCCATATAGATGACTCGAAAACTATTTGTTAGATGCAAGTAAATTAATCGTTGTCAAATTGAGTTTCATTTATTGAAATACATATCATTTGATTTTTCCAATGGGAAATTTGACACAATTTTTTTAAGAAAGGTCTTCCATGCTTGAGCTACTCTACATTTTATGTTCTTACTTCTGCCATTAGTTATTCTACTACCCAAGTAACAATATTCATCTAGCGCCTCTAAGACTTAATTTCTTAATCTAATATTTCCTGCATCACCTGACTTCATTTGACTGTATTCCATTACTTTTTGCTTGGATTTATTTATTTTCATCTTGTATTCTTTCTTCAAGACTGTGTCCATGCCATTCAGCAATATATACATTAAGATAAAAAGAAATATATGTGATACGCTAATAAACTTAAATTATCAAGAGTCGTGATATTCTTGAGGGTAGTTCTATGTACTTGGTAACTCATAGTATAAAAAATATCTTCTTATCTAAAACTAACTGTAACTTCTCATTAGAATTGAACTCCCTGATGTACGAAGGAAGGTAACAACGGCTGTTGGGAAGATTCTCTTAGCCTTCTTAAGGGCCACTGTCTACCCAAATCTCGCTTGATCTTGGGTTCTTCTACAACCCCAAGAAATCAGATGCATCAATCTAATGTCCCAGATATTGAAAACAAAGAGTTGACTCTCTTTTGTTATTTCAAGAGCCCTAAGCAGGCATTTCAAGACAAACCTTTTGAAATGAAAATACAGAGCCATCTAAAACCAAATGTATCTCTTTGCCTGCAGGAGACTTGCTGAACCCTGTGCAGTTCAGGTCCTCATTGAAGAAAATGACTAGGCCATTTTTGCTGCTGAATTTGATCTGCACACCGAATGAAATAATATATTTGTCCCTTCCTAGGCCTACAGAGGTGCTATACACCTAGTGTAGAAACCTGTATTATTTGTTCATTTAAAAATATTCTCGTCTTTCCATGTGTTGATGTTTGGGATGGATGTGGCTGTAGTGAGAACTGTTTACTTATTGACTTCCCTAAAATCCCCAGCCCATTTTTTGGGAGCTTTGTTCAGATTGTGTTACTTGAACGAGGTGGACATTCAGTTCCTTTGTACACTCGTCAGAAGAAAGAATCACTCACCAAGTAGTAGTTGTCGTTTTGCTCCAAAACTCGGCATGCAGTTACATCTTGAGCAGATAGTCAGATAAGTACACAGTGACATGATAAACAAATTAATTTATTCTTAGAAGTAGAATTATATATTTCTTCCATCTTTCAATACTTACCAAATTTAACATGTGATGAATTACAGATAATACGACATGTTTCAGTTGTTATTTGTAACCTCCTTCAGCTTCAAATGTATCAAGTTTACACAAAACACAGGTTATGGGAGTCAGACAGTTATTATTCAATAAAATGTTGAGTCTTCATCATAGAAACATATATAAAAGTACTGAGAAGACTGGTAACATAAAATACCTTTACGTTGCACCAACAGAGATAGGTCTTATGGTGTCAGTGAGATAGGAAAGGGAGGTACAGCCCTAGTATTTGCTGGGTGTAAAAATAGGAAACCATGAAAAACAAATCTTCAGAGCTACCTGCAGTGGGGATTCATTTATACATTCTTTGAATAATGAATTATATGATTAAATTGATAATTCCAAAGAGATGTACGTTTAATATCCCTTCAAAAGGAAATATGGCTTTCGTGTAGCCTTGTTTAAGGTTGGTAGAACTGTAGGGCTGCTAAGCAAGTGTGTTGCTACATTAAGGGGAAGTAGGATGGACTGCATTTTGCTCTAAGTAATATGATCATTGGTAATTTTCCCTAAAAAGGAATTTCATTTGAATAACCGTATTATTTCTGTGATCAAATAGAATATGAATATTTTTGTAAATGTTCATTAAAGTACCTTTTTGCATTTTATGGAGGATTAATAAATCTTAATTGATGGAAGTCAAACTGTGATTGAAGTTTATCATATGTTTGTTCATGGCTAAAAATCTATAATAAGTCTGTGGCTTTTATGTGCTCTTGATAACGCATATGGAAGTTCCTTCCATTTTGACCTGTATAGCTAGAATTACATTATGTTCATTTGAGTTTGTAAATACCAGAATTAGAATGTATGTATGTTCAGTCCGTCAGCAATAACGCTGGTGGGATCCTCAACAGCTCTGCCATCAGCTGTCATAGATGGCCTAGGCATCACTGAAGAGGCGTACTAGGGAAATGAGGAGTGAGGTGGTTTCCCGTTGCTTTCCTCACCGAGCCAGGAGTTGCTATTACATATCAGTCTTCCAAGCCCACTGAAATGCATGCACCAACCGACCCTATGAGCAACATTTTCACACCATTCATAGCAGGGACTAGAATTAGAATACTCATCATTATTCTTAATGGTGTGAGTGTTAAAAAATAATTTAGAATTGGTGTTATTAGTTTTGAAAGCTACTTTAAAGTTAAGTTTTTTTAAGATACTGTACTAGTTTGAAAATATTCTTAGTAATGTAAGTAATTATAAGAAAGTTATTTTTTTCTTTTCTTTTGGATTTGGCTAATTTGGTGGATTGTTTATTTTTTACTTAAGTACAGTATTCTCTTGGCAGAATTTTTATTGTAGCCATGGATGAGGGCAATGTTCTAAATGTTATTAATTTGTTTTTTATATTGTTACTGGATACACTTATTTTCAAAATGCTATGAATCCGACTATTAAAAATAGGCTTTATTGTGGGCACCTGAATGTTGGGTGTCCTATCTTATTGTATTTGAAGTTAAAGTGGGTTTTTTCAAGACATCATAATGGAATGGTTATTGTTCCTAGTAATTTTAGTGAATATAATGTAGGGATCTGTAGAATTTAAATATTGAAGTAAAGTGTCACCATTAGTGACTTGATTATCTATTATGGTGGAAATGTTGTCGACATATCTTGTTTCTTCTTTCGTATTGGCCGACTATGGACCATATTAATTCAAATTCAGCTCCATCTGTTTCTGGGCTTTGATCCTTGTCCAGTACTCCTTCATCCTTTCACTTTGCAATCACCTCCTCTCTTCTGTCCACAAGTGCTTGGGTATAGTATCTAACTTTTTCTTGAAAACTCTTCATGGTCTTGATCCTCGACTTGTAAGCATCCCTGTTGGTGATTTCCATTTCTTCTATTCTCATTTTTTCCAGGTCCTTCTTCACCTCCTGATGCCAGCGCACCATAGTTTTCTTGGTCTTAACAAACCATCTGATTGGTCGGTATTTCCAGGCTCACTCTGTAGATTTTTCCAAAGAACATGGCTCTCCTCTTCTAGATGGTATCTGAGATCTTTTCCATCTTGATATAATTCTTGGTTTCCTTTCTTTCTGTATCATCTATCCTCTGTTCTTTGGGGTCCCAGTATCTTCCTAAGAATTTTTTCCCCCACCAGTTCCAACTTCTTGACCAATCCTGTTTTTATCAGGTTCAAACATTCAGCTGCATATATAACTTACAGGCAGATCACTGTCTGGTAGTGTCTGAGTTTTGCATTGATCGAGATCTTGTAAGTCTTCATAGTTAGTTTATATGCCTAGTTCATCTTTTTGATTCTCGATAACAGTGCCTCCCTTCCTGACAGGTTGTTGACTATCGGCTCTCCCAGATATTTTATTTTCCACTTTCCGAATCCTTTCTCTCTCAACTGTCTTACATCTGGGTACTGTTTCGGTGTTGATCATGCATTGTGTATTCTCAAAGAAGATCCATAGGCCTGTATTCCTGGAGTTGGATAATTTGGTTCCCTGCCTCCTCTATTGAATGTAACAGAACACAATGTCATCCGCAAAGGCTACACAGTCAACTCATATTCCTTTGTTTTTGCATCTCATCCGTATATCACCTATTCCTTGCATTTTTTGGCGTCACTCTGTAATCACTTTGTCAAAAACACAGTTGAACAGACTTTATGTTTATTAATATTGTTGTCCCACTAAATTGTCCAAATAAATGTATGCCAAAATATCTGAAGCAGGTGAACCCATAGATGAAGGTGAAAAATTTGTCTATAATTTAATATATCTATTTAGATGATTTTTTATTAAATAAATGGTCTCTATAATAGGAACATTTGAATACATATTTGTGATGTCATAGTAATGAATAGAACAGTTGGGTTGTAGATTTAGATTTTTAGTTCTCTTGCAGAACTCTAAGGAGTTCTTAATTGAAGTTTTGGTTGTGTTTTTTTTTTTTCTAAATGAATTGAGCAACCTTATAAGTGGGACTATTTCTGAAATTGATGATAGGTCTGATAGGTGTGTGTAGTTTAGGTAGGGTTATGGCTGTAGGTAATTTAGGGTTCATGCTAATTCAATCAATATGAATCAATCAATACTGATCTGCATTTAGGGCAGTCACCCAGGTGGCAGATTCCCTATCTTATATTTTGTTTTCCTAGCTTTTTCCGAAATGATTTCAAAGAAATTGGAAATTTATTGAACATCTCCCTTGGTAAATTATTCCAATCCCAAACTCCCCTTCCTATAAAAGAATATTTGCCCCAGTTTGTCCTCTTGAATTCCAACTTTATCTTCATATTCATATCTTTCCTACTTTTATAAACGCCACTCAAACTTATTCGTCTACTAATGTCATTCCATGCCATCTGTCCGCTGACAGCTCGGAACATACCACTTAATCGAGCAGCTCTCCTTCTTTCTCTCAATTCTTCCCAGCCCAAACTTCGCAACATTTTTGTAACGCTACTCTTTTGTTGGAAATCACCCAGAACAAATCGAGCTGCTTTTCTTTGGATTTTTTCCAGTTCCTGAATCAGGTAATCCTGGTGAGGGTCCCATACACTGGAACCATACTCTAGTTGGGGTCTTACCAGAGACTTATATGCCCTCTCCTTTACATCCTTACTACAACCCCTAAACACCCTCATAACCATGTGCAGTGATCTGTACCCTTTATTTACAATCCCATTTATGTGATTACCCCAATGAAGATCTTTACTTATATTAACACCTAGATACCTACAATGATCCCCAAAAGGAACTTTCACCCCATCAACGCAGAAATTAAAACTGAGAAGCCTTTTCCTATTTGTGAAACTCACAACCTGACTTTTAACCCCGTTTATCAACCTTGCAGTTGCTCACAATCTTGTAACTTATTTGTTACTCTATAGAGAATAACATCATTCGCAAAAAGCCTTACCTCTGATTCCACTCCTTTACTCATATCATCAATATATATATAAGAAAACATAAAGGTCCGATAATACTGCCTTGAGGAATTCCCCTCTTAATTATTACACGGTCAGATAAAGCTTCACCTACTCTAATTCTCTGAGATCTACTTTCTAGAAATATAGCAACCCATTCAGTCACTCTTTTGTCTAGTCCAATTGCACTCATTTTTGCCAGTAGTCTCCCATGATCCACCCTATCAAATGCTTTAGACAGGTCAGTCGCGATACAGTCCATTTGACCTCCTAATCCAAGATATCTGCTATATCTTGCCGGAATCCTAGAAGTTGGGCTTCTATTGAACCAGTTATTAGTTTCACAAATATGTCTAATATAATCGGAAAGAATGTCTTCCCAAAGCTTAAATACAATGCATGTCAAACTTACTGGCCTGTAATTATCAGCTTTATGTTTATCACCCTTTCCTTTATACACAGGGGCTACAATAGCAACTCTCCATTCATCTGGTATAGCTCCTCTGACCAAACAATAATCAAATAAGTACTTCAGATATGGTACTATATCCCAACCCATTGTCTTTAGTATATCCCCAGAAATCTTATCAATTCCAGCCACTTTTCTAGTTTTCAACTTTTGTATCTTATTGTAAATGTCATTGTTATCATGTGTAAATTTTAATACTTCTTTAGTATTAGTCTCCTCTATCTGGACATTATCCTTGTAACCAACAATCTATACATACTGCTGACTGAATACCCTGCCTTTTGAAGATCCTCATATACACACTTCCCTTGTTCATTAATTATTCCTGGAATGTCCTTCTTGGAACCTGTTTCTGCCTTAAAATACCTATACATACCCTTCCATTTTTCACTAAAATTTATATGACTGCCAATTATGCTTGCCATGATGTTATCCTTAGCTGCCTTCTTTGCTAGATTCAATCTTCTAGTAAGTTCCTTCAATTTCTCCTGCACCTCCTTCTTAGTCTCTTTATTGCTCTATTATAATAAGGTGGGTCTCTACCATTCCTTACCTCCCTTAAAGGTACAAACCTGTTTTTGCATTCCTCAACAATTTCTTTAAACCCATCCCAGAGTCTGTTTACATTCTTATTTACCGTTTTCCACCGATCATAGTTACTTTTTAGAAACTGCCTCATGCCTGCTTTATCAGCCATATGGTACTGCCTAATAGTCCTACTTTTAAGACCTTCCTTTCTATCACATTTATTTTTAACTATGACAAAAACAGCTTCATGATCACTAATACCATCTATTACTTCGGTTTCTCTATAGAGCTCATCTGGTTTTATCAGCACCACATCCAGGATATTTTTCCCTCTTGTTGGTTCCATCACTTTCTGAATCAGCTGTCCTTCCCATATTAACTTATTTGCCATTTGTTGGTCATGCTTCCTGTCATTCGCATTACCTTCCCAATTGACATCTGGTAAATTCAGATCTCCCGCTACAATCACATTTCTTTCCTTGTCGTTTCCTACATAGCTGATTATCTTATCAAATAATTCTGAATCCATGTCAGTGCTACCCTTTCCTGGTCTGTACACTCCGAATATATCAAGTTGCCTATTATCTTCAGAAATGAGCCTTACACTTAGAATTTCATGTGTCTCATCTTTAACTTTTTCGTAGCTTACAAATTCTTCTTTCACCAGAATGAATACTCCCCCTCCCACCATTCCTATCCTATCTCTACGATACACACTCCAGTTCCGTGAGAAAATTTCTGCATCCATTATATCATTTCTCAGCCATGATTCAACTCCTATTACAATATCTGGTAAATATATATCTATTAAATTACTCAATTCTATTCCTTTCTTTACAATACTTCTACAGTTCAACACTAACAATTTTATGTCATCCCTACTTGATTTCCAGTTCCCTGTTCCCTTATCACCGCTTCCTAGGCCACCCCATTTCCCTGAATATACCTCCCTATTACCCTTCCAAACAAATTTCCTAACTTATATGTACCACTGCGGTTTAAGTAAAGACCATCTGAGCGCAGATCCCTATCTCCTACCCACCCATTAGGATCTAGAAATTTCACTCCCAGTTTCCCACATACCCACTCCATAGTCTCATTTAAATACCCAATCACCCTCCAGTCAGTATTCCACTAATAACAATCTCCGCTTTCTTAAACTTCACCCGTGCTGCATTTACCAGATCCCACACATCTCCAACTATGTTGGTACTTATATCAGTTTGCCTTACGTTGTTGGTACTAACGTGAAACACTACCACCTTCTCCTTCCCCACCTCCCTCTCTTCTACTTTCCTCAACATCTGCCTCAACCTAATTCCTGGATAACATTCTACCCTGGTTCCCTTTCCTCCACACACTTTCCCCACGTGTCTAACGATGGAATCCCTCATGACCAGAGCCTCAACCCTACCCACCTCATTTGATCCCCTCCCCTCCTGGTCAGCCCTATCTTTCCTGATAGCTGCAGAAGCTACTTCCTCCTCCCTTTTCTCCTTCCCATGACCCTGTTCCACCTGTCTTTTCCTATCCTCTACTCTACATTTCCCTTTCCTACCTTTTCCCTTCCTCCTACTTCCACACATCTATGCAACAGTTCCCTGTCCCTCATCTTCCCTCTGTTGTTCTACCTGGAGTGACTCGTACTGATTTCGCACAGACACCTGTCCTGAATTCTGATCCTGAATAGAGCTCTTAGCCTGCAATCTCCTTCCCCTTAGAACATTAGACCACATGTCTTCTACAACTTCCACCTTTCCTTCCCCTCCCTCTTGTACACCTACTGTAACCTGTACATTGTTTAAGTGAATCCTATCTTCCTTCCTGTCTTCTGTGAGAATCCTAATTATCTCCCTCAAACTCTCCAACTCCTCCCTCATACCCCTCAA
Organism: Anabrus simplex; assembly: GCF_040414725.1. Taxonomy (NCBI): domain Eukaryota; kingdom Metazoa; phylum Arthropoda; class Insecta; order Orthoptera; family Tettigoniidae; genus Anabrus; species Anabrus simplex. The sequence goes on along the minus strand of NC_090272.1, from coordinate 181,996,435 downwards.
TGCCTCGCCACACCCAGAGTTCGTACACTCGCGCTCCTTAGCCATTCTTTACGGAAAAAATAAAAATAAAATAACTTATTTGCAAAAAAAAAATGAATGGAGTGATATATTGTCTGGGATAGTACTCAAAGATCACACAACAATAAGGTAATTAATATACGACTCAACTACAATACTACTCTATTTTTTTATCCTACAACCCCCTAACAGGATAAAAACTGCTGTTAATTAATGAATATCTAAAGGAATACACAAGAACTACACAATTCCAAACTGCATTTAAGCCTATCCTAATTACAACAACAGAATTTTAGTAAGAGTTTCTATGGATACCTGTAATACATCAGTACTACACAAATATTTTACAATAATAAAATAAGCACACTAAATTCTGATAGGATATTAGTCCACTCGTATACTACTGTACAGTACACTAGAGTAATTTTTAAACTACTTTCAGATGTATCCTAATTACAATACCGGTACCGTATGTCACTACTAAGCACAAACAGAAATGAAATTTGCAAGAACTACTGTACTCAAAGATTACCAACAAAGCTAAATGCTTAGACAAATTATTATTAGAACTACGCTCTAATAGATACACACGAAAGATAACACATGAATATAGCAGGCAAGATACGGCACTATATAAATATATTGTATCTACACTACAATGTATCTAGGCCCTACACTACAATTTTCAGCTGAAGTGTGGTTATATGAACTTTTACACTGGTGGATTAGTATTATTTTCCCTACTACGTGGGACGGTGAATAAAAGTGTCCTTAAATGCTGAGAATAAGAGGTTGTCTACTATAATTTCTGTCAAAACCACACCGGGGGCTTCAAATGCAAATTTTATTGGGATATAGGAATTTGATTATTATCTTTTACTCGATGAATAAACAAAGGTGGAAATTACAAAGTATGGAGGGAACTAAGAGTACAAATTATGGGAATAATGAATCAGCTGACGTATTTATTTACGCAACTATCATGTGCATGCAGCAACAATCGTCAACAATCCAAATAACTGTTAACTACCGTAGTTATCGAGTGAAATTACTGAGAATTCTCTTTAACTTCTCTTTAAATCGATGTTTACAGGCTTATCGTGTTATTTAATGTAATGAATTATTACCATCATGATAGTTTGAATGGATATCTGTACAAAATATCGGAAACGTAGCGGCGGAAATTACAATGAGTTAGAACTCCTTATGATAATCTGCCTTTGTAAGTATTATACCAAAGAACCTACAGATATTTAAAAATATTGTTTTAAAAGTTAATATTATTACCTAAAGTATTTCCTAAACCTAAATTCAAAATAAAGTACACCTAGCTAGCTTACTTAACCTAGAAAACGTAATCTACTGAACACCAATTGAATTACTTGTTATAAAATTTAAATAAATAATACTACTCCCAATTTCTACCAACAAGCACTAAACATATATAAAAAAATAAATAAATAAAAAATATATAAATAGCCCTAAATGTAACATGCACACACAAAATTTAAATAATTTTAATAGGTTTTAACTACTTTTTTCACTACAATAATGCAAGAGCTCTCTCAACAGCCAACTGTTCACAAGCGCATCCAACAATGAAGCCTAATTAGTTTAGCGTCGGACTGAATGGCTCAGACAGTTGAGGCGCTGGCCTTCTGATCCCAACTTGGCAGGTTCAATCCTGGCTCAGTCCATTGGTATTTGAAGGTGCTCAAATACGTCAGCCTCATGTTGGTAGATATATTGGCATGCGAAAGAACTCCTTTAGGACTAAATTCTGGCACCTCAGCATCTCCGAAAACAGTTAAAAGGTAGGTAGTGAGACGTAAAGCAAATAACAGTATTATTATTAATTTGTTCAAAAACTTCTTGTTCATTGAGAAGAGACTGGGAATTTTTAAGGATGTGTTCTAATTGTCTTTGCATGGAATTGATGGGATGAATTTGTTTTAATGTTCTTTGTCTATAATTACTGTGGTATTCTGATTTGGTGACTATTAAATTATTGTTTTAAATATTTAATGCCTATTGGTTGTTGTGTTGTCTTTGAAATCATATTTATTTTGAATCTTTTGAAGTTTCTTTTTTACTTATCTTATTTCGGCCTGTTTGTCTATGGGGAGGATTGGATTGCCTGTTCTGCTTCTGCGATTGTTGTTATAATGTTATTTTGTAATAGGAAAATTAATCCAGTTGTGTTTAGGTCCTTTGTTAAGTATGTTGGTTTCTGTTTCTATAAAATGTATATCAGTGAGATTCTTGATGATAGAGGGTAAAATTTTGAAATTACAATCTTTAGTTTGAGGAGTATCATTCTGGCAGAAATGGGTGGGCTTAGCAGTCTTCAAATGTTCCAGTTTTTCATTCAAAGTATTTTGTTTAAAGGATAAAATATTTTGGAGCTTTGAATTAACATACTTTGGAAGAAGTCCCATTCCGAAGGTAGCAAATGTTTTGGCATCCTGATGTGCCTTGTATAGTTCAATGTTCAAAAAGGCTTTATTCATATAGAAGCATCTGATTTTGTTCTTGATTTTAACTTGTTAGTTTTATCTTGAACTTTCATAGTTTATGTTGAGTTATTGTTTTTATTTTGGAGGACCACACCAATATCCTTTTCAAGGAACTACGGTAATTAACATATTAAAAAAAGCAAAAAATAATTACCAGAGATCATATTACCTAGTAGAATTCAATCCCTCCTACTTCACCCCTTCCCATCCCACTCACTACTTCCCCTTAGTCCAGGAACATGCTTGCACACCAACTCTACAGTCCCATTAACCTTCAACAAAACCACATGAAAGGCATGTTTCTATTCCAGAGGGTATCAAATGAACATTTCTTTGCAATTATCAATTTAATCATACAATTCTTGTCTTTATTCAGAGAATGTATAAATTCATTAGTGTTACTGAGAATAATATTATTTGCTTTGCATCACACTAACTACTTCTATGGTTTTCGGAGATGCCGAGGTGCCGGAATTTAGTCCTGCAAAAGTTCTTTTACATGCCACTAAATCTACCGACATGAAGCTGGCGTATTTCAGCACCTTCATATACCACCAGACTGGGCCAGGATCGAACCAGCCAAGTTGGGGTCAGAAGGCCAGCACCTCAACCATCTGAGCCACTCAGTCCAGCTGTTACTAGAAAATTTCCTCATATCTTATATATATGTTTCTCTGAAGACAACACAACATTTTATTGATTTAGAACAGTGTTTTATGTAAACTTCATACATTTGTAGCCAAAGAAGTGATGTGGATCAAAATACACTACTTGACAAAAAAAATTTAAGCATCCACAAAAAATGGTCGGATGTCAATGTAACTTTGGACACCTACGCAACATCAGCGGATATGTAAATGATTGAGTTGCGATTCTCTATGACGGGTAGAACCCCCAGGGTACATTAGTGTTATTTGTGTTAAGTGTTGTTACCAGGCCTGGTAGGGTATATAAGGGACGTGAACAGCGTTAGATGTTGAGCGATTACTGAGAAGGACACAGAGATGCTATGTACTCGTGTGAGAGAGCATTATCAGCACCTGACAAGAGTTTGAGAGAGGTCTCATTGTGGGTCTGCATTTGGCCAGCTGGTCGAACCATGCAGTAAACAGAGTTGTGGGGCATTCGGATGTGACACTGGCCTACCCATGCGTAGACTGCCTTTAACACCACAACACGATCAGCTACTTTTGGAGCGGTGCCATGACTGGGAAGCATGGACTGCTGATGAATGACATCGCATTGTGTTCAGCGATGAATCGTGGTTCTGCACCATCCCGGATGACCATCGTCTGCAAATATGGTGGCAACCTGGGGAGGTCCCATTCTTCCAGTGTTTTGGAGAGGCACAGCAGTGTTACTCCTGCATCATGGTGTGGGGATCCATCGGGTATGACTTCAAGTCATGGCTGGTAGTGATTGAGGGGACTACTCTGATGACACAATGGTATGTCACGAACATCCTGCATCGTCATGTTTTACTTCTCATGCGGCAGTATTGTGGTGCCATTTTTCAGCAGGATAATGCTCATCCACACTTGGCACATGTCTCTATGAACTATCTGCATGCTGTTGAGGTACTTCCATTAAATAGGTTAGAAAATAGCAGAACTTTCTTGAAAATGCTTAGCTTTCTGATGAGACAGCGCCACTAACGCTATCCAGCAGCTCATGTTTATAACTACTTACAGATGTGATCCACTATTGTTGGCTTCTATGACATAATTCATGAACAAGAGATCTCGAAATTTCACTTGTAAGCAAAAACGTATTTCCTTTAAGATTTGAAGTAATTGTGGCACAGGTTTTCAAGTACAAAATGTTTGATCTGGGGTTATAACATTTTATTAGTCACGAGATAAGGCATGAAAAGGGATGTTTGCTGGGCTGAGTGGCTCAGACGGTCGAGGCGCTGGCCTTCTGACCCCAACTTGACAGGTTTGATCCTGGTTCAGTCTGGTGGTATTTGAAGGTGCTCAAATACGTCAGCCTTATGTCCGCAAATTTACTGGCACATAAAAGAACTCATGCGGGACTAAATTCCGGCACCTCGGCGTCTCCAAAAACTATAAAAGTAGTTAGTGGGATGTAAAACAAATATCATTATTATTAAAAAGGACCCTTTTTTATGCCTACAACTAAACCATATCTGAAGTACTTATTTGATTATTGTTTGGTCGGAGGAGCTATACCAGATGAATGGAGAGTTGCTATAGTAAGCCCTGTGTATAAAGGAAAGCGTGATAGACATAAAGCTGAAAATTACAGGCCAGTAAGTTTGACGTGCATTGTATGTAAGCTTTGGGAAGGCATTCTTTCCGATTATATTAGACATGTTTGTGAAATTAATAACTGGTTCGATAGAAGGCAGTTCGGTTTTAGGAAAGGTTATTCAACTGAAGCTCAACTTGTAGGATTCCAGCAAGATATAGCAGATATCTTGGTTTCTGGAGGTCAAATGGACTGTATCGCAATTGACCTGTGTAGAGCATTTGATAGGGTGGATCATGGGAGACTACTGGCAAAAATGAGTGCTGTTGGACTAGACAAAAGAGTGACTGAATGGGTTGCTGTATTTCTAGAAAATAGATCTCAGAAAATTAGAGTAGGTGAAGCTTTATCTGACCCTGTAATAATTAAGAGGGGAATTCCTCAAGGCAGTATTATCAGACTTTTATGTTTTCTTATATATATATATATATATAAATGATATGAGTAAAGGAGTGGAATCGGAGGTAAGGCTTTTTGCGGATGATGTTATTCTCTATAGAGTGATAAATAAGTTACAAGATTGTGAGCAACTGCAGCGTGACCTCGAAAATGTTGTGAGATGGACAGCAGACAATGGTACGTAGATAAACGGGGTTAAAAGTCAGGTTGTGAGTTTCACAAATAGGAAAAGTCCTCTCAGTTTTAATTACTGCGTTGATGATGGGGTGAAAGTTCCTTTTGGGGATCATTGTAAGTATCTAGGTGTTAATATAAGGAAAGATCTTCATTGGGGTAATCACGTAAATGGGATTGTAAATAAAGGGTACAGATCTCTGCACATGGTTATGAGGGTGTTTAGGGGTTGTAGTAAGGACGTAAAGGAGAGGGCATATAAGTCTCTGGTAAGACCCCAACTAGAGTATGGTTCCAGTGTATGGGATCCTCACCAGGATTACCTGATTCAAGAACTGGAAAAAATGCAAAGAAAAGCAGCTCGATTTTTTCTGGGTGATTTCCAACAAAAGAGTAGCGTTAAAAAAATGTTGCAAAGTTTGGGTTGGAAAGAATTGAGAGAAAGAAGGAGAGCTGCTCGACTAAGTGGTATGGAAATTCTAAGTTCCCATGGAGGGAATTAGATATTTTTCCACCAATAGAGCTGTCAGCGGAGAGATGGTGTGTAATGACATTACTAGACGAATAAGTTTGAGTGGCGTTTATAAAAGTAGTAAAGATCACAATATGAAGATGAAGTTGGAATTCAAGAGGACAAACTGGGGCAAATATTCATTTGTAGGAAGGGGAGTTAGGGATTGGAATAACTTACCAAGGGAGATGTTCTATAAATTTCCAATTTCTTTGAAATCATTTAGGAAAAGGCTAGGAAAACAACAGATAGGGAATCTGCCACCTGGGCGACTGCCCTGAATGCAGATCAGTATTGATTGATTGATTGATCGATCAAAACCTCTTACATGTGGTACTGTCTGCAATTTTCAGGTAAGGCATCAAAAGTGACAACTACATACATGCAAATACAATTTGGCCTACTATACATATTTTATTTTCTGCAAATCAATGTTTAGACATGAAAAATTACTGTAAAAATTTACATTATGCCACCATATTTACATTAAATTCACTTAGACATACATTTTGTATTTTTGTAATTAGAGATTAGGTATGAATAGTGACAACCATGCATGTACCATATTTATATAAATACTGTATCATGTAGATCCACATGCACATTAATACAAAATCACATATGTGTTACTTTCTGTAATTTGGCATATTTCTTTTTCTGTTGAGATGTATAGGGATCATTTATTTACAAAGGCTTTTTTGAGGACTGCAATGTATTTATGGGCCAACAAGAAATTACAATTGTCACACATACCATCTACACTAACATATTCACTCATTACGGACTTCACCAACTTCACATTAAAACAATTTTACATGCATACTTATATTTCTTTTATTTCTTGGAAATCTGTTGAAAGACTTTGACGCAGTATGCCGTCTGTAATTATTACAACTATACATAGATCAAATACTGCCTCTTCCAGTGATTTTTTCTCAAAATAATTATTATTCAGATTTGACATTGTATTGCTTCACAGTTGTTGATCTCTGTGGACTTCGAGCCACCAGAGTGATACCAGTATAGTTGGTCTGTTATTGGACATTATAAATTTTCCAGGTAACTCATTCATGGTTGCCAGCATTTCTCCCCAGTGTGTTAAGTTGGGCTCATCAGTTGATAATAGCACACCTGCCACTCCGTAGGCTACTTTGATCCACCAGCAGTGCCAATGCACTATTAGAGACTGTCTCTTTTTCAAAAATTATTGTGTGCCTGGCCTATGGGAATCAATATCTATATCACCACTAGAGTGAATCGCAGTTGCTGTCTCAAGTTTTCACGCCTGCTTTCCACTATTATCTTTGTAACTTATTTGTTTCTGTGGCCAGCAAGATCCCCAATAGAACATGTGTGGGACCATCTCGGTCGTCAACTCTGCCCCAGTGCCACTATATCAAGAACCAGTTACAACTGTTGTGGCCAGGAGAAGATACAATGGCTTTATGACACGCTTTTCAACTGAATCAATGTATACATCCAGGCCAGAGGAGGTACAACATCATACTAATAAGTGGGGTCATACTGCCAAATTCTTTGTAAATGTGTCTTGATATTGTACATCCATCCATCCACGCACCCACCCACCCACCCACCCGTCCGTCCCTCCCTCCCTCCATCCATCCGTCCGTCCCTCCCTCCATCCATCCCTCCCTCCATCCATCCATCCCTCCATCCATCCATCCATCCATCCATCCATCCATCCATCCATCCATCCATCCATCCATCCATTCATCCATGAAAAAAACATCACAAATCCTCTCAACACTTGAAGTTTCATTTCGTTTCCTCCTCCCTTCTGGGTGCTTCAGTTTGTTTGTTTTTTTTTTTTTTTTTTTTTCAGGGAGTGTATGTCCTACTGTCTGTCATTCATCATGTGTTGGATGTGTTCACCCTCAATTAGTCATGCATGGTCTTTTACTAAATTTAGTCGCACATGGTCTTAAACACTGGGTACAAAATAAACACTTCCTTCTCAAAGAAACTTTGTCAAATGAAAAAAATTAGCATAAATGATTAATACAATCAATAGAAATGTCTGAACATACTTCTACACGTGTTCATTTGTGCTCGTTTTCTTAACCTAACTTATATATTCCTTTGTCCACGTGCTGTTCCGATGGTTGGCTAGTATATTCATGTAGGCTCCATGACTCGTATTCCTATTCTGTCGCAAGGTACAGAAACTGCATCTTCCACGCGCACCTGTGGCTCTGATGACTTGCCTGTCAGGAATATGGTAAGCAGGCAGACTTACACTTTCAATTACCGAGGGAGGCTTTCGACTGTAGTTGTAGAATTTGAATGCTAGACAGTACTGTAAGAAACAAAATTTTTAAAAATAACACTCGGTAATTGCAACGATAACAGCAGATAATTCGGCATCCATAGCTAGTAGCACACAGAAGTTTTGACTTTGTTTCTGCATTAATACAATGTATACACTCCTCTTTACTACCGAAAACATTCTCTAATTAAAAATAACCAGCTCAATTATCAACAATGAGTACTGGGAAAGGTATACGACATGGCAGTTATCTCTGTTGACTGCAAAGCTCATGAGAAGCAAAGTAAAACACAAATGGTCTAAAAGACAAGGCGCGACTAATTAAGGGTTAAGTATCGAAAGGTGGAAGAAATCACTTAGAGGAATAAATTTATTTGTTATTCAAAATCAATACAGAACCAAACATGAAATTCATCAGTTGCATGACAAGATTAGTTGAACAGGTTTGCCACCAGAGGCCGTGACCGTGCTGCCACCCGTGACCTATGTAATGGCCCACAGAAGCTACTCGCACGTAGTGGAACGCTGCTTCCAGTTGTGGACCACTCGACATACTTCCACAATGCATTCAAAGAGAGTTCAGCAAGTTATCAATTTGAGAGTGGTTGCATCGTTGGAATGTGTGAGGCTGGATTGTCGTATCAACAAATCGCCCATCATCTAGGGCATTTTGGAACCAGTGAGGGCGCGCACGCATACACACGGCTACGGGCTCAGGATGCCCTCACTGACCAGCAGGAGAGAGGATCACCTGAGTCGATCCTCCAACAAGCATGAGCAGATCCACCTGTTGTGATCTGCCATCCAGGCACATGTTGCACCATTGTTACAGGCCCTTGCATCTGCCCAAACCATGTCCAAGTAATTGGCTCAAGGAAATTTAGTCTTTTAGCTCCAATTACGGGTCCTACCAATGACACCTATCCACCATTTTCTCTATTTAAAGTGGTGTAATGACAAGGCTGTGGTTTTTTTTTTATTATTATTTTTTAATTTTTTTTACAATTGGCTTTATGTAGCACTGACAATATGGCAATGTTGGGACAGGAAAAGGCTAGGAGTGGGAAGGAAGTGGCCATAGCCTTAATTAAGGTACAGCCTCAGCATTCGCCTGGTATGAAAATGGGAAACCACAGAAAACCATCTTCATGTCTGTTGACAGTGGGGTTAAACCCACTATCTCCTGAATGCAGGCTCATAGCTGCACACTGCTAACTGCACGATCAACCAAAGCTGGACTGCTAAGGACTGTAACTGGGTTGTCTGTGCACTGACGACAGCCATGTTTGTATCTGGAGGCCTCATGGGAGGGCCTCAATCCAGCCTTTGCTGTGGCGCAACACAAAGCTCTAATTGTTGATGTGCATACGATAGTCATCATTGTCTTCCCCGCTATTGAAATGAAGGACATTGGCAGCACTGCGATATGTGCAGAACGTCGTGCTGCTGCATGTGTTGCCCTTCACAATAGGGCTTTCAACCAGGATAATGTTTAGCCACACACAGTAAGGGTGTCAGGAATGCCTGTGGAACATTGCCACATTGCCAATTTCAGCAGCATAGGAGTTTACACAAGCTAGAGGTTAAGTTGGAGCAAATATGGATAGATATGATGCAGAATACCATACAAAACCTATATGCACCTATGACTGCTTATGTCACATCATTTATGCAAGCTAGGAGTTATTTACATATCAGTCGCCCACTTCAATGACTCCTCCTTGCTTTTTTTTTTTTTTTTTTTTTTTTTTTTTTTTTTTTTTTTTTTTTTTTTTCTTCTGGTGTCCATTTGTTAAAGTAGTAAAATCAAGGAGTGTGGAGCATGGTTACCATATGATAAGGTACAAAGGATTAGGAGTACTCTATAACCAATTATTTCTCTGTTACAGGGTGACAGTTTGCTGTCGGGAGACTTAGGGCTGGGAAGCAGAATGGTGGTGGACACCCGAGTGAGACTGCCCGGCACTACCGGCAAAGAAATCTAGGCTGTGAAGACGGTGATCAAGTCCACTCAGTCTGAAAGAAGACTGAACAGGTTTATTAATGCTGTTAAATTTTGTGTGACTCATACCTTCTTTCATTCTTATTGCAATTGTTCTGTCATTGTGCCATAAGAGTAAGTGGTCAGATTTTTTTATCATTTTTCTTAGTTCCTGTTATTAGTCTGTGTCACTAATGAGAGAGACCTAGGTATTGCTCGAAGATACTTCAAGATGGAAGACTGTGATTTAACTTAGAATAACTAACTTTAGAGTTCATTTAAATTTTTTAAAAATTCTACAAAATGTCATTGCACCTGTTTTCCCTATCCAAGTTCAGATAAAGAAATAATGGAGCAGCAATTACATTTGGGGCATTCCAGGTGGAATAAGACAGAAAAATTAATATTAAAAAAAAAATTGAAGTACAGTAATATCTTAGAAAAATAGTGATTGGGAGATAGCTCATCTGCTTCCTCTGTTCAACACTATGCTGAATAATTGTCTTCAGAAAGCTATTTATTAACATTTTCTTGAAACATATTTATTAAATTTGATCTACTTCCCTACATTGAAATAATACTGTACCTACACTGAAAGTTACCATGGTTTCCTCTTCAAAGCAGGAGATGGAAAAACTTACAAGAGCTTACAAACCTTTGGAGGTCTTTCTGTAATTGCACAAAAGTGAATTTATTAGTTCAGTTTTTGGCATTAGCACCTTAATTTTATCCATCATCATCATCATCCTTATCCTTTCAAACAAGATTGGCTCTTAGGCACCTTATGGATCATGGTTCACCACTCTACTTTGTCTTGCACACTGCTTGTTTCAGTAGTTCCATTGTCATCTTGGTGTCTGCTTTGTTGGTATCAAACCAGCAAATTCTTCTGCAAGCTGGTCTTCACTCACTGCTGTCTGCTTCCTACATAATTGATAACTCCAGTGTATCAGCACACATTGCGTGGCCAAAATATGAGAACTGCTGTTTTGTTATCTTGACCTCCAGAAACATCCTTGTTCTGATATTGTCAAGGACGACTCTCATTTTTGCTGTCCATAGAATGCGTGGAAGTCTCCTCCACAACTGCAGTTTGAAGAGATCTACCCTCCTTCAGTCAGATTTCTTCATTGTCCACATTTCACAGCCGTAGATTGGAATGGGGAAGACAAGTGTTTTGACTGGAGTACTGTTGCAATGCTAATATCTGTACTTCTCCAAAACTTGTTCAGACTTAGCATTGCAATGCGGCCAAGGACTGTGTGACGCTTTATTTCAGATCCAGATTCTCCATCTTGGTGGATTATTGATCCATGGAAGATGAAATCTAGGATATTTTCAATGATTTCATTATTAATGTTGATTGCAGTGGTGTCATTCAAAGCTGTTGTTAGGATTTTCAATTGTTTATTATTTATGTAGCCCTGCCTTTTCACCTTCTGATTTAACTCTAAAAGTAAGATATTCCAGATCTTCAAGACTAGAGGCTAGCAGGGTTGTCATTAGCATAACAAAGGCTGTTGATGTTCCTACCTCCAATTTCTGCACCATTGTCAGAATCTTCTAGGTCTTTTTTTTTTCTTCTTTTAATCGATTGAATAAGACTGGTGATAAGATGCAACCATGTACAGTATTTTACACCTTTACTGATCCTGAACCATTCTGTATAACCACACACAGTCTTGATAGTGGCTTCTTGATTCATGTAAAGTGATTATAAGTTGCATCGGATGTACAGGAATTCCCATCTGCCTGATATATTGAACAGTTTTTTCATGTTCCACACAATTAAACGCTTTACTGTAGTCAGTAAAGTACATGTACAGTATATAATTGTTTTTCTAGTATTCACAGGCCTTTTTCATAATCCACCTGAGATTTGCGATTTGATTTCCAGTCCCACGCCCTTACGAAAGCCCACTTGAACGTCTGGGAATTCATCATCCACAGTTGCAACAATGCATTTCTTTGTGATTTTTAGCAAGATCTAACTGGTATGTGAAATTAAAACAACTGTGTGATAATTATATCAATCAATCAATCAATCAATCAATCAATCACTACTTATCTGCATTTAGGGCAGTCGCCCAGGTGGCAGATTCCCTATCTGTTGTTTTCCTAGCCTTTTCTTAAATGATTGCAAAGAAATTGGAAATTTATTGAACATCTCCCTTGGTAAGTTATTCCAATCCCTAACTCCCCTTCCTATAAACGAATATTTGCCCCAATTTGTCCTCTTGAATTCCAACTTTATCTTCATATTGTGATCTTTCCTACTTTTAAAAACACCATCCAAACTTATTCGTCTACTGATGTCCTCCCACGCCATCTCTCCATTGACAGCTTGGAACATACCACTTAGTCGAGCAGCTCGTCTCCTTTCTCCCAAGTCTTCCCAGCCCAAACTTTGCAACATTTTTGTAACGCTACTCTTTTGTCGGAAATCGCCCAGAACAAATCGAGCTGCTTTCCTTTGGATTTTTTCCAGTTCCTGAATCAAGTAATCCTGGTAAGGGTCCCATACACTGGAACCATACTCAAGTTGAGGTCTCACCAGATCACATTATAACACATTATAACATTATCTGTCATCCTCATTTTTATAAAAACAGACCTAGTCCAATCTTTCAGCTATAAGTTAGTTCTTAGCCATTGATGGTCTTCTGACATTTCTGAGTCTAAGTTGACTTTTGCCAGCAATAGATAATCAGAACCACAGTTGCTCCAGGCTATAGTTTGTAGCAGAAATGGAGCTTTTTCATTTTTGTTGTGTTAGAAAGAAATCTATTTGATTCCCATGTATGGAGCCCATTAGGATATGTCCAAGTATATAGATGACGTTTTGGTTATTCAAACCATGTATTCATGATGACTGGCCAGACTGAGTAGCTCAGGTGGTATAATGCTAACTTAGCAGGTTCGATCCTGGCTCAGTCCGGTGGTATTTGAAGGTACTCAAATAGGTCAGCCTCATGTCAGTAGATTTATTGGCACATAAAAGAACTCCTGCAGAACAAAATACTGGTACCTCAGCATCTCTGAAAACCATAAGAATTTAGTTGCTGGGATGTGAAACCATATCTTCATGATTGTTGGCACATTTTCCTACCAGAACTGGATGCATCGGTCCCCGGTGTCATTTCTTTTGCCTAGGCCAAAGTTGCCTGCAGTAATTGATGATCGCTCTCCTAGTGTTAAAGTCACCTGTAATATAGATGATTTCTCTCGCTTCATAAGATGCAGTCATGGTTGAAACAAAAAATTGCAATATGGTTATTGCTTGCAGTTTTCCATTTATGTGGGTTTCATGATTCTGCCATGGATAGTTTGAAAATTGTGGACTGGTTTAACAGTTGTTTTGTTCACTATGAAAGCCACACTATTCCTTTAGATATTATCCCCTGAGAAATAAACCGTGAAGTCATCATGTGCAAACTATTCTCTTCCTGTCCAGTGCATTTCACTTATCCCAAAATGATGTATAGTTAGCCAGTTCATTGTTATTTTCATGAGTTCCAATTTTACCAGTGTTCATTCCTTGTACATTCCATGGGCCAATTGTCTGTGTGTTTTTTCTAAAGTGTGGGCGATTCCATTCTCTGTGATCAGCATCAGCAGGCACCCAGCTGGGTTTCCTCTGTCTGTCCATGTCATAAAATGCCAGACTACTTGAAAGTGGACTTTGCTTTTCCCCCGTTGCACTGTTGATACCATCTGACCGATGGGTTTCACCATTCATTGCCATATCTTCAGAAATAATATTCCTCATATCCATGAAGTATTTTAGTGAATGATAGTGTTTCCAGGCTTGAGACTGGTGCTGGGAAATCCATTGGTGGAGTTAATTTTATGCAACCCTACACAAACTGCAGCTGGTAGGAGGTTGCAATCTCTGCACCTTTCAGTTGAATACACACAGCATTGCAGCCCATATGAGTAACTACATGCTTCTTATGGGAGCTCAATCTCGCCGTGTAAACCATTGTAATATAATGTACACTGGTGCCTCTGAGAGAATTAAAACATTTTCAAAACCATTAGACCTACAGCTAGTGCAATTTATCTGTCACAAATCTTTTTTTGTTCCTATATAATTCACAGTCCCATAAATTTCACAGTGCAGATTTATTCAAGTGCCAAAACTGAAAGCAACTCTGTGTCAATTATTTGTAACATTTTGAAATTAAAATTAAATTAATCTTCTAATTTGTAAATAAAATCTCGTTCAGTGAAGAGTTACTGAAGAGTATGGGCCTCAGAGATCATAAAAATAATATTATACGGTAACTTAAAAGTTTTTTGGTGAACACTATCAGTTAGGAAAATATTGTTTGTACTTAATCCCGATTTTGATGCTTATGTACATCTGTCTTTATTATTTTCAGAATTGTTAAAAGTCCATGTTTTATTTTTTTGGCTGGTGTTTTTTAAACGTGGAATGTCCCATGCAGGAGGTTAACAGCTGCATATTGTATTTGCCTACATTATCCTATCTAGCATAGTTTCTTTGAATAAGTTATCATTCAGTTATTTAATCAGTGATAATTACAGTATTATTTATCAATCCTTCCGTCTTGAGGTTGCAACCTAAGCGACCTGGTCTTTTCATAAGTGTAATTTTGTTAAGTTCTTAATAAGAAATGTGATTTGTTGATGCTGAAATCAATTGTGATCTTAATATAGTATTAAAGTTGTGATAGGTGACCAGGTTCCATTTGAGAAACTTCTGTCAGTGTGATCCAGTACTCTTTTAGATCTAATTAACAGTTTTCTTTAATCCATATGGTTTCAATTATTAATGCCATATTTTAACCTCAAGTTCAGATGTCATTTGCCTGAAAAATAAAGGATGTTTCACTGCAAAATTCCAGGGTTGGATTCTCCGTAATATAGAGGATACAAAAAAGTTACATAAACATGGGTCCAAAAGATCTTAATTACCAATTATCAAACACTCGTATGTCGTAAGTTGGAACGTTGTTTGCTAGAATTTAGTTTGAATCAACCATCAGTCATCAATGATCTGCATTTAGGGCTGTTGCTGAGGTGGCAGATTCCCTAACAGTTGCTTACCTAGTCTTTTCTGTACTGCACTGTATGTTTGTTATTGTTTCACTTTGAAATTCTAGCAAATAACATCCCAACATTTGATACTTGAGATTCTGATATCCTAGAAATTGCAAATTTCTGGACCCATGTTTATATATCCTTTTATCTGCTTTACATATGAGAAATCTTAGCCTGCAATTTTGTTGTGTATTTTTGAAGCATCCTATGTAGCATAATAATATTAGAAGTAAGGACTAAAGGCACACTATTGAATATATGGGCTAAGTATGATAGATCAAGATCTTATTATGAGAGTACTTATTGATAATTGAAGAATGATAATAATTTCACTACATACTTTTTTTTATTTTTTTTTATTTTATTTTTTTTATGGTGAACTTCAGCGTTTGATACCCATGTCCATTACCAATGCTACGGTTAGAGAGGCACTTATGAAAAATGTGAATTATGTCTGTACGTTGATAATGTTGGTACTTAGGCTTGATGGCCATGTTTCGTATTGATGTCTAGTAAGTGGTTTGTTTTGTGTTCGAGTACTCTGATGTGTTCAGGTTAGAAATGTTGATCAGTTTGGGACTTTACTGAATTTGAGTTTTCAAACATCACTTGGTCCATATGTAAGTTACAAACTCAAATTCTGTGAAGATTTCAAAACAAGATACACAGTACACATTAGAGTTCTCAAAATAAAATAGATACCACTATTGGACAACATTCTTAATTAACAGATGAAACTTGCACTTAGTCAAATGCTCTTTGACTATAAAAGTGGTTAGTGAAGTTCAAATCAAATGAAAATCTCTTTATTTGCAAATGAGGTGTCTACCTCGGTGGCAAATGGTACACTAAAATACATTATTGTCAAGCACTAAATATTAAATTAACAAGAGAAGAAAATTTTCCTATAATACAATATTATACAATTTACGCTAACAATGTTTTCTTTTAAACACACAGCTCATCCTTAATAAATTTATATTGTGTACAAAATTCTACTTATAATATCTCCTGTACTACTTACAAATATAGTCAACTGATATACAGTATGTGGAATTACTTCAAATGATACTATACAACTGGTATAAGATTAATATTTACATTGCATTTATTTATTTACTTTTTTTTTTTTTTTTTTTTTTTTTTACCCGTTCTGGATCCTAAGTATCATAACAACCTGCTGCGTCTTAACCAGAGCCCCTTTTGCCACCACTTTTCAGAGTTCCTGAAGGGCCTTCACAGCTACCGTAGTGGTCCCAGGGCCCTCGAAGTCCCCACTGTACTTCACCCCAACAGGCAGTCCCCTACTTTGGCTGTCCAAACTCCTTAGACCAGGGGATGGAATTAATTTATTCACACACATTTTTTTTATTTGCAATAACCTGCACTGGTCGAATGCCTTCTAACACTTCATTTATTTTCTCTGTTGCTGTTTATTCTCTTCTTGAATATCTGTACAGATTTTGGAAAAGGATCAAACACTACCCCTGGTAAACTGTTCCACTCCTTCACACCCTTCCCAATGAATGAAAATTTACCCCAATCGCTTCTGCTAAAATTCCTTCTAATTTTATATTTGTGGTCAGTCCTGCCTATATAATTATTTTCCAACTGAAGCCTCTCACGGATATCTCACCCAGGCTGCTTCTCCTGTATAGGCTCTATATAATCCTATGTCTAGTTTTCTCCCTTCTCTTACTTAAAGTTTCCCACCCAAGTTCCTTTAACATTTCTGATACACTACTGTTTCTCCTGAAATCCCCTGTTACAAATCTTGCTGCTTTCCTCTGTACACTATCTATTTCTTTTATGAGGTATTCTTGGTGAGGATCCCAAACACTTTGCATATTCCAACAATGGATGAACCATACTCAAGTAACTTTTTTCTTTTAATTCTTTGTTGCATCCTTTAAGTAGCCTCATTATGACATCTAACGATCTGTATGCTTTCCCAGCAATGTCATCAATATGACCCTCCCAGTGCAAATTACTTTCAAATCTCACACCTAAGTATTTGCACTTGCCATCTTTTGGGATAACTAGCTCATCCAAAGTATATTCAAATTCAGTTTTAAAGCTCCTGTTTGTAAAAGTTGTTATTGTTGTTATTTCCTTGCCTTTGAAGAAAGTCAAACATCCCTTTTCAAAAAATGGAAATTGTGTGGAAATGTTTCCAGTGATAATGCAGAGAAGTAATGTACATTTGCTTGCACCTGTTGGCTGATATTTGATAGTTTTGACAGAAACTCAGGTTGTTTGCATCCAAACTTTGTTTCTGTCATTGCATGTTGCAGGTGTCCACATGTGCTGCTGAAACTTGTACATAAACTGAAGAAAATATAGTTGCTGGTTTTATTTAATGTGGGAACTCTTACGGGCTGTGGAGGTTTGTAATGGACTTCTTCTATAAAGCAAAATGCTACCATTGGCTAGGCTCACATTGCTTGAAAAAGAACTATGTTTTCACTTGTATCTTGGTGAAGCAAGGGAAATGTTCAAGGGGATTCAGTGCATCTTATCTTGACAATGTTTAATTATCTAATTTCAGGTGCACTTTTCTCAGCAACAGTGTAATGAACTGAAAGTTTTTATTTGACACTTCTTCCTCACATTAAACTAAATTTTATACCCTTCTAGCCAGAAAAATATTCTTTAATTTATAAAAAAATGTATATAGTTTTAAAAGATGATAAATGCACATTTTAATTTTCAATTTTAATAGATTGATCTCTAAACTTATCTAGTTTACATTGAAGAATATGCTTTGTTTTTATAATCCAAATTCAATTTAAGTTACTATCTTAAATAGCTTCTGAGATAAGTGCAACAAACTGAAAAATAAAAACATCTGTAGAAAGCGTTAAAATTACAGATTAAAAAATAACATATCAATCTGAGTATTAAAAACCTCCCTAGAATGGAAAAAACTCAAAACTCAAATCAACAAGAAAATAACTTGTTTCAGCTACAATGGTTTGTTTCAAATTCAAACACAGTGAAACCTCGTTAGTGCATTCCTCATTAAACGGTTTCCCGCTTAGCATGTCATAAATTCAGAGTCCCCATATTCATCATATTAAATCTATATAAAAATACCTCACTTATTGCATCACAAATTTTCACTATCACTGCTTAGTATAATCACATTTTTCCTAGACCTGAAAATGTTACTGTATTTGACATCCCTTTTGAAAGAAACATGATTTCCAACTCAGGTAAGAGCCGCAGCCACAGCTGCGTGATTACGGAAAAAAGCCTTCCTGAACTTCAAAAGATAAGTTGCACTTTCGATGAGCAAGCCATTAGCCTCAGAAATGTTCAGTTTTGTTTGCCGGTTAACAGTGAGATCACTGAATAGCAGAGTGAGCATGGTTGTGCTTTTACTTCTCATTCCATTCAGGTTGTATTTTGTGTTAAGTGGTACAGTGATGTGTGGTTAATATTTGTCACATGATACGGTCACCTATTTCAGATTAGTAATGTAATCGTGTGAAATTGACTAGCGTGGTACATATTTGTCTTGTGATAGCCCAGTTATGGATAAGGAAATTATTGTGAAATTCCTTAATACATACATTCTCATTATAGACCGTTATGCTTTTAAGTGTTCAGTCTGCAAACCTCTGTGAATTTACTAAACATCGCCACAATCCTCTATTTGCAACTAGTGCTGTGGCCACATTTAGTTCTGTACCTCTTATATTTAAATCGTTAGAAAGTGAGTCTAACCATCATCGTCTTGGTCTCCCTCTACTTCTGTTACCCTCCATAACCGAGTCCATTATTCTCCTAGGTAACCTATCCTCCTCCATTCACCTCACATGACCCCACCACCGAAGCTGGTTTATGCCTACAGATTAATCCATCGAGTTCATTCCTAAATTAGCCTTTATCTCCTCAAATCAAGTACCCTCGTGCCATTGTTCCCACCTGTTTGTACCGGCACTCATTCTTGCTACTTTCATTTCTGTTACTTCTAACTTATGAATAAGATATCCAGAGTCAACCGAGCTTTCGCTCCTGTAAAGCAAAGTTGGTCTGAAAACAGACTGATGTAAAGATAGTTTCATCTGAGAGCTGGCTTCCTTCTTACAGAATACTGTTGATCGCAAGTGCGAGCTCATTGAATTAGCTTTACTACACCTTGATTCATCTCACTTACTATATTACCATCTTAGGAGAACACACAACCTAAAAACTTGAAATTATCTACCTGTTGCAGCTTTGTATCACCAATCTGACATTCATTTCTGTTGAATTTCTTACCTACTGACATCAGTTTAGTCTTCGAAAGGCTAATTTTCATACCATCCTCATTGCACCTATTTTTAACTTCCAAGATATTAGACTGCAGGCATTCGGCACAATCTACCATTAAGACCAAGTCATCAGCATAGGCCAGACTGCTTACTACATTTCCACCTAACTGAATCCCTCCCTGTCACTTTACACCTTTCAGCAGATGATCCATGTAAACTACAAACAGCAAAGGTGAGAGATTACAGCCTTGTCTAACCCCTGTAAGTACCCTGAACCAAGAACTCATTCTACCATCAATTCTCACTGAAGTCCAATTGTCAACATAAATGCCTTTGATTGATTTTAATAATCTACCTTTAATTCCATAGTCCCCCAGTATGGCGAACATCTTTTCCCTCAGTACTCTGTCATATGATTTCTCTAGATCTATGAAACATAAACACAACTGTCTTTTCCTCTCATAGCATTTTTCATTTACCTAGCGCATACTGAAAATCTGATCCTGACAGCCCCTCTGTGGTCTGAAACCACACTGGTTTTCATCCAACTTCCTATCAACTACTGATTGCACCCTCCCTTCCAAGATGCCAGTGAATACTTTGCCTGGTATACTAATCAATGTGATACCTCGATAGTTGTTGCAATCCTTCCTGTTCCCTTGCTTATAGATAGATGCAATTAATGCTTTTGTCCAATCTGAAGGTACCTTACCAACACTCCATGCTAATCATACTACACTATGGAGCCATTTCATCCCTGCCTTCCCAAAACACTTCACCATTTCAGGTCTGATTTCATCTATTCCTACTGCTTTATGACAATGGAGTTTATTTACCATTGTTTCCACTTCCTCAAGCGTAATTTCACCAACATTGTTTTCCTCCTCCCCATGAGCTTGGTTCGCAATACCACCAGGAAGATTTCCTTTTACGTTGAGAAGATGTTCAAAATATTCCCTCCACCTCTCTAGTGATTCCCTGGGCTCTATTATGAGTTCACCTGAATTACCCAAAACACTGTTCATTTCCTTTTTCCCTCCCTTCCTAACATTCTCTATTACTGTCCAGAAAGGTTTCCCTGCTACTTGACCTAGTCTTTCCTGGTTATCACCAAAATCTTCCCATGACTTCTTGTTGCATTCAACAACTATATGTTTCGCTCTGTTTCTTTCATCTACGTGCAATTCCCTGCCTGCCTCAGCTCTTGTTTGGAGCCATTTCTTATAAGCTTTCTTTTTATCTTTACAAGCCACTCTCACTTCATCATTCCACCAAGATGTTTGCCTTTTCCCATCATTACACACAGTTGTTCCTAGGCATTCCCTTGCTATTTCTACTACAGTATCCATGTATGCCAGCCATTCTATTTCTATATCCTGAACCTGCTTACTGTCCACTATTCGATACTTCTCACTAATCAAATCCATGTACTTCTGTCTAATTTCCTTGGAGATTTACTACCCTTATTCATTTGCAGACAGATTTCACTTTCTCAATCCTAGGCCTAGAGATACTTAGTTCACTACAGATCAGATAGTAGTCTGTATCATTGAAAAATCCCCAGAAAATTTGTACATTCCTAACAGATTACCTGAATTTGAAGTCGGTTAAGATATAGTCTATTATGGATCTGGTACCCCTAGCCTCCCATGTATAGTAGTGAATAGCCTTATGCTTGAAGAATGTATTCGTAACTGCTAAAACCATACTAAGCACAGAAGTCCAGCAAACACTTCCCATTCCCATTAGCTTCCATATCTTCCCCATATTTACCAATCACCCTTTCATATCCTTCAGTTCTATTTCCAGCTCTCGCATTGAAATTGCCCATTAGCACTCTCCTAACCTTGCTGTTGACCCTGACCATGATGTCACTCAGTGCTTCATAAAACTTGTCAAAATCATCCTCATCTCCACCCACATCATTCGCTCATTTACGTGCCTAACAGGAACTATATTGCATGCAGTGGTATTCCTGATAAACAGCCACCCCTTACTCTTCCCTTCCCTTTCTAACACCCGTCAAGTACACTTTATAATCTCCTGTCTCTTCCTCGTTATCTCCCCTTACCCGAATATCACTTACTCCTAGCACATCCTAATGCATCCTCTTTGCTGACTAAGCCATTTCTACTTTCTTTCTTCCATAAGCCCCATTAATATTGATAGCTCCCCATCGAATTCCATTTCGTTGGCCAAGTTGTTTCCAAAGAGTCCCTCGCCTGCCAAATGGAAGTGGGACTCCATTAATCCCATAGATCTGAGGCTTGCTTAAAATGTTATGAGCTCGGTAAATTCATGAAGCAGGATGCTGCCCTATTTACACATAGTCCAAGTGAGGATCTCTCCTCTTAACGGGTTATGGACCACCGATGGATTGTATAGTCTCAGCCGCCTGAGCACAAGGAGGGCCATGACTCAGAATATGTCCAAGATGCCCACGCCCTTTCCATAGCAACTGGTATCCAGACTGTCAGGACCACTTACTAGGCCACTCGGCTGTTGCCCATGGTTCACGAACTAGGTCGTGACTACAGTAACCCACACCATGAACCATAATGTCAAAATTAAAATCCGTCAACGTGGACTGACATAAGTATGCAGAGGTCGCGAATATTTAAACTCGCACCTTTGAGTTTCGACTCGATCACTCAAAAAAACGGAAAATTCTAAATTCCCATGGAGGGAATTAGATATTTTTCACCAAGAGAGCATGTCAAAAATGTCAAAAACATATTAGATGTAAGGCTTTTCAGGCGTTGGCTCTATTAACCAGCGTTTCGTCTTAGGTCTGACGGGCAATAATTCCATTGTGGAGATTTATCTCCCTTATGCAGTTATCAGACTGTGCCTCTTATAAGGGCTTCTGATAAGTTCACCTGCATACACCCCAGCATCAGTGGGCAGAGTCTGACACATCCCACTCTGATGAGTCTAGTGTCAGACCTAAGACAAAACGCTGGTTAATAGAGCAAACGCCTGAAAAGCCTTACATCTGATATGTTTTTGACATCGATCACTCAAGTTGGTCAAAGTTTCGTTCGACTCAAAATGGCAAGATGGCGGAAGTAATTGTATGACTTATTAATCGTGGCAAATGTGATCAGTATGAATGCATTTTAATATGTGTGTATAGCATCGATGACTCTATACTTAATGCTGTTAAACAGTATGTAAGTAAATACCTAAGAAAGTGCAGCAAACTTTGTTATATTAATGGGTTTTCCCCTATGTTTACATGAATCTTTTGCTAGTTGCTTTATGTCGCACCGACACAGACAGGTCTTATGGCGACGATGGTGCAGGGTAGGAGTGGGAAGGAATCAGCCGTGGCCTTAATTAAGGTACAGCCCCAGCATTTGTCTGGTGTGAAAATGGGGAAACCCCGGAAAACCATCTTCAGGGCTGCCGACAGTGGGGTTCGAACCTACTATCTTCCGAATACTGGATACTGGCCGCACTTAAGCGACTGCAGCTATCGAGCTCGGTTACATGAATCTTAGTAAGTGATCAGTGTCAATATTAACACAGACTGTTCATACTAATATTTGCTAGTGGCTTTACGTCGCACTGACACAGATAGGTCTTATGGCGATGATGGGATAGGAAAGGCCTAGGAGCTGGGAGGAAGCAGCCGTGGCCTTAATTAAGGTACAGCCCCAGCATTTGCCTGGTGTTAAAATGGGAAACCACGGAAAACCATCTTCAGGGCTACCGACAGTGGGATTCGAACCCATACTCCCGGATGCAAGCTCACAGCCGCACAATGCTTACCGCGCGCATAGTAATATTTGAAGGAAGAGTTAAGAAATAATTAGCATCTGTCACGACATAGCAGTGGTAATATATACAAATATAGGGAAGTAAACCTTCATTAGGAAAATAAAAAAACTCCCCACCAGTGCAATTAGTGTAGTATAAGTAATTATGAGATGTGTGAACAAAAGTCAGAAGAATGAAATACCATAGATGCGGAACCTGTGAGAAAATCGCCAGAGAAGAAGAAGAACTAATACTTACCTGTGATGGATTCTGCAAAAGGAAGCACCATAAAGATTGCACAGGATTAACACAAGAGGAATTCAAGATACTCAAAAGGAAAAGCAGGAAGCTATCTTGGCTATGTGAAAATTATAAAAAATATACGTACAAAAGAAGACTAAACCAAAAAGAATGGAGCAGAAAATGACAAAGTAAATAACTTGGGAGAAAAAGTAGAAAATACAATGGACTTTCTTACAAATCGATTAGGCACGATGATTGAGAATAAGCCACACATTACTCCAGGTGACGAAACAACCACCTAAATCATCAGAAGTACAAAAAGAGAGGGAAATTACAGCACAAAGGACTGTAGAAGCAAGGCAAATTTCATGCAAGAGTCCGCTAGTCAGGATGAACAGGAAGGTGTCACATCTCCAGAGAAGAACCAAGTACTGTTACTGAAAACAATTAATGGAAAACCGCATCTCCATGAACAAATTCATCATATTGTTATTCGAAGGATATTATTGGAAGCAAAATGGAAGAAATTGAAAATGAACTCCAGGTTGCAGACAAAATGGCCTGGTTATATGTAGACCGACTGAAGAAAACCATGATTATTGAAAATATCCAAAACTACCTAAAGAAAAATGCAATTGTGGAAAATACACATTGTGAAGAGCTACAATTGACGGATGAAAGAAAAGCTTTCAAGGTAGGTTTTTCCTTTAATCACCTCAAAGTAACAGGAAGAGAAGGCCTTTGGCCAAAAGGAATTATGGTTAGAAGGTTTCGCTTTCGGAGATACTGACAAGTAAAAAATGTGGAACTCATCTAAATGTCTTTACGTTTTACTATGGAATATAGAAGGGTTGCAGAATATCTTGTTAAACATACCTACAAAAACTATAACAAAATAAGATGTTATTATCACCACGGAATCTTTCCTCACAAAACACTATAACATTCAAGGTTTCTACGGATTCCACTCATTTGCTCAACCGACTGAAGGTCGACCAGCAGGAGGAGTCTCCACCTTTTGTAAACCATGTCTCGATGCATTACAGAAAATAATAAAAGAAGACAACGTGGTCATAATAAAAACTACAGAGAACTATTGTGGGCATATATATTAATCCAAAAAGGGACACCGAAACTGCAGTGGAGAAAGTGATGGAGGCAATCGCAGAAACAAATGATGACTCAAGAGTTATCCTAGCTGGTGATTTAAATGCAAGGATCGACAAGCCAAACATAAA
This sequence comes from Anabrus simplex, assembly GCF_040414725.1. Classification (NCBI taxonomy): domain Eukaryota; kingdom Metazoa; phylum Arthropoda; class Insecta; order Orthoptera; family Tettigoniidae; genus Anabrus; species Anabrus simplex. The sequence goes on along the minus strand of NC_090272.1, from coordinate 181,971,709 downwards.
AATGGATCCGTTGCTGGAGATACATTAGAGGAAGGTTACACACTTATCAACAAACCAGACCAAAAGACATACATAGTGCCAGTTGGCACTACTACAATTGACCTTGTTTTCTTCAGAGGAGAAGATATGAATGTCATAAGCCAAGAAGGACTCTGGACATCAGCAACGACACTTATTAGGAAACATATTCCAATAGCCACAACAATCAGCATTCACCAGTTATACCCGCAAAACAATCCAGAACCCTGCACCACATCCAGGAAAATAGACATGGATGAACTCAGAAAGAATGTAGACAAAATAACTGAAACAACATCACAGATCAATCAGAATGAATTAGAAAAATCTATAGAAGTCTGTACTACAACATTCTTCTCGTGCACAGTCCCCGACAAGAGAAGGATTGAGCAACCATGGTTTGGCAAGGAACGCTAAATTAAAAGAAAAAAGTCATTGGCAACGCTACACCAGGCAAGATCCTCAATGCAAGAGACAGATCTATCCAATATACAAGTGAAAGAAAATCATATAAAGAACTAATAAAAATGGAAAGGACATTTTGCCTAGAAGAGAAAGCAAGAAAACAAGCTGAAAATGCCAAAAAGGATCCCTTCACAGGACTCAGAAAGAGAAGAATAATACCCACGAGAGAGGTTCCAATAGAAACTTGAGAACATAATTTTGAAAACATACTCAACTAGCCGCATAGGGAGACTGCATACAAATTTTCTGCTGATGAGAGTAGAAACACCCTCCCCGATCACCGCAATAAAGATAAAACAAGCAGTGAAAGCAAAAAATAAAAAGGCTGCAGGACCAGACGGCATATGTGCAGCCTTTTTATTGCACTTGAAAATATGCCATATAAAATGTTCTCTAATATCTTAACAAACTGACTTATGGAAATTATAGACCCAGCTTTCGCAAAAAATCAGTTCGGCTTTCGGAAGGGGAGAAGCACCCAACACACAATCGCTTACCTGATAGAGCAGATACAAGATACCCTACGCAATCCTGGAAAAAAAATTATACAGTCTTCATAGACTACAAGAAAGCTTTTGATAACATAGACAGATGGACAGACACTCGTCCAAAAACTTTGACAGATGGTCGGGGAGACTAACCCACTTACAAAAATAATTACAGGTATGTTGATTTACAACTACATTCAAATAGACTACAGCGTCACATTATCAAACAAAAGATTTCACTTTCCAAGTGAGGATAGTATATGTGAACTCTGTAACAATCAACGTACCTGGTCTCATGCTATTATGTGCAAAAAATACAAATATCACTAATGAAATCTTGCAGTGATTACTACAAGTAAATATCTTTTATTGTATGTCTATTTGTATATCTGTTCTGGTTTTTTGCTGCAATAAACCTTTCATTCAAAACAGCATCTAAAATTTCCTCGCAGATCACAGTTGCACATGGTTGAATGTTACCTCCAATTTATTGTCTATGAGTGTGACCAGAAAATAATGTTAAATTACCCAGTGCTCCAAAATAAAAGGATTCTACTAACATTTGTTTTAGAAATAGTGTGATCTGCAGTAATACTTCAATATTTTTGTTGGCCCCTGTGCATGTTTTCACATTTGTTGTCTGGTATTTTTCATACCTTTTAGTGTATTTGTTATTTTATAATCCCCGCCAGAAAAGGTGTTTATATTTGTTCCCTCGTGTTTTGCACACCTTTTATTACTTTCTTCCCATCTTTAGAAATGGTAGATAGACCTATAGTTTTCACTCTACCCGCACATACACAACGCAAAATGCCCTCATGTCGGAAAAAATGTATCTAGTGTTTCCTTATACCTGTTGGATAGTTTTTATTCGTATATTCATTAGAACGTTTTCTCGCATAACACATTCTTTTTCCTGTCCTCTGCAGAAACATTTTAACGAGGTTTTACTGTAATTTTCTTGAACTACTGAGAGGTGTCTGTGCATTATAGTTTGTTCACCACATGGCATACGATTAGGTTGAAGATCTGGCGAATTATTCACATTCTGATAACATTTTACGTTACCTGTATTATTATTAGCGTATCTATTACCGTAAAACTTCCTCTTCCCAAAATTTTTACCCCTTCCATGGTAAACAGAATTTTTTCTGCTATATATTCTTACAGGAAGTTGAAAAATTTAAGATGTGAGATTTCCACTTCCGGAGGTGCACATGGCCATGAGGTTCATTCAGCCTACACCAAAAATGAGTACCAGGTTAATTCCTGGGGACAAAGGCAGCCAGGCATGGAGCTAACCACTCTACCCTATCAAGTGTCAATGTTACGGATAGTGGAAGCCTTTGCCTTCTACCGCTCTCAGGGCCTTCATGGTCTGTATGGAGATGACTTGTTTTGCTTTGCTATATATTCTTACAAAAACTCCAACTTAAAACAGCTGATATTTTGCATTATACAAAGTGATGGAAACACGTGAAGCTGTTGCCCGGATATCGAACAAAATGACATAACATTCCCTTACAAATGAGGGTGCGTTCCTTTGGATAGCTGCAGTACTATTTGAGATGTGATGTTCCAAATGATGACATAGTATGGTAACATTTTGTTGGAGGTGTGTTGCCCATATAGACAGTGTGACAGATTTAAATGCCTGATAAGGGACTTAAAATATGTGTAAATGAAAAAGAAAGTACATAGCATTATTCTACGAATATCAAAGAATATTAATAATATAAAATCCAATTTTACCACTTTTTTAGCCAAAATCCGTGGTCACTCCTTAATTATTTCAGTACAGGGTCTTCATTTTATAACTGCAGCAGCATGTTGGCTGCATTGACAGTCCTCCACTGGCTGGTAAAATACATGCTGTGTCTGTGTGCTACAAAATTTCAAATAACAGTCATAGCAAGTCAATTTTAGTGAAAGAGGATGGTTATCTAGTTGTACTTCCTCTTAAAACAAATATCACGGCCACCACCTTTCTGGTGAAACTTAGAGATTAATAACTTACCTGGCATTAAAGAAGATGCTCAAAGTGTCCCTCAGTTCTCAAACACATTTGGCACCTGCTAAGCAGGATTGTTGACATTCGGCGAATCTCGCCCTCCGAGATGTTCTGTATAATTTGACAATTCTCCTGTAGTTCTTTTCTTGTACATGGGTTGTTGGCATACACCTTTCCTTTCAACATCCCCACACGGGTAATAATCACAGGAATGTAAATAATGAGATCTAGCAGCTGACAGAGATTTTAAGGGGCTTCTTTCAAAGAGAGCTCCTATTTCATGGAGGTTTTCCTATGTTAACTCATTTCATCTGCTACTTTTCTTTTTGTTAAGAAAAGACCCGGTGGTTTACCTTCGCTGTATTACTTTCTGTATTCCTATTTGGAAGACGCACTACAGGAAATATGTAAATGAATTTAAAATGGCACTCCTTGACAAATGAATAATTTGCATTGCATTCTGCAATGAAAACACGGTCTAAGTATTACTGTAAGTTACTAAAATATTCATACAGAATCTCCAGTGCCAAAATTAACATATTAACACTAGAACAATAGAAACATCACTAAATTCTTGGTAAACTTAATTAGGGGACTTCATCTATCATTCTTATTACATATTAACATTACATTACCGACCACTACCACTGCATTGCAGATGTGTTACTACGCATGTCCTCGCCCTGAGACTCCATGTTCGATTCCCGTCCAGGTCAGTGATTTTTACCTTGGATCTGAGGGATGGTTTGAGGTCCACTCACCCTACATGATTACAGTCTGACTGTGAGATGGTAGCCCTGATCAAGAAAACTAAGAAGAATGGCCAAGAGGATTCATCGCACCGACCATGTCGAGCAGTGTTCACGTGGTGTGTGGGTGGTGACAAAGCATGGACATGTGAGCACAAAATTCTGTGATAATTACCTTGGGATGATAGGAAAACTTAAACGGTCCACCTTTTCAATACAAAAATGAGCATGAATTTTTGTATTGAAAAGGTGGACCGTTTAAGTTTTCCTATCATCCTTTCTCAGTTCAATACGGACAAAAATGAAATTCCTAGGTTTAAATTACCTTGGGGTCGCAGTTGACATAATGCTGTTTGTTTTGGTATCCTCCTCCTGCCCATTCTTCCAACATGTCTCAGTGTCCATGTACTAAAGTGCAGGTTCAATTCTCAAAGGGGGCCGATGACCTTCGATGTTGGGCCCCTTTAAACAACAAGCAATTCTCAAAGGCAGATAGTAGTTTTAATTTTTAGGTAAATTAATGTGAGTGAAAATAATTACTTTAGTTACATGTTTATTTAAACTCTTCAGGCCAACACTTTGAATTTGAATCCTTTTACATATTATACATTTTTCTCCAAATATAAGTGTTTCACAGAAAAAACTATTTGTATTAATGGTATTGGGAGGGGGCAGCATGAGATTTGCAGAACTTACAAAGGGAGATGCCAGCTGGAAAAATTTGCAAACCACTATGAGCATAAAATGTACTAGGTACTATATTTAAGAATCCTTATTATATACTAGTTAAATATGTTGGAACGTTTCCAGGGGTATCATCATCAGGAGAAGGCAACATTACATAGCAAAAGGAGAGCAAAATATTTGGGGGCATTATCAGATAGTTCTTACCTGAACTATTCTTGCATTTGATTTACGGATTTCTTGAGTATCATTTGGTTCAGTTTGAACTGGGTCATTTAAGTTCAATGGTTTTTCCTTAGTACATTCCAGTCTGGGCTTCAAAATCTGTTCGAATCAGTCTGCTGTGACTTTTAAGGTTTTTCAAACATTTCATCTCTGCAATTTTTTTGAGTTATTTGCAAGATTTTTCTCTCTTTTTTCATTAGATTGTGTTGACCAGAACCAGTATGGTTTCACATCATATATGTCAACAAGTGTCACACTTCAGACTCTGTGGACCTCAACTGAGAAATACCGTGAACTGCATGAAGACCTCCATGTTGTTTTCATCGAACTGGAGAAAAGCTTTTGATCGTGTTCCTGGGGATATTGTCTATGCTATCAAACCGTCCCTGAGGTGTATATGAAGATGATCCAAGACGTACCTATGTCCATCTACCAAGATGAAAACTACTGTAGGTGCTTCCGTGTTGATGTTGGTGTACATCAGGACAGCACTGTTCGACATTGTCATTAACTACCTGATGGAGCAATTGATGACAGATCTACTGTGGACCATACTTCACGCAGGTGATATATTTTTTGGTTGCTGAGCAATGTGAGGAAGTTGAGGCAGTCTTGGAACAATGGCGAGTAATGTTAGAGGCAAATGGATTCAAAATAAATCACAAGAAAACAGAGTACAATGTGCAGCCTGGACAAGTGGGTCCACACAAATTGTCTTCCTTGCTGCAGAACTGCTGATGATGACTGACAAGTTCAAGTATCTCGGATCACTCATCACAACTGATTTTAATATCGATGCAGAAGTCAAGCACAGCATCAGGTTGGTTGGACTAAATCGCATTCCATAACTGGCGTTCTTTGTGATAAGTGTATGCCAATTAAATTGAAGGGCAAAGTGTACAAACACTTTATCCAGCCTGCCTTATGTGCATTTCTGAATGTTGGCAAGACAGAAGCAGTATGACCATCAAAAGCATGTAGCAGAGATGTGGGGATCTTTTAAAGTTGTGCCCATCAGTAAAAAGATAGAGCAAAGACAGCTCTGCTCTTACGGCCACGTCAAAAAAGACGTGATTAAAACATCTAGTACAGAAAGCTCTTGCCATTGATGAGCCAAAGAGAGGCAGAGTCTGTCTTAAGGCAACATGGAAATGAACTGCTGAGGCTGCTTTAAGAATAAGTGAAGTACCGCTAGACTCATGTAAGAACGTCGGATGTACTGTCTCCGAGTCAGACGAGGCAACCCTGAGTGAGTTTGGAAGTGCCTGTTTTATGGGAACGTATACAGCCAGGAAAGAATAAAAAAGGAAAATTGTGATGACTTTCTATATTAATTTGGTATATACCTAAATGTGAAACTCAGCTGTCACAGGCTGTTTTCCTATTTTTTAAAATAACCAATGGATGTTATACATATTTTCATTGAAAAAGAAAAACTTTGTAGACTAAGTCGATGAATGAACAAATACAGTAAATATTTACTAGGTTGTAACAATTTTCGTGACTGCAGTTACACTTGCATCCAGCACATTTCCACATTGCACAGTGTCAGATCACACATTATCAACTTGGGCACTAGTACTGCATCTAGCGACATATAGCCCACTAATGACGTGCATAGTTTATTTCCAGTTGTTATCATCTTCTTAAAGTCTATTGTGAGCTATACTCACATGTAGACCAGAGTTTATTTATATCCTTAAAATCATAAAACTGTTTGGTTCTTTAATTTGGCGAACCTGTTATGCAGGTGATATTTGTTAAGTTTTGTGTACGACAACACTGGATGTCGCAAGCGCCACGGCCAACACCAGCTGTGTGCCTTCCCATTGTAATATCAAATATTATGAAATAGTGAAATTTAAAAGAAAATGACAAACTATTTACCACATTACAGCAAATGCTGGAAATGTCCTACATTAGCCTGCCGATGTGTGTCGTAGAGTAAAATTAATTTCCTATTATTTACCCTTGCTACACAGCCATAGGATTTTTTAATATTTCACTACAGATTGCATCCTTGAGTTCTGTTGTGCATGGATTACTTTTATATACCTACCCCACAAATATAGAGCTTTAAATTGGGACTGGCCATAAGCCTTGCTGTATTATTCTTGTTGCATTAATGGCATACCAAGCACCAATTTCAGAGGTGTGAAGTGGAGTGTCAGGGATTAGTCTTGGGTTTTCATGGGACCAGTAGCAGTTATTTAGAACATTTAGCTGCCTGTTCTAATGAAACTATGCTTCATCAGAAAGCTATACCAATGCAGGGTTAAAATCATCACTGTTCACTGACTGAAGAAATTAATTGCAGTGCTGTATTCTAGCAACAGAATTTCTTTGGCTTAAACTTTCCACTTCCATTACTTTATACATTGTCCTGTCTGCTGTAAAATACAAAACATCAGCTTCTTGTGCAAGTCTTCCTAAGGATTTCTTTGGAGATTGCTCTAGTTGTTCTTGAACATTCTGTAGCTTTTAATCTGTTAGCACATTTGGTTCCGTGACAGCTTTCTGATTTAACCCGGGAGAAGTTGCATTACATTTGCTACGCAAGAAGTCGCGTATGGTCGAAAAGACCGCACCTATATTGAACTCTGATAACTTTATATCACATCAATTTTTTGCATTCGTTAGTATTGATTTTATTTATTTGTTGTTTCTTGTTTACTTTGCTTTTATTATTGAATACAAATACCAACTTACACAAGTTTAAAAAAGCATCCTTCATGTTAATTATTTTGAGAACTTACCTATTCATTCAAACATAAACTCAATACATTAACACACATATAATAAACATAAAAACCTACTTGTCAAGCATATATGTTGATTATAGATTGATTATCAAAACTTGTAGCAATATCTGATTTTTGTGTTCATTTTTATTCACCCCTATATCTTTCATGTTCACTCTGCCACTGCAATCTCTACAGGATTGTTTCATTCTGCATCATCTGCACTACTTCAGCTTTCCCTGCTACCACCACAGAAAACACAGGAACAAACAGCATGGTCTTGGCATACAAATGTTGTCTTGGCATACAAATGTTCCACACTAGGTGCAGGTGGTCTGTGTTTTTTTTTTTTTTTTTTACCTGGGCATTCTGTCTCTGGCTGTTCATATCTGGTTCTTTCCCAAAGAGTTCACTGATCCTTACTCGAACATCACAACGAATGCTGCTTCTCGTCAGACAAATCTCTAAGAAGTCCCTGCATAGTTGCAAGGATAGATCTTTCAAGAACTTTCTTCTGGTACATAGCTCCATGTTGCTTTTCAAAACGATGTAGGCATTGATATGTGCAATGTTCAGTAGAGTGTAAAATAAAGTGAGAATCCATCGAGTGCTCACTCTTGTAACATTGTACAATTGTTTCAGTTCATCAACTACATTGACACCCCCTTTGGTTAGGTTGTAGAGTGTGAGTATTTCAGGTTTGTGAGCATCACCTCAGTCAGCATCGATTTTGTCTGTTTCCTGCGTGGTGGATAGAAGCAACACAACTTTGTTCTTTGTAGGAACATATCAGAGCAGCATGAAAACACACTGCTTTTCACAGGCTTCCCTTTCACTTCTTTAAAGAACTGAGGAATTGTAAAGAAAAAGTTAGAACAATGAGCTGTAGGCCTAAGTCTAGCTGTAGATGGCTGATGTATGCTTTTGAATGAAATAACTTAAGTTTTAATAGAAAAAGTAGCATCACTCAACATCTCGCAGCCAACTACAGAGAAAAATTGTGAATTTCCACAGATTTATTGTTTTTGCACCAGAGAAATTCTTATAAATTCTTATTTACTCTCATAATATTGGTTATGTACACCACATATATTTGCTGTACTGTAGTATTTACAGTTTCCAATATAAATATTTAACAAAGCTATACAATTACAAAAAAAAACTTTTTTTTTTTTTTCAAAATTTCCCTTCCTAAGATAAGAGTACGGTGATTATTCGATAATGGGGATTATTACCATATATACAGTAATGTGTTCAAAAATAAAAATAAAATGAAGGCGTCTTTTGCACTGTCAATAGATGATGCACTTTTGATTTTTTTTTTTTTTCAATTTGCTTTACGTCGCATCGACACAGATAGATCTTACAGCGACGATGGGATAGGGAAGGCCTAGGAGTGGGAAGGAAGCGGCCGTGACCTTAATTAAAGAAAATGGGAAACCACAGAAAACCATCTTCAGGGGCTGCCAACTGTGGGGGTTCAAACCCACTATCTCCCGGACGCAAGCTCACTGCTGCGCACCTCTAACCGCATGGCCAACTTGCCCGGTACTTTTGCATTTTAACTTGTAGTTGAGAAATGGAGAAATTTTTGCTGCAGAGATTAGCATAAGGAACTGGATTGCAGTATTTCTGAAAATATTCGTTCTTGAACACTGTGCGAGGTATGAAAATAATAACCCCCTCCTCCAGTAAGTTCACCATATTTATAACCAGTTCATGAACCTAGCAAAGGCAGCCTTGTTTATCATGAATGTACCATGCAACTGATCACTGACATAAAAAAATTCATTTCTTAGCCAGAAGTTCCTTAAATACAAACTGTGTTGGATCACATTGATGTTGTAAATATAGAAATATTGTATATGTGTGCGGTGTTGATGAAGAATGGATAAGTGGCACCTTTGGTTTCTTCAAGTCAAAAATATGATATTGTTGTGATTACTTACATGCTTCAAAAAGTATTATTGTACAATATGAGAACCATAATATGATATAAATGAAAATTATATAAATGAGTTTAATTTATTCAAAGATTGTATGTACAACATATACGTATATTTATCTGTTTTGCATTGCATATATGCATGTCTGTATATTTTGATGTGTGTTTAGCTGAGAACTTAGAATATATAATTTGATGAAATACTGCAATGTTGTTACTTCAATGGCAATTGCATTTTAATCTAACAGGTTTTCAGATGAGATTCAGTAATTTTCTTTTTCCATATACCAGGAGGATAGCAGAATGGACCTGCAAGAAAGAAGTGTGTCCGTCTTGGCAAACAGTAATTAATAAGGGACAGATTTCTGTGGCTTTTCATATTTTTTACTTTGAAATATTTAAACTTTTAAAGTATAAACATTTTTCTTAGCATTCTGATGCATATTTTGACATTTTAACAGTACACAACATATTTATGACAAAATCACAATATAATGGCTATATTTTCTTGAAAATTCTTGTGGAATGTGGAGTTTCAAGCAAGAGGTAAAATTTGCCTTGAGCATGGGAACATTTTTACAACATAAAAGCAGGTTCGGTATGGGCAGAGGGTTTCCTCATTAATTGTACTTATCCTCCCACTCTACAACAACACAGATGAATGGATCAGGCATGTTTTGTTTTTTTGTTTTTTTCCCTCAGGTTTTGTTCTTGTCTCGGAGAATGCAGTACAACCCAATAGTTAATTCCCTAAAAACTAACTTATTCTCAACTTGTAACATCCACAGGTCAAGTTGAGAGAACTCTATGGTTTAAAGCACAAATTTAATACTATATACTGATGTAAAACATGTAGCAATGAAATGTTTTGTATGTTGCATATCTATTTTGATGATTGTCTCTGTAGGGTATATTTGTTGGGGCTGTTCATCAACTGAAATTTTTAATTGATTAATCAACCAATTGATCTAATTTTTGTCTGTTTTAAGAAATGTTATGTTTTGGAGCATAAACAACAAAATATAATTTTAATTGAACATGCAGAGCAGCATCATCATCATCATCATCATTTCTTCTCTCCAACAAGCCGGTTGCGGTTGTGTCCGAGCCTCTTCCAGTTTGTCCTATCCATCCACAGATGCTGCTCATATTTGTGATGCCAGTTCACATCTCTAATTTCAAGGTCCTTCAATATCTTTTTTACCCAAACATCACGAGGTCTTCCTCTTGGTCTCTTCCCGGGAACATTGTGGTCAGAGTGTGTTCGAGGAGTGCTGTGAGGGTCCATTCTTTTCATGTGACCATACCATTGCAATCTCTTCACTTCTAGAGTCTCCGGCAAGCTTCTTTCCAATCCAAGCTGTTGCCAGACATCCACATTTCTTATTTTATCCATTTTTCTTTTTTGTAGACAAGAACGGAGGAACTTCATTTCTGTTGCCTGAAGACGACTCTTTGTTGGTCCAGTAAGTGTTGCTGCTTCCAGGCCATACGTCAGTATAGGTACTAGATACATTCTGCACAAGCTAATCTTGTAAACTAACGGAAATGTTTCATCCCAAAGTATTTGACGTACAGTGTGATAGAATTTGGGAGCTTTCTGTATTCTGTTGCTAATCTCTTGATGTATGGTATTGTCTGATGACAGAACACTACCTAAGTACTGGAAGTTGTCTACAATATCCATCTCCTCATCTCCAATTTTAGATGAACAATTGGGGAGTTTCTACTCATCACCAAGCCAGCTGTCTTAGTTTTGCTGATTTTGAGACCTAAGTTTGTAAAAGCTTTATGCCAGAGATCTAGTCTAGTTTGTACTTCCACTTCTGTCTCACCCCATACCATTACATCATTAGCAAAAACCAGGGCATTAGTTGTTGGATCCTTTCCTTTAACCACTTTTAAAACTTCATCCATTATGATTATGAAGAGAAGTGGTGAAAGCAACTTCCTTGCTGGACTCCACTCTTTGTTTCGAACCAACCTGACCTTCCATCCTGGACCTGGACACAACACTTGTTTTCATCATATAATCATTGTACTCATGCTATGATGTCTTCGGGCACTTTCTTATGTCTCAAACATTCCCATATATGCTTGCGTGGTACATGGTCATATGCTTTCTCGATGTCCAGAAAAACAGTTATAAGTGTTTTACCTTTCTCCCATTACTTCTCATGGAGCATTCTGGTGGCAAAAATGAGGTCTATAGTTGATCATGAGGTCGAAATCCATGTTGTTCCTCCTCAAGTGTAGGTTCAATATATTTTCTAATCCTGCTCTCAAGGATGGATTCATAGATTTTGAGACCGTGTGACAGCAGAGTTATACCTCTGTAGTTGGTACATTTCTTTCTGTCACCTTTTTTCAACAATGGGATGATGACTCCTTGCTTCCAGTCATTGGGTATTACATTATCTTTCCAGATTCTATTTAGTACCCTGTACATCCACTGTTGTCCAACCTCTCTTAGTGCTTTGATCATCTGAAGACTTAATTCATCTGATCCAGTTGATGTGTTGTTTTTCAGCTTAGATATTGCTGTCTCTACTTCCAACCATGTCAGACTAGTGGTATTTGTGCTGCCAAAATCATAAGGTTCTTCGTCTAATGGAGTGACATTTTCATAACAGTTCAGCAAAGTTTCGAAGTGCCTTTGGAACTCCTGTAATATTTTGGTCTTATTCCTATAGTCACCTCACCATTAGGAAGTTCTACAGATTGGATAGATGCATTTTGAGTTCTTCTATTCTTAAAAATACTGTATAACAGTTTTTTATTTCCATCCTGCGTTATTTTGGTAGCCAGATCTTCCTTGCATTTCTGCTTTTCAGCTACAACCAACTGTTTGACCTGTAATTTTTTATTTCTGTAAAGTGACAGCTTCTCCTCTATTTCATGTTGATCTCCCTGTGTTCTTGCTTGATATAAGGATCTTCTTGCACGGTTTCTGTCATTGATAAAAAAGCAAAGTCTTCTCTGTACAGGCCATGAAAGCCCTTGGAGGGGTGGAAGGTAAAGGCTTCCACCATTCTTAACCTCGGCACATGATGAAGTGGAGTGGTTAGCTCTACGCCCGGCCGTCTTTGCCCCCAGGAATTAACCTGGTACTCATTTTTGGTGTAGGCTGAGTGAACCTCAGGGCCATATGCACCTCCGGAAGTGGAAATCTCGTTTCTTAAATTTTACGACTTCCTGACGGGGATTCGATCCCACGTCCTTCCGGGCGAACCGAGCACGCCTTTACCGCCTTGGCTTGGCAGCCCCTTCTGTCATTGATAGCCTTTTTAATATCTTTAGGTTTTCTTATTTGACTCGTCCACATACTTTTCTGCTGTACCAACTACAACCTTCTTTAGACGATTACAGATCTTCTCTCGGCAACAACCTACGGACACCTTCCCTGAATTCTTCCTTTACACTTGGCTCGGTTAGTCGCCAAGTTTTTATTTTTGTGACTCTTTTGTTACAGATTTTGGGAGGTCTTTTCTTTGCAGTGTATTAAAGGTAATAAAATAATAACCCATTATATGTCCTATCAATTTGGTGTACTGTTAAACAGACCAGATTATTCTATAATAATAATAATAATAATAATAATAATAATAATAATAATAATAATAATAATAATAATAATAATAATAATAATAACTGTGACTTCAAACACATCAGCATATTGCCAAGTTGGGAATTAATAATTGCTCTTCTCTTGCTACCAATATTTCCAGCATCATTAAAGCTCATTCACAGGGAACTGACATAGCTGGTATGTAAAGTAACTTCTTCACTATAGCTGCAAGATTTGGAAGCTGGATAGAATCTGTTTTCCACCACAACAGAAGGTCTGCGAATTCATCCTCTTAATTCCTGCAAAGACTTGTAAACTTTGATCTTGTTTACAAATGGTGTTGAATGGTCCATATAGTAAGGAGCTGAATCTGAACCATCTTCATCCCCCTTACTCTCAAAGTAAAAGTCAACTTCCTCTTCTTGATGCACGGTTCTCTTGGAGTTTGTGTTGCCCATGGCTCTACAAGAAAAAATTTCTGCACAGACTCCCTATAAATTATGTTTATGAATGCATCGCAGATATTTAAATCTAGGGTTGAGTTGTAACCCCAGATAGATTTATAAATTATTCCACACATTTGCTCTCCCTATGCAATCTTTAACAAGAGACATTTTAAATCTGGCTGCATACCCATGATCGACATCAAAAGAATTTTAAAACATTCTGAAGTGTATTACTGCTGGCAATACAACTCTTGCTATCGCATATTTACTACCTCCAAGAAGGTCCATATTTCCAAGCATGGCCTAAGACACAGAATCAGTTATTCCATCGTTTCCTATTAATTGCAGTTGGTGGTACAATATCAGAAGATGACTCCAACTTGGCAGGTTTGATCCTGGCTCAGTCCGGTGGTATTTGAAGGTGCTCAAATATGTCAGCCTCGTGTTGGTAGATTTACTGGCACGTAAAAGAACTCCTGGGACGTAAAGCTGATAACATTATTGATAACAGAACAGTTGGTCCATAATAAATCTATAACTCTCCTTTTAACTTTTAAAAGGCTCTCGAACATGAAACATGATATTTCCACCTACTTACATTTCTTGTTTTAGTTTGCATTGCTCAATGCCCAGTTATCTTAGTTTCCTGTCAAGTTGGTTTTCTAGATAAGGGCTGTATTTAAAATGACCCATTTTTCCATACATTTTGCAAGTAAAATGCCCAAAGAAGTATCCGTAATAGCCCTAGTTAAACTTAGTTGTAGAGTAAGGGCAGAACAGAGAAAAATATTGTAGTGTGCTTTTCCAACTTAGAGAACAATGTTTCTGGCATTGTCAGAACAAATATGAACCACTTTAGTTTCCAAAGTCTGCTCAAGTATTGCATCACCAAATTCTGCAGTGCATGTAGTGTTGTGTGTCTCTGTGATCTGCATAATTTCTTTTGTTGACCTGCAGTGTCTCCACTTTGACTCACTTCATTGCACTAGCCCTCCAAGTAGCTAAAATTAAATATCAAAGTCCAAACATCCCCAGTAAAACTATTTACTATGTTTCAGTTCATGTAATAATTTCAACTTTTCAGCATCATATAACTAAACTCTTTTTGTCTTTTTTAAATGTGTCTTTTCAAGGGAAACTGTAAGTCTTTGAACCAAGAGCTTTCGATAATTTCACATCAAGGCCACAGTCCGAGACGATATTGACTGGCCTACTATCTTGCACAGTCACAAGTGTATTAGTTAATTGTATTACTTTTCCAGAGGATACAGATTTCACTGCTTAGTATTCTCCAGCGTTGACTGAGACATACTAGGAGTAACAGCGTCAGCAGACGTAGATCCACTTTGGGGAGAATGATCGTGCTTCATATAATATTGGAGAGAATGCCGAAGGATTTTCTGCATTTCTTACAAAAGACTGTTTTTTTTTATGTCACCTTTCCAAATTCATTTAATTTAAATCTGAAACCTGCACCCAATTTTCCATGCAACAGTTCAAACTCATAATTTCATTCTACGACACACTAACCTCTGAGAAACCAACAATCCCACACAATATTTTAAAATGAACTGGTCTAAGGCATCTGATCAAAAATTAGATGTTGGCTTTTCCGGCGTTTGCTCTATTAACCAGCGTTTCGTCTTAGGTCTGACACAACCCACTCTGACGAGTCTAGTGTCAGACGCTGGGTGTATGCAGGTGAACTTATCAGAAGCCTATTTAAGAGGCACAGTCTGATAACTGCATACGGGAGATAAAACTCCACAATGGAATTAATGCCCACCTAGCAATTCCAGATGGAAATTCTAAGTTCCCATGGAGGGAATTATATATTTTTCCACCAATAGAGCATATAAAAAATCTGATCAAAAATTAGATGTTGGTTTTTCCGGCGTTTGCTCTATTAACCAGAGTTTCGTCTTAGGTCTGACACTAGACTCGTCAGAGTGGGATGTGTCAGACCCTACCCACTGATGCTGGGTGTATGGAGGTGAACTTATCACAAGCCTGTTTAAGAGGCACAGTCTGATAACTGCATACGGGAGATAAAACTCCACAATGGAATTAATGCCCGCCTAGCAATTCCAAATGGAAATTCTAAGTTCCCATGGAGGGAATTAGATATTTTTCCACCAATAGAGCATATCAAAAATGTGATCAAAAATTAGATGCTGGCTTTTCCGGCGTTTGCTCTATTAACCAGCGTTTCGTCTTAGGTCTGACACTAGACTCGTCAGAGTGGGATGTGTCAGACCCTACCCACTGACAGTGGGTGTATGCAGGTGAACTTAGAATTTCCATTTGGAATTGCTAGGCAGGCATTAATTCCATTGTGGAGTTTTATCTCCCATATGCAGTTATCAGACTGTGCCTCTTAAATAGGCTTCTGATAAGTTCACCTGCATACATCCAGCGTCAGTGGGTAGGGTCTGACACATCCCACTCTGACGAGTCTAGTGTCAGACCTAAGACGAAACGCTGGTTAATAGAGCAAATGCCAGAAAAGCCAACATCTAATTTTTTATCAGATTTTTTATATGCTCTATTGGTGGAAAAATATCTAATTCCCTCCATGGGAACTTAGAATTTCCATTTGGTGTAAGGCAGTCGAGAATTTCTTTATTGGAAGTGAATTATACACGTAGAAAAATATAGGCCTAGCTTTCGTAGTTCAACCTATGCCTGTCCAGTTCCCACGCCTTTCCTAGAAACAGAATCAAGCGGCTCTGCCAAGTTAGACCTGGCCTCTGTGACAAGCTTAAATAAACCTTATTTCCTGGAAAATGATAAATGCCAGACCCCTCCTCCCCAGTTAGTGGAGATAAATACCAACAAAGTAAACACTTAATTTCAAAGGCAAAACTATCCATGTTGACTATCTACAATATTCATGGGGCAGGGGGGTGAAGAAGGGTCATTTAAGTTTTTCCTGTCCTGTATGCATTCTTGGAATTGGTATTTCTGGAGGTTGTTGGGTGTCCCATTTCATCTTTGTTACAATGAGAGTCTGCTGGTGGAGGAAACCATAAACAGTTCCTTCATTTTTAATTGCATCTCTTTATTAAATCTATGCAAAACTCATCAGCACTAATAAGTCCATGTTTTAAAGAGATCAATCACACTTGAAGGGCAACCAAATCTCTGCCTGTCAGTAAATGAGAAATAATCACAATTCATAGACCAGTGAATTTTTCTTCACCGTATAGTTAAATTTAATCAGTTTGATCAACCAGTTAAACAGCATTTGATTGGTTAATCAAATTTTAAAATAGATTGGTTAATTGGTTTGATTAATAAACTATATCCGCAGCTTTAATATTTAACTTTTCAGTCATTAAAAATTTCTGATTTTTAGGTCATAGAAATCTGCCCCCTAGTAATTAACTCGTCATTAAAAGGTCATTAAAAAGGAACCAAATTCTTATAGTTGCTGTATCACTGGCTAGAGTGTCTTCAGATACTCTTATAACTACAGGAATGAAATTTGAAACACATGGAGTGCAGTGCCTTACTGTATAAGAACGCGTGGACATTTGTTTGGCTAGAATACTGGTAGAGATCTGGGCAGAGTCAACATTGAAGCCAGTAGATAATATTGGATGTATGCTCTATTCCTATGTGCTTACATGAAAAGTTGTTGGCCTCCATCTCTTCGTGAATGTAGCCTTGACAGAATTATCCTGAATGCTGGTTATGGTTACTACGTGAATTTGGTTGTACATACTGGAGATTGGATATGGCTTGTGCTCACTGATTAAAAATAACTCTCTATATATGATTTGAATCTTAAATAATAGTTAACATTCAATCAGCCAGTCAATACTATTTATTACATATTATCAATTATTCATCTAAGGAGTTTAGAAGCAGACTATATGAAGCATAAAGGATATTTGTTCATAGGGACTTCTTATATTATTCTAGGGGTGTAGGCCCTACTATCCATCCCCAGTTACTTCACACGTTTGGGAACACACTCTATATTTTCACATCTCTTCGTTTCTTAGTCTAAAATTGTATCATCTTCCATGAATCTGTCTTTCGACAAGCATCAACTGGACATCATCAGGATTCTCTGTCCTGAGTATCTTGTTTCAGTAGTTCATAGCTTCTACCTTGCTTGACATCTGAAGTTTGACTTAAATATTTGTAAGTAGTCAAGGGGCGTGAGACACTGAAATGTTACCAAATAGATATCAATTCCAGTGCCATAAACTTTCTGACATTGACAGAGAATTACTTTATGTGGTTACTATCCAAAATTTTTGTTGTCTTATATATATTAATGATATGTGTCAAGAAGTGCAATCAGAGATAAGACTGTTTGCAGATGATGTTATTCTGTACAGAGTAATAAATACATTACAAGATTGTGAGCAACTGCAAAATGACCTCAATAATGTTGTGAGATGGACAATAGGCAATGGTATGATGATAAATGGGGTTGAAAGTCAGCTTGTAAGTTTCACAAATAGGAAAAGTCCTCTCAGTTTTAATTACTGCGTTGATGGGGTGAAAGTTCTTTCTGGGGATCATTGTAAGTACCTAGATGTTAATATAAGGAAAGAACTTCATTGGGGTAATCACATAAATATGATTGTATATAAGGGTAGAGACCTTTTCACATGGTTATGAGGGTATTTAGGGGTCGGAGTAAGATAGTAAAGGAGAGGGCATATAAGTCTCTGGCAAGACCCCAACTAGAGTATGGTTCCAGCGTATGGGACCCTCACCAGGATTACTTGATTCAAGAACTGGAAAAAATCCAAAAAAAAGCAGCCTGTTTTTTTCTGGGTGATTTCCAACAAAAGAATAGCGTTACAAAAATGTTGTAAAGTTTGGGCTGGGAAGACTTGGGAGAAAGGAGACGAGCTGCTCGACTAAGTGGTATGTTGTA
This sequence comes from Anabrus simplex, assembly GCF_040414725.1. Lineage (NCBI taxonomy): Eukaryota > Metazoa > Arthropoda > Insecta > Orthoptera > Tettigoniidae > Anabrus > Anabrus simplex. The sequence continues at coordinate 181,953,469 of NC_090272.1, read as the reverse complement.
GATGTTGATTCCCACATGGAACTGAAATATTTGTCCCGAATGAGTAAATTTATAACATCAATATAGTTGGTCCGTTATTGGACATTCTAAATCTTCCAGCTAACCCATTCCAGGCTGCCAGTGTTTCATCCCAGTGTGCCAAATTGGGCTCATCAGTTGGTAAATGCGTACCTACCAAGATGCATGGCTAGTGCATACCGTGGAGGCCATTGCGTAGGCTACTTGGAGACACTGGCAGTGCTAATGCACTATGAGAGACTTTGTCTCATTTTCAAAAATTGATGCCTACTTGGCCATCATATGATATAGATGTTGATTCCCGTATGGAACCTGAAATATTTGTACTAAATGAGTAAATTTATAACACCAATATAGTTCGTCTGTTATTGGACATTATAAATCTTCCAGCTAACCCATTCCAGGCTGCCAGCGTTTTGCCCCAGTGTGCCAAATTGAGCTCATCAGTTGGTAAATAGCACACCTACCAAAACGCATGGTTAGTGCATGGTGCATTGGCACTGCCGGTGGCTCCAAGCAGCCTATGCAGTGGCCTCCACGGTATGCACTAGCCATGCGTCTTGGCAGGTGTGCTACTTACCAACTGATGAGCCCAATTTGGCATACTGGGGTGAAACGCTGGCAGCCTGTAATGGGTTAGCTGAAAGATTTCTAATGTCCAATAACGGACTAACTATATTGGTGTTATAAATTTACTCATTCGGGACAAATATTTCAGGTTCCATATGGGAATCAACATCTATATCATATGGTGGCCAGGTAGGCATCAGTTTTTGAAAATGAGACAAACTCTCTCATAGTGCATTGGTACTGCCAGTGGCTGCAAGTAGCCTACGCAGTTGCCTCCACAGTATGCACTTGTCATGCATCTTGGTAGGTGTGTTTTTTATCAACTGATGAGCCCAGTTTGACACACTGGTGTGAAACGCTGGCAGCCTTGAATTGGTTAGCTGGAAGATTTATAATATCCAATAACAGACCAACTATATTGGTGTTATAAATTTACTCATTCGGGACAAATATTTCAGGTTCCATATGGGAATCAACATCTATATCATCTGATGGCTAGGTAGGCATCAATTTTTGAAAATGAGACAGAGTCTCTCATAGTGCATTGGCACTGCCGGTGGCTCCAAGTAGCCTACGCAGTGGCCTCCACGGTATGCACTAGCCATGGGTCTTGGTAGGTGTGCTATTTACCAACTGATGATCCCAATTTGCCACACTGGGGCAAAACGCTGGCAGTATGGAATGGGTTAGCTGGAAGATTTATAATGTCCAATAACCAACCAACTATATTGGTGTGAAGTGGTATGTTCCGAGCTGTCAGTGGAGAGATGGCATGGAATGACATCAGTAGACAAATAAGTTTGAGTGGTGTCTTTAAAAGTAGGAAAGATCACAATATGAAGATAAAGCTGGAATTCAAGATGACAAATTGGGGCAAATATTTGTTTATAAGAAGAAGAGTTACAGATTGGAATAACTTACCAAGGGAGATGTTCAATACATTTCTAATTTCTTTCCAATCATTTTAGAAAAGGATAGGAAAACAACAGATAGGGAATCTGCCAACTGGGGGACTGCCCTAAATGCAGATCAGTAGTGATTGATTGTATTATTGAAGACACAGACCTGTTATATATAAGCTAATATAAGCTAAATTTTATAGGAGCCTGACGATGGTAGCACGACCCACCTGGGGACTAAACTCAGAAATTTTGAAGATTGTATATCGTGGAGCTGTTGAACCAATGGTGCTTTATTGTGTCACTGCTTTTGAACATGTTCTGCATAAAAAATGGGCGCAACATAAATTGTCTCAAATTCAAAGAGGTTTCGTATTACGCATCATGCGCTTACCGTACAATATCAACTGACTCTGCCCTTATTATTTCTGGTATAGAACCTCTGCATCTCACAGGACTCAGCATGTCAACTTCTGTCAACCATAAGAAGAACATAATACATCCGCAGGGTTTGGAAGGAGTGGAACTTAACTTTCCTGTACATCATACTGCACCGGACATCCAGCAGATTATGTGAGCTCTGTATTTGACCACCCATGTACCAGAGATCACAGCCATTCAGTATACACAGATGGTTCCCGCATTTCCAGCAGCGGAACACTAGTGGGCTGTGCTTTCGTGGTATATGAGGGTGAAGGGGAAGTTCATTCAGAGAAAATAAAACTAAAGGAATACTGTTCTGTGTTTCAAGCTGAGCTGCTTGCAGTATTGAAAGTAGTTGAGTGGTGCATAAACAAAAATACGTGTGTGACTATACTCAGTGACTCACAAGCTTCACTGAACTCCATAAAAGATAAATATAACTTACACAATTTGGCAGTACATGTGAGAGAGAATATATCAGAGTGCAATAACCATATATATTTCAGTTGGGTGTGAGGTCATTCTGCCATAAAAGGGAACAAAAGAGCTGACCAATTGGCCAAAAATGTTTGTAATTCTAACTTGTCAGAGAGTTGTACTAAATGCCCAATTTCTTTTGTCAAAAGAACCTTAGAGGATGAAATGCTGTGTCATTGGAATGAACTGTGGTTAGCAAGCAAAAATGGCTCAGTAACCAAAGACTTGTTTTTTCCAAATGTATATAGTAGGCTGGGATGTTAATATATAGTGTACAACTTTCATTTAACTCAAGTGCTATCAGGTCAGAGTAAATTCAAAGCTTACTTCGAGTGATTCAAAATTCCAACACAAAATGGCTCACTGTGCTTCTGCACGGAAGACATTCAAGCTGTAGAACACAATTCTGTTCAACGGTCCTGCTTTGGAGAGAGCGCGTTTTGAACTTAAGATGCATTTGTTAACTTCAGTTGCTATTTCTAAAAACCACTAACTTTCATATTTTATAAAAAATGCTGCACTTTTTTCAATTTTCAGATTTCATTGATTATGTATTTAAACACACATAATTTGATATTGTCTGCTTATTAGCTGTTTAACATATGTATTGTATATAATATGATCTGGTATTTTAAATATTAGTAATCTAGTATTAGGGATTGTACATTTCCATTTCTGTTCATGTCTGTTTTGCTGTTTATGTATTGAATTTTATCAGAGAAATTGTATATTTTGTATAAACTACAACCCTAACATACCTTATGGTAAAACAGGGTTCACAGCACTTTGGAGATTAAATAATAATAAATAAAAGCATTCTTGGTTGGAATTTGTTATGCAGATTAAGGCCTTGGTTAAAGCCTCCGTGGCTCAGGCGGCAGCACATCGGCCCCTCACCGCTGGGTACCGTGGTTCAAATCTCGGTCATTCCATGTGAGATTTGTGCTCAACAAAGCAGAGGAGGGACAGGTTATTCTCCGGGTACTCCAGTTTTCCCTGTCATCTTTCATTCCAGCAACACTCTCCATTAACATTTCATCTGTCAGTCATTTATCATTGCCCCAGAGGAGTGCGACAGGCTTCGGCAGCCGGCACATTCCTATCCTCGCTGCTAGATGGGGGCTTCATTCATTGCATTCCTGACCCAGTCGAATGACTGGAAACAGGGTGTAGATTTTCATTTTCATTAAGATATTGGTAAATGACTTAATAGTCTGTCAGCATTGATGCTGAAGCACAGAAGTATTCCAAAGGTGAAATTGCAATACCTGTAAGTCCTGTAGGAAAACTGAAGCCTGATTTAAATACCTATAATAATTTTAAATTATTAAATTGTAGTGAGTTTGAGTCACTGAAAATGTGAACCAGTAAAGTACGGCTTTTGCATTGCCTCAAACTCTTCAGCATTGATACAGAATCGTGATTACCGTCAAATGTATAACTTATGTATTTCAGAAGTGAATTTGGAGCAAGTCGTATTAACAAAATGAAGTTTTGATTCAAGATAAATCCAAAGCTGAAGTCTGATTTAAATTACCTTCTTCTCCTCCTTCCGGCCTTTATCCCAATTTATTAAGGTCGACACTTCATGTGCATTTGGCCCACTTTTAGAGCCAGATGCCCGTTCCGGTGCCAACCTATATGGAGGGTTATCAGGATTTTAGCTGCATATTGCTAATTCCTCTGCTCAGGAACGGGGTGTTTGTGCTTGTCTTAATACATTTCTCTTTATCTACATACAGTACACCACACATAATTCACCTTGAGATACTTTGTGTTCAGTAGCACAGTTTGTCTTCCTCTTCATGTTGAACAGATTCAAATTGAGAAACCCACATAAAGATGAGCATTTAAAAGGTATTATGAGTGTTTTATCCTGCCAAAATATTTCACCAGATTTTGAACACCTGGTAGGCAAAAGGTAATTCAAGACTTCCAGTACAAGATAATTCTTTTACCCTTCATGCCAATGTAAACTTTTAAAATCGTGTGTTCACATAGTATATGTCTGTTCTTGCAATTTGTTTATTTAATGTAATATTTTTGTACCACATTCAGTTACATAGGATTCAAACTGCATAGCATTTATATTATATCAATTTCAATACCTCACATTGATATTTTCTTGTTTCAATCAGTAGCCTGCTGTGCTCTCTTGATTACGTTATATGGCCTACCCACCAGTTTGAGTTTGACATCCCTGGTCTAGTGCATACCCCAGCTCTCCCTGAACCTAGATACAGAGTCTTGAGAAATTCTGTTTAGCTGCTTTCTTGTGATATCAGCACAAATGTATGGACAAAAATTGAACTCGACCCATTTTGTTTATTGTAAAATATTCCCAAGACAGTTGCAGGTTGCCCAGGGGTAAAGAGTTCTTGAAGAACAATAGATACAGCTGAACGGATTAGGCCAGTCCAGTGGCATTTGAAGGTTCTCGAATACATCAGCCCCATGTTGGTAGAATTACTGGCACGTGAAAGAACTCCTGTAGGACTAAATTCTGGCACTTCAGCATCTCCAAAAACTGTAAAGTAGTTAGTGGAACATAAAGCAAATATGATTATTATTATTATTATTATTATTATTATTATTATTATTATTATTATTATTATTATTATTGTTGTTGTTGTTGTTGTTGTTGTTGTTGTTGTTGTATTATTGCTTAGGCCTTCATGAGATATTGTGAAGTGTTTCAAACTACAATGAAACACATCAAACATGTATTTCGGGTCCATAGATATGGGTTCTTGAAGATCATAGTGGAAATCTAGAGGGTAGTAATTGTGGTGGTGTAGATGAAATCTCTTCTCAGCCCAAAGGTACTGCAAAGGTAGACCAAAAAATTAGGTATGGTTCCTCGGACATCCAACATCAAGCCAATTACTCC